>NC_140136.1:2947500-3630500 GCF_964035555.1 Netta rufina | reverse complement strand
TAATTTTCAAAAACAGTTAGAAGGTTTTTTTGTTTTGTTTTTCTTTTTTTTTTTTTTTTTAACTCTTCTTTGACTACTTTAAAAAGTTATTTCTCCTATGAGGACACCAAACAAACTTTTCAATGTGATTCACTTCCACCAAATGCTACATTAGCTAAATAGACCTCAGATTTTCTCAAGTATGAGCAAGGTCCTTAAAATCCAAGGTCCTTAAAAGTGTATGTGTGTGTGTGTGGGGGGGGGGGGGGGGGGGGGGGAGTAAGGAACTCTCCAAAAGCATGTGATTTTCCTGAGTCACTACTGATTTTGGTGATGTTTCCCATGATTTTGGGACTTCAGCACTTGACTTGTACAGTGCTGGCGCCTGGGACCAGGGCAGAGCTTAGCAGATTAATGAGAAGGGAAAAAAAAGAGAGAGGATTTCTGGTTTCAAATTCTAAAAAGACAATAAAAGGTTTTGTCTGCACCTGTCATGATTCTAAGGAGATTTTAGAGTCAGCCCTGCACTGTATGTCTCCATAGACAAGCCTTGCCTGTGCAGCTGGGGGGAAAGAGAGGAAATTTTTGTGGCTTGGTGAGAGCCTCAGCCTTGTCCTGCAATCCCTGATGCTGACTGTGCCATGTAGTCTAGCCACAGGCATTGCACCTGCTCTGTCTGGGCAGCAAAGTCCATACAGCAAAACAGCACCTCTAAATCCTTTCTGAGACCGGCTCAGACCATGTTTAACTTTATACTGCAATTTGTTTTGTCTCTTTTCCCAGTTTAAAAATCCCCTCATTCTCTTGCTGCTGGCTTCTGCCTTAGTAAGCGTCATCACTAAAGAATATGAGGACGCGGCGAGCATCACCGTGGTAGGTGGCACATCTCCTGTCACCAAACCCTTTGCTTCCCAGAGCCAGTGTGTCCGTGTCTCTAACACCTCTCTGTCTGCAGGCAGTTCTCATTGTGGTCACTGTGGCCTTCATCCAGGTATGTGAGACAGGGTTCTGCTCCACAGCCGGGGCTGTGCCATGAGCAGGTCACTCACATAACTTGGCTTTCTTCTCCTTTCTTGTTCAAAAGGAGTATCGCTCGGAAAAGTCTCTGGAAGAGCTGAACAAGCTGGTCCCCCCTGAGTGCAACTGGTGAGGCGTGGCTGGCTGGCTGCCTGGCTCGGGGGTTCTGCGTCCTTTGGGTTATGAGGGCAGAACCTAGCTGTGGAGAAAGTGACTTCAGGTCATCGTGTGCCTGATGAGAAAGCGGTGTCTGGGAGGTGAAGACAGGCGGAGGGAGCTGGGGTTGTTCAGCCTGGAGAAGAGAAGGCTCTTGGGAGACCTTAAGCGGCCTGCCAGGGCCTAAACGGGGCTGCAGGCAAGCTGGGGATGGATTCTGTCAGGGAATATAGTGATAGGACAAGGGTTAAGAGTTTTAAACTAAAAAAAAAAATGCCCTCGCTGTCTGTACGCACAGGCACAGAGGCCTACAGCCAGCCACGTGTGAATGTGGCCATGCCACTGCCCATGTGGCAGCTGTGGGGCATGGCAGGTGCCCACACCCAACTGCTTTGATGCTCAGTATCGGTGCTTGAGATTGTGCTTTTCTGCTTGTGTCTTTGCGAATCAGCCCTGTCACAGCCAACACAAATAAGCTGTGAGGCTCAGAGGAATGTTTCGTTTCAAAAGCTCTGTAGGGCTTTATTCTGGTCCAAAGTTCACCTGGGTTTGGATCTTACAAACACCACTGTTGAATTATTTATTTATTTTTCCAATATAATGATGCCATAAGCATCTATCTGCTTGAAAGGCGATCCTTTTAATACAATAAAAAGTGCCAGTCATTAAAAAGTTTTTCAAGCTCTTCCAGTTAAGGTATCAGCAAGTTACTACTTAAAGCGTGAGCAATGGGAAAGCTCACCTCCTTGTCACTCCTCCCTATTAAGTGCCATTCAAGTCACTTACTGCTGAAATGTAAATCTTCTGTAAGTTGCCCATCTGTTTAAGAATTAAAACTGAGCCCAAGGGGGAACACGCTCATGGCTATGCAGATTGTATGTTATATACACTGAAAGCTCTTTGGAGCAGGGCTCTTGCCTCCCTGCCAATCATGTTCCCAAGTCTGCAGAAGGGATAAAGCCTGTTTTTTTTTTCTTCTTTTTCCATTTGTCTAATATAGCCTAAGGGAAGGAAAACTGCAGCATCTTCTAGCACGAGAGCTTGTGCCTGGAGATATCATATACCTTTCTGTTGGCGATAGGGTCCCTGCAGACCTCAGGCTAATAGAGGTAAATATAGCTATATGGACACGAGCCTGCTTTGGAAATTTGTCTTAGCAGTGCCAGAAATGTGTGGTGTTCATTAGGTTACAGATCTGCTGGTGGATGAATCCAGTTTTACGGGAGAAGCTGAGCCTTGCAACAAGACTGACGGCGTATTGCTGGAAGCCGGAGACATAACCACGCTGAGCAATGTTGTTTTCATGGGGACCCTGGTGCGGTACGGGAAGGGAAAAGTGAGTCCTGTAACCTGCAACCTTCTACTTGATATTCATCACAGAATCTTTCAAAAAGGATTTTTTTCATTTGCCTCTTTTTCCTCTTTTTTTTTTTTTTTCTTTCCTTCTTTTCAGGGCATAGTTATTGGGACGGGTGAAAACTCACAGTTTGGAGAGGTGTTCAAAATGATGCAAGCTGAAGAGGTAAAGGAACCTCCGTGTCACTCTGAAAATGGTGGGTGTGCTGGATAAAAGTTGGTGCGCAGGAGTGGTCCTGAGATTTAATGCACTGGGTCCATCTCTGTTTCTGCTACAGAATGCCTGTGTGTGACCAAGGGACACCTAAACCTCATGGCTTCTTGTCCTTATTCTTTTGTTTTTTCCCTCCTCAATTTCTTCTAAGTATATAAAATTTTACTTCTACGTATGCCAAGCTTTCACAGGCTAGATCTCTGAACCGACCAACACAGATGTGTTTTTATAAACTAATTAAATCTTGATCTTGGGTTTGGGATGTGTAAGCAATAGGGTACATGGGGCAGCAGTAAGGACCACAGTAATCACAACCAGGACTGCATGGGGCAGTCACTCTGGCCTAACATCCTATTCTAATCTTACATAATAAGCAAATCAAAACAGCTGTTCTCTGTTTGCAGACTCCCAAAACACCTCTCCAGAAAAGCATGGACAGACTGGGGAAGCAACTCACTCTTTTCTCCTTTGGAATAATTGGTGAGTTGAACACAAAGCCTGTATTTGCACGGTCAGCTGTGAGAGCCCTCTGTGCTCCAGGGCCATTTTTTTTCAAGTACTTTTCGATATGGCTTACCTGGATGGGGTTGTCCAAGCACAGATGCCTGGGAGGGAGAAATCTGGGGGCCTCATTGCATATTCTATTCCCCAACAGCAGCTAAAGCAGATTATATTTGTATAAATGTATTTTAATCAGATGTTTTCCCCCCACCAGGTTTAATAATGCTAATTGGCTGGTTACAAGGGAAGCATCTTCTCAGCATGTTCACAATTGGAGTTAGGTGAGGACTGGAGAGCACCTTTCTCTTTGATTATAATGAAATATGTCCCAGGGAGTTTACTGCTGAAAACAATAGACAATCCACAAAAGAGAACTTGGATATGACTCTTCATAAGTACACGTTGATCTTGCACTGCTGCAATTAATATTTGCTTTACAATAGAGTTTAATAAAAAAAGAAGTATGAGGGTTTACTTAATTTTAGAAATTAATCAAATTCAAATCTTTTTTTCCTTATTTCCTCTGAACAAAGTATTTTGAAAACCATCACTGACATTTCCACCTCATCATGCCATGAATGTCCTCTCCTATCTGTACTATGAATTTAGTGGGAGTGTAACAACAGCAAATATTAGCCTTTACTTTTCTTACTAGGTTTACTTACAAAGACAGGAATTTGCATTTTATGTGACACGAAATGCATGCACAACCTCCTAATCAAACATAATAAACCATGTGTTTTTAGTAGTGCCCATAAAACCTGTTGTTTGGCGTTGTCATGGCTCTGAAATCAGTCCTTTTTAAAAAAAAAAAAAAAAAAAAAAGCTACATGCAGGAGATATGGAGATGCATGTGGCCAGTAGCTAATGTGTGAGCTGTGATGCCAGGGAATATTCAACTTCCATCCTCAGAACGTTAAATGAATGAAGCCCAGCCCTTAAATTCCCACTTAGCCAGAAAGTATTGTTCTTTAGCAATGAGAAAAAGAAAAGTGATTGTTCCATCACAATCACCCCCCAAAAAGGTTGAAGGGTTCTATAAATATCCTGCTTTTGTATTTGTGGTGTGCCAGTAGTCCCAACAGAAAGCTCTGCATTTCCACTCAGGTACTTGCATATAAGCAGGAAAACACCCCCATGGAGATGTCCCTTTGGCACATTTTGGTCAGTCCTTGCAGTTTGACCCATGTGTTGAAGCTGTTGTCTCTCTGCTGTCCCCAGCCTCGCGGTGGCTGCCATCCCAGAGGGCCTTCCCATCGTGGTCACTGTAACGCTGGTGCTGGGTGTTCTCCGGATGGCCAAGAAAAGAGTGATTGTGAAGAAGCTGCCCATAGTAGAAACCTTAGGTAAAGCTTCACAGGAGCCATGTGGTTTGTTCATCTGCTTCAAAATTTGTGCTTCTCTGCAGGCATGCCTGTTTTGGGTTTAAGGCTTGGTTTCTCATTCCTCCCTATTCTGTGGGACCATCCTGCAGGTCCTTCCTGACTGCTTCTTTGCTGCCTGACTAAAAAAATTTGCAGCCCCTCAAGTCGAGCCTGGTGGCATGACATCTGCCCTTCTGTGCAGCCATCTCCCTGATGTCCAAAGAATCATGGAAAATAGGGATAGAGAGGATGATGAGAAGGCATCCAGTAATCCTCACAACTGCAGGGTAAAATAAACCATAATGAAAGCGTTATTTTTAATAACTTTCTTTTTACCTTCAAATTGGCCCTCATTCCCAGGTCATATTATTCCAGGCTTTGCTACTCTGACCTTGGTCAGTGTGGCAATTAGATGAAGAAGACATGTTGTGCATTTAGTCCCACTCATTAAAATGTGCAACAAATGCCAAGCCCGGCCCAAGTAATCTCAAATGTCTGCTGCGCAGCCGGATCTTCAGCTAAGATTTGTCTGAGTTAGAAATGCTGCTATTGTTTGAACTGCCCTTGTTTGTTCTGTAAGTAAGGGATCTTATCACCCTCACTTTATTGTACCTGCCCTGACCCAGGACATCTGAGACCGCCTTATCTCAGTAAGAATTTTGTTCTGGAAGGGCTGTGCCCAAATAGGCATAACTGCCAGATGTCCAGGTGCTCTGCAAGACAGACAAAGTGTGGAAAAGTTGTACTCTCCTGCACGTTAATTGCACCGCGTCTGTTACATTTCTCAAAGGGAGAAAGACAATCCTTCTGCTTTACCTGATTCTTTGATTGTGAATAATTAAACATGAAATATTGGTGGTGATAGCTTTTCTCTGTGCTAATCCATCAAAACCACAATTAATTTGATCACAGCCCAATCTCATTTATTCTTTCTGGGCTCTTACCTGGCGGTCACCACGTTTATGGGTCTGTGCTAAGCCACGTGGTCACCTCCAGAGCAATGAAAGATACTCAGACTTAGAAGGGAGCTGAAGTCTGATTCTCTTTTTTGCATTAAAGTCATGTTTTTTTTTCCCTTTTAAGGAGTAAATACTAGCCTGCGGTGACTGCTAATTCATTCTTTTGCTGTGTTCTGGTGTAAATGGGCTCTGGAACAAATATGCTTTATGGCCACAAAGCAGAGCACAAGTGGGGCAGCTTCCACTCTTTGGTGTGATTTTAAAGTATTTTTTTTTGATTTTAAAGTATTTTTTTGGTAACAGTTTTGGTGGTTTTCCAGCCTCACAACTCCTTGGGGAGGCAGAGAGTGCTGTTGTTCCTGACACAAAGAGAGGCAAGTAAGGGTTAAACGGCCCGTTTGAGGAAGCATGTGGCAGAGTGAGAATTTGATAATTCTTTTCTGAACATAAGAGCTGTTCTGTCCAGGTGTAATACTGCAGCTCAGGTACGCTGGTCACCTCCCTGGGGATGAGGGCCTTCTCCAACTGCTCACAGGATGATTCTCGTGACAATGTAAAGACATCTTTAGATGTCTCCTAGCACATCCCACAACCAAATTCTGTGCACGATACCCTGAAGGGCAATCAAATTCTTTTCCCTTCATCCTTTCCTCACAACTCGTCCATCTGTTGGTATTTTCTCCTTTCCTTATCAGTGCAGTTTAAACAGCATCAGGGGAACGTGCTCTCCTCCTTCTGGGGCCTTGGATCTCGTTATTTGCGTAATTTATGAGTTCTGATTAAAAACTTCCTTGCTTCAGGTTGCTGCAATGTCATCTGCTCCGATAAGACAGGCACTCTGACAGCCAACGAGATGACGGTGACTCGGCTTGTGACCTCGGATGGGTTCCAGGCAGAGGTACAGACGAGGTGCTGATACAGCCTTCCCTAGTCCAGCTCAGTGGGGCCAATTTGCTTTTAGTTCAGTGAGGCCCAGGTGAGGAATGTTGAGTCAGTCCCAAAACAAGCTCTCTCTTGTACGTAGCTGGTTCTGTGAAGAAGAAGGGACTTTCGCAGTGCTGGAGACAGGCAGAGGTGGGGCTGCATGTACAAAAGCTGCTCAGATATCATAAACAAAGTTCTACACTGATTTCATCTGCTGTTCTCTGATTATTGCAAACACAGAAACCAGCCACTGACCACCTACTGTAGGAATATTTATTATGTGACTGAGTTGATATTTGCACTTCGCTCATTTACCTGCATGCAAAGTGGATGAAAAACACAGGCCTGCAAAACATAAGGCATTGGAGGTGCAGGCTACCCTGCATCACTGGGACGGAGCCTCCCACACCAATAAACCCACTGAGACCAAAGGACTGGATCTGGACTGGATCTCCTGACTGAGCTGAGAGATTGCTGCTGAACTTGTCTGCCATAATTGAGAAGACAAGCCAATTCTTTTTGTTCTTATAAATTAATAATATACGTTCATTACCAGCAGTGAATCTTTCTAGCTCAAGGCAACACTTATAGGAAAAATCCCAGGGTACCTTCAAAATCAGAAATTTCCTCAATAGCACCACACTCTATACAGATGTAGTATAGTCCTGCCTGACAGTGAGAAATTTGCTCTTTCTCTCTCTGTTCCTCAGGTTAGTGGGGTTGGCTACAACGGAGAAGGAAATGTTTATCTTCTGCCATCAAAGGAAATTCTTAAAGAATTTTCCAATGTCTCAGTTGGGAAACTAGTGGAGGTAAGTATAAATTATGAAACAGCTTGTCCTATTTACATTCAATTTTAATTTGCACAGATCACTTTGGGTAATGAGTGTGAAAACACCACTTTTGTATTTCTAAAATAAACTGCCTTGCGAGGGCAGTCACACAGAAAGGCTCTGAGTAATTATGATATGAAACCTGAAGCTTATTGGTGAAAGGTAGCAATCATAGGACATATAGAGAGAGACCAGAGTCATCAAGTTAAGTGTCATTGCTGTTTTGGATCAAAACACAACTCTGGCAGGGGAAAGAGCAATTAACATTACCATGTCCAGGTTTTTTATGCAGACAGACCGTAGACTTTAGCCAGCTGTGTAATCAATACATAAATGCACTGGGACGGTCTCTGGATTTCATGTTAGCATTAAACAAAATCTTGTGTGTTCAAGTGTAGACTAAAGCAGAGTGTTTGGATAGTGAAATGATCTGAGCTGGAGCCTCAAATGGAGGTTAGGCTTTACTGTACACATAGTGCACTTCAGAAGCAACAGTAGGAGGGACTGAGTTTTCATGACTTACCAAGCTGGTTTGATGTATATCATGTTTTGCTTCATGTTAATTTATACAAAATATAATATTTTACCAAAATATTGGCATATCCTGGGGGTTATGCAGGTTTAGAAAGCACAAGAACTAATCTCAAGAGGTGCTCCTATGCGCAATAGTGCATATTTTGGGATGTGGCTGTTTTCATTCTCCAATCTCTCTTTATTTCATTTAAAGAGATTTTATATATATATATATATATATGAATTCAGTTGTGGAATAAATAAACCGTGTAAATATGTTTCTTTCTCTAGGCTGGCTGTGTAGTCAATAACGCTATTATCAGGAAAAACAGTGTGATAGGACAGCCCACAGAAGGAGCTCTCATTGCCCTTGCAATGAAGGTAAGATTGTTGAGACTTAAAACATTTCAGAATTAAAATAAAAAATAAAAGCTGGAATTGTAAGTCTGACAGCAGTGATCAGACTTCTTTAAAGTCCACAGACTGGCTTTACTCTTTCCTTGTCTCTTCTCCCTGGGGCTGGAGATGTACACCTCTTCGGTGTAACCTTCTTGTCATGGACAAACACCTTCCCTGAGCTTCTGTGCTAATAGCAGTAATTATTTCGCTTGGTTAATCTGAGCAATTATGCTGCATAATGGATTTCTTTTGAGCAGAAGACAAAACATCTATTTATGTATTTTCTGTAGATGCAATTAAGAGTTCAGGAGAAAGATGACAGTGTGAAAAATGAGCAAGAACTGGCCATGTTAGAAAGCATAGCACAGGATCATCCTGGATTTGGATCATCTGATGGCTGTTTACCTTTTTTCTGGTCATAATTTTGTAAAATAATATTTATTTTTTTTTCTTACTAATACTGTATTCATACTCACGGGTAGGGAGCCATAAAACACCTTTTATCCATGTTATGCAGCCTGTGGTCCACGGACCTCAGGTGGGCTGTAAAGCAGAGAAGGTGGCTGAAGAAATGATGCACAGAGATATCTGGTTTTACCTCCAAGTTTTTAGGCTTGTAACTCTACCAGTGAAACTAGTTATTTGGATTTTTTTTGAAAACAATGACATTTTATTTCCCTAAACGCTAAATGTAAGTCTTTCTTCTGCTCTGCCATTGAGTAGCCAAGCAATAGCAGAACATGTGGGGAGTTCTCTTCTATTTTTATTTATTTATTGATTGATTTATTTATTGTGGAGCAGGGGCAGAGAGAGACTGGAAGCTACTTCTGATGGCTGCAACTGTGCACAGAGTACAGTGCGTGCTGCTAGGGCAGGCACGTGTGTTGGTTCAGATTGTTATATGTCAGAGCTGAAGGGTCTTCTTGTGGTGAATTTATTTTGAGCTTAAGTCATCAGGGAAGAATTTGAAACCACACCTGTAATAGACTATTCAGTTGTTTGCAATTTTCCTTTTTTCTTTCAAGTAGGATGGTTGGGAAATAGCTGAAGTAGGGGAGCCCGAGCTTTGGCTGGAAGAAATGTGTGGAGCCCAACCCAGCACCTAGCCATCGGTTCAGGGGAAGGATTTGAGCTGCCTTTGGTCCAAAACCCTACCGAGGGCCTGGACAACAGTGCAGAGCTCTTGCAAAAGCCAGAAGTTCTTGCAAAAGCTTCAGGCTGAGGTGTAATTTATCAGGCACCGAAAGGAAAAGGTGTTTCTGAAACAGGTTCTATTCTCCACATGCTTTCTCTTGAGCTCTATGAAATATGGCTGCCTGGAAGTACATGGTCAACCATCGGTGCTTTAAGTATACTGTACTGCAGAAAATATAGACAAGCTTTGATACTGTTTAGCATTACAGTGCTCTTTTTATTTCACTCTGCTTTAGATGGAATTAGCTGACATAAAAGATATTTATGTAAGAAAGAAGGAAATTCCGTTTAGCTCTGAACAAAAGTGGATGGCCGTGAAATGCATGCTGAAAAATCAGGTAAAGCAAACAGTGCTGTTGGCTGGTTTCGTGTTCCTAATTGTGCACTCTGACAATGGGCATGAAATGGTATCTCTTTAGCAAATAGTGCTCTCAAAAGTTAACTGTATCAGGAGAAAAACTGAACAAACCTCAAAATTCCTGACTTGGGTGTAATTTTAGTTTCTAATGCTGTGCTTGAATGGGAAAAGATAACTCTTTTCATGTAATGGTTTGAGCAAGAAAACAAAAGCTGTTGGATAAAACTGACAGGGGAAGAAAGATTTGATGTTTGTTTGGAAGAAAATGTTGGCCTTTTTTTCCTTACCTGGTTAAGGAGCTTGTCTCAGCTGATACTGTGCTCTGATTTAAAAACTCACCCACCTTTTCATTACTATTCTGCCCGTGTCTGTGATGGCTGAGCATGGAAAAAGGCTAGAGCAAAACCCTCACATCCTATAAATAACACATGCACGTGGAAATTTTACAAAACAGGTAAAAGAGAAAAGAAAAGACCTGTTTTATAAAAGATGTAAAACTTCATACATTATAGGTATTTTTAAAACATCCTCTTTTCTTCCTTTGATAAAGTATATTATCTCCTTGCTTTAAAGGATCAGGAAGATGTTTACTTTATGAAAGGAGCATTTGAAGAAGTTATTCGATACTGCACTATGTATAACAGCAGTGGCATCTCGTTAACGCTTACGCCCCAGCAGAAAGCCATCTACCAGCAGGAAGAAAAACGAATGGGCTCCTCAGGTCTACGGGGTCAGTCTTTGCTGTCTGTGTCCCTTAAGATTTTTATGCCCTAATACTTTCTGGCTCGATTCTGGTTAGGATAGGTAGAGGCTTAATCCCTAGCATCACTTAGATGATCCTTTTCTATGTCAGTTTGCCAAGAGTCCTGTCTTAGATCTGCTGGGTGCTTGCTTACCATTAATCTTTTTTTTCTTTTTTTTTTTTAATACCTTTTTTTTTTTTTTTTTTTTTCTCTGTGGATTTAAATTAGTGAAAGTGAAAGGAGCTGAAAATAAGCACTGGTACTGGTGAATGTTTTTCTTTCCTGAAGCGTTGTGATTGTCTGGGATACAGTCTGAATGTTGCATTGAAAAGCTTCACGCTGAACCTGATCTAATCGCTGCTCTGCCAAGTTTTGCTTTTAAAGCAACAAAAAGCAACTTTGAAAGGGGATCAGAGCACAGATTTGAGCACTGAGACTTTCATTTGAAGTGTGGTTCAGCTCTTTATTCGGACCAAATTTAACAATCTCCTTTTGATCCTGACTTCATGTCAGTGCATAGCCTGCAGAAGTTTTGTGTGTGCCATTTCCTTCATTGCTAGAAACATCATTTCAAAAATGTCTTAGATTTTCACACAATAACAAAGACACCATCTCCTGTGCATGTCCCCAGGATGTGAGTAGATGAGAACAAGTCTTGGGAACCAGGTCTGGAAGATGATATAGTTATCGTACATATTCACCAGTCCTGTGTCTTGCAGTTAGTAACTCATGTACAGAGCTTGCTTTACAATATCTGACTCATCTGATGTTGTGAATGGCAAATCACCTTTCAAAAGGAAAGCGATTAGCAAAGGCAGCTGCTGCGAGCTTGTGATTCAGTCATCAAAGCAACACTGGCATGAACCCCTGGCAAAATATCCTTGAGTTATTCAAGACCAGTTAGGCACCAAGAACAGAAACAAGATGTTCAGAGCCTTGCTGTTTACACGACGGAAGTTTTGCTGGTTTAACTGAATTTCCTTCTTACAGTTTAGATCTAGAAATAAACATTGTTTTCACAGTAGCACTGTTTAGCACAGCAGTTTAATAGTGTCTGCTCTGGTGTAGAACTGTCTCGTTTTAATACACCTGCATTTAGGCAAGTCTTGGTAGAGGTTAAATTAGACAGAAATAAACCCTAAGGGAAAGTTTTGAGACAGAAATTCTTTGATTCTTATAAACCAGTATTATTTGAGAACAGCAAACTTTAGTGTCTATTCAAGAGTATCTGACTATCTGGCTTTAATGACTTTTTCAGATGGAAAGCTGGAATCTCCTAAAAATCCTAAAATCTCCTCTAAATGTTCATTTTAATGTAAGGAAATTAATTATAAATAACTTACTTTTGTCGTCTTTTTTTCTCCCTCTGTTTCTAGTACTCGCTTTGGCTTCAGGGCCAGAACTTGGCAAGCTAACCTTTTTAGGTCTTGTTGGGATAATCGATCCCCCCAGGGCTGGAGTGAAAGAAGCTGTTCAAGTCCTTTTTGAGTCTGGTGTATCAGTAAAGATGATAACTGGAGATGCCCTGGAAACTGCTGTGGCTATAGGTAGCAAACCTAGTTGTTGTTTTGTTGTTGTTTTTTTTTTCCTGTGGGTCTGTATTCTATCTGTCAGATCAATCCAATGTTATGTTATGCTACCTAACAGTAATCGGCTTTATTGTTTGTGCTATATAGGTTTTAAATGTCACTGAGTTTTTGACTGGAAATCCATTTAAACAAATCATACTAAATGCAGTAATAAAGCAGCTACGAACTATGGGCCAAATTCCCATTATTTAATTCTGTTATTTTAGAGTCAGAAGTGTAATACCCTAAATGAGACAAATGGCGTTCCTGGGACTCTGCTGATGTTCTGAGTGTGAACATCTCTGCATTTTTGCATTTTGCCTTTAGAAATGCACTGTGCAATTAGCAGGGAAGAGAGGGCTGGATTTAGTGTCAGCTCCAGTTCTGGGTATTGCATTGCGTCCATAACACCAGTTGAGTAAGGAGAGGGTGACCGGCCCAGCTCAGAGCCAGAGCTGTGTGTCCTCCCAGGTGCTCCAGATTGAGAAGTATTTTCTTGTAAATTCTTCAGTTGCTGCCTGTTCTTCAAGTCAGGAAATAGCTGGCTTTTTGCAGAGCTGATGATCTTATTTTGGGCTTTTCTTTTCAGGACAGAATATTGGTCTCTGCAATGGGAAGCTGAAAGCCATGTCTGGGGAAGAGCTGGACCAACTGGCAGAGGCAGAGCTCTCAGCCACTGTCACAAATGTAATGGTTTTGAATAAAACAACTAGGCTTGCTTCCACTTCCAGTGGCATTCATCTCATACAATAATGTGTTTTTTGTTTTTCAGGTTTCCATTTTCTTCAGAACGAGTCCAAAGCACAAACTAAAAATCATAAAGGTACTAAAAGCTTCTCAAATCCATTATAGGCCTCACAAAAACAAGGTATAGGGGGTCCTCAGGAGTTCTTTGAGCCACCTTTGGTCTTCCAAGGCACAATCAGCTCAAACTAAAGGAAATTGGCACCATTTACAACATTTGTTAGTGTTTCTCCTGCAGACCTGGCCTGGGTCACTTGAGTTGCTAGTAATATTATGTTTGATAATAACAAGCACAGTATCAAGAGGACTTCAGTCTCCTCTTTTATATTCTGCTGAAAATGTGAGACACTGGAACTCTTGAAAACCCAGTGTCTTAATTCTTAGTCTGTCTGAGTTTGGTTGCGTGCTCTGTACAATCCATATAGATGTGGCCTACTGACGTCTACCCTAAAAACTGTGCAGCAGTTCTGTTAAGTGCCAATCCTGTGACACCAACAGGACTTATCTTCTCCTGGCTTCAAAGTCCCTCATGTCTCCTCCACCACAGGCTTTGCAGAGGGCCGGTGCTGTTGTGTCAATGACAGGAGATGGCGTTAATGATGCTGTGGCCCTTAAATCTGCCGATATTGGGATCGCAATGGGGCAAGCGGGTACAGATGTCAGCAAAGAGGCTGCCAACATGATCCTTGTGGACGATGACTTCTCAACAGTAATGTAGGTTCAGAGACTTTTGGTATCTGCTTTCTTGCTTCAGATGCTTTCTGGCTATCCATTGCAATGAGGCTGTTATGTGACTAGCCCTGGAAAAATCCGAGATGCAGGACGTGTAAGTCAGCTGGCAGTAAGTGGAGATTGATTCCTCGGTGTCGGCCTGGCTCACGTTCAGTTGTACGCACTGCAATGGCTTTTTTTTGTTTCAGGTGGTGGGGACAAAGCTACCTTTCATCTGAAAGCCCTGGTTTCTTGTTGCTGTAGCAATAGAGAATCCCCAGTTACTGTAGCTGACTGGAGATTTAAAAGCTCCTGGATGTCTGGGTAGATCATAACTTGTGCTCTCTGCCTCATGCAAGAAGCTCAGAGGAAAGCTGCATAATTTGAAACGCGTTGTTGGTTCATAATGGGCACGGTAGGCAGAGTAGAGTGAGGCTATAATAGGTCACATGCCTGCTTTATGAATCAAAACCTGGCCATACGAACCAGTGCTTTCAGATTGATTAATGCTGATAAAGTCATTTTAACTGAGAAGATGCATTGTTCTTTTCTAAGCTGGGCTATGAATTTCAACCAAGGTAAGTGCTAGAGAAGATAATTTGTCTTCAGGGTGTCACAGGGAGCTCAGCATAAAATAGTATTAGTCTTAGTTATTTAATAAATTCTCCTCTCCCTTGCAGGAATGCAATAGAAGAGGGAAAAGGAATATTTTACAACATAAAAAATTTTGTCCGGTTCCAGCTGAGCACGTAAGTTTGTGTTTACTTCGATTGCAGTGGAAGCACCTTTCGGGTGAGGCCACGCAAACAAACGATGTTCTGTGCTTTGCAGGAGCATTTCAGCATTGAGCCTAATTACTCTGTCAACAGTGCTCAACCTACCAAATCCACTCAACGCTATGCAGATCTTATGGATCAACATCATCATGGACGGGCCCCCAGCCCAAAGGTATAGAAGACTCAAATGAGCAAAATATGATAGTTGTATAAGAGAAGTTGTACTTTTCCCTTCTGGTTCCTCCTAAAGCACTTCATCAGTATTCAAGGTTTTACATGTTCTTGTTTTGGGGTTTAACCAGTTAACTGCTCCACATTTTCACGGGGAACAGTCTTCTCTCTGAAGTGCATCACCTGCTATCACCCTGTAGGTCGGACTGGCCAGGAAATTCTGCACACATACAGGTATATGTGCCCAAAATCACAAGATCCAAGAGCCTCATCCACCTGATAATTACAACTGCTCCATCACAGAACGGATGTTGGCCAAAATCTCACACCTAGCTCTCCCTCTAGGATGGGATCAATGGCATGATGAACTACGGTAGTCTAATATCACTGTAGCAGCTCATTTTCCAAAAGAGACCTTTATCATAGGTCTCTCAGACAAATTTGGAGCTTTATGTAACCCTGCCAGAATCCTGGCGTCTGTCATACTTAAATTCTTTGAAATAAATTTTCCAGATCCATCCTATCAGCAGTACCATTTCAGGAAAATGCACGTTAACTAAACACGGTGCTCTTCTATTTGATACAGCTTGGGAGTTGAACCTGTCGACAGGGATACTATCAAACAGCCCCCCCGACGTATTACAGACACTATACTCAGCAAATCATTGATCCTGAAAATCTTCATGTCAGCTGTAATTATCATCAGTGGAACCCTCTTTGTCTTCTGGAAGGAGGTGAGGAAAATCTTCAATCATATCTTATTTTCATCAGGGTGGAGAACAAAGTGAAGGGCAATTTCTGAAGGAATTACGTGGGAACTTCCTGCAAAATATCCAGTGGAGAAGGATTAGGAAGGGCAGTGTTAGGAAGCCAGAGATCATTAAAGGGGATATTTAGTCCATCTGTTGCATTGACATATTTTTGTAAGGCTTAACTTTGCATGTGCTTTCAGAATCCAGAAAGCGGCATAACTCCCCGAACCACCACAATGACTTTCACGTGTTTTGTGTTTTTTGACCTCTTCAATGCCCTGACATGCCGCTCTCAGGTGAGATCATTGTGTCAGCAGTAATTTCTTGTCTAAAAACAGTAACTAAACACTATATAAACACTAGAACACAAATATTTTGCATAGGAAGTTTTTGTTGTTTATTTTACAGTCATTTAAACAGTGTGATTTTTATCATCTTTATAAAGTTATTCATCATTGTTCAACTGAAACTACACTTTCAGCTATCTAGTTCTGCCCCAGTTAGCATGCATGTAACTTCAGTTTTCCAAAGAGTAATAGAGCTTATGTGCAAAGAAACAGTCTGACATTCAAGTACCAACAGGATATTGGGAAATGCTATATGTCTTTTTATTTTTTCCTTTTTCTAGACAAAGCTGATATTTGAAATAGGCTTTTTTCGAAACCGCATGTTCCTGTATTCTGTGCTTGGGTCATTCTTGGGACAGCTGGCTGTTATATATGTCCCTCCATTACAGAAGATCTTCCAGACAGAGAATTTAGGAGCCCTAGGTAAGTTACAATTTATTATATATATATATTTTTTTATATAAGCTGCTTTAAAAAGCAGTTAAAACTGCCAAGTTGCTATGTGATAGCTCCCATGAGACTGCTGGTAGGGGAAATCAATCAACAGTTCATATACCTATATGCATACACGTAGCTATACAAAAATGCTAGTATTTAATGATATCCCAAGGTAGGTTTTGAATTTTGATTTACTGCACATAAATGCATGTAAATGCAGACAGGATAAGATTTTCCATGAGTTCTATATGATAATCTTGCTTTAAACACATCTATCTATGATCATTATGCAGTCACTCAATTTAAAAAAAAAAAAAAATCAGGGTAAATGTTTACTAGTTTTAAATGCAATGCATATTTTACCATTTAAATCAGTCTAAGCAAACTCTACCATACTATGCTGTTATCACATCTACACTAGGCATGTTAGAAGCTGAGTTCAATGATTCCAAATGCAGATTAATGTAGTCTCCCCATCAAATGGATTGTACCAACTGACTTCATGTTACTTACTTATTGCAGTCATTTCTCTAATTCAACAGCTACCACAAGCATAGTCAGATATTACCTCTACATAGTTACACCAACACAAATACCTACTGCAGGAGGGCCTTTAATTAGGGATCCGTCCCCAGCCCAAAATCCAGCTGTCCCGTGTTCACCTCTGCTCTGTTTCCTCTTGGCAGACCTGCTGTTTCTTACTGGACTGGCTTCCTCAGTTTTCATCGTGTCCGAGTTGGTCAAACTCTGTGAAAAACACTGCTGCCAACCAAAGCACACAAAGGAGTGTCATAACTGATGCAGACTTCCTCTAAAAATATACTCGGATTGAAGCTGTGATGCTGGGTAACTCAAACGCACCATTTGCTGATGATGCACGTCTTTTCTGAAGATACCCAAGTAAATCTGTACCGACAGTTCCTCCTACTCCAGTGTGTTCCTTCTGCACACTGTACTTAAGCTGTTTGAGCTGTCTACAGAAACCTCTGGACTGGCTCCTGTTTTAAACCAAGATCAGGTATATTTTTATAACGTTGCTCTGTATGCCAAGACTGCTGTGATAGCCCCCAAACAAAATAAGGCAATTTCACACCTGTACAGAAATACCTACTGTGCATAAATTGAATTTTTATTTATTTAAATCACAATGATTTTTATTAATAAAAATCTATGTTTTAAAACATTACATTCATGTATCTGAACAAGACTCTTGATTTAAACCCATCCTTTTATTTTTAATTAGATTAATGGAAAAGAACTGCCTTCCCAAGCACTTCTTTTCCTATAGGTTGCTAGAGTCCGTGATACCTAGCTTTGCTTTAACAGACTCTCAAGGAATCTGGCATGAGATTTCAAATGAACAGTAGAGACCTGAAGTGCTAGCACTCCTGTCAGCCTTTGCTGAAAACCACAGTCATTTTTTACTCCTACTGGTCACAAAGGGGCAAAAGTGGATGGCTGATCTGATGCACAGTGGCAGACAGAGTTAATGGGGAAGGGATTCACTCTCACAAGCACATGAGAATGAAGATGACTTGTACACTTGCAGGAATATTAAGCCTTGCAGTTGGATCAACAGCTGCATAAAAGCGAGTGAGAGATGTTTAGATCATAGCTAAACTCACTGCTGATGACCACTTTCTGGACATTTGTTGATGCAGGAACATGAAACAGATTGCTTAATCATTAGGTTCTGGGGGGTGGGAGAGAGGAAAAAAAGTTGACTCTCTTCCAAGCCAATCTTGAATAATCCCATCTGCTGCACTATTTTGTAGTTTCCTAGTAAATAGTGCTCCACTGACATCTGCTACGATTACCAAAGTGTCAGTTTTCTTCTTGCCCCAGCATAACACCTTCACTTTAAAGTGAAGATATGAGTCTCAGATACAAACTTGTCATAAAACACAATTTCAAAGGTCAAAATGCTATGCCAGTCTTCACAGGATTATATTTAAACAGGATTATACTTTTTATTCATAGTCTAGGAAGAACTAGCTAGAATGACACTTACTTTAAATCAAAGAAAACTCAGCCATTGTAATACTTTAGGTGTAGAGTAGGCTTTGTGCAATTCACCCTCCCCAGTTACTGATTGCAATGATGTTTTGTTGCTGTTTTTTTTTTTAAATATCCTTGCAAATGGTTTCAGTCCTCAAGGAAAAGTACCTGCCTCATTACAGGACAAAAAGAAAGGTTAGCAGTTTGCTTAACGTGTAGTTGCAGAAGTTCAGGCCTTTCACAGCATACATGCTCTGATCATTAGTGCAGGCAGCATGTTAAATGCTGAGTTCCAGGATGCATGGCTGCAGAGACTTTTTCATGTTCTCCTCTCAAGGCTAAATTCACATTGTTTAACTACAACAACAACAAAAGTGGGATTTATATTAAGGCATAAGCACAGATTATTCAGAATATTCAGAAGTGGTTCCGTCTGAAAAGCATCAGAGGGGGGAAAAGACCACATACAAGAAAACGTTAATGGAAAGCATTTGAAGGAAGGCCACGTGATCAGGAATTGCAGCAATAATACAGACTTACAGCATATGTTTTACTCTATGATGCATGGAAATCAAACTTTTCCTATGACAAATTCATGCTAGTACAAAGAGGAACTGACACAGTCCTTTTACTTAGTGTGTGTGACAGTCAGCTTTTCTCTTCCTAATAACCAAACACCATTTGCTGAGCTAGAAATTACAATCCCTGATAGAAATTAGGGTTATTTTTGACACGTTAATTACACGGAAAATTAGCAAGGTCACACTAAAAAACACGTGAATAGATTTAAGTAGAAAAAGCCCTGAGTGGAGAGTTCACAAAACTAGTCTTGGCTGGTGAACAGCCAACAAAACAGAAAAAAAACAACCTGCTAGTTATGTTTTGCACTTTTTTCCATAATACAGTGACAATTATGTGGAAATAAAACATGCATTAGTCTTCAGAGAAGTTAAAGGCATAAGCCTGATTTTTAAAACTTTATTTATTTACAAGCTATCTGCAGATACTAGTCCCAATTACCTGTGGATGCTTCTTCCTTAATCCTTTCTACAGCCTCATCTTTTTCTCCAGTCTCAAGCAAATCTACTAAAGAATGCACCTCCCCTTGAGAATTTCTGCATGAGGTATATTTGTTCTGGGAGCACAGGGTTGGCCCATTCTTAGAATAAATACGTCTCAGTGATTCCAATGGCTTTGTTCTCCTAAGTTTAAAGAACAATAGGCAAGTTTCTCCAGAAACATATTAAGTGAGCTTCACTAAACTGTAGTGTATCACCATAAAACTCAACACTGTATACTTAGCATCCTGCACCTTACAGCCCATAGAGTCACTTGCTTAAAATCTGACTTAGAAAAGACTGAGATTCACTGCTTTAATTGCAGCAATGCAAATTAACAGCATTCTTCATATGGAATCATGAGGACTATTCTATGTTTACCAATGTAAGATACAATTACAATTTGCAAGCTTCACCTCCTAATTTCATTGCATGCAAATAAATACGTGTAGTCAAGGTGTAAGAGCCTTAATCAAAGTATTATCTAGTCTTTATGTAAATACACATTAATTCTCCAAGTCAATAAGCAGTACTGTCAATAAGTTATTCTTTTGTTTTTAAACTCTATATGCAGGCAGGATCTATCAGAAATGCTAGTAAGTTCACATTCAGCTAGAACTTAATCATTAGATGTCTTTTAAATACCTAGTTAATTTTTCTGTCTTCCCCAGGCTAAATCCTTCAGGCAGAATATTGTACTGGACCTAAATGTTACATAAGTACAAGACTTATGCTTAGTCCCAGATAATTAGGTAAATGTAAGGAAAAAAAAACTAAAGAGGAAGAACCTGAATCCTGTCCAAAGAACATGAAAATTCAGGAGCAAAAAAAAGGGGGTTTCATGTTACTGTGAATCTCTTAGTTATCTTCGTCATCTTCAATGGGTTCTCGTAAACCTTCACTCTGCCGACTTTTTCCAACCATTTCTAATAAGGCCTGGGCCTCGGGATCCACATCCAAGATACTCTTCTTCCCTTTTGTCTGTAAAGCAAAATAAAATAAAGTCAATTTACAATGTCATGAATGAATCAGTATTAGGCTAGAAGAAGGAGATATACTCAACAATCCACAAGTAACGTGATTTTGCAAGCTTGTCACAATGACAGATGCATACTTTCCATGTGAGGCATTTAAGGTTCACTGGGATACATCAAGTGACTTTAATTGCTGCAGATACACAAAATAGTCAGAAAATTTTCCTAAGAGCACAGTGAATTGTTTCAAGTATGTTCAGGTTACAAGTCAGCCAGCACATACTAGTTAACCTGACCACAAATTCAAGTGTAGATGTCAACTCTTTTTAAAAAAGGAGATTCAAGTAAAATCTAACAGTTCTTGTAAACAATTTGTTCCATTTCTACTTAGAGCTGTGTGTCCAGTGAACAGACAGAGTACATTAATTTAGTATGAAAAGAAATAAAGTTTAAAAACACAGAAAACAAGCAACTGTGCAAAGCAGACAGTTTAATAAGCCAAATTGCAGAGAGAGAGGAGACAGGAAAGGTCTCCTACTCGTTCCCAGGAATAAACGAGGTGCAGAAAGACCAACAATAATCTATTCACAAACTATTTAAGCAAAAAGCTCTTTGTATCCTTGTTGAAACCAGGTTTCCTAGGCACTTCAAATATTACTGTTCTATACAGAGTATCAGCTGTTTAAATGCAGGTCTTGCTATGTTTTTATTAGTCTTCTGTCAGATAAGGAAGTGCAGGGATTGGAGGCGCAAGGATTATAAACGGCTAATCTGTTGTAAAACAACAATAAATTACATCTTACTGATAAAGAAATATTTTGGCTCTCTCAGTTTCCTTCCTGAGCTACAGATTAGACTTATGCATTGCTAGTGCTTTGTATCTGTTTTACAAATACTGGGTTTTACTAAACCCCTGCAAGGAGGTTCTTCCTTGAGACAATTCCTCAATATCAGAAAGGCATTTTGAAATTGAGAGTAAAGTATTGCTCTTCTATCACCTCATGGCTCCTGATGTTTTTTCATGTTGGATTTCTCAAAAATTCTATGACTGTTTTACGATTTTCTTGCTACAAAATATACTGCACCACAGAGTGAGTTAAAGAAAACATTATTCACTATGGTAAAAAGAGAGTGCTTATGAGAAAACCAAAACTGTTTTTCCTTCACATCTCCCATTCCAAACAGGAAACAGTTTCATAGATTTCAGTTTTGTTCACCAACCTCTGTACTTTCAGGCAAGTCTCCCACTGCCCAAACTTCCAGGGCATCCAGTGTGAAATTCTCTTTAGCTGACAGCTGAGGACTGTTGTAGGTCGTACATCGAGGTTTGGCTTTACTGTGTCCCTTCCCGTAGTCACTGTCTACCCAGAGGCCGAAGTAATCATGTTGTCCACCCATACCCTGTGAAGCAAAGCAGCACAATAAACACTTGCTACACATGTACAATGCAGTGGAAAAGTTACGAAACCCAGAGTATAAATTGCCAGTTTTAGTATCTATGCCATACTTCTGTGAGTAGGTGAAAAAGGATATTCTGAGTCAACCTCAGCTACTATACAAATCTGGTATTCCTGCAGACAAACCAGAGTTTATTTGAGTGTTACTGCCTTCCCTGTATATTTTACAAAGTCACAGCTGAACTGCTTGCAGATACTGAATGTGGTGCCAGAAATTTAGCCCCCTGGCTTTTATCTATTGACTGACAGTTCCATTTTAAATAGGGCAGAAGCGTTGGATTTAGCTGCCTGTTTTCTGTTTAGAAAAGCATCCACAGAAATGGATAATGTAATTTGATGTTGTTTTCTTCAGAGCAAATTTACCTCAGACTGCTACAATTCCCTAAGTTACAGGCACACAGCACAACAAATCTGTAAAGCACTGCTCAAAATAGATGGTGTGCTGCTGTTTTGTAGAAAATCTGCATCTGGAGAGCTCATTCATGGGCTTGAGTAAAGGGAGCTTCTGCCACTGGAATCACACAACAGCAGCAGCCTATGTAGAACTCTCATACTCTAATTCTGTTGGGCTTTCTCAGTCTTCAGTAATTTAAAAAACAGTTACTGTGGCATTGAGAACAGCCAGTAGAAGGCTCTTCTATTAGTTAGATCAGCCAGCTTATGTTGCTTCAATGATGTGGATACACACTGCCCATTCTTCCAGAAAACAGGAATCAAGGACGCCTAGAAGGGCGTGTGTGATAATCGAACTTGGAAAAAAAGAAAAAAAAAGTGTTCCCCTAATCTTCATAATCCTAACCTGCATAAAGCTCACCTACTTGGACCAGACATTAATAAATTCTATCTTAGTTGATTTGATACTTCAGAATACCTACCAACTACAAAGAAAAGTAAGAACTCTATTAGTACTGTAAGCAGTTCTCCATCATTATCCATAGTTCACACTTGACACTGATACTTAATGCTAAAAATAAAATAATAAATATCCTCCTAGTAAAAGTGTGAGACAAATAGCATAGATAAAGGATGAAAACATCCTCAGAGAAAAAAACAAGTGAAACAAATCTGCTGAAAGATGTAAAAAGAGAAAAAAAAAAAAAAAAAAAAAAAAAAAACACTTGCAAACATCAGCCATTAATCCCATTTCCAAATTGTCATTTCTTAGTACTTACTAGTCCATTTGGCATTGTTTGTTGGTTATGGTTCAAATACATGTAGTGGTCATTATATCCTGTGTATGTATATACAGCAAGAGAGGGGAAAACAGAAAACAGAAAGCATCTGTTGTCACCTGCAAACAGAAAAGCACGTGAGGTCAGACAAGTGGCCAGACAGTAACTTGCTTACAAATAGGATAGGAAAAAGGTATTGAAGAAATGCAGCTGAATAAATGAAAGACAGCAGCTGCAATCTCAGAAAGCCAATATCTATGTCTAATCGAGATCTAGACCTATTGTTTACTGTCAGTTAACTCTGTGCAGGGTCACAGAAATCAATGGGATTATGTGGCTGTGACCAAGGGCGGTCAGAGGCATGACTAGTACATTACATTACTAAGCAAGGGTACACCTATCACAGGCTTGCATCGTGTCATCTAAAACTGGCAAACTGCTGGACCCATACAAACTGGTAGGAGTGCAGACAGCCTTTGTTCTGACTGTACAGATATACAGATCAGTTTAGGGTCAATGAATTTAGAGTTATGCCCCGTTTTGTACCCAGAAAGCCTGTGGTGTGTAGAATAGCACTGCATGTGTTATTCTGTCAGGAAAAAACAGAAGGAAAATGTTGTGTGACCAATGTAATAATGTATTAACTGAGTGTGGTGGTAATTATCAAATATTGCTTAAGTATAGCAAATGAGTTTTTTAATGTATCAAAAGCAAGGATTCCCAGAAGGACTGATTACCCAAAGTCCATCTTTTTTTTTTTTTCCTCCAGAAAGCCATATTTTCAGAAAGAAAAAAATATTTCCATAGAGTTACAAGAAGCACCTCTTCTCTTTGCAGAGTTTTCAAGGGAATAAAATGATTGTTCTGTACAGCAGAACTTTTCGATGTTGGATTTTTAAAGGGAAACAAAGGCAGAGAGAGCTAGTGTGCAAATGATAATGGCTTAGCTGACGTTGCCATCTGCTGGACAAACATTGCCATCTGCTGGACCTGTTATTTAAACTGTACTCCCTTGTTTATACTGTATTTCATTCATTTTTCACCTCACTTTCACCTATGGAGCTACAGGAGTCGATAGCTTTCACTGAAAAGGAAGCCATGATCAATAAGTCCTGCAACTTTAAGTCTTATCCAACGACAAACTATAAACATTCATCAGGAATATGCCTGACTGGGCACAAGGGCAGAATAACTTGGTATGTTTTATACATGCTTCCAAAATGAGTATGGTTTTGCTGCAGGAAAATACACTTGAAGCCATGGAAATACCATGTGTTATGAAAGTAAAATGACAGTATCCATTAAGTAGACAGGATTCTTATACCTGCACAGAGTAAGCAATGTTTACCAGAACCGTAAGATACTAACAGAAAAAGAAAAGTGTTTTACCTTGAAACTGTGGTTTCACTTCCCAGGAGTGAGATGCAAACCCACCAAAGATATAGCCATCTAAGTCCCTTAGGATCACTATGCAGGGACCTTTGTTCACTATATGCCCACATAACTGTGAAAAGCTTTCTCCATGAAGTCTAGAAGAAAACAAAAGCCGCCACTTGTGCTGCAGCTCTGCTGGCAAATGGGAGTTGATGTATATGATGGATGGGATGTCAAAGAGACTGACAAGTCCTTTTCCTTTGATGCCTTTGCAGCCTGGAACCAAGTTGACTATTTCTTTGGTTTGGTCTGGGAGAGAGTGCAGAACGTGGAGACCTTGCCTGATAACAACACTGAGAAAAGTTGAGATGTGTGGAACTCGGTACACCCAGTCCTCAATGGCACTTTGATCAAAATTCATCTCCATTAGCTGAGGACCCACAGGTGTTGCCCCATCTAAATAACAAGACACACGGAAGAGTAGTAAGCCTCCTAGCCTGTACCTTCTTTCAGGAAAATAATCGGTTTATTTAAGTGCACAAAAGATACTGCATTATTTAGGCATGAAAACACAAAAAAAAGGAGATGGAGATAGTAAATTGTCAGCTACATTAAAGAGATGCATGCACAGAGCTGAGAAACATTGGACTGTGACACCCATTCATTGGGCTGTCATGATTAAGAAATGTGGACTCATGGTTACAACATATATTGCTATTTTGCAAAAAATATCTCACCTGTAATTACAACGGTACAAAGGTAAATCTAGGCTTTGCAAAAGGACATACCACCATAAATATCTGCAAATGCATCAAAACAGTTGTCACCTGCAAGTCAGGTATTTGTAAAACAGACATGTTCTGTGATAAACAGCTTTGCACATCCACTTGAATTGGGACTTAAGGCAAAAGCACTCCTGAACTTACAGGAAAAGATGGTAAAGTAGAACAATCAAAATTCCCAAGTTATTCTGAAAGCACTAGAAACTGGTCTGATCATTTAAACTCAAAGAAAATATGACCCAAAGAGCAAAGGTCTTTTGGTGATTATGCAAGCCCTGTGCCATTCTGGAATACAATACGTCGGTGCTGCTTACCTGCAAGCTTCAGTTCTGACAGCAGCTGAGAAGCAAGAGCCTTTACTCCACCTGCGGAATCCCTCGTATTCTCCAAATTCCAACCTTTCAGTTCCTTCCTGTAGTTCAGTACATGGACCACAGACGTGATCAGATCCTCTGTGAACTTGAAAGATTAAAACATCACCACTTTGTCATTTCTTAAATAAAACTGCCAAAGACTTTCAAAGACTTTCAGAGAACAAAGGCAAGTAGTACTGGTGCTGTAATTCCAACGACAGAAACATCTATTCTCATGAAGAGTCAGAAATAGCAGAAGTGCTTTGTCAGTGTCATAGGTCCTGAAAAGGATCCTTTTCCAAGACATTCAGTAAATGTTACCTCACAAATCACTTCTGTAAAATACATCACAGAAGATAAAGGGAAATGGGGATGAAAATTTACAGTGGTACAAGCCACTAGTTAATCAGTTTTCTGAGATCCCACCCTTCCACCTAGCAAGCTACATACTTAATCCATACATCTGTCCTGTGGCTAAGGCTCTGGAAAGCACTTTGCTCAGTTCCCAGAAGCACCAGTCACACCACAGGTTTTGCTGCCTCTAGCCTACAGTTTGTCCAAGATCAGCAAGACAGTGGCAGAGAGGAGGAAAAAAAAAAAAAAAAAAAAAACAAGTCAGGAATCCCTATTCTGAATCCTCTTGCACTGTAAGGATTACCTTCAGATTACCTACCCTAGTCTCTGCTCTCTTACTGCCCACCAAAACACACATTTAACCTCTCAGTGTACCTCTTGGATTTGCTTGCCCTTCACAGGACCTTCTGTCGTGGAGATCATTCTCATTATTATGGTAATCTTCTCATCTGCATTCCCTTTCAAGAGGTTTGACATAAAAATTACAAACTGCTCCTTAGCAATCTGTTCGCTGGGCTCTGACGATTTCCCAGTCAGGTCAATACTTTTCATTCCATTGTACAACCGAACAGTCATTTGCTCTGGTAATGGTTCTCGCATATATGCCTACAAGCAGAAAAGTAGCAAAAAACATATTTTTAAAATGTAGAATAACTAATATAATTCAGCTAACGTGTGCTGAGATATACTGCAATGAATGAAGGATTCTGTACCAAGTATCTACTAACAGAAACAGACTTCTAAGTACTGGTTTTCCAAGAGAAATAAAAACCTCTATTTTTATAGCATATCCTTTCCAATGTAATTGATTTAAATTGACATAGTTATTCTATAAATGCTATGGAGTTTAAAAAACAAATTAAAAAACACAATGTAAATTGTTAGCAGGATAGTAGCAAATGATTTGTATATGGCAATTCTGGTGTAAAGGTTTACAACCCTGCTAGTCTGACATTTAAAATTATAATTCTGCCTTTGATAGTCAAACTCACAGACACTTAAAACCAAATGGCAAGTAAAGTTCTTCACATAGCTTCAGTTTTGGCCTCGAGAAAATGCAGACAAAGTATTTAACCCTAAATGCACGTGTAGGAACAACCGTAGAAAATTTCCCTTGCATAGCAACATCCAGGAGAAGCCTGAAACAGAACTGAGATCACCTGAGTTTTATAAGGCATCCCTGATGTTGAAATCAGAGATTGTTTATTTAAGTTGCATGGCTGGCCCTTTGAATTGAAGGCTAACTGGTGTACACCGTCATACATCACAACACCGCGGGAAGATCTGACTCTGCTTTCAAGAAACATTCAGAGCGTTCAAGTTAATTACAGGGTTTAAAAATAAATCATCTAAAATACATCCATACACTAGGATATGATTACACAGCGTCTTCATTGTGCCTGACATGCTGAACACACGGCTTGACGCTCACACGCAGAGCCACAGCCCAGTGGGGACTACACCGAAATCAACAGACCTCCACCTGCGTAAAAGCACTCCGGATCAATTCAGTGGAGCTGCTATTACCCATCTATTGCTGGCTCAATACCACTGCTATCGAAGCCACCAGGAACATTCCTGTTTGATGTTAATGCTTGTTGCTGCGCATATAGGGTGAGATCCAGCGTGCTGAGCTCTACCCTGCTACTGCTGACGTCAGCAGTAGAAGTCCCATTGATTTCAGCAGCAGCAGAATTCACAGCTGCAGCCTGACACATTAGCGTGGTTCGTACTGAGGGAGGGACGGTCACAGGGGGTACAGCTGTCTCTGAGGGGCTTTCTGAAAGTGCTACATGAGCCTGAAGTAAGCAAGCAGCAGGGAACATCGTTAAAAATGCACTACACTGAAGGGCTTTTTACTTCACGCTGCAATATTACCTACCTACTCCGTACCCCTTCCCACCCACCACTTAGCTGCCCTATTTTGTTACGCTTGTAATTATTCCAGTGAGTAGATTCAGGAGGGTGGACTGTAAAAAGAGAAGTTTTAGAAAACCTCTAACAAATGCAGATCTCTGATAGTTTAGGATCCTTGCTGTAAATGGCTTCAAGAAAATATCAAGAGATGCTTGCTGTCTGCTTTCCAAGCTACGCAGTGCAGCCTGCTTTGGTCCACAAGCCATGCAGCTTCCTTCTAGTAAAGGCTAAGCAGAATACATGAGTTTGTTGTTGGGGCCCAGTGAATGTTATCAGATTATTGCTAGATCAAATCTGCCACACAGCAACCCAGCTAAGGCATAAGCACAGATGCCAACAATGCAGGCTTGCCATTGCAATAGTCCCTGTGCTAAGGAATTAGGTAGACACCTACGTGCAGTCCTCGAGAAGATTTTAACTTAAGTTGGCAAACAAAAAGGATGGGAAAAGACAAAGTTTCATCAAACATTACATTGAGATAAAGGCAAAGCTAGAAAGAGGATTTCTTCCAGGTCCCAGTGAAGTAACAAACACCAAGAACCAAGTTTTTGGAGGTATCAGGATTAAAAGACTGGGCAGCAGCATCATTGCTTTCAGACTGGTGATAGCTGATAAAGAGCTTGGCTGTGATAAGGCCCAAGCTGGTCTATATGCAGACTCATTGCCAAATACCTTAAAATATCCTGCCTCTGCCATGGAGTTCTGATTTGATTCCATTAACTGCGTAGCGTATGTAGAAATGAACTTCAATACTACATTCATTTGGACACTTGATTCCTGTCTAACTGAAGTTATAAAGTATTATAACAAATCACTCCTTTTCTTTCTTGATTAGAAAATGAATGCAAAGTTAATCAGAGAGCGTAATATATGTTAATTAAATAAAATAGGGAGCTGCAGCTTAATCAAGTAAAATTGAATTTTCACTTTTTGATGCGAGTGGAAAGATCAGAGGCAGTGATGCAATTGAGGGAGAAAGGTCTAACCAAATACCAACTGAGCTTGTGACAGAATCTTGAGAAAACCTGTAAGTAATCACATGCATTCAAATCCCAGAGGAAGAACAGTCTTCCCACTTTTCTGGATTCTGTATAAAAGTATTTTCATACCTCCCAAGTTACTTCAGAATCAAGAAAGCTGCAAATTGATCCAACGGTGCAATTTAAGAGAAAAATATGAACTCAATAATCATTACTGATGCTAAACTGTAAGAAAATATTAAATATCCATTCTAATTCAAAACAGTAACTATTAAATTAAGGCAAACAATCCTTTAAAATTAATTATTGCCACATCTTTAGAGCCTTTCTAGAATTATGTTCAACACACTGCATTTCAGATATATCAAGAATAACATATTCTCTTGCCTGTAGCGCTCCCAGAGTCACAGTTTTCTTTGTAGCTTTTCCATTTTTTGCTGCTGATGAGCCACTTGAGCCCGATATGGCATCGAATACTCCATCAATGTCAGACTGCTCCTCAGGAAGAAATCTGGAAAGGTGGTTCCGATAGGCATTGCTATCTGCATTTCCCATCTTTCCAACCTGAAGCAAAGGGAAATGGAAAAAAAAATGCAGATACTGAAGATTATTACAATGGTCACAAAAGATGCACCAAACAGCCTGACATGCCAGTGCAAGTTTTAGAAGAGCAAATTACTAGCTTGCTAGGAAACTATTAGAACTACTTTTAAGCCTCCATGAATATCAAAACTACATAAACTTGAAGAATAATGTGTGTGAGCAGTAACTGTGCTTTAAAAAGCTCATCTCTCTGCTAAGACCACCCTGTCTACCAATTCAAACGTCATTCAGGTCTTATCAAATGGAAAAACCAGTATGATTTAATGATTAAATGAGCTTGTACAAAGTGACCGTGAGTCTGTCAACTGGAATGCATCAGTAACGTGAAGGGAATAGCCTAATTATGGATTATTTATGACAGATTATGCTACATGTTTCTAATGCATTAACAGACTGAAGCTAGGTCTGCCAATAATATATGGCACTAAAACCCCATCACTCTTAAGATCACGTGTTTCTACAGACTCAATTCGGCAATCAATCAAAACGCTGCTAAGAAATACAGAGTAACCAAAATATTTAGGGGAAAGACTCAAGACCTAACACACAGCTTCGTATGAATTCAGTAAATTTTTGGGAGCTGGTATCCGAAGAATTCTGTTGTGGTTTTTTTTGTCTGTTTTTTTTTAATACCTTTAACGTACGCCTGTGGTTTCTCCCACTCTCAGGATTCACCTGCATTACTAATTTAACTTGTGTGTGTTTTTTAATGCACTGTCGAGGCCATATGCACCGGGTTTCTCCCTAGAGCAGCATGGCACAGACCTAAGTGCCGCAGGGGCCTGAAATCCCTGTTTCCACTACGACAGACACTGCTGTGAATGGCCTTCCCAGGGCAGACACGCTTCTGGGGTGACAATCCCAAAACAGGGAGAAACTGTATAATCTGCCCTTTTGTGTTTTCCTTTCCACAAACTCCGCATTATTTCTGGCACGTCAGTTTGGGTTCTGGATTACCACTTCCACACAAACCTCATTTTCTAGGCAAGGCCATAAAACAGCCCTTCAGAAGCGTCAGAAGCTCTTTGTTTAGGCTAACCCAATGTGAAATTGGCTGATAAGCAACTGTACACAGGAGTCTGGGTTGGGCTTATTTACCTTAACTGAGTGTTACAGGCCCAAAAGCCTTGCTTCCTGCAAGGAAGATGTCGGTCGCGGGATAAATGCCAAAAGGTTAATGGAAATGGCAGGAACCTGGAAGAAAAAGCCGTGAGGACATGGTCACTATCAGCGAACTGAGGAGCAGGGCTCTGGGCAGGGAGGGCACCGCTCTTGGGAAGGGGGCGACCCAAGGCAAGGAGTCCCCAGCAGGGAGCCAGGCACAAGCCTTGGCGATTTGCAATTTTCTAGCTTTATTTCCCCAAAGCCGAGCCCCTTCTTCCCCACCAGATCTGCAAACCCCCCCCAGCGTGTCCCCCATCCCACCTCGGGGGCTGAAGCCAGAGGGGGCTGAAGCCAGCCCCGCAGCCGCCAGCCTCCCTCTCCCCTTACCGGCAGGGCGCCCCATGCCACGGCCTCGCTGCGGGAGCCCCCCCAGAGCCCTCTCCGCCCCCTCCAGGAGAAACCCCTGGACCTTTACACTCCCCCGGACCTTTACACACCCCCTGGTACCCGACAGCCGGCGCCCCCCAGCGCCTGCAGGCTGCCGGGGCGGAGCGGAGCGCGGCGGAGGAATGGCGCCGGGCGGCACCGCCCCTGAGGCGGTGGCAGGGCGGGACTGGGGCGTCTCAGAGCGAGAAGGAGAGAGGCGGGCGTTGGCAGAGAGCTGTGGAGAACCTGGAGTTGCTTCTTGGGAGCCCCCGAGGCTGGGGGCGGTGTGGGGAAGGGCTCTCCCCGCTGACTGGGGGCTTCCCCCGGTTAAGGGACTGTCGCCGCTGACCAGGAGCTCTCGGCTCACCTCAGCCTCACTGGCAGCTCGGCCCTAAAGCGTGGCCTGAAAAGAATCAGAGTGGCCTGAGTTGGAAGGAACCTCAGAGATCACCCAGTTTCAATCCTGCTGCTATAGGCAGGGACGCAACCCACGAGATCAGGCTGCTCAGGGCCTCGTCTAACCTGGTCATGACCACCTCCAGGGATGGGGCATCCACAACCGCTCTGGGCAACTCACTACTCTCTGAGTGAAAAATTTACTTCTAATCTCTGAATCTCCCCTCTTGTCTTTTAAAACCATTCCCCCTCATACTGTCAATATCTGATTGAGGAAGGAGTTGTTCTCCCATCTTTTTTATAAGTCTCCTTCAAGTACTGAAAGGTTGCAATGGGCTCACCCCTGAGCCTTCTCTGCTGTAGGCGGAACAGGCCCAGCTCTCAGCCTTTCTTCATAGGAGAGGTGCTCCAGACCTGTGATCATCTTTGTGGCCCTCCTCTGGACCTGCTCTAACACCTCCACATCCATCTGGGGCTGGGGGCCCCAGACCTGGATGCAGTGCTCCAAGTGGGGCCTCACCAGGGCAGAGTAGAGGGGGAAAGAGTGGTGAAAGCTCAGAGGTTTGCGTGTTGTGACTGGGGAAGACCGACTGCCCGGGGCAGTGCCCCTCAGAGAGGGTTAAGGTGCCTTCTCAGGTAGTTTTCAAGGTATTCAGTCAGGCAAAATGCCTTGGCATTGGGGAGAAAATACAAAAATACAAAAAAAAAAAAAAATCTCAATGAGTTGGTTAAAACTTTATCTTATGGCTGCAAAATCACGCCAGGCTGGAAAGTAAAGGCCATACAAGTGCTGAGAAGCAAAGTCATCATCTGCCCTTCACTATGAGGCAGGAATACTTGGGAAAAAAAACTCCAAGTGGTTGAAATACTTGTCCCCAAACTCACTTTTTTCAGATCGATAACTGGTTCTTTCCACCTCAGTTATGTTACTTCAGCAGCATTCCCCTTGTACTTACGGTCACTGAGTTTGGTTCCTGTAATAAATACATTGAGGGCTTTGCCTTATTAGCAATGATGCCTTGCCTGTGGTTTGTCTAGCTGTAGTTTATTTTCAGCCAGACTCTGACAAGAAGCATCCTTCCAGCCAAGGGGAAAATGTGCCCATGCATATTCCCCTCAAAGCAGTGTTGGTTATATTCTCACAGTCAGATTCTATGGGGCAGGTTAGCAGCTTTGGCCTGTGACTTGAAATAACAGTCTGACCTGTGTCTTTTCAACAGTTCCTTTATTACAAAAGAAAGAAAATGATATAGTCATGGCAGAGCTCCCGCCTGTTTTATTCTTTTGTACCAAGGAAAAATTCTGATAAGGTTAACTTCCCCAAATACCCAGTTTTCTTAAATTTTTGTGGTATGCAAAGCTTTATGAAAACATGTAGTGTATTCTTGTTATCAGTCCAGAGTTAAAAACACTTTGAGCAGCATACCAATATGGTCATGGATGAATAAATACCTACTGATTCTGGTTTGCCTTGGTCGTCACTAGAGCCACATAAGATAACCAGGTTGTGTCAGTGGGATTAAGACATAGCAGTCAAACCTGAGGAAAAGAATAGGAAATTCTTGAAGCTTATTTGTCCACACGGTGGCGAAATATGTTAAGAAAGTTAACTGTGAAGCTTACATTGGGTGCTTCAGCTGCGTTAAAAATGTGATTCTCAGGTTTATTGGCATATATGTGGGAGTAAAAATTCTTATGATAAATTATTTTAATCTCTTTCCCACGAGCTCGGTAAACATAATATGTACCACGAGGACAAAATTCCGTTCCTGATAAAGCTCCTTCCCTGGGCTACATAAGCACTTACTAGAAAGTCTACTGCGATTGCTTGGTTTCTGTCAGAAGTAATGAATTTCCAGCTTATGCCTAAGGAGAAAGGGTAAACATACAGAATAAATAAAAGCAAAATTTTTTAATTCAAGTTAGTTTTTTTTTTCTTTTCTTTGACACTTTGGAAGTCTTTTTTTTTTTTTTTTTTTTTTTTTTTTCCCTAAAGCTTGCATTTTGTATTGTATCTCTGTCTGCTGTATTTTCTTGACTGGAAGTACAGGGCTAGAGATTCTAGTCTAACTGACCTTATGCTAAATCTGTTTGTCAGCATCTCTACGATCTTCACAAATCCATGGTAATTTCATGACCTCTCTTGTCTAACTGCTGAGCTCTGAATCAGTCAAAGCTACTGGAGGATATCTGGCCTTCCTCAGCTCCAAGCAGCTGCTTTTGCAAAGAAGATGTGATGTTTTGCCCTTTTTGTTTAAGTCTTGCTCACGTGTAACAGAGATGACTCTTGGTTTATTTACCCTGCCTGCCAGTCTAAACTGAGCTTGCTGTAGCTACTGGATGGCACTTGGCCACTTGCCTGTAGCACTAAGCTGTAATCTACAGCGCAGATGTACTCCTCAAGCCACAGGATACTAACATTAAATTGCACAAATTATGCTCCTACTGTGGGGGAATTTCCAAGACTAACAATTTCACACACTAACACCTTTTTGTATAATCTTTTAACACCAAGAGTGCATAAAAACAAGCTAGAAATCAGGTTCATAAGTGTAATAGTTTGTAACACTCTTTAAATGACTAGTCACTTCCTCAAATGTATTTTCAGATGCTCTAGTTGAGTTAGGTTTCTCAAGCCACTTTGTTTCCACCAGTAAGAAAGAGAGAATACACTAAGAAGCCTTTTAAGGACATTCAAGAATATACTGATATATAAAAAAGTGGAGGAAAGAAGAAACAATAGAAATTTGGAAATGTTTGTGGCTATTTTTATGAACTAGTGATAGATGTGAATTTATTTGCAGAGTGCAAAAAGCACAACTTCAAAACACCTTTTATTTAAAAAAAAAAAAAAAAAGTATGCTTTAGACTTGTATGAAATTATTAAATTGATTTTTTAGGGTTTTACTAGTTTACCAAGACTATGGCCTTCATTCCCAGTAATTCTAGCAGTACTGCTTTTCAGTTTAAGGAAGCCACTACAAGATAACGACCTGGAATGTGAACAGTGTGTTGAGCACCCTTGTTTATATCAAGCACATTTGTCTTACCTAGATTATCTTTTAGCTTCTTTAAAATTGTATTTTTCCTACCTCGAGTTAGAACAGAGAGAAGTTTTGCTGTTGATCAGTATTGTACACGTATTGTTAAGATCATTACTCTCTGATGGCAATGATGCAGAGAATCATTGCCATTTGTCATTGATATGATACATAGCTTCCACTGTGGTAACATATTTTTATTATTATTATTATTATTATTATTATTATTATTATTATTATTATTATTATTATTATTATTATTATTATTATTATTATTATTATTAAAGGACAGCTTAGAATGGGACCCTACTGTGCCAAAGACTATGCAGAGAGGTATCAATGACTTCTGTTCCAGAGAGCTTATTGTTAGTTGCATTCACATGAAGGAAACTCATTCAATACTTCTAGCTTCCAATTATTACTCAGCATTTTAGTTTCCTTACATTGCTTAAATCTGGCCTTTGCCAACAAGGTTAAACATGACCTCTTGAAAACAGTGAAATGAGATTATAAAAACCTTGTTTTAGGTTCTATTGGTTACACTCTGTGTTTTCTATTTCGCTTGTAAACTTGATTTTTGGCAGGCCACCTACACTAACAGTAAGTTAAAAAAAAATCCTTTAAAAAAAAAAAAAAAGTTGATATTTGATGAAACTTGTTGTAGGCTTAGGCCACTGGTCATCTTGCAGGGTGACCTCAGCACAAAATTCCTTTGACTTTAAAAGGTATCGTCTTAACCCTACCCTCTGATGCCCTTTTATATATGTATTATTCGTCTCTGCATTTAATTGGCTCCTGTGACAGTCCCAGCCTTGCAGCCAGTTACCTGATTTCTCTTCTGTTTTTTTATGAGATTGCCATATATGGCTAAAAGAAAGACTCTGACTAATCAGAGCTGTGGCTGTAGGTAGTCACAAAGGAAGTTGTGGATTTTGCAACTCTTTGTACTTCCCTTTACAAAAACCTCTGCCTGCTAGTAACTAGCTCCCTTCTATAAAAGGGCAAAAAAAAAAAAAAAGGGTGCAGTCAAGAGGTTAATCTGATCATGAGTAAAGATAGTAATATGTGGTATCCTAGAAAATGTATTTACAGGTGGGATGAAAGCTTCCTGCTACAGCTTATTAACTGATGTCACCAAGAAGCAGCCTCTGTGTCTACAGCAAAACTGCAATGCCTAATTTTACTAAACTAAATTGTAGTGTGTGTTGCAGCTATGTAGATCAGAAAGATTACTGGGGACTGTGAACCAGATCCTGACAACTAGAAGAAATGCACAGCCACAGTCAGGAGAGAATATGAAGTTCTCCTGGGCTCCCCTGGCCTGGTCTGGTAACAGACTAGTTTGGTGTCTCTCTTACTGCGTGTTTCAAAGGCCTTCACATTCCCTGGGTTCAGCTGCCCCGAACTCCAGCATCTTCTAGTTTTGGAATAATAAAATTGGCCATTTTAACATGCTTTTAACATGGTTTGATATATAGCACTTATAATTTATTTCATACCAAGGCCTGTGGCCCAGGTTGGAGGTTTTAGAAACCATCTTTAAGAAACAATCTGCTATAATCTTCATACAAACCAGAGTAAATTTAACAAGGCAAATCATCCTTAACAAGAGAACCTTCTACCAGAAACATGCAATCTCTGAATTTGTTCAAGGGTGTTTGTTCTAACAGGGAAGTTTTTCATGGAGACTGGCAATTCATAACTTCAACTGCTTCCGTATAGAGAACTTGAGGATGAAAAGCAGAGGATCTGCTTGCTCCTGACGGAAACAGAAGGTCTCACCTCAGAGTACAGTCTGCATGTCATCTGTTTCAGTTGTAATGCACACAACACCACGAGTAGCAGCACTGTGGCCCGGATTTTTGGAAGTGTATGTGAATGTTGATAGTCTCACAGTGTGCTATCACCACTGTGCTCTCGTGGTCAGACTGTTTGGTCTACGGGACCAAAACCCTGGAAGTGTTAACACCAGCAGAGACAGTAAGGTGGAAATACAGTGAAGGAATCAAACAAATTTAGAGCATTGTCTCTAGAAAACAAAACAAAACAGAACAGAACCAAAAAAAAAAAAAAAATGAGTAGGAGCTGGGAAAATTTCTGTAAAATTCCTGAAGTCATTTGCACCCTTGTTCACCTCTGTAACACATACAGACTCCCTCTTTTTCTGCAAACAGTGGGAGAAAAACCTTTACAAGCATCTTAGATCTGTAGTTACTAGTGAAGGAAGTCTTTTTCAGCAGGACAGCTGTGTTTCTTGGCACTGTACAGTATTTACACCCACCATGTAACAAGAAACCAGTGTTTTGTCATCTGCTGTATGGTGAACTCTTAGGTTTTGAAAAGAAGTGATGGAAACACGATCAGGGCTTGTGGGATTTTAAAAGCTATTAACTAATAAATTTCGTGCCATTTTTGGTTGTTTGTGTGACTAGTATTGCACTGCTTTATTTGTTACTTGTGGCTTCTTTTCCCGTAACACTACCTTCTTCCCTACCGCACAGGTTGGATTTTATCTATTAGTTTTCTTTTTGTGCAGTGCAGTGTATTTTCTGGTGTAGCTGGCCTTTTTTATTGCTTTCCACATTTCTGTCCAGATTAAGCGGAATGTGGCTATCTGACTTCCAAGTCCTTGGCTTACTTTTCTCTGAATAAACAAGAGACCGTGATGGGATGATCATCTCCCAAAGCAATAGTTGCCAAACCAGCACAGATTAGGACAGCACCCAGTTGTTGCTGACTGCTCTGTGCTGTGATTTCTGCTCCAGGAGTAATTGGTAGAAGTAATAGTATTCAGCCATGTCCCTGCACGTTTCTTCATAGCCAGATTACTCCAATCACTTACATTTTTATCCCCAAATTTTGGGCTGTAGAAGCCTGGTTCTGGAGCAGCTCTCTGTGTGGTCCATCTGTCCTGGCTACTGGAGCCATAGGCTCTGAGAGGGAAGCAGGGCAGCAAATTGCTTCCATCTTCTGTGTTTATCCCCTGTACAGTTAGTCCAGTACCTTTATAAGATGAGTGTGGCAGATCCATCTCTCACAAATGCTTTCCAGAGCATACCAGCTGTTTCTGTGTTCTGTTTCCAAGCTGTATTGACCTGCTCTAATAGAGTGAAGCTGTCAATAATAAATGGACTTAAACCTTAAATCCTACCTTTCTCCTCAGTATAATGAACACAGTCTTGAGGATCAGGCTGGCTTTTTACAGCGTGGGCCTTGTTATCACACATGCAGGAGGCAGTATGCTTTTATACTAAGGTACCCTATCAAGAGATCAAGATCATAACAGGAAGCTGTGATAGCTTTGAGAGGCTGCTGTGCTAGTCACCTGCAGGCTGGGACTAGCTCACAGCCTGTGTGTCCCCGACAGGGCTCAAGTTGTTGTTTGAAGTGGTGATTTCCAACACTAAAAATGTACGTCACAGACCAGAGTCTGAACCAACAAGCTCTGGCAGGCTTTTGTGCTGGTATCTAACGTGGGCAAATGGGGATTCAAGGTGGGGAGGGAAGGAAGGTGAGGCAGCGAAACACTGCAAATGGTTGGGAGCCACTGCGGAAGAAGAAGAAGGTCCTGATCTAGGTGGTGGGAAAACCCTCCCTGTGCATCATACATTCCCTATGTATTCCCCTTTCAGTTCAGAGCCAAGCAATCACACAAAATAAAATGTGCTGATCCCAGCAGCTCGAGGTGCACCAGAAACTGCCTCACACACAAAAACCCAGCTGGCAAGAGTGAGAGGCCACCACCAAAACTGTGTTGCATGATGCCTTCTGCCACTGAGGAAGAGCAGGCTGTTTCTATGGCTACTGCTGTCTCTCTGCCTCTCTCAAACACAAGTACCATTGGTTCTGATGTGATCATGTATTATAGAAGATGATAACCCACGTACTTCTTTACATTGCAGCATTTGAGCTAGTAGCCACTTGACTTCTGATAATAAAAGCATTTTCCACTTAGGGTATTGTTACAAATGGGTAGGATATTCCTCATCTCTGATTAATAAATGCATCCAGTTGGGCTCCAAAATCTTTGCTCTGGTTTCCATGACAACAGGTATGATTTTTGAGGCTATTTCTTCCCCTTCATCTTGGGTTGGAAAGAGTTGTTCCCCTTCCAGTAACAGTGTGATGGGCAAGCAAAACAACTGTCTTGAAGGCAGATCTACAGCCCTGAAACCAGCTGCTTCAGCCAGTTTTCTAACATGAGTGAGGATGTATGAGAAGAGTAGCACTTCTCACCTGACACGAGCTTGAGATGGATTTTTTGTCCTCTGGAAGTCAAGTTCATGTATAACTGTAGGGAATGCACTCATATGTCACACTGTTGCTTACAAACTTACAAAGTGATCCATTAGGCCCAGGTATCACCATGTTGCCATGTCAGATGATAACCAAGCAAAGCCAATTTAGCCATTCACTCATGTAATGAATTTATAGATGAATTAGTAGTGAATGCACACTACTGTTTGAAGTGGACTCTTGTTACCTGTATGTCTTCCCTCGGTTAATCCTATTTTCTACGATAGGTTGTTAGGACTGGATCAGTCACAGGTCGGCCATATTCCTTCAATGTGAATCTGTGTTTGAGGCCGTGGTTGGTAAAGGCCTCAAAATAAAGCACAGCTGCTTCGCCAGGATTTTTCTATCGTTTTCTCGCACTTAAAACAATTTGAGGAAAAATGAAGATAGAGGGCTGCCGGTATTCTAATGTCCAAGTGGTGTAGTAACTCCAGTTCTAAGACAATAAAGAGATTATTTCTACAAACCCCTCAGAAAGTCCCAGGAGAGGCTCTCTTTTCCTGCAGGGAAGAATGACACCGATACCTACATCTCTGGGTACCAGGTAGTAGGTACCCCAAACACGCGGTCCACTAAGGTTGCAGATAAAATGTTCGCCTTATTGAGTTCATCCTAATGTTTGCTGGTTGCTGAAGAGTAAAAGGCACTATGGCTCCATATAGAAAGGTATCATTATATTATGGTGTGACAATCTCTGATAATCTTAATTATATTTGAGCCAGGAGCAGCATGATAGACTATCCAGCTGTTCATTTAACCAGTGCAGGGTTGCTCTGAGTATTTAATCTTAATGCTGGAGTTTCCAACCTGTATTTTTGAGTGAAAAATCCAAGTGTTGGTTAGATATTCTCCATTAAGACAGAATGCAGGAATATCTCATGTAGGCTTATTTCATCCATACTATTCTAAAAAGCCTACATTAGAGGCTGATCCTTGAAACAAAGAACACTTAGGCCCTGACCATGCGATACCTAATGTAGCTCGTGGCGGGGTGAGATTGCCATAGGCATTATTGAACACAAAGCACAGTTAAGTGAATCGATATCATGACACACTACCAAAAGTGGCTCAGTGATTGCCTTAAATAACCATGCACAGGTTTTCCCTTTTGTCATGCCTAAAACACAATGATCAGCCTGCTGTAACGGCAAGTCCCTTGGTGAGAATGAAGTCATAGCAGCACAATTTCTAGCTGCACAGCCAACCAGAAACAATATAAATGCACTTGTTTTCTCTGCCCTACTGTTAGATGCAGGGGAATAAAAAAGTGAGTCATTTGCTGGAAAATGTACTGATCCTGTGGCAGCAGGATGACTTGTAAGAAAGCTCTTGCATTTTGTAAAGGCTGACTATGAGTGGGGAGAGAAAAATTTTTGCTTTGACTAAAGCAAAGACACAAAAGCAGACACAATTGAAAAAAGTGAAACGTATGCAACTGCATATTGCATTACCTTTCCAGATACCAACTCTTCATTCTCTCATTTTCTCTCACATATTGAACATTTCCATGGTTTTCGTGTTCCAGGGCACAGGAAAAGACATGATTTTTACATGTTTGGGTTTATCTTCATTTCTAGTGGTGCTACATCATGCAATATGGCACCCCAAAGAAACATTTTGTTGAATGTCTAAATTTTGTTTGTGGCCCTGTATGAAGGTTCCTCCTCATAGTTAACCAATTCCTGCTTTTCATGTTGTCCAGGGCAAGTTTAGAGGAAATAAATGTAACATGAATTAGTCATCCTTAAATAATCTTATCATAAAGAACAGGGATCCCTGTGTTAACAGGAGGCTGATAATAAGGTCTGCAGTGCTATCTCCAGTAGTGCTTTTCCCATGACTTGGAATAAATTTATGAGCTGTAATTTATTTGTTTATTTGGTTTTGCTCACTGGAAGTATTTACTGGCTGGTTGCTGAAGTATTAATTATTCTTGTAAAATGGTATAGTACTGTCTTAGGCTCACACACATAGAAGCTAACATAATTTGAAACGTGATAAAATTAATAAGATACCAACTCTGGTGTGGCGTCTGCGATAGGTATTTTGTGTGCTGTAGGGTAACTGATGTTAGAAGAACAGGCGTGGAAGCAAAGAATGGGGTTAAAAAAAAAAAAAAAAAAAAAAGCAGATCTGATCTAACCCGTCATTTTTTATTTTTGCAGGCGTCTGCTGTCAGACCATCTGCAGCTGTTGTCGGTCACCCAATGATCTGACCTCTGAGAGGCAGAAAGCCATTCTATTCCCTAGCTGATCATTCAAGTCTTTTTATTCTAGCATTTAAATTGGATTTTATTCAATTTTGTTTAAATCCATTGTATCAACACTTAATGAACGCAAGCCCTCCCACTCTGCTCTGTGGCTTCCCATTGTGTACCAGCATTTTATTCTTTTTTATGTCCTATACATATTCATTTCCATTAATCCTTCATTCTAATGTGTGTTTCTCTTTCCCATTCTTTTTCTCTTCCTTATTATTATTAAACGCCTGGATGGAACTTAAATGTCAAGAAAGTCCTGAGAAATATCACGTACCAAAGGAAAACATGGTATTTTATGTTTAAAATGCCCTGAGAATAGCAATATCTACTTTTCAGGCTGTGGGGGCTGCTCTGGCCACCTCTCAGAAGAAATGGATCTCTTGAGAGAAATAGATTTACGTTGCTGATGGTGTTTCGGTTTTGAACTTTGATACTGAAATTGGAGGTTCAGAAATGAAGCCTACCTTCTCTCTGGCTCATCTCTGCCCTGACATGATAATAGGTCACTGGGAATAATCAGCTGGTTTCATTAATTATTAATGCAAACACATGGCACAAGCAATTTGGAGAGCACCGTGTACATGTGGGTCTGCTGATGGAAGCGTAAGGGGGAGGGAGCGGGGTGTGATTATTCATCTGAAAATAATTGAGAGTGGTAAGTGCCAAAGAGGAGGGGGATCAGCAGATCAGGCTTTGGTATAGCTGGAAGAATAAAATGATATTTTACTTTTCAGTTAGATGCGTATCTTAAGTTACATTAAAGTGAAAATGCTTAGAGCAGGGCATGCAGTTCACATGAGTATTAGGTTACTGAGCTGAAATGGGGCCAGTGCAAATATGCCTTTATAAACCTTCACGAGAATTCAGATACTTGCTGAGCATGTAGAAAAAGCAGTAAGCTATTTGCTGCTGGGGAGCTGCGTACCTAGGTAAACAAGAAGAATATAACACTCCTCTGTGTGCTCTAGTAGTCTACTTGTGTATTTATGATGAGGGGAGAAAACAGAAGTCTTGAGACCGCAGAATAAGAGCAGCTGTATGATGTGTGCTATTTGAAGGTGACCTTTTCTCTACACCAGCCTAGGCAGTCCGAGGACCAGCAACACTTACTGCTGCCATTGAAAGGAAACAATGTGAATTTGTACAAAACTGTGATGTAGTCGGAGGGGCCGTGCCTGTGCTTCCATCTCTGTTTGCTGCGTAGACACCGTGCATCCCAGCAGGAGTCCACGTGCTGGTAGATCCCGAATGGCTGCAAAAAGCAAGAGCAGAAGGAGCTCTCTATACATTTTCTCTCCGTTTCCCTAAAGAAAAAGCCTATATTGGCACAACAACAACATCAGATCTGAACGTCTTAAAGAACAGTTCCTCAGAGAGTGGTTCAAAACCCCCACCCACATTGGTGGTGCGTTGCCAGGGCCTCCTCTAGATGTAGCCTGGAATTGGTACTAAGGAGAGCTTTCCCTCCCTGTGGCCACCAGCCCCAGCAGCAGAGCTGGCCATGCCACAGCACCATACTTGCCATCCATCCCATTTCTGTTCTCCAGCCGTGCTGTCTGGGAGGGCTGCGAAGGCTAACAACACCCCCAGCCTGGTCAGCAGGGCTGGCACAGCAGAGAATAAAACACGAAGCAGCTTTCCTGTGCCTAGGCTGAGGCAGCTCCTGCAGTGCCACGGATTAATGAAGCTCCAGACTGTCTGATGGAGTTTTTCCCACAGAGCAAAATATTAACTAAAGCAATTGATTGCATTTTCATTTCTTGGGGGAGCGCTCAGCCCACACACCCTATTGTGCGTCTGATCACAAAGAAACGTCTGCTGTAGCAATATTGTGTTATCTCGCAGGTGCTTTGTGATACATCTCGAGCTGTTGCCTCTGATGTCAAAAGGAAATGGAAATTCTTGCTCAGAAGACCTACCTGAGAAAAAAATGTGTTCTTGTAAATTCAGTGTCCCAAATGTAGGAAATTGCAGTAGCCGCTGCTGAAAAATGCTGTGATAAATCCCCATCCATCTGGAATATTGCCATAATCCACTACAGATTGCCAATTAATTGCACACTTAGTTCTATGTAATAAGGCCAGATAATAGGCTGTATTAGCCTAAGTCCCCCAGAGGCGGTGGAAATACATCACAATATTCTTAAATAGCATATTTTTATTAAAGCAATGCCTGCAAGCTCCTCTCTGCTACTGGAAACCTTTTGTGCTAGGAGTTGTACGTGTAATGAAAGGCCAGATTTACAGCACGTACTCCTCTTTAGTGAAGCACTTAATTGCTTACTTCGAGTACCATTTTAAATAAACTGATCTCATCTATTTTCTAATTAAACATGGGAAATATTTTTTATAGTGTGGCTGGTTGGGATACATAGTTATTAAATCCTCCTCTAGTGCCAGAGAAACTGTAAATAATCTGTCTTGCCCTGTTAAGATTAAAATGAGTCTTTCTGTATTGCAGAAAGATACCTTTGAACAGCAGTGTGTGAAATATTTAGGATTTCGAGAACATATATAAATCACATTTTTTTTGCTAAATTATGGAGAACCTTTAGTGGCCAGTTTGGATTTAGACTAAAATTCCTATTCATTAAACCAGTTACCTTTTGGGAAGATGTCATTTTTTAAAACACGTTGTTTTTTGTTTGTTTGTTTTTTGTTTTTTGTTTTTGTTTTTTGAATTAATGAAGTTTTTCCCTGCTCTACCAAAGAAATATAATTGATGACCTTTTCCTGCATGCCATAGTTTGATTGTAGTATTTCTGGGAAGCAACTCAGTAACCTGTAGTTGTTCTCCAGAGGGGGGGAAAATAAACATAAAAATAAATTAACTATCTATTTTAAAACTAAGGCAGTGTCACAGGACTGGTAGGGTCTAAGGAAAAAATGCATCTTCCATTTACTGCTGCAGGTAGTTCTTCTCTCATACCCCTGACAACCATAAGAGAGTCATGTAATTTTTTAAGCTTATTTTTTTCTGATTATTTTGTGTTTGTCTTGTATAACTGAGGACATTTCAGTGTATGAATTCATCATACAAGGTATAACTCTGTACATCCATGGCAAAATCAGTAGCATAGTACCAAAAGGAGCTGCACTGGTGCAAAGAGATGGTTTTAACTTGAGTTACTCTCAGAAAAGTTTGGGATCTATTCAGAAGGCTTTGGGGGGCTCTTAGTGAGACCAATTTTCTTTGCTGCCCCCCCTCCTTCGCTTGAGGTTGCCACCAGACTGATAAGGCAAAGCTTCTCTCGTGAGCCACTCGCTGCAAGAAAAGCCAGATTGAGTCCAGGCCTCCCTGCCCCCTCATGTATTATACATCTGAAGCTCATGATAATTTCATAGGGTTTCATTCTCTAAAAATAGTCTCTGTGTGACCTAGGGCCTCTGGATCTTCCTAGCAGCAGGCACCACATAAATTAAGCATCCAGTTCCACCTCCACTTGTGTGCTACCGGCTCAGCTTAGCTTAACTCCCAGGAGGGCCAAACCCACATTTGCCAGTTGCAAGAATGGCAATGTTATTTATTACCCCTGGAAGCATGAAGCAGTTGTGTCTGTTGAGGGAGTCATCTTGGGTTTAGCCTGCCACAAGCCCTGGTGAAAGAGAGATTATGATTTGAGCTGAATTTAGCTTCTCTATGTCTATAGGGAGAGGTCATTATAATAGATTACAATGAAATGGGTGGGTTTTCCCCTCCCAGGGTGGATTTTGTTTGCTTGTTTTTCTGTTCTCAAACTATTTTAATACTATCAAATTAGAGAATTTGATTCCAACAATACAATGAAGGATATTAGTAATGAGAGACACACAGAGAACTGCCACCATCTCCTCTCAGTCCTGAAGAGAGCCTTTCCTTGCAGCCAGCCTGGGAAGCTGGGCATTGCTTGTAGACATATGCCTGCCTGCTTCCAGAGCAGGGTGTGGAAATGCTGATTGGAGCAATTTGATCTGGGTTGGTATTCGAGTGCCTCGAGGAACTCACTCCTACAGTGCAAGATAAAAACATTGGTTCCTTGCACATCACTGATTGCAGGAGATTTCTTTGACCTTCAGCTACAAGGGGAAGACTTCCTAAATCTGAAGTCTTCTGAATATTATAACAGAGCTCCAGCAAAACTCCCCCCTCCACTCCCTTTTTTCTTTTTTCTTTTTCTCTCTCTCTCTCTTTTTTTTTTTCTTCTTGTTTTCTTTACAAAAAGCCACTTCTGAATAGAAGGGATTTTCCTCTAATCAGAAGACATGGCCTCACTAAGCATGGCAAGTTGGCAGCACCTTTCTCATGTCCAGCTGAAAGGTATTTTAACATCTGATCACCATGCTGCAAGAATACCTAATAAACAACCCCTGAGTGCCTACTGGCAGAAACAAAAGGAACCATATGCTGTCAAGTTAGCAGATGTATGTGAGTGTCTGTATACAGAAATACACACATTATACAGCTATACACACGTGCACACCATTACATGTGTATATGTTTATACATAGGACATTAACATAGCATTCTTTTTTTCTTTGCTGTGCTGATGGATTCATTTCAGAACAAACAGACCAAGCCCTCAGCCACATGAAGCATTTGAGTCTTGAAGTCCTGGTCATTTATCTAACCAAAGTTATGGGACTGTGTTCTTCCAAATATATAGCCACCCGTTTGTACTCCTCATGCAGTGTATTGTTGAGAGGCAACTTTTCTGTTTGGATGCCACAAATGATGGATAACAGGAACTGACAAATCCCATTCTCTGTGTGTAGATCTGCCATACGTTTAACAATCAGTATTTTTCCCCCCACCTCCACAACCCCACTCTCGTAAATTTAAAACAAAGCCCATTCAGGACTTTTCATTTCAAGTGGTTTCATCTTACTGTAATTACCGAGCCATGTGAGGGATAGCTAAACAATTGTCTGCACAACAATGGAGATGAAATAAAGATAGCCTCTAATTAATTCCATCTAGGTTATAATTAATTTTGACTGAGTTGCTCAGGACAATATCCCTAAGTCTCACAGACTTCTATAAAGAGGACTGATCGCCAGCTGCTGCTCTTTGATTTTTAAAGCAGATGGGGCTATTTCCAGCTATTGCTTAAAAGGAAATGATGAGGATGCAAGTGGAGTGATTGAGTGGCTTTGAATAGGCCCTGGGGTAAGACTGCTAGAAGGGCTGCTCTGAAGGTACACTGGTCCCTGGCAATGTCTTTTGAGGACTTTGTAGTTATTTTGGTGTAATTTCCCTTTAATTTTTTATTAATTCCTTTTATTTTTATTGTACTAGAAAAAGTAAAAATATGTGATGCAATATTATGTTAGTAAACATGTTATCATATGCTGCGTGTTAAATCTGCCTTAGGTCCTATTGCTAAAGGCAGTGAAGAAGGGCACACAAATGGATGTTTCTAGTCCTTTTCACTTCGTAGAAACAAAAGATGAAAAATATCCGTTAGATTACTCTCTTCATCCTGTCTGTCAATGCAGAATTATTCCCTGTTTCGTATACAGCAAGCTTTGGTGAATAATTCATTAAAACTAATTTATCTGAGAAGTTCTGCCACTTGCTTTGTTTGCTGACAAATTGCAAAATTCTCAGAGGGATTTGTTTTTAGAAATTATTAACTATTTATTTATTTATTTTTGAATAAATAAATCCTAGCTTGCTGGGCACGTTGAAAACAACAGATATATAAAGTGACAGTCTGTCAGTTTTTTAAGTAACACGGTATTTAGATTTCTTTATTGGGTAGTTTCCAGAACTAGCTAATACCTGGGCATGTTCTTAGTCATGCACTGAAATACAAAAAAAAAAAGGGAAAACCAAGGTTTGAAATTAGTTTTCTCTGGGTGTAGAATGGCTATAGAAGAGAGCAGAGATACGACAAATTTGGGGATAAAATGTTAAAATGCTGATAGCCACTCGCTGCAACTGTTAGTGGGGGGGAAATAACAAACATCTGCCTTGTTATGATATGCATTAGGGAAGCTGATGATTTAAATATTAAATGGTGGTGTATCAAATACTTTTCCTGTGAACTTCTTGTTCAGTCTATATTTTCCCCTGCTGAATTTCCTGCTTACTGTCTTTTTTTGTTTGGCTGTCTTACATATGCTGTCCTAACAGTTCTTAAACACCCAGTCCTCAGTGCATTTGGAGGTGAAATTTGCATGGAAAGCAATGCTGAAAAGTTTCTGTGAAAGATCTGTTAATATGTGTGAGAAGAAACTGCCAAAGAAATCAGATGAGCCATAAGCAGGGTGGTTGGAAGTGGTATAAAGTGCATGTAGCCCAATCTTTCTGCTACAAATCTGTCCTCATGCACTGTTTATCCTGAGGCAGAGGACTTGAGGTCCTGCTCTTAGACCATCAGTGTAGCTCGCATGTGTAAAGCCAACCTGCATCATCTGCTTGCTTTACCTTGAACATCATAGTTCTGATGTCTATTTAGTGTTGCTTTTTCTTAGGAAGTCTATTTCCTTATGTGTGCCACAGCACATTGATTTTTGAAGTGAGTGAGATGATTATAATGCTCTAAGCTGCCTTCTACATGACAGAGGCCACAAGGTTTCACCCAGTGCTTTTTGCATTGAGCCCAAAAATCATTCCCTATCTTCCACCTTATCACTGGTGCTCTTAAACTTCTTGGTCTTCACAAAAGATGGTGTATTTTAGTGACTGTAGTCATAGCCGTGTGGTACGGAGTTCATACAACATTATTCAATTGGTTCCAGTCAGACCACCATCCCTTTATCTGCATGCAGCATCTGGGTTGCTGATAGCTAAATAAAAGATACTGGTGATGTGACATTGTGTTGAGTGTTTTAACTAGCTTCAGCCAGCTTTGGTGGCTGACTTTTGTAGGGGAAAGGCATATTCACTCTATTTTATGTAGTTGTCATAATCCTGGATTACAATCCTGCTGAGTATCTATTTCGAAATAAAAGAAAACTAGAAATTTTCTTTTCCCCTTCAATTCTCTCTCTTTTGCAGTGTGGTACGTACCTCACTTCTGGCTTCAGGCCTTGTAAAGCCCTGCATGGACAGCTTCCTGGCCACCAGGAGTAAATCGCCTTCCAAAGATACCAACGGAAGCACAGGTTGGGTTTTCTGCATAATACCTATGCCCACTGTGGGTGAGTCAGTCCTTTGTCTAAAGGGAGAAATTTTTAAGTGACTCACAAATTTCTTCCTTTTCTCCTACTAAAATCATCCATGGAGAATTCTACAGAAAATTCAAATAAAATCTGCAGTTTTGGATTGCCTGCTTCTGGTTTATTCAGTAATTGTTTTCAGTAATTATTGTTGTTAAATTAGCCAGAGTTGTTTATCTGCTCTCAGACTGCATGGCAGGAGCAGAAATCCCTGCCCATGTAACAACAAACTGACAAACTTGGCTTATGGTTCATCACTGAGTAGGCACAGGAGACCTGTCGTTTTTCAGGGTTACAAGGATCTTTCCTGGTTAAGCTGTTTAGAGGAAGAGAAAAATAAAATAAAAAATAAATACAATTAAAAAAAAAAATGGAACTATCTGAAACACCTAACTGACAATTTTCAGAGGTAAAGATCATCTAGTGCATCAGGCTGGAATGTAAAAGAAAAAAGTTAAGGGACTTTGTGTATTTGTTCAGATGTTCCAAATGTTGTCTGTAGCCAAGATCTTGACCACTTTGTAGGTTTACTACCCTTTCCTGATGTATTGCTGAGATATGCAAAATAGGTTTGCAACTTTTCTTGTAGATATACTTTTATTTGTAAAGCTTCCAGTTAGTCTTGAAAAGGAACTTAGTCTGATCTTGAGAGAGAAACGTGGAAAGGAGAAGTAGACACCCACACCCTCTTTCCAAACAGCTCCCTGTTCATGCTTACTCTGCTCTTCGCTGTCAGCACTTCAATGTTAGTAAGTTCCCTCTTGGACACACAAAATGATACCAGGAGATCTCGGTTTTCACTGAAACCGAGGCCTTCTTGTGGTGTCTCAGTTGTGGCTCCATTGCCCACTTGAAGCAGGTTTTCTGATTCTAAGAAGCTTACTTAACCCAGGGTTTAAAGCTATTTTTATCCCACATGAAATGTGTGTGGAGAAACATCATTCAGAAATGGAGGACAGAGTTGTTTGTCTTTCCTCAGGGTCTCCTTTATACTGCAGAGAGGTGAGATAATATTTTATAGAAAACCTAAAGAAACTTCAGGTATCCTGCACATCCACACTGCCTGAGGCAACTCGTAGAGTGACAAAGAGGCTGATTCGTTTGCAAAAGCTCATTGGTGTAGTCTGAGATCTGAGTTCTTCCAAGCACGTGGAAATCTTTCCTTCCTAGACCACTGCTCCTGCACTATCTGTAGTGTTAAATGAGGGCCCTCCCCTGGTCAGCTTAGTGATGAGGTACCAAAATTGCCACTACTTTAGTAATATGTCAAAGTGTAGGTTTTATGGCAGAGAGCTGTAGTATAACTTAGAGTTTATCTGATCCCTTTATTGCACCTGCTATATAATTGTAATAAATACAATAATGATTAGAGGAGTTTATGTAGGTGCCAAGTTGCTGGGGTTAGTTCTGTAGAATGAAAAACAATAAGGCAAAGATGACAGAGGTAATTTGGCAGGCTACACAGAGCAGCCATGACACTATTAAAAGACAGTGGCATGTCTGTTGCCGCTGTGAGCTTTTAATCACTCCAATTACGGTGCTTTTCCCATCCTGACAGCTGGCGTGCACCGGACTCTCTTGTTAAGGCTTGCATGAGTGGTGGATTTTGTTTTTATTTTGTTTTAAGTCAAGTGAATGACCACAGCACCAAACAGTCCCAACACTACCTAGCAATTTGTGCAGCTGGAGAGTTTGCTTATTTTGCAGAACAGATGTTTAATGCAGTATCCACTATAAAATGTGCAATAACTGCCCATCCAGGCCATGCAGCAACACAAAGTATGCTGAATTCAGGGGGTTATTAAAAAGCCACTGTACCAGGGTTAATGGGAGCTTGGTTAAAAGAGCACTGCTTCTTGTCACTGGAGGTTTAGCAACACAGGCTGTTTGGCTTTGGAATCAAAATTAGGTAAAATTAATGGTAATAGAATAAAAATGCACATGAATCTTTGGGGGGGGGGGGGGGGGGAACCTGCTGTATAAAAGGATGATATTGTCTCAAGTGTTAAGAGGAATACTCAGCCTCACTCCCTTGAGATTCCTTCTGAAAGGCCATGCTGTGCTGACTTCTTGAGTGAGGTAAGTGCAGAAATTCTGGCTAACAAAGATGTTCTCTTTTCCCCTTCCTGGGATAATTATAAGTTCTGCCATTTTTAATGGGGAGGTTACTCCCCAAGTACTTTATGAACAGAGACAAGATCCAGTCCTACTTATGCTAAGTTTTTATAGGAATTATAATTTGCCTCTTTAACACACGTCCCAGGGCTAGATCCTGTTGTTTTCATACAAATTCAGTACCAAAGCCTGAATATAGGCTGTGGATTTTACCTTCCAAAATGCCTGTTGTCATTTGACTGCTCAAAGATCTGGTAACTAGCCAGAGGCCAGAGAGGAAGTTCAGTGTGTGTTTTTTGTCTTAATGGCAATGCCAGCCTATGCAGCAATCTGGTTGACCAGTCAGTGACCTGAACTGGGGAACTGGTTAGGCTGAAAACTGCTATTTTTAAAAGTGTTGTTCTTTTTTCTTTTTCTCTCAAAATAGCCTGGTTTATTCCTTTGCTTCTTCTGGCACAAAAAGAGGTTGTTCTAGATAATGCCTAGTTGGTTCCTACAGCCATACTAATAGTACCTTACTATTACTCCAATATCACTAACCTCCCAGGAGTTTGTCAGAAATGTATTCTCTGAAAACCTCTCTAAATACTAATGAGTTGAGAATTTCCACTGAAAACACAATGAATCAGATGCAAAAAGCCTTCCTGAGAAGAAGCAAGTCAATGCCTTTGCCCTGGCCCATTATCCCAAAGTAATTTATGTACCAGAAGCAGCTGACTTGCAGTGTTCCCCAAAGGCGAGGATGCCTGCAGGACATACCTGCCTGCCTCCTACATCCCTGTCTCAGCCCTGAGCTCTTCTCTGACAGTGGCTAACCCCAGGGACATACAAGGCTGTGTCAGAAGGTGCCAAGTCTCAGACTAGTAAAGAATCTGCTTGAAAAGAACAGGTCTTTTCCAGATCCCTTGCAAGCTGTCTTCATCCCAGTGGGCCTCTGTGGAGCTGAGTGCTGTGACCTTTTCTTTGTTTGATTTAACATACAGCTTCTCTTTGGTGCTGAGCTGGAGCTGCTGGTGCCTTCTCAAGTGATCAGGAAGACTTGCAGAAGTGTTGGCTTCAGCTCCCATGCAAGTAACAAGGAAGCCAGGAGCCAAGAAATGTGAGCAAAACACAGATACCCTGGAGAGAGATGTGTCATGGCTGTGGTTTTACACCCACCTCCCATGGCCTCCTCCTCCCCAATAAAAGTTTTGATTAGAAAGTTGCAGAATAGGAGTTGCAGTGGGATCTTTTCCTCTTTATAACAGAGTGGAGCTACAGCCTTTCTTTTGTATATGACTCCAGAAAAAGCTCCTGCAGGATTAGGGGATCACCCTCCATATATCCTGGGAGTTAAATACCCCATTTAAGGTGCTAAGTGTGCCCTAAAAATCAAATGGATGCCTTGCAGAAATAACTTTGGCTTTTTGAAGGGGGCAAGGCAGTTTTGTAAGTGTTGATAGTATGTGTGTGTGTGTGTGGGGGGGGGGGGGTTGTTTTTTTCCCCCATCCAGAATTCAGCCCTGCTGCCTGAAAGTAGCATCAAACTTCATTGATTTTACCATGTGTGGGACTAGATCCCAGGTCTGTAATTCTCCACTCTGAAGCTCCCAAGCACGGCTGCTGTGAGGCCCAGACCTGCCCTAAAGGCCCAGCTTTGTCGACTGCCTGTGCTGAGCGAGCAGCCTCTGTTCCTGCCCCTCTCCAATGTGAGGAGGTGGCTTGGTAGACCTTGGGATAAGAGGCTTCAAAATAAGAATTTGTGCTTAAATGGCACTTTTTAGTTGTAGTAAGTAGTTGTAGCAATCGTTTTGCCTGTTCATTGATGCTGCAGGGGGTCGCAGGACCCAGGCAGCTGTGGGAGGCCTGCCCTGGGCATGCCCGCCACCTTCAACGTTGCTCCAGTTCTACCTTTATTCCAAAAGGCTGAGAATTACTATGGCAACCTCAATCACACGCTGTGAAGGATTCAGACTAAAACCCAAAAAGGTTCGCACTTTAAGGGCTTTCTCTCTTCCTCTCCTATTTTCTCCACCACGGAAATCATGTCTGAGCAGATGGGCTTGTAGCAGTTTCATCATGGCCCCTTTGTGTGCGGGGAGCCCTTTGTTCCTCGGCTTCACGAGGCTGAGCAAATGCAGCTGCTTTTGGGGTCAGGGGCCATATCAGGTTATTGTTTCCCAGTTGCTCAGATCAGCAATGAAATCACCCAGTTTAGCTCCAGAGCATCTTGGTGGGGTGAGGCCTGTAACTGCTGGTTGTGCATTGCTCTGCTTGGAAAGGCACTCAACGCACCAAAGCTTTTCTTGCTGTAGTTTCTCTGTGCCAAAACTTTTAGAGTCCTGCGAGAGAAGCTCTGTTAGGTCTTGCAGGAGTGGTTTAAGAGATTATTGCTCACCTATTCCTTACACCCTGCTTCCAAAGGTTACTAATTTGATCGCAGAAGCAGCTACTCACTAGCTCCATGCACCCTTCTAGCTGCAGGCTGGAAGCATGATGTGAGCTTTCATGGATGGAAACTTATTTGGCTTCTCTGCCCAAACCATCACAGTCCACAGTCTAGCTGCTTGCTTGGTCCCACTGTGGATATCTTTTTTTTTTTTTTATGGTGGCATAATTAGACCTTTAATTTTTCTATCCTTATCCTACTTATGCAAATAACATGTTCACACAAAGCTCTGTCCATCAGATGAGCTTTGTGCTGAGCAGGAGATTTGGGGAATTCCTTTGCTTGCCCATAGTCTGGGAGAATAGCTCTGGGGGATCTTCCGTAGTGTTTTATTTCCCATATGCTGAATGCACTTCACAACCATTTTCCTCATCCAGACTAGGCTATGAAAGGCGATTCTGTTCAGCACACTGACCTTTGTGTCCGTGTCCCTCATAGACAGGACCGATTCCTACACAGCTAATATTTTCTCTGCTTCTGAGGAAAAACTTCTCCTGTATTTGCTCTGAGTCACACTGGATGTTATCAGTGGCTCCACGGTTACACAATTCACCTTTCTGCTACCTGCCTAGAATTTATTGCAAGATTATCAATTGGCAGAAACGGGAGATTTCTTTATAGGTACGATCCCGAATATCTCCTGATTTATCTCAACTGATTTTGTCCATTTGTTAACTCCCTCTAAGCCGGTCCAAGGTCTTATACAAATGGGTGTGGTGTGCACAACGTATGGAACAACACATTGGCACTTGCATCCTTTGGCTGAAAGGGGAACCAGCTGTATGGGTGGGGGGGATTTCCTGGATCACAGCAGCTGCAACAGGAAATTGGGATAATTCAGCCAAAAAGATTTTTTCAATTCTCTAGCAAACATTCCTTGGTGAGCTTCCAGACATATCTGGCTTTGATTATCTCTTACTTTCTTGATATATTGGAAAGAGATTTCAATTAATTTTATTTTTTAAACAGAAGTAGCAGAGCAGCAAGGCCAAAGCGAATAGGAATGATCTGAGGAACTGCTGATACTAAAGGAAAATTATGGTGGCATGAGGGATTATATTGTTATTGTCTGATTGAGCTTTAAAGAACAGAGTGTACAGTATTTAATCCTGCTCTTACACGATGGTGTTTCATGAGTACATTTGTTAAATAAGAAGGTCGGTTCAGTAGTGCCTTCATGCTTACTGTGGGAAGATTTTTTTTTCTTTTTTTGTCATGCTGGGTTTGAGCAGCTGTAACCTCTCAGATTGTAGTTCTGATAACAAACAAGTTTCAGTGCATACAAAATGATAGATGCAACATGCAGATAGTCCCAGGGAAATGGTTCATGAGTGGTTTCCCCTTCCCCACCTCAGGCATGCAACACAGCACAGCACACAGCAGCCTAGCAGTAATTAGGGTATCAATCCTATTACTTCTGAATTAAAACGCACAAGTTTATGTGTATATATAAATATATATTTCCTGGGCGTAAAGCCAAAGTAGAATATTTACATTTTTTAAGTTTATTAATAATCCATTTAATATTTTAATTTTTAATACTTTATTTAATATTTTTTTAAAAATCATGTTTTGAGGGCTCTTTCACATGCTAACATGTGAAAATCAACATGTACCCAAGGAAAGCAGAGGTTTTGCAGCAACTGCCTTTTGTAGTGGCAGCGCGATTTGTTATTGAATTTTGACCAATTTTCTCTAAATGATCTGTGAAGACTTAATGTTCAAGACCCAGGAGCATGTGCAAATTAAGGAGCAGAAGTCTAATTTGTACATGTGTTTGCCATGACTATAAGGACTGAATTAAACTGAAAGGGTGTTAGGAGATTAATAATACTCTGGGGCTGAACAGAGAAGTGTGAGGGGGTGGGAGGCCGTTCTAATTTTGTGATTCCTGCCAATGTGAGCCCTGGCTTATATATAATTAGCTTTCTCGATTAGCATTGCAGAATGAAAGTATGAATGGGGAAGCTAGGATGACCTTCTGCTGGCGAGGGGCTTTGTGTGACTTCCTCCTCCCTGATTGTGCTCAGCTCCAGTCCCAGCCTCCTTCCTGAACTGGTTGTGGTCTCTCGCCAGGATGCAGGGCCAGCTCTGTGTCCTGTTCATATTGCTCATGTTAAAAGGCACGGAGAGAAGGCTGCTGTGCTTCTGACACGCTGTCGAGTCGCAGATCCGTGTTCCCTGAGCCCTTGTGTTAAGTACAGCGGCCCTTCAAAATAAGTAACTGCAGCAGTTCTTGCTGAATAACGCAATTCACACAGACAAAGGAGGGACTTTCTTCTGCCCGCAAGCAAAATAACCAAGGCAATCTGTCCCTTCCCCAGAAAGTGGAAGTGGGAATAAGTAGCTGTAGAATCCTACAGGGCAGATGTCCGATAAAAAAATCCATTCAGTTTAGCTCTCCCTCATGGAAAATAAAGGAATGTAAGAACTCATTATTATCAGTGCCCCAAGCAGGAGCTTAGCAGCCAGCAGTAGCGACAGCTCAGGTTATTAGTGTATTTATAATAAAGTCTTAAGTCTGCTGCACAGAAGGATTTGTGAGTCAGCAAACATAGTAGAGAGGTCTGCAAGGGACAGGCCAGCACAAAAAGGAAAATTGTCAGGGATTATTCAATGCTGATCATGCCCATGTTTCTGTGTCTGTTAGCACTAACCATTGTTCTGGGAATGACAGGTCTGCCAGTTTTAATTTCTTTGAAAGCTGAATGCATAGAAGGCAAGGAGAAGTGTTGGTTCTTGGCAGATTATAAAAAAGCAGGTCAGCCTGACCGAGTTGGCATGAACGCAGAGAGGAACCGTGCACAAGGATGTTCTACCAAAGTGCCCGTTGTGCAAAGAGTGCTACCCAGTTTACCCTCTTAACCTACATTTGGAAATATATCGTGCTTTACAGATGCATATTGCAGTAGATTTGGGGGAAGTGATTGACTTTCTAATAAGTTCAGAGCTGGAGATACCAATTTATGGCTCATAGGAATAAGAGCCCTTAATCCTGTTCAGTCTGGAGGTTCTTTGCAGGACTGAGACCACAAAGGGCCCAAAAACAAAAGGCAAAAAGAGATGTCTAGCTGTCAGTTGCTTTGCGCTTAGTAGCATTTTTTAATTTATTTTTTTTATTGTGGAAGACCTCTATGGTATGTAAGTATTTATTTATTTATTTATTTGCATTTAGAGCTTAGGGAAAAATAAATTTCATTTACTGCTGTGACTAACCAGAAAGCACCAGCTGAATGCTACAGCGTAACCCAGAGATTTTAATGAAGCAGATGCCCAGCTCATACCAAAAATTGGTTGGAATGGGATGCTTAATTCGCATTAGTATCTTTAAAAGCTTTTGCTAAACACAGATCCTAATCACTTGTGCTCACTGATGGTCCCGTTCCGCTTTTTTTAGCAGCAGTAATCCAGGTAACCTGGACACACTCCAGCGTGGGTAATTATGTTCTCCTGACCTAAATTCGTTGTCTTGTTTCAAATGGATGCTACTCTGGCTCTGAGATCCTAAATGAGCAATTGCTCTTATGGGCATTCTTAAAGGCTTTCCATGTTTCATCCATGTTATCTGTCACTGGGGATGCAGCAGGTCTTGTGGTATCTTTATAAACTTAAAAATCCCTTTGTAGGGATAAAGTAGGAGGGAAATTAGTAAATTTAGCTTGTATTTTACAGCATCTACTTAAAAATATTTTGCTGATATATATCAGACATCTATTAGATTCAATCTGGTATTTAGCATATGTGCATAGTCTGCAATATGGTCACAGCACCAGCAATTTTCTGACTTTGAAGAGTGCTCATCATTCTGCCAAATACTCAGTAAGATTACTCAAAATTTCAGCTGAACGTTTGCACTTTGTTCTTCCTGGTTCCTGCTGGTCAGGCAGAACCTGCAGCACACCGGAGGTTCCTGGAGCTCCATGTCCTCCAGGAAAACTCAGCACAGACCAGTGTGCTCAGCACAGAACAAAACACACACGAAGATTAATTCTGATTTTTTTTAGGAAGATCCCCAGATGAGGCAATGGCCTGAGGAGACTGCAAGGGGATGAAGCAGATCTGGTGGACTGGCCTGGGGACATCAGCTGAACCAAACACTAGCTAAATTAACCAGGCTTTCTTCCACACCTTGATTTCAGCCTGCTCTGAGTGTGAAATACATGCATAACATGGCTAACACAACAGTGTAAGCTTTTATCAAAAACATTTTACTAAATGTTGATGCCAAATTGATGTCAAAACCCCAGATTTGAAGAAGGATGGGATGGGAAGTGGGAAGGTGGCTGGAGAGGGAGAGAAAAGCTGCTGCAGCTGAAGGACGTAGCAGGAGAATATGGAAAAGCTCAGTGGGAGGAGAGGGGAAAGGCAGAGTGCCAGTGGGCAAAACAAAAGAGAACGGAGGATGAGCAATGAGGTGAAAGGACAAGGTCTGGGGCTAGAAGGAGGAAATTGCACAAAGGCACTGTCAAGAGGAAGTGTACAAACATCCAGTCTTGTCAGTGTCCCAGCTGTGCTGACATTCCCCCTCTCACTCTTTTAGTTGTAATGCCTGATGTGACCTGCAGCCATTCACAGTAAAAACTCATTGTTTTGCGTCGTGTCACTGCCACAAAGCCACTTCATTTTTGTTAGTGTAGTAAAGTCCATGAATTATATATGTTTGCCTGTGTAGGCCTTGTTCTTTGCTCAGATACAGGCACAGTTGCTGTGTGAACAGTCAAACAAATTGAGCTGCACAAAATGGGACAGATTATTCCCTGGTGCATTAGCCATAGGTGAACTTGACCCAAAATCTTTCAAAATCACATTTCCTTCTCTCTTTTACTAGCAAAAGCGTTATGAGTTATGAATGCTGGAGCCAACTGAGGTCACTAATTCCTTGAAATAAGGACATTATATATTTAAAACTGTTTGCAATTCACACAAGTTCATTGTAGTTATAGTTTAATACCTTGAATAAAGCACGCCTGTGATTTCGGAGGACTCGGTACAGTGACTGTGCTGCATAGCTGCAGCCACCCTGCAAGTGTCTGACCGTCTGTCCCACCAGAGCAGAGCCCACCATGGTGTTTTCCAGGGACAGGCATGGTTATGAGAACTAAGGAGAGGTTATGCAAACACTTTCAATTCACTTCCAAAATGATTTATTACTGGTTTCAGGTCATGAGTAAATTAAGTAGGTTAATTGTTTTTTATTTCCTCTGTACTTCAATGGAAAGACAAGCAGAAAAACCCCTTGCAAATTAATCTGCCTTGAACTTGGTCTGTTTCCTGGCATTATCATTTTTGCTTCATTTTGCTTTTGTTTTTGTGCTAGGTTCTTGCTTCAGTCTTGAGACACTAAAGAGATACAGAAGACTGTTTTTCTCCAAGGCCCCAGTGTTGTGTAAACCACTTTCTCTGTGTAAGCCCAGACTTGAAACAACACAAGCAGCCTGGCAATAGTTTCTCAGAGAGGAACTGAGAAAGAAGAAACACTGAGAAGAAGAGAGACTTAATGGGAAATGCATACTGAAGCATCTAACAAAAACACGATTAAAAGCCCACAGTGTTACTGCCATTGTTGAGTGTTGTATAGGAAGAAACTTTCATGGTGCCCTTTTCAGAACTCATCATCATGGAACGCTTAATGATAATGACAACATTGACATTGTCTTTCTCCAGTCTTTTATCTTTGATGAGCTGATAACCTGTCACACACATGGTAACTATTAAACTTTGTAATATTAACTTGGAATAAAAGTGTGGGGAGAGTAGTTACTGGAATTGGAGTGAATCAGAGCTTACCTCAATGTGCATCAGAGTATCATTCAGGAAAGAAAAGAGAAGAAAAAGATAAAAATAATATTTTTATATGGTTAGGCTTTCCTCATGCTGGAATGGCCTCAGCCACTTTTCTCATATTTACATAAGAAAACATCAGGGATTATACTGAAAAGTCCTTCCTGGCCATTCCAGGGATTTCCCAGGTTGTATGCTTTGTCACCAAAGGTTAGACACAGCCAAGGTGTTTCTCATCACCCTGAGCCATTTCCTTCCTTTCAGCATTACAGGTGCATCCATCTGTAACTCTGCTTCTATTGAGTTTGATTTCATTCACATCCTCTCCTTCTATCTCTGTCAGTGAGAGGATGTGAGATGCCATCTTTGTGTCAGGGAAAAGAGCTGAGATGCTGTGAGCTGACTTATCTGCAGATTCAATTTTTCCCTTAGGACCAGATCTAGGCACTGTGGAAGTCAAGACAAGTCCCTTGAATTTCAAAAAGATGCAGTGAGAGCTCAGATAGGAAGGCCTGAGGCCATCCTGTCCACTCTCTCCAAGCTTGTTAGGTGGTGTGATCACACCCCACGTCTGCCTTTGTGTGCTGTCAGGGCGAAATCATTGCTCAGAGACACAAAATAGACAACTTCTTCTTATCTCCATGCTTGAAACAGAGTTGGTACAGGTGACAGAAAGTAGACACATCTCTGGCACAGACCAAAAAACGTCTCGTGTTGCCCACAAAGAGCTCCTTTTGCACCGGAGGGAATATTTTCCTCCCACTCGCTGCTTTCTCACTGATAAAGCCAGTGAGTGAAAAGAGACTGCTCGGCTCTGCTGAGCTCCAAAGCTGACATCTGCGATTGGGAATTTTAATTCCATTTCTTCCACGTTTTCTTGTCTTTTGTATGTTAATGCAGTGAACTCAATGTATGTTGGAGTTCGTGTAGATGTGTGTATGTCTCGTTTGATGGTAAAGGCAGTGAGCAATGCGTGTAGTGAGTGCCCTGTTATGCAGTTACCATAGAGACAGAAAATTAAAAGAACTGCGTTCCTTATCACTGGTCTAGAATTAAAACCAACACCTTTCCTACTCTTGTTGGCTTCTTTTTGTTTTCGTTGCATGAGAAAGGTGCTGATTTTCTGTCCATATCCTCGCATTTAAGGTCTGTGAACCACCTGCTCCATGCGTATTCCTCTGAACTGCTAAAACCAGCAGTGCAGACCCAGCCCCACCGTGCCTGGAGTTGGGCAGAGATCAGATCTCAGAACTCCCCATTTGGTTCCTTAATTTGTGCTCGCACAATTTCCTGTTTAGAAGCAAAAAGGGACCAAGGAGGTCTTGGTGTTTCTTGTTCTAGGCTCAGCACAGTTGTTCCTTCCACAACAGCAGCTGACTGTCCGGATATTTCTCTGACAGGCACTCGAGTTAATTTTTCACATCAATTCATCAATTCAGAAGGCTCGTTTGTAAGAGCAGTTTCAAAGTGTAATTTCAAGTGGCCAAAAATAATCAGATTGAAGAGGTTTTTTGCATTGTAAAAGCATTAGTTGACCTGATTTTGTGGCAGAAGCACGAAGCACTCCGGAGATAGCTAATTCTCTAGAAAAGCTCTTTACAAAGAAGGTGCAGGATGTCCGAACCAAAACTCTGCACATGGTGCTGTTCCTTTGCTGTACTCTCTAAGGTTTGTAAAAGGATCCTGATAGTTGTGAGTTTCTACAGCTTCAAATTATGTTGTTAGACTGAGTTCAGGGATGAAGTGATGCGCTGTGGATGCTGTTGTGGTGTGGTTTGGGGGCCGTAGCTTGGCCGCAGCCCAGCTGCACCCTCACTGCACAGTACTGGAGAGCTCAGCTGAGGCCCTTTGGTTGTTAATTTCTCCTTGCTGTTTGGGGAAATTAAAGCATCACTGTGACCAGTGCTAATAGATTCACTGAAAGGTCAGCAAGATGTATCATATGAGCAATGAAAATCAGTTCTAATTGAGGCTTCTCTATTGTTCCGATTGGTTTGACTGAAATCTTTCCCATATGGCAAGGGTCACCAAAGTGACTCAGGACGTTCAGTGACTGGGGAGGAACCTTTCCCAAAACAGATTATATCCAGGAGATAAAAGTACATAAACCATGTGCCAGCATGACATGTCCTTTCACTACCTTCAATACCTCCTCCCCAATTTTGACATCTACCCTGAATCTATTTTCTGCTCTATATTATCTTGCCACTAATTGCACAATAATTCTTCAATTACTCCAGACTGGAGAACAGGGAAATCCATCTGCCGGATGTTCCTTCTGACTCTTCCTGACCCACATTTGTAAAAGCTCGTTATGCCTCCTTCCCATTCCTTTGGGGTGTTGACTCCCCAGTACCGACAGACCAACCTGAAGCACCGAGCGGCAGCAGTCTGCCTGGCTACCTCGCTGCAATCAGTCGGCTTGTAGGAGGGACTGTTGAACTGCATATGAAGCAGCATCCTGAATCATGCTGTAATTTGCAGGCCATGATATTCGAGTTGTGAAATCAGAGAGATTTACTTACATATGCAAAGCCAGAAAGTGGTGATTCAGGAGCTGAGAGGAGTGTGAAGCTGATGGCTGGGGAAAGGAGTAGGGAAAGGAGAAATCAGCTGCCTGCAGAGAAACCTAACCCCATGTAGTCCTGCATTAGACTTCTTGCCCACTTTGAGGGTATACAGGATCACCAGTTAGGTGCCATTCGTCATCAAGCAATGTCATTAAATACATCTTATGGTGATGGAGAGAAGACAGTTCTTGGTGTCATAGCTTGTAGATCAGGGCATTCCTTTCCTTTTCCAGAAACTTGCATCAAGTCAGACTGGTGAGAGGGACATGCATGTGTTTGAGTTGTAGGAAGAGGCTTCTTCAAGCACCCTTTCTGCTTTGGGGAGGAGAGCTTTCTATCCCAGAGGATGACTTTAGCTGGGAATGAGCTGAGATCTCGCACTAGAGGCTGCCTCTTTTTGTCCCATCGGTGATAACCGCAGCAAAATCAGGCTCAGGAGGACCCAGCTTCCAGTGGGGAAGGAGGGCAGGAGGGGGTGTCTGTTTTTAGTATTTGTACTCAACTTTATGAGTCTGCTGACTTTCAGAATATAGTAACAAGCGCTTTTACATCTTCAAAGGGCTTTACAGATACAATCTCACTTGATGTCCTAGGGAGGGAAAGGAAGAAAATTATCAGGAACAGATAGCTAAGTGATTTAATTTCATGGAAGAACTCAAAGCTTAAGGGGAATTAAAGACTTGATGTTAAGCTAAATCAAAACAATGGAAATGAGCTGGATCTTGGATCTGTCCGAGGTTTGCAGCAAGGCAAAGTGAATTTCGCCACTCTGTAAATAAGGTCCAGGTGAGGATGCTCTTGTCAGGTAAAGGGACAGAAGAGGGATGGGACAGAAAAACTAATCCTTCCATTGGGGCGGTGAGCTCATGGTTGTTTTGTCCTACTCTCACCCCTCCTGGATTCTTGTCTCTTTTATAATTACCCGACCCTGGTCAGAGCCAGCCCTGGTGCAGCCCTTTGTGACTTGCCAATGCCACCATGCTGGGAATAAATGTCACATGAGGGACTAAATCAGAGCTAGGAGCTCCCAGATCCCAGAAAAATGCCAAGCTTACCAGTCAGTACTGTACATCTCACAAAGATCTTGGCTTATTTTGTTACATGAGATGCCAGTTGGATGAAAATATTTCTTTTTGGATGGTGGTTATAGAAGAACAGGAGGACATGAGGTCATAGAAAGCTAAAAACTTTGCAAGAGCCAAGAGCTGGTTTGAATGCGCCCCTTTCTTTCAAGATCTTCAGCTATTCTCTGCATGCTTTGAAACGCTTTCTCAAGAGCTGGTTTTGAAGTGGTACAGCACAAGAAAGCCATTCCTCCTTCAGTGTGCTGAATGCTGATTTACTGCTGGCAGGTTGTGGATTAAAACCACTCATCGTGGCCCCCTTTCACTAGGATGCTTTTCCTTGTCCTTTTTGAGTTTAATAACGTGTCAAATTAGGGTTAAAGTGCTGTTTCCTCAATTCTACTCTGGCTTTGATGCTATAGGAGACCTACCCAACACTGCCTTGCTGTGGTGCTGCTCAGACAGAGGAATGTCCCCGAGGCATTTTGTAAAGCTGATAATTAGGCGGTGTTAAAGCCGAGACAAGTGGAAGGAGAATGTAAACATCACAGGCATTGTAGCCACTGCAGTACCCCGAACTGGCACCAGTTAAGGCATTGATGGGTTTGTATCTGCCTGGCCAGGACACCCCAGCTAGACTCCAGATCGGCTTTGAAAACCCAATTCAGTCACCAGGTCATGGATAAATTTTTAGTAGGTCAACTCCCAGATGCTAAACATCCGAGCAGTGTTTGGGTGAGAAACCTGCTTGAAGTCAGAGTCCATATATGCTTGCTTTTTGTTCCTGTTCAAAATTCCTTTTGAACTAACTGGATCTTAAAAATATTTTCTTCTATCTCAAAGCTCCGTCCATCCTCATGGGATATGTCGGGGTCCTTTTAGAACGAAACTTATGTTTCACAGTCCCTGAGGCAAATAAAAGCCCTCTCAGCATGCATTAGTGCAGAGCACAGGCCTGGCCTTCCACCAGAGAGGTCTCACCTCGTTGCCCCAAGCCTGGACCTATTTATCTCCTTGCTGATACAGACACAAGGGAAGTCTAGACTCAGGTGCAAACTGGCAATAATTTCTGAGCCAAGAGAAGATTTATGTTGTAATGACGGTTCATTAGACAAAATTATGCCTCTAATGACATCTTTGAATCTTTTTATTGTTTTCAGAGAATTAATTATGGCTACATTCCTGGCTTGCGAAGCTTAAATAGGCAAATGCATCCACAGATCTTCTCCATCACTTGAATTATAGGATTATATATTAATATTTTACATCCATAAAGACATGTGGAAATTAACGTTCAATGGGTCTCTTAGAGGTGGTCATTGCAAAATACAGGACAACCCAAACGTGTAAACTGCACGCAGCTTGGGAAGGTTTTGAGTGTTGTGTCTGTGTAGTGATTAAACCACAAACTATTTAGTGATTCCCTGTAAAAAGACAAATAAAATAAAAATAAAAAATCCACTTCATTCCTAGACCTCTGTAAATCTCCAGGTATTTATTTGAATGTTTTCCTTTTTTACTTATGATCAGAAGAGTGGCTTAGAAAAGGGCTGGCTGAGAGGCAGAGAATTCGGGAATGCCCAGACCTGCCACACAGCCCATAAAAGTGATGTACTGTGAAACGCGGGGACTTAAATCTGCTTTTATGTGAGATGCTGAAATGAGTCTAAAAAGCTGTCATTACCGCCATTTGTCTGACCTAGAGCTAAAGGCACATTCGGAAATGGATCAAACCATACTGAGCTTTGGAGGAATGTCAGATGGGAAGCATTGCTTGGTTTGTATGCTATTCATTTCCCAAATGCTGGATAAATGAAAGGTTGAATGAGGAAAGAACAATAAGAGAAAAGAGCAGGCACCCAGCTAGCACATAATATCCACTGCTTTTGATAACATAATTATAACTGTGATGTTATAATTTTCTATCCTGTACAAGCAATGTCAGGAAACACAGATGACAACCTGGCATTCATTATATTGATATGAATTCATGTAAGAATTTTTAGATCCTAAAGCTTTTTTAGGCAGATTTTACACTGAAGTTTAATGGGATGACCCTGAAAATGATTGGACTCTTTGCAGGCATTTACTACACACACGTTTATGGAAAAGGTGCCTCATATTTTTTTTCTTTTCCTTTTCCAGGTGAATTCCTTTAGTGATCCCAAGTTTTGGGGCCTGAGAAGTTACGCCTGGGTGTGCTTCCCATCTCTGAATGGTCCCGTACCGGAACAAGTGGCTCTAATCTGCAAAAAGACTTTGCCAGATGTCCTATCAAAGAGGCTTTATCGGATTGAAGTGGGACCAGAAGATTTTGGTGAGAATTTCTGCTGGGCCTCTCCCTGGCCTTTGCAATGACACACACGTGTTTATGCCCATAAGCATGTGTAATTGATGTAATTAATTGTATCCAGCATAAATTTACGTACATAATGCATATCCACATGTGTAATCTGGAAGAGATCAACACAGAGGCAGAATTATATCAGCCTAGTGTTTAAAGCTATTTTTGGAAATTATATGTTCTGCATGTAGATATTCTAAGTTGAAAGCACGACTCAGCCTGGTCTGCTCAGGCTGTGGCTTTGATTTTTCCTTGCTCCCAAGCACAATTACAAGGGAGTCTGTGGTAGCTGCGTAGAAATTGTTTGGATCCAGAACTTCCTCTTCTTGGCGTGAGAGCCCTGCTGCAACTGTGCAGAAATTCACTTAAAGCAGCAGAGGATTGGACAGAGCACAAGTCACTTCTGTCTTCTTTCTTCTTCCATCTGCCACCATTACCACAGTCTCCCCTGGACACTTTTAAATGATACAGAAAAAAAATACCCAATCTGTCCTTTAGACTTCTCATTTTATTTAATGTGTTTTTCTTCTTTTTCTCCCAGTTTCTTCACAGTCTTGTTTTCTCTGTTCCTTCTTCATTTCATTAAAATTCTGTTTTATGTTGAATAAAGTACCAACTTCTGTAACAGGCAATTTTGTTTAAAAAGAGATAGCACTTTTTTTTTTTTTTTTTCCAGTTTCTTTCATGTAGGCAAAGGTTTTTTGAATTGTATTCGGTAATTATCTTGTCTTTGAGTCAACCAGTGCACTCTACTAATACAAATCATTTTCTAGCTAGGATAATTTATTGGTCAAAAGAAAATGCATGTTGGAACCAAATTAACATTCAAAAGTAACTCAGCTGGCCTAGTGGTTCTGAAAAGCTGGCAACAGGGAATTTTCTAGGAATGTCAATACTTGTTTTGTTATAATCTGAACTTGTTTAAAATTTGAAATGAAAATCATACCTGCTTGAATTTGCAGCATAAGTAGAAAAGAAGTCATGTTATAGTCCCTGTTAGTCCTGTTAAATCACAGTGGGGTGTGTGGAAAGCTCCTTATTCTGCTGAATGGCCCAAGTCATGAAGTGCTGTGCAAGGCTTCGGACCCAGGGTTTTACCTGTGGGTATTTAGAGAGAGAGAGCAACCAGAAACTGGTACATAAACCAAATTAAATGTTTGGCTGTATCTTAGTGGGGCTGCTTTTTGCTTCCTGTAGTTATATATCAGACACATTACATTTCCTCTTCCAAAATATTTTCATTCCACAATGGAATGAATCTTGAGACCTTCAAATGTTTAGGAAAAGAATCTGAGGGAGAGACGGGAGAAATGGCTCTGGGTGAGTGCTCTTCTCCTTCAAGGTTCAGACCAGAAACGTAAGCCACACTGAACCTGCTCCACATGTTCCTGCAGGAAGTTCACATTTCAGCAATCATCTCTTTTCTTCCAAAACAGAATAGAGTTTTGCTGTTGACTTCAGTATGGCCAAGATTTCACTTCTAAATTGCCTTTAAATCTTTGGCACTTGGCAGCAGCTCACTTCTCTCGCAAATCCCTGAGGACAGGATTCAACAGTACAATAAATCCAGCTTAAGGGCTCCTCGTGTCAGATCAGAAAAGTCATGACACAGAGCACTGATCCAAAGTAAGCAAACCCTCCTATTCAAATGTATTAAAAAATAATGACAAGCTTATGTTGGACCAGAAGTCTCACTCCTAGATGAAGCATCTTCTGCCACAACTGCTCTAAGTCTTTTACTGTATCAAAATCTGCCTGACCTCATCTAGGCTGCAGAAAATTAGCGTAAACATCGTGTTCTGACTGTAGCTAATTCAACAGAAATACAGCCATGTGCCGATGTCTGATCCACATCAAACGTGTAATCCTGGCAGATCAGCAGTGCCGAGGACTGGCATTAATGATCACTGAACCGGGACATCCATCCAGAAGCGTGGGAAGATGCCTGAAAAAGAAATGGTGCTTTTTTAGGGGCACTCAGCATAGTCACTTCTCCTGGACCTTGCAGCAGGGAACTGGGCATGGCTGCACAGGTGAATCCTTGTGCAGAATTATTCCTTAGAGCACTGGAAGGATTGAAGAGTCTAACAAGGTATCACCAGCCAAGAAAGTGGTTGTGAAACATCAGCTTAGTGGCTAGAGAGGAGAGCCATTCGTCTTCACTCCACCACGTGATGATTTCCTAAAATGGCCCCATGCTAACATTTGCTGGTAGCATAAAAGTCTACACAAATGACTGAAGCAGTCAGGCCTGAAATAGTTTAAATGCTTTCTCGCAGCAAGGAGAAGCTTAGCAAATTGATGCGATCAATTTAATAAATTCCTGACCATTAGCATCTGATTTTAAGGAAGTAAATTATATTTTTATGTAAAGCACATAGCGGTTCCAATCTGAGTTCCTAGTGAGAAAAAGAATTGACCCCTGATTGCGAATTTGCTTGAGATTTTCTGGAGTTGTTTTGTGGCTCAGAGCCACAAAAGAAAACTTTTCTCTGTGAGATGTGTTACTGAACTTTTATTACCCGTTTTCATTAGGGCAGTTAGACTCAAGGAGTAACTTCATTGTGCAACACAGGAGCCAGGTGAGCAGTTTCCACTAACTGGGGACACGTCCTCATGGTCTCTAGCCCATGCTGCTACACCCTCATGATGCCAAAAATGATAATGAAGACATCTCAGATCACATTCCCAATAGCCAGGACAATTCTGCAGCCTCTTCCAGAAGGCAGTGGATTGCTGTAAACAAGGCAGAGGCTTCCCAGAAGAAGAATTTTCTCAGTGAGCTCAGTACATCACGGGCCATGGATGACTGAGGCAGTTTATTGCAGTACTCCTGAAGGTCATTCCCAACAGAGGTAACATAGGAGTTTGCAGGGTTTACAAAGCTGAAGGCTTTGATGGACATGTTTAGGGACAGAGTCCTCTTTCTGAACTATTGTGTTATTTGTTTTCAGCATATAATTTATTTATGTATTTATTTATTTATTTCAAGGAAAAATTATCATCCCAGCAAACAGAAAGAAAGTGTGTAAGGAAATCACTAGTTTAATTTCTTGGAGTCTGTAAAACTCACAGAGCTCCTGGAAGGGATGGGTTCCTGGCGCTAAAGTGAAATCAGAGAGGCAGAAGACAAGAGAATGATACCTGGGCATATAAAATGATCACAATCAAATGTTTTTTGTTTTGTTTTGTTTTTAAGGAAGTGACAACTGTGTATAAGCAATACAAATGGATGGGATTATGAGGGCAGAAAGATTACAGAAATGTTCTGCTGTTAATATTCTAATCAGAAGGGAGGCTCTGCTGTGCTCAGTCATATAAATGCATAATAGAATCATAAAATCATAGAATAGGATGCAGCCCCTCTCCTGGAGAAATTATATTGTAAAAAAAAAACAAGACTTGGAAAGGCTGGGGAAGGACAGAGGAAGGGAGAAGGAGAGTAACATGCCCCAAGCCAGACAATAGCTACGTGGCAGAGCCAAAAATAGAGTTGGAGCCTGCTTCTTCCCACACTGGTATGACGGGATCTCGCTCCCTCCTTGCTTGATTGCTGTGAAATAAATCATTTGCAAAAACGAGACATGCTACTCTCATACTTAGCTGCGAATCTATTCCATGGCAGAGGTTTTCAGTCATTTTTGAACTGTAGGTTTTCTATTAGATGTGTGGTCCCTATGTAGCGAATTTAAGCCCAATACCATCAGTTGGTATTGATTTTCTTAGTAGTGTTTCATGGATCCCTTAGAAGTAGTCCTCGAAATCCTGGTTGCTTGCAAATCGCAATATGAAAGCCTATCTCTTATAAGACTTCATACATTCTTGATCTTCTTTCTGCATTCTTGGTCTTCTTGGATATTTACACTAAATACTAACAGCTGCATAAATTCTGAGCCACTCCATTCCTTGTCAACTTCTTTTACCTAGAGTAAATGGAATAATTGAAACTTTAATGGTGAATGAAAACTGTGCAAGTGAATTAAAATAAACTTTGTGGACTTCCAAACTCAGAAATGTAGAACCAAAATTACATCCAAGCTGGTTCTAATTCCTTTGAAACCCAGAGCCACCAAGGCACACATATTACCAACAGATTTAGGGATCTCCAGACAAGTCTCTGTTCAACAGCAAAAACATTTACAGTTGTACCCAGGAATCAATATTTTAGAAATCTCCATGGAGATAATTGCCATGGCAATTCAACAATGCCTAGTATGTGAAACACAGTCATATTAATACCCCTAATGTGTTCAAAATGCCCCTTTTTCATTCTTGCAATGTGCTAGAAAAAGAAAAAATATTGCGTGTGGGATTAGATTTCCAATTGCTAGCAGAATGCTCAGATGTTGACAGATGTTTCTTCCTGTTGGAAAGAAATGTAAACCAGAGTAGGAAATCTGAACTGATCAAAATTGAGCTCTTTTCAAAGTGAAAAATAGAACAATTACCGGATGCAAAGAGATAAATTTTCCTATGGGACAAAAATTCCCTGGAACGTGCTGTTTCTACAAAACCAAGCGTGATCCCCCCCCCCTTCCCAGAATGTGTCAATTCAATTTAGCATTGAAGAAAACAAACAAACAAGAGAGATAAGATGAATTGATTGTATTTATTTCTTACTATTTCTTGAAGAGATAACAATGAAAGAAATGTCACCAAAAAAAAAATAATTCTACATCTCTTTATACACGTACAAATATAATATTGAAATCAGCATGAAATGGTTTGATTGTGTTAAAAAAAAAAAAAAAATCTGTTTTGCTAGAAGCATCACAACTTTGTGTCTGTGTTTTCTTCCATTTTGGAACAAAGCAAGTTTGGAATTGCAGCTTTATAGAAATTGTGAGACGGGGAGGAAGCTCTGGAGGCCACGTGGTGCAGCCTTCTGTTTTGAGCAGAGCTAACTTCAGAGTTAGATCAGGTCTTTGAGGACTTTTGTCCACTCAGATTTTGAAATTCTTCAAGAACGGAGATTCCAAATCCTCTCTGCATCCCTGTTACAATGCCTAACCACTCTCTTTGTGCGTATATATATATCTACATATATATGTATCTACATATATACATATTATTATTTTTTTCTTAGATTTTATCAGAACTTCCCTTTTTGTGACTTGTAGCTGTCTCCTCTCAAACCACACGCAGCATAGCATCGCTCTGGGAAGCTGAGCTGCAGAAGGATAAGCACGGTGGGTTTCTCCTGTCCAGGCCTCCTGCAATTCAGCTCCGTGCTTATGCCCCTGAGGCCAGCGAGCCATAACTGCAGGGCTGGGCAATGCAGGATGTTGTGGTGATGAGGAAGCAAACTGTGTTGGTTTGCTTTTTGTCTGCTTTTGTCAAGTATCATCTGAAAAGGAACTGGCTAACATTTACCACACTGAAAAGACAAAAGGGCAGGGTGACTGAGAGACCAGCTCTGGCAGTTTCTCTCTTGCCACATCCACGGTTTTGGGTTGCTGCCTTGAATTCTCCCTGCCCAACACTTCTTCACTATCTTTACACCCGCTTGCACCAACATCTTTCAGGGTGTCAATCTTTATCTCAGCAGCAGTCTATATAGAGACACTGAAAACATCTTTTGGCTTCTGTAATACGCAGAAAACTCTAAGCTAAGAAAGCACACGTACCCTCCTGTCAAGCCAACGGGTCGTTTTTGTGTGAGTGCAAAATGTTAGGCTCTGGGTTTCCTGCACATCTGCAGCACTCTTTGCTCTGCTTTTTTAGCACTGGGTGGAACTGTAAAACACCAAAAAGCAGGGAATCCCCCAGTGTCTGAAGACAAAGGCACAGCTAAGGTGGTTTCCTGACTGCACCAGGAAAGGCAACTGCCTTATCCAGAAGCAGCCAGAGAAGGACCAAGCTCCCAGATTGTTCTTTTGCCAGTTGAAATGGGAGACCAAAGTACATTGTAAAGGGCAGGTGCAAGGTTTTGAAGCAAACTGCAGTTGCTGTAGTCACACTTGCAAGGAGAATTAAATACATATATATATATATTTATATGTTGCTTGTCATGTCCTATGACACAGAACAATTTTCATTAAACTCAGTAAATGTGTGAGCTGCAGGGCTGGGAAACAGCACTCAGAAGGGTGCTTTATGGTGTTTAAGGCAGGACACCTGAGGAAGTATCCTGTAAACACTGATGTGTGTACACTAAGCAGCTTGTCTAATCAAGCTTCACCTTGCTGTGCACTTTTTAACACTAGTGATAATTTCACTAAACAAAAAATAAGTTTTCTGAAGCCATGGCGGTGTTTAAAACTTCTCATCATTTGAAATATGGTTGAAATGGAATAGAATATCTGTCCTATTATCCTGTTATCTTGTGGGTGTGTGGAGGCAGAAGATTAATGAATAAGCTGAAAAGACTTTTGGTTCCTGGTTTCTGGCAATTCAGGCTGTTGGACGGTATATGAGACCTGGCACATTTTTACTTTGTTGATTTTCCTGCTTGTGAAGTGACATGCAAAGCCTGAAGATTTCCTCTCTAAGAGCCAGATTTCTCATCTGGCAGGAGAGTGATGTTTCTCTTTGACATAAGACATAGATGAAGAAAGGACAGAAGAACCAAGTCTCAGGAGAGCCCAGCGTGCATGGCTGTACACAGGTACACAGGCATAGAGGTGGGATGCTGATACCACTCATCGCCAGAAATACCTGAACAGAAAAACCTGTTGAAAGAGGTAATCAAAATGTTTCTCTCTGTCTTTTATGAAAATAAATTCTGAAGTCTGGAGGGAATGTGCTCAGCAATTAAAAGATGAAGGTAGTAAATAAATAAACAACCACCATCATGCCTTACACAAATAATTCTCTGAAGTACAGAACAAAAGCAAGTCCGCACCTGTACAGACAGTCCAAACTGTGCGATGCACACACAGTTCAAGTGCTGGTTCAGTTAAAAATGGGATATGGAGCCAGAAAACACTAACCAGATCAACTGGAGAACTTGAGCAGGATTACCACTGCCCATGGCTGAGTGAAACGAAACCATCTGACTCTGCCAGCACAAGCCACAGCATGCAGCCTGGGGACTTTTTTAGGATCCAGAAAGAAACAGAACTCTTGTGTCAGGTTGGCAGATTATGGTACGGTCAGGCTCAGTCAAGAGGTAAGTGTGTTTGGACACATGGGGGTACACCAGTAGAGGGGATTTTCTTTTAAATTGGAGCAGACAAAGCAGGTTCCTCTGTTACTTACCCGTGCTGTTCCCTTCCAGCCTAAGGAAGGCAGACAGTAGCTGTAGCACAAGCCCCAGACAAAATAAGATAAAACCACCCTCAGACAGATGTGAGTACGTGCAAGGACATGCCAAGGTCAGTGGCAAGGATGTGGAATGGAATTATGGAAATCAGGATCCCCAGATGAGCCCCAGTGATTGCCATAATCACACATCACACACCACAGCCGCACCTCGGTCACTTGTGTTCTGGGCAGATAGTCTGGAGCCCTGTATCCTGCAGAAATGAGAAAGGGACTAGGATGATCAAAAAGGGTTTTTCCACATCAAACTTCTCTGATGCTGTTTCTTTTGAAAAGGACCATAGGATATTGCTTTATTTTCACCTTTGTAGAAATGAAAGGGTCTTAAAGAAATTCTTGTTAAATAGCCTCCTGCTGGGATTGAGTCACGGAGTTGGGTTATCTGAGCACTCCAGAGTGCTGAAAATAGAAGATAGAAAATGCTTCAACAAGGGAGAACATGCATGCCTGTTAATAAATGTTAATGTGAATTTTCCTAGCGTGTTGGACACACAGAGAACTGTGGCTAGGGAATTAATTTTCTCACTAGAAAATTTCTAGATAACTCCAGATAGTCCCTCTCAAGGCCTTCAGAAGATCTCTTCAAAACCAACCTTCCTGTCATCCTCTACTTGATCACCTTTGGTGATGCCTTTTGGGGTCAGTTATTTTTTTCTGAACCCATTTCTTTCCTGTCAGGCTGACTTACAGGTAGCCATTGCTGTGTCTCCATTGTCTAAAACACTGAAGTCAGAGAAAAAATAATCAGTAGTGTTAAGGTTCTGAATGTGTCCTCTGAGTTCAGCTACCCTTCTCTGTCAATCCAGGGGTAATCTGAAGGAAATAAAAAATAAACAGGAAAGTGATCCAGACTGCGGACCTCTGGCACGCTGTGATGTCTGGGTGGGAAGGAAGTAGGAGAATTCTGGATGTCCTCTCCTTTATCATCAGGTAGCAAGAGAGTATGGAAAATATTGCTCTCCTCTAAAGCCTTTCTCAGGGACATTGTGAAGATCTGTGATGGAATTAAAAATTATCGAATCACTTGTGTATTCTTAAGTTAGCCTGAAAAAACGCTTCTGTTTGTAGCTCCTTTTCAAGGAACTGCATCAAAATGTTGATTACAGCTATGAGGGAAATCACATTAGTGGAAACGAGCCATTGTCAACATGAAGTTGCTCCTCAAGTCAACATGAAGCCATTGCAGTGAGAGGAAGGCATAGACATGTAACCTCGGTGCAGCGATGAAGCTGTCAGAGTCGGAGCACTGCAACGCATTCCTTTCAGTGACTGTTTCTTCCTGAGCTCATCAAGTAGAACATCTTGGCTCAGTGATCTTGCTGAGAAACACCATTTCCATTTAATAGATACCCAGCATGGTGCCCAACCTCCAGCCATCTTTTTTTGTAGCACTCTCAGCTTGAAACCTGGTTCAGGACACCTGGCCCTGTGCTCTAGATTAATCTGATCTTGGGTTTAGCCAGAGTAGAGAGGAAGCTCTGAGCACCACAGATATAAGCTTGATGCACTGTGCGATTGATTTATTATGGCGAACCAAATGTACCTTCTGGTGTGAGTGGAGGTAGAAGAGAGATAATCTTACTTCTGAATCAAATTATCTTTCCTTTTCATACTTAATTAAGAACACAGTCTTGCTAGAGGCAGAAAAGCTCTGGCTTCAGTTTACACAGACACATTTTATCTGTCTGCCTGCCTGTCCAAACTTTTTACCCTTACAAGTTACAGAGTTATCTCTGTGTCTGATCCTATAAAAATTGGTGTCAAAATGCCTATTGATTTCAGCTGAGCTGGAGCCAGGAGATGCTGATCTTACCTGGACAGTGTTCCTTAACACATGTAGCTCCATAATAGTTCATGTAGTTGAATCCAACATAAAACTGTAAATGAACAATAAAAAAATCACATTTCTAAGTCTGTTTTTATCTTTTCCACTTAATCAAAAAGAACAGAAAAAAAGAACCAGAGGAGCTGTAACAAAAGGTCTTTATTATTTCTTCTGTACTTTGCTGCTGAAATGAAGAGCATCATCTTTATCTCAGAAAGAGTGAGGGGGTAACACAGAACCCTGATACTTTTTATAAGACACTTTCTTTGGTGATGCTTCTACCACAGCACATTTGTAACTATTGGAGCACAATATGGATCAGAAGGCCTCATAAACTGAAAAAAGCTTCTTGTTCTTTTGAAGAGGATTGTAAGGTACAATCTCAGTGATGGGGGAACAAACAGAGCTTGTATCAGACGACACAAGGAAAGGAGACATTGAGACAACTTACTTGGGTGTAGGAACTGTGGAAGCATGTTAGTTACTCCCTGCAGTAACCTGTGGAGTACCTGTGGAGTAGCCTGACAGGACTGATAAGAGTTTGCCAGTTCTGGTCCTGGAAAATCCTGGAGGTCCCTGGACGGGTCTGAGTACTCTCAGCTCTCTCAGGTCTCTTCAGGGCTTCGTGGAGGGGTATCCTGAATCCATCTCCTACACCAATTTAAGACCTGAACCAGGAACTCTCTGGTCCCTTCTGAACCGTTCAGTGATTTCTGAACTGGGTCTGAATGTAAACTGTGGACGCATCCTTGCCCTTGTCTTGAAATAAGTCAAATCTGGCTGTGGATTCACACACTGAATTTCGGGCCTATCTGTGATTTATACTGGTCTGTCGTGTTTGCAACATGAAAAGTAGTCTGTTTAGTGAGAAAGTGGACTCTGTTCTTATTCCAGCTCCCATATGCCTGATTCAATCTAAACCACATTTCCCTCACAAAGAACCTTTCAAAAGCAAAGAATTTCAAAAATTACCGCTATGAATGGTCCAAGAACCTACATTGTAAAGGAGTCCCCAAATGATCTATTGCCATTGCGGGTTTGTTTGTTAGCTTGGGTTTCTTGGTCCAGCCATGGGTCAATTTTCACACACATACAAAAAGATCTTTTGTTGTCCTCGGTATGTGTGAGTCTTATGGAATCCTTTTGGAAAAGAAACGTCTTTAGTTTCAACGTGTAACATGCCAGAATCAGTTGCTTTGAAAACATCCTTGTCTCTAACGTGTTTCTTATTAGGAAAATGTATTCCCAAACTAAAATTAGTGCCAGTTTTCAGGAAGGACTCAACTGTGTTCTTGCCTCGACATCTGTTGGTATAAATAACGTAGTAAAATGTGAATTCAGAGGAATATTTGTGTGTATTTGCAAAGATAACTCATAACTGGGGAGCAGTTTTGAGAACCTTCTTGTAAATGGAGAGCTGTATTCAGTTCAAAAACTAAACCCTTCATAGAGGAACAACATAATTGTTACTGGATCACAATCGCAGATCAATTTTACAAGCTGCAACCAAATAAAAGAGAGAAATTGCAGACTGGCCTGGCAGTGTCACCAGGGAGCAATCTTGGGAACAGTTAGGCTTGGAAAAGAAGTTTATAGTGAAAACTGGTTTGTTGTTGTGATTTACATTTCCAGTAAAACTTAATGCCGGGAGAACTTTGGCCTGTGTGGGGTGTTTGCAAGCTGGTGGATGCAGAACGTGGATGTTCTCTGCTAACCAGATTTTAAAACTCACCGAAAAATATCCTTGCGGAATGAAAGGCCGTAAGCTGAGCATTACTGGGATATTAGGGACGGCTGCATTAATAGATCCTTAATTAATCGTCTTTGCCCTAACAGGTCTCTTTGGACGTTAGTGTTAGTTCTAATTGTCATTTTGCACAGGATTTGCTATGCTAAATAGCTAATGAGCAGCCTCCCCTCTCCTTGCACGCGCCTTAAGTGATCGGCAAGCAACACTCGCGCTTCCTGCCAGTGGTGAGATTGACTTGTGGGGAGCAGTTTAAACACTTTAGTGGAAAAGACAGACACTTGAACACACATTTCACTGCTTTTGCTTCAATTTTTAGAGCGTTGTGCCCTTCTGCCTTGCGTGAAGGGTACTACTTTGTGGTGTCTGTAGCAGGAATGTAACCAGGGCCTCCCTCCTGGCTCCACAACCGCTATTTGGGGTTGCCTCTCTGTTTCATGTTAAGTGGCTTTGTGTGTTCTTGATGTTTATTCAAGAGACTTTCAGTTTCTCTTCGTCTGCTGGGAGGAAAACTGGGTGATCTGCAAGCTGATCCAGAGGCAGTTGTTTGGGGTGGGAGCAATTGCCAGGAGGGCAGAGCAGGCGGCTGGGGGCCAGTGACCAGCTCCATCCCTCACTGTAATCCACGCGTATATTTCTGTTGGAGCTCTTTCCCAGCACATCATTCAGACTTTTATATATATATATTTTGGTCCAACATACACTAAAACCAAACTTTCTTGGTTTCTTGCCTGGTTCAGATTTAAGAGGATGAACTTGTGCTGGTTTAATTTAATTCCACATCAGTTCTTAAATTCTTTTCCCCACTGGGATGCTTCAGCTTTTCTGGCTGTGCTGTAAGTAGCATTTGGCATAAGTCATAAACCCTTCTTCAGACAACTTAATCTATCAAAATGGTGCTGAAAGGAAAAAGAGCACTATTGCTAACAAAGGCTTGTGTATCTTTATCTGAGGCTGAGAACCTTACGGCTATGGGAGACAAGTTTGGTCTTTGGATCCAGCTGTGAGGCTTTAAGACATTACAGAGCTGTTTGCTCTGTCCCTTCACTCAGGCTAGAGTAAAGCTGTCTGGTTTATGCCTCTTGGCTTCAAATGCGTGAGAGTTCAGTGAAGATGTATTTTGAATCAGTTTTTGTATCACTGTACCTGAGAGAGTGAAGATGCTTGGAATTTAAGTTCAGAATACATTATATCAATATAATACTATATGATATTAATTGATATAATATCACGTTAATATAATACATGTCAATTATATATTATGCAGAACTTAAGAGTACGTTATATCAAATCTAATCATCTGTACACAACAGACAATTGTATTTGCCCTGTTTTGCATCTGGTGTGTATCTGCCTATTTTGCTTTTATGTAGTTTGCTGCCCCACTACAGTGGGTTTGTTAATTGAATTAAATTGTTAGCTGAAGCTCCTCCATGTCCCAGCTTCATGAATCTTCTTGGAATATGCCCTCTCCCTGCTTGCAATGAAATCACCAGCTGGGGCAAAAAATGTGCTCACTTTATGACTCACTCCTCTGTGCACTCGTGTAATAATCCTCAGATAAACTGATCAGGAGCTTGTACTGCTTAAAGACAGTGTTTATCTTTCCAAGCTCTTAAGGCATTAAGAATCAGTATGAGAGGAAAATGAAATGTTGGCAGAGAATTTTCAGAAACAAACATGAACAGGAACATTGAGATGTTTGATGCAAGAAGGGCCAGCTAACAGATTTACGGGTTCATCTGACATGTTCTAGCTTTTAAGTTAGCAAGATGAAGATAATAAATTCCCTATTATTTCTGATTTACAGCTCTGATATGAGATGTAGTACCCTGTACAGGTCATCATTGGGATTCTCTGTCAAATCAATCCACATCGATGTTATCCCAGTAGCAGGGTGATTCTGGAAGCATAAAAATTCTCCATAAAGTTTGCCTAAGTGTGTTAGAAGGACAATACAGCTAGATGCAAGATGCTTCCTGGAAAACAGCTTAAAGGAAAAAGGAAGTGCTTATTTCTGACTTTAAAGGTTTTTTGTGATTGTCTTAAAGGTTTTTCATTAACCCTGTAATTCCACCTGAACTGAAGGTGGCTGATAAAAGAAAAAAAAAAAAAAAAAAAAAAAAGAAAAAGAAAAAGAGAGTCTAAACTTTTGCAAATAGAATATGGTACGACACCCAGCACAGGGATATTGAAAACAGCTGCTTTTCTGGGTAGTCAGTGAGTATTGATACATCGTCAAAAAATATCAAATCATTTAACTGCAAAATAGGGAAGTCACTTTTGATATTGAAAAGAGTGTAGTGCTACACTTTATTCTTACTAGTTATTTTCAAATGCTTTTAGTAGTATGTGAATGACAGAATAGTTGGTCACTTTATGACATAAGTATTTTATGACAAAGAATTGTGATTCTTTAAAACAAACCAGCATTTTTTGCTTAAATTTTTAGTTTAGCTTTGGTGGTTGTTTATTTTATTTCTTTTTTTTTTTATTTTTTATTTTCTTTTCCTTTTTCTCTTTCTTTTTCTTTCAGGATTTCTGCTCTCAAGAGTGATAAGAGCTTTAGTTTTCATTTTCGTTTGGAACACAGCAAAACTGAAACACCGAAATGTTGTGTTTAGTACACTTCTCATGTTCTCTGGTATGATGGCACACCCTTCATTGTCGCTTCCTACACAGAAGTGAGCTGGGAATTCAGAGCTCAACCCAGCACATTTTAAGCCTTTTCTGAGCCCTGTGTTCTGTTGCCTGACTTGGTACAACAGTTTCCTCAACAGTTTCCTCACTTTTCTTGGTGTGAGATAGCCATGACACCACTGGGGGAATGCAGCATTTGCATAGGGGTGATCTCTCCACAGCTCCTTTGCTCTCAGAGGCTCCGACTTCACCGAGGCCACCTCTGAGACCTGTTTGATTTCTGACTTTGGCAAAACGTTTCTTCCCATGAAAGCCAATGTCAGAATTAACTTCAGTGGGACGAGATCCAACCCTTATTATTTTTAAAACATGCCACTAATATACTGATTGGAGTCTTGCCCTGGGTGTTATAAAACCTTGCTTAAGCTGCTGAAGGATTCAGCTGCTGCCTTGAACAGCTGCATTGCTGTAATTTGCCAATAGGATGTATTACATCCTGATTACAGTTTCTGCTGAGTGATAGGCCAAAATTACAAGGCAGAAATGTGGCTAATCATGATAAAGGAGATAAGTCTATTCATCTACTGCCCGCATTTAATATTTGCAGAACAGATGCTGTTTGTTCCCCTTCAGCTGTATTTACATGGAAATGCGGTTTCATTCTGAAGATGTCTTAAGGTTAATGAAAAACCTTATTGGACTTTTTGATGGGGGGAGGAGGAAAGGTGAAATATCTTGGAAGGTTTCTCAGTTTCTCTTTGTTTCCCAGCACTGACAAATTCACACAAATCAATCGTTCCTTGTGAGCAAAGTGAGCTGCTCCAGGCCAGGAACAGATGTCTGAAGAGACGGTGCTTTTAGCACATGGACTGCCTGCATCAGCACAAATTACACTAGGAAAGACTGGACCCTACAAAGATTAAGAGCAGGATGAGAGTGGTCATTCATTCCCACCGAGCAATACAGTTGTGTATTTATACATATATATTTATACATATATACTTATATAAGCTGCAATTAAAGAATGTATTTCAGTGCTTTGCTTGATTTGGCTATAAAGCTCAGCTGTAGGTTCGGATTGCATTAGCACGTTGCCCCCATTATACACCCAAAAGTGAGGTTGTGGGGTGGAGGTCCCAAAAGTGAAATTTTGGGTGGAGATCTCACTGCACAGCAAAACAGAGAGGCATTATATTCCACTCCCACGAGCCTGTGGGTCCAAACTGGGGAAATGGGGCAGGGACCCCCAGTGCCCTGCTCTCGGTGGCTGCCCGAGCATGGGGCATCTCGTGGGAGATGCAGCGCCAGCAGCAAGCGGAAGCGCAGCCGCCGGGACAGGGTGAGAAAATGAGCTGCTGTCATCACGCCTGGACAGAGCTTATAGCTCCTGTATTGACAGCAACGGAACAATGTGTCTTTCTGTGCTGTGTGGTGGGGGCCTGAACTGAGCTAGACTCATACTATAACGCAGAGAACGTCTGGCAGCTCCCCTTCACCCCTCTCTGCAGCTCCTCCAGTTCCTAGATGCTAAATAACTGCGCCAATTCAAGCTGGAGAGATTAGATCGCCCCAGGGGTCCGCACAGCAGAGCCTACTTAACACCAGCCAGTAATCTGGCATTATGCACTCCTTGGGACAGCAGTCTATAAAAACACAGGCAGAGTGCACTGACAGTTTCCGCAGGCCAGTCTGTGTGGCCAGGGTTGCCTGGCTGAGCTGTTTCCTATTCTGCCCAACCTGCTCCTGGGGTGAGAATGGGTTGTTTGCGTGTACAGACAGCCATGAGTCAGAGCAGCCTTGCTGTCACCCATGCTCAAACTTCACCTCTTTTCTGCCTGATGGCTACCACAGCCTCCTAACCACCTCTGGGGGCTGCCCACTGACCCCATCCCTCTCCTCCCGCTGACTGTGCTGCATAAAAGCCCCCCAAACTGGGTCTGCTGAAACGAAGTCGTCTGCTGTGTCTGACCCTCTGTATTAATCAAGGAGATGCTGGAGGATATTTTGCTTGGCTCCGTTGCTCCCTCCCTGCTAAAAGTGGATGCTGCCTCGTTATCTGCTGCACTCTTAATGCGGTGGAATAGAAAATCCTTCGGCGATGCCAAATATAAAGCAGCCGTTGAACCGTTTCAATCTGTTCCTCGCCAGACACAGCCCCCAGCGTGCTGTCGCTGCCGCTCATGCTCTCCCTTGCTGTGCTGGAGGCAGAGCAGAACCTCCCCGGCCCCAAGCCCTGGCATATGGCAAAGCCTGGAGCAAAAGCCCTGGCACAACACCGAGCTGCAGTGCAAGGGACACAACAGGCTCCCGTAATGTGGCTGGAAGCCTTTGTGCAGCAGTGGGTCTTTAAAGTCCAATGGCAGTGCTGATAAGGCAAAAATGGGCTTTGAATTCTAAATAGAGGCAAAACAGGATGCTTTACATTAAAAATGAAAAAGCAAATCCGTGTCTCACAGGGTCATTAGCATAACTTCCAGGATGCAGCGTTATCAGCACTGCTCTGATAAGGTGAGGAATGTATATATGACGAGGCTGACTCCCTGGGCTGTGCTGTGGGGCCCTGTAACACACAGGCTGCTATTTTTGCTTCTATTCCATAGTAAAAGGCCCTTTCCTAAACAAGGCTATTGTGCTCCAGGAACAATAGTACCGTCTGGCTTATACTAATCTTTACGAAACACTCTGAGACCTCCTGTTGAAAAGTCTTACAGAGAAAATAGGTATTATTGACTCCCACTTTGCCTGCGCCACTCTGGGTGCAAAATGCACTCTGTAATACTGTCCCTAATACATCTGATCAGAGGATCAGCCATTTGCAGACATTCAGCAACACTAACTTGCTGTGAAAGATGATATTGAAGAGGCCTGCAGTCTTAAAATAGAGACTTAAAATTTCCAGTTTATGTCGTGTTATTGTGATACGCCAAGCGTGAGATCCCAAATGCACCACAAATAATTGGTGGTAAGCTTTTATTCTTCGTGTCCCAGTCTTTCTTCTGCTCAATTTTTGTCAATTGTTTCTTGCATTCTTAATCATTAACAAGGAAGGATAATGCATGCAAAGACTGTGGGGTAGATACTTTTCCAACCAAGTGACAGCAGACCCCAGAGATAAGTTTTAGCCTGCAGAGCAGATTGTGAGTGACACCAGGCGCCTACAGCCCCCGTGACTTGCTGAGCTGCTCCTATTACAGACACGAGAAGGCTTTGACTTACTACCAGTGAAGTCACTCTCTTGAGGAAAATAAAAACCATTTGGTAATGATGAAGTATAATCAACATTTAAAAAACAAAATCATTTAATTTCTAATTCAGATTATTCTTATAGGAGTCATGAGAGAGAGAAGGAAATATCAAATTCTTGAAAGACATTTTTCTCCCCATACTCCAAAGCAGCCATCTGGGACATACATTCATCAGCTTGGGCTGGGGCTGGGTGTGTTTCCAAGACATTCTTTATGACAAAAGTAATCTTACATTTGACCGAGAGTTTGATGAGCGTGGACTTGATTAACTTGGCCATTGCAGTGATGGAGGAATGGGTCTGTACAGACAAGAATTCCCTGTTCGGACTTTTAGAACTGACCTCCAGTGAGGATGGAGACAGAGCAGCAGCAAATGCATTTGTACATCTCACCTTGTCCCCATGAAGCTCTTCAGAGCATTTGCGAGATGGTATGGTTAGGTAGTTTACCTGAGAAATGAAATTGAGGCTGAAAACAAAGCAAAACGAAAAATCACTAATTCTCAGTTATTGGTATCATTCATCAGGCTTGTTTTTTCCATAAGGATTTGTCCTCATGTCCTATTGAGAATGAGTAATTCCTTATCTTCCTCATATTTCTCCTATGTATCTAATGTTGCTTATGCAATCGCTGTGCTAGCAACTGCACGCTTGATATTCCTGTGATCAAAATGGGACCACAATATGGGAAATGGGATGGCAGTACCTCACAGAGGCAATTCAAAGACAGAATATGGGATTTGTATGGTCTGTGAACTGGACATGGGACGGTTATCTTGTACGAGTACTTTAAACACCCACTTCAAACCAGTGCAGAAGTGGAGGGCTCCTCTCCCAGCCGATCCAGCCACCAGGAGTGAGTTAGTCCTGGACATGGGCTGCAGCCAGCCCCGACAGCGGCTGTCATGGAGGGTATGGGACAGACATGCCTGGAGAAGACAAATCTCTAGAAAATATTTAGGAAGTCTTCAGAAAAATACTCTGTAGGAGGCTTATGCTGTCTGAGGAGAGCAAAGCAGCCAAAGCCAGGGTGAGGCCTTCACTTTTTCCATCCCCAGAGCCAGCCCACTGAAAGCAGCCCAAGGGCCCCGTTTTGTCTTGCTGAGATGCCTCTGAGCGGCTGAGAGCTGTTTTGCCTCTGTGCTGAGCTCTTTCTTGAGCATTTCATCAAACCCCAGACCAAAGCTGCTGCTGACAAATTTCCTTTGATGCTGCCACCAGGCTTTGAGACCAGACCAAGGCCGGTGCCTCAGTCCCACCCCACAAGCTGTCACATGAAAGTTGATTGTGGTCACTGAACCGATAAGGCAAAGCCTCAGAGCATCTCAGGCTCTCTGCAAAGCTCTTCCCCTTTAGTTATGCCTGTCTTTACTGTCAGCCCTGTTAAAATAACCAGTATTTCACTCCTTTCAGGGCAAATTTTAATAAGGTTAGGCCCCAAATTGAAACACCCGTGTAAGTCTGTGCAGGAGACTTCCAAACTTCACTTCCGAAGTGTTGCTCTTGCTCCCAAATCTGTTCCTGACCTCTCTACATTTATTTCATGTGGGTGTGAAATTCTCTTTGACCTAATTGCAATTCCCACTTGGATTTTTGGTGCTCAAAATTTAGAGGTAGAGGTGCTGAACAAAAAGTGTGTCGGATGCACCATGGTCACCTCTGCCTGTCAGAGCAGAGACGAGCAGACAAGGGCTGCAGGCAGCAAGATCATTTTACATTTAAGCCAGTGTTTAATTCTCCTAATAGCACCAAGATTGCAAGAGCTCAGAGCCTTACACCAAGGATTAACAGCCCTCCTAAATATAGCCTTGTTGTTGCAGGGAAGGTAAAAGAACAACAGAGTCTCTGAGAACTGTTCTTGAAAAACATTTATTTCTGTAATGGGTTTATAGCGCTGACTTCCAAGCCTCAGTACAACACAGTTTTCCCCCTATGCCTAGTTCAGGGGACAATTACCTTTGATGGAATAAAAGAAGCCCCCAAAACAACCAGTTTGGTACCGAACAAACTGTGCCCAGGTTCTCTCTGAGCCTCTGCTGTTGAATTTTCATCCCGAATGGGACAGAGCTGCTCTGCTCCATCCCTCAGTTACAGCTGCAGGGTGGTTCACTACCTGAAGGCCCCAAATAACGAAGATGTTGTGTTTTAACTGCAAAAATGGGGGTCATAGGCAGAGAAGGCTGCTAGGATTCAGCTGCTGCTATTCTTGCAGACATTTAAAAAGGAAATCTATGCGTTTCAGTTTCACCTCCTGAGCCCCAGCATTAGGAAAGTCAAATACAAACCCAGAGACCGATGTACACAAAATAGTGAACAAATGTCCAGACATTTCTAAGCCCCCCAGTTTACTGTGCCGTGACACCTCCAAAAAAACAACAAAACCCTCACATTCAGATCATGTTGGATCTTATTTTAAAGAGGGAGGGGTAGAGATGTAGCACATAGCATAGCAACTGTCAAGCAATGTTTAAGGCAATTTTATTCCCATTTATTAAGAGATGATTTTAGTTTGTTTGTTCACTTTGTGTTTTAAGCTGCTAGATAGCATCTGAGCTGGACATTTAAGCTTAGACAATTTAATCAAAGTTGGAGTGCACTCAATTCAAGTCGATCTGAGCCTAGATCAGAAAAAAATATTCTTCCCCAAAATATCAGTGAGAACAAATTAAAACAAAAAGAAAATAATGGATGTTCACAACTTCCCCAAAACTTTCTCCCCTCAGAGACCAGGTTGAGCCCAGCTAAACACACACACACATGCATGCAGACGAAGAAGGACACAATGGCAAGCTGCTACAAACACAATGCTGAATATGGACCAAAGCAGAGTGAAACCTAAATTCCACAGATGCGAGAACATGGACAGAGTTATGAGTAAAAAAAAAATGGGGGGAAAATCAGAACCCCAGAGAGGGATGTTTCATGAGATGGAATGGAAAACAGAAGTCCGCTGTACGCAAAGAAAGGGAGTTCTTAGATGCACACACAGAAAGCTGGGGATTTCAGTTGCCTCATCTCTCAGTTGTGTTAGTTTGTTGTGCCTTCCCTCTCCCTTCGAGATCCAGGTGATGGTGCCAGGAGGTTCCTGCATTTACTCAGTCTGTGCATCGTAATTTGCCCCCCCTGCTTTCTTCAGCTCATTCTTGATGTAATCCTCATCCAGCTCTTTGTGGTCACTGATCACAAATTCTTTGGCAAAGTTCTGCAAGAGATAAAGAAAAAGACTGTTTAAAAAGAGGATAGTTGTCCAAGTACTCATATAAAAAGGACAAAAGGACTTATCCTGGAGAAATTTCATGTCCACTACTACAGTCACCATCTGCAAGGCCTAATCCTGCCCTATGCAACAGCAATTCCTAGTGATAAATGCCCAGGCTGGGCTATGTCAAGCTTCCTAAGTAGTATGGAAATTAAAAAGCACAGAACTGTGGACCTTGTAGCAGCCACAGACCTTCAGTATGGTTGTGGGCAAGTCACAGATCCTGTTGGTGCCCCTGTCCTTTTTCAGAGCTCTTCTAAAAAAAGCCAGTGCTATAGTACACTACAGTAGTGTACTGCACAAGCTGGTGGGAGGATGCTTTGATTAAAGACGGAGCAAGATGCAGACAGTACCAAGAGCAAATACATCTACTTCAGCAGATTTACTGACCCTTCCTTTGAGCTATCTAATTCACATCATGGCCAAAACCACGATGCTGCGCTTAGACAGGCTTTGTTAATGGGCTTCAGAACGCTCTGCGGTCTAATGATCGAAGTGCCCTTTAAGGACACGTTTATCAGCACACTTGTGTACTGCAGGGCAGCTATCTAGCTCTTGGAATGCTCTTTGCAACTGATGTGAGCTGGGCAAGCCCTAGGCAGCATGCTGTAATGTGAGGCTGGAGACAGAGAAAACCTTTCTTGAAACAGATCGCTGTGAATGGGATCGTGCAGAGCCTTTAGGGCACTTGTCACCACGGTGTCACTGCGGTCAAGAGTTCGCTCCTTCATGTCCCTCCCGCCTCACAGCAAGGGTGCCATGCATGCGTGTACACACTCATTTAAGCAAACATGCACATTTGCTTCTTGCTTTAGCATTTTCCTTCACTTCCTAACCACAACTGAAACCATTTCATGCATCTTTCCCTTCCCCCCAGCGCACAGCATGAAAAACACAAGCACCCATCGCTCTCTACATGGCCAGGCACCAACAGCTGATGACAAAACAAAGGGAAATCCCTGCAGCCCTGCTGTAGCATCTCAGGGAAGCAGCAGCACCGGGCTCTCTGGGCAGGGAGAGCCCTATAAGGTGGCAGAGGCTGCCTGGCAGAAGGAGGCGATGTGCTGGGAGATGCCATCATCTTGTCCGGGTCTCCCCAGAGCTGGAACAGCCCCAGCACAACGTGGAGAAGGGATTTCTAATTGGTTTCAGACTCGGAGCCATGGCAGAGCTCTTTATTTGGCAGCGTCTCAAGGGTCTCGGTTTGGGATCACAGTTGGGTAAAGGAGGGGGTGGGGAAGGATTCAGCTTGAAAGAGCCTCAGCACCTCTTTCATGCGGTGGAAAAAATGGAAGGGGGAGCAAAACGGCTCCCTCCCCCCCGCCAGTCTCCCAGGCTGCAGCTGATCCTGTTTCACACTGTAGGAAATCCTCACTACTGAAGAGTTGCTCCGGGGGAGGAAAAAAAAAAAAAAAAAAAAGCTTATAGCAGCCAGGAGGAGCCTTGTCTGCTCTGCTTTCATCCGTGTTTGGCTTTGCTGGGGTGAGGACAGACAGACATTACAGGCACTCCTCCATGTCATAGCAGAGCTCAGGGAAAACGGGAAAGTGTTTCTCCAAAAAAAAACCATATATATATATATATATATCCTTTTTTGAAATTGGAAATAGAGGCAAACCCCCGAAAACATCAAATTTGGTCATGCTCACAAGTCTGGAGCATGTGTCTTCCTTCTAGCTCTCCTGTGTGAGATCTTTGCAAAGCTCAGCTCTTGCTGGGACTGAACCAATGACTGCCACCTATGTGGTGCTCACCGAGGTATGGGGCCCCAGGATTTTTGAGCTGAGCCTTTTCAATTTCTTCTCTATGTATTAACAGGTTTAAGAAAACTTTCACAGCTCAGGAAACACAGGTTATTTGGGACTAGGTGACTTCAGTACTAGTCTCTGACTTGGGTCAGTGACAATTGGGTCAGGCCCATAAAGTCATTTCTGAGAGGGATTCCACAAAAAATGTGATTATTTTATAAATGCAGGGAGGGTTTCCTTCAACGCCCAGTCTGCAGAATCAAGCTGCTTCTGAAATTAAAACTGCAAGTCCAGTCATGTATTAATAGCGGGGAACTAAATTACATGTGCCACAAAGTAATTACAATTACTCAAATGTCTTCTCAACTAGACAGCTACCCAGATGCTTCCTGGGTGATGATCTGGGGGCAGCAGCCACTATTTCATGTCGACACCCCTGTGCCACCTTGCAAAGTCTGAATAATTTCCCCCTCGCAGTTGGCCAGATGGGTTATGTTCCCAGCCACTCGTAAATATCCTCTTAGCTGACCGGGCCACCCCTCGGCCAGATTCGTACCCTCGGCAAGCAATCTGGGTCACTGCCATAAATAATTCCAGTTTATTCCTTTCTGTTGGCAGGTGCTGTCAGGGACTTCTTTGGTTCTTTGCACTGGTTCTCACCCACCACGATATCTTGTCAAGCCTGGCCTCAAGGACAGGAGGTGCTTCAGGTGAGTTTGCTGCCTGGGATTCCTGATTGCAGTATCCTGCTTGACCTTTCCTCAACCATATCTCCTTCATCGCTCTGAACTGTCCAAGCTCTCTGGCGTTGAGCTTTGTGAAGACTTCAGGGCACAAATCATAAGATGAAGGGAGGAATATGTGTTTTAGAGACAGTTGAAAGCATCTGCTGCCTCCTGTGCCATCAGAGCAGAAAGGCAGGAGAGACTGTGGCTCTCAGATCAGGGGATCAAACACTTGTGATCAACAGCACCACTTTGCAGTCAAGGGCCATCTTACCCAGAGTTCACTCTTTCCTTGTCCCTGCTGAAACTGCCAGAATATAAAACAACTCCCAGATGATTTAATGGGGTCTGATGTTCGCTAAACCAGGCAATGGTCTGTATTTGGCATGACTGTCATCTGCAATTATAAATAACTGATCATACTGAAATGGCTCCTGCAAAGCACCAGGCAAGATCGGTGCTTCAAATTGGCTAACAGCGATGGCAACAGGCATCCGACTTCAGTCAGATTTCTGCTCTACCATCAGATTTTACTTATGACTTTTCTTTTTGGGGTGGGGAAAGTCCCCAGTTCCTCTTCTCTCACACACAGCATTATCTAGTGCCTTTCAAGTCAACTGCAGAACCCTTACAGCTGCCTAAGGCACGGTGCATAACTGATGCTTGAGCCCTTACTTTGCTGACAAGCATCTTCATTTTACCTCCTCCACTTCCTTTTCTATTCTCCTCCCCCAACCCCCAAGCTTTTTACAACCACTGCAAGCCCTGCGAGTGAATTCTGCCCTTTGTATTCATACCAGAGCCACCAGCAGCCTACAGATAACAAAAACAATGATGCCATTTATCACTCCCATTTATCACACAACAGTAACCAGAGTCTTTGCTTTGCCTCTTCAGTCATTGAATGCAACGCAAAAAGTAAGGTTTACACATGGCTCTTCAATACACCTATCTAGCACACGCTTCACCCTGTGCCTGAGTAGAAAAGGGTCATAACTTTGTGATCCAGTCCTCTGTGTCAGCCCCCATCTGACACTATGGAGACAAAGGGCTCCAACCAGACAGGCCAGGTCACAGAAACAGAGCCTGCATCTCTCCCTGGGAGGCATGAAATTTGTGCAGCCTTTCTCTTCCAGACAAGTTTATGGAGGAAAAGAAAAGGGTGGAGTAGATTTTCTGCCTATTCCAGGCTCTGAATGTTTAGCATATGGGGCCATAAAATTTCCCTAAGCTGGCCAAGGGAAAATCTGCTTGGTGAAGATACTGTACCAAAAAGGTCTAGAGAGGCCCTTATAAATCCCAGCATGTGCAGGCCTCGAGCCAGAAGGAAAATCCTTATATCGTCTACAGGCACATGGCTTCTTAGCAGCTAGGGATGGGGCCAGGCAGTCAAGCAGCTTCTTGCTGTTTTTATTTATACTGGGCCTTGCAAGGGCCTCCACTGATGTTCAAACTCCTCAGATCCACTGTGCTTACAGTCCCTACTCCCATCCATGACATCTCCCATTTTTCTTTTCCAGCATGGTGTGAGTCCTAGAGCTGGGGCCACGGGGAAGAAAGGACACGTGCTCTGGCTGCAGCAAAGGTATGTACTAGCAGGGCTTCCCTAAGTGCAAGGACAGCTCTAAAGTGACAAGTGCCTGCAGCAATACAGCACCACTGCCTTGTACTCTGGCTGCACCTAAACTGAGATCAGCTGGCAGAGTCTAAGTAAAACTCCTCTTTCCCACTAAACTCCCTGCCAATTTTTACACGCACCAGTTCCAGCCACTGGGAGAAGCCAGCCCTAACCTCTGGCAAACATATCTCACAGGAATGGGAACTGCATTTCAGCTGATCTGCAAATTCTTCCTATCTTGATGCATCCCACTGGGAAAGTCACAGGGCTGCGTTTCAGATGTGGGGTGATGGGAGGCTGCTTATCCTGGCCGAAAGATATGACTTATAAAGTTACCGCCCTCGCTAGAAAAGGAATAGGAGTTCTTAATTCAATATCCATTTGGTATGGTCATTACAGTAAACCAGAATAGGAAAAACTGTCAAAAAGTACAATTGTGTTTGCCTTCCCAGCAGAATCTCACTCCCTGTCCTGAGAAAGGCTGTCTTGAAGCCAGTATAGCCAGTAACACATGAGTTTGATTTTCTGACTGCTTCTGCCAAATCTGTGAAACCTCTTTCTGTTTGGGCCATTGTACTAACATGAGAAACTCAGTGTACATACATGGAGTTACATATGTTGTATCTGCCCCAAGACCAGGGACAGTAATCCCATAAATCGGTCCTTATGAAGGAGCAGCACCAGTGCAGTGTGGAATCCAAGGGGAAAGAGAAAGATCAACAAAAAGATCTGACCATGAGCTCCAAAGCACGAACTCAGTAAACTTGTTGACATCACTAAAGTCAGGCAAATTCCTCACCAAAAATAATAATGAATAAAATGCCACAAATATTTGCCTACAGTAACGGAGCTGTTTTACCCTGAATAAGATTTGGCAAATAATAGAGCACATGATTTTGTGGGGGCAGGAGTGCTGAAGAAAACAGAGAAGAGCCAAAATTCACGGAAGATAAGACAAATGGGCAAGGGTTGGTCAGTTCCTTTGCTGAGACAGCTCTGCAGGGGAATTCAGTCCATCAAGAACTGAATTCCCCTGAATTCCTCTACACAGCCTAATGAAGGGTTAAAGTCTCCTGGTAGGAAATGCTGTCATGAAGGAAACAAGTTCTCAGAGGGGAAGCAGCACTCAGAGGGAAACAAAGTCCTGCTTTCAGGTCTTCAGCATTTACATCAACAACAGACCCTGGTAGCACTGATTGCCTCCCCCTGGGAGTGCCTGGGTTTGTCCTTCCTCGAAGAAAAGCACCGTAACCTTGTCCCACTGCCTCTCCTAAAAGCGAATGGGACTGCATGTTGTGAGGCCTGACTCTCCTGTACTTAAACCTCACAGCTGCCAGGTTGGACCTCGCAGGAATTTTTATGGCTGAATTGAACCTCACGCCACACTGATAACCACACTGAGCAGCTTACAACAGCCTTGGTTTCTGGGCTCCGGCTGACCTATCTGTGTCTCCTGGGTTTCTGGGATAAAGGAGGTCAAAACAACAGCCCTCAGAGCTGAGAGAGTCTCCTGGATAGATTTGTACTAATGCTGAATGAGCCACAGCTTGTGCATATAAAGAAGGCAAAAGGCAGAGCCATGCTTACTGCCAGGGGCATAAAAGAGGAGTTTAAGACCAGCTTTGCATGATTTCTTTTACAGCCAAGTGAAAAATATGCCCAAAGCCTTTCTATTCAGCTGGTATCTACTGGCAGCTGCATAGGGCCTTGGCATGACAGCAAGTGGCTCACAGAGATCAAATCACAGCTGTGCAGAGGGCACAAGGGCTGTGGGGTTGGCTGCACGTGTGGTTTACTGCAAGCCTCCACCAGTTAACCCCTGTGCACAAGACAGGACCTGCTACTGCCAATGGCAAAACTGATGAAGCCTTTTAGTCTAAGTCATCCTTGACTTACTGTTTCATAAAATAGGTTCCTCAGCTGTAAGTGTAGACAATTTTAGATCTAGGTTTAGACTGTACCCCAGAAATGACCTCCCAAACATCTTAAACCATGGTCTGCAAAGCACAGGATGTTGTATGCTTCTGCTCCCAGCACTAGGCCTGTACTTGGCCTAGGCAGAAACTCAGTGGAGAAAAGATACTGTATCACCTTACTCCATGGTTCCACTTACACAGGAAAGCCTCCACACATCAATACCTAGCCATACCCTTAAGAAGTTATAGATAAATACTTTTCTCCGTCCTGCCCTTACTTTCAACCTGCTCTCAGCTGAACTGCTTGGGCCAAGCCTCAGGCTCGTCCCAAGACTTCCAGCTGAGGTGAAGAGGAAAGGATGGAAAATAAAAAGCTGTGAAAAAAGGTTGCTGAATGTTCCTTAAATGCAAAATGCATTTTTTTTCTCTGCATTCCAAAATAAATGCAGTAAATGAATAACCCACTTTCCAACAACATTAAAGAGGTAATAAGGATAGTCCCAAATAAGAAAGACCTGATTCTCAACTAGTACAGAACAGGGGAACTGTACCTGATGAGATGTGTCCCTATAATTTTACAGTTATTACAGCTAAAAATCAATTGTCCTTTCTTCCTGAGAGATTTGCTGTCCCCCTCCTCCGATGACTGGCTGCATTGCTTCCCAGCCACCTCCCCATAGATTTCACAGCATCCCCCTTCCAAGGGACGAATACAAAACCAAGGGCAACCCAGTTCTTCTCCATGCTTTATAACATTTCATCCTTTTGTTCAAAAGCCCATAATCTACTCTTCAACAGTTAATATCCCTTACGTTTTCCTTACGGCAGATGCTTCTGGGGGAAAGTTAATAATCACCATGTGTGAACGCTCTGTATTGTACAGATGCAACATGGTGGGTTTTGCTTGCTAGGCAGTATTGAAGTGTCTCGGTGGAAGAACAATGTCTGTTGGCATTTGTTCAGGTTTCAGCAGAGCTCAACTGTAGCTCATCAATGTGTCTACAACGTATCAGAGAATATAAAGCAGATCTCCTCTCACACAGGAGCTTTGGTCTTGTATAAGGAGCCGCAGTTGGCTTTTGCAAACATTACAAGATAGTGAGCATCCTTCAAGTTTCATGGAGGGCTTCTCAGTCTGAAGAACTGTTGTTCTATAATCCCAACCAATCTCTTCCATAGATCATGAAAATCAAAGTCATTACCTGCTGTATAAATAAGTTTCTTTGTGCCACACTTCCTTTGAAAGACAGCCATGTTGCACAGAGTAAGTGCACCTACGGGTCATGCACATAACTGAAACTGCAGAGAGCCAAATTGTATGAAAAATCTAGTTTCTCTTCAAGATTTAAAAACAAACAAAGACAAATCTCACTTTAGGGTACTGCTTATTCCAAAAGATAAACAAGCACTGAGTCAGACTGGTAGTTTATCATCACAGCAAACGAACTATTTTTCTTTGTATAACCCACATCTCAAATAATCCCTGTAAAAATCAGAAACAAGGATGACTGGAAATATACTTTGGAAGATGAAGGTCAAGTGAACTAGTAAGAGAGAAATAGCTCTGGGATAAATTCCCTCAACTAAACTGCAGGACTTTCCTGTCCTCCTTTATTTTGGCTACCTGTAAGGTCACATGCATTAGAAAAAAAGACAATAGTACTGCTTTTATCCCACTCTACTGTGAGGGTTCCGTTGTTGCATGTATGGATAGCTATCTTAGTCGCTATGTACTAGGATTACGTCATACATCCTTTTTCCCCTTTACATTGGTTTTAAACAGCCAGCCACTAACTTAATTTGCATGAAAAGACTGCCAAAGAAATACAAGTTACTATCTAGCCTCTCTTTGTCCACAGCATCTTGGCAATAGTACGTTTGTCCTGCTACACATCTCTACAGTGATAAAAAGTGAATTAAAAATGTCTTCAAAGTAGAACTGGCTTGACCTGTGCCACAGGCTGATCTGTGGAGTTTCTGCATAGCTATCCAACAATATCCAAACAGGACATGCTATATTCTTTCATGGTCTTGTAAGATGCTCACAAAGACATCTGTATAAATAGTCTTAATTTCTCTATAACGAAGAAACTTTCCTATGGAGAGGTCACTGTTGACCTTACATTCAGAAACACTTTAGAATGGGTTATAGACACGGTTGCTGAATAAAAGTGTACAACCACATATTGTTTTTATATTTTAGTTTAGATTAATTGGAATATGAAAGCTTTTAAGTAACAGCCAGGAATGGTTAATGTTCCACCGGATTATTAACTTGCACAGGCTACTAATCAAACATGAAACAAGTGGAATTGCAAATAATATGTAGCAGGCCTAAGAGACAGATCTTAGAACAGCAGTTGGGAATGCTATTCAGCTCCACAGGAATAAACTGTCTAAACATATTTTAAAAAATCTTGGTCTTAGTGACTCTTACATGAGTCATTCATTAGTACCCTATAATTTCATCCCCAGTTGCAATAACACAGTTTCATCTGCCTCACATGAACAGAGACTTGCTTTTCTGTCTCTCAGGTATCATCATGGGAGTCTCTGTTCAGAATGGCCCCCGCAGCACAGTTGCCATTTTGAAAGACTTTGTTATATTCTTTATGCTCCTTACCTAAAATATCTTCTGTATCATACAAATTATCAGTGTGTGTGTGTGGGGGGCTTCATTCTCATCCTCCATATTGTCTTGTTGCAAGATTCCCAGCACAGCAAAAGACCATTTCTCACGCATTTAAAAGCTGGCCCTAGGTTTCATTGAAACAGCTAACCTTGCTCTAAAAACATCTCCAGAATAAACATGTTAAACATTAGCATCTTCTCTGTCTTGTCAGCAATTCTTTGTACCCTTCCACAATTCGTGTCTCTCATGGCAGTTGTTTGTTTTCCCTTGCTTTGACTGAGCTTGGAGCCCAACAGAGTGAGCACAGCTCAGCAAGCCCTAGGAGGCCTCAGCAGAGTTAAATGATGTGCTTGGGACAGACAAATTCGGGTGAAGCTCTTCCAAGGTGTGCAGTAAGCACATTTATCTTTTTTGCTGATACGCCCAAGGCCAAACAGAAGACTATTCAAATCTAGTTAGCTATTAAAAGCTGTTAGTTAATTGGTACTGATAAGGACTTCAGACTCCAGTTGATTTTCTCCATGAATACATTGTGCAGAGACAAAAGGCATCGAGAGAAAAGTTCACACATGGGCGTGGATTTTTCTATTTAATTTTACCTGCTTAATTTAATAGTGCCTTGTTCCTTACCACTCAATGTTATATTATTATCATATCAAGGAAGCAGATTGGAAACATCTTAATGATGACATGGAGCAGAGTTCATATTCCCTCCTCATGAAATAGTTAAGGAAACCTTAAGCTCAAAGGTGCTTCTTTATGTCTGAGTGCTCAAAAGGCAGATATTATGTCCTCCTAGTAAGAAGACAGGCACTAGGAAACTGTCTTCTTTTTAAAAGATTAACCACTAAGATGAAGGATGATCCAATCCTTCTCCCTCTCTCACCTTCTACCGATGTTTGTAGAGCTAAAAGCAATGAGAATTGGTGTTTAGAAGCAGAAGGAAATGGTTACCTGTACTACTTCTTTGACCAGAGTCTTGTCAGTCCCAGTTTTGGCTCTCTGCAGGCCACTGACATCCTCTCCAATCCAAGTGATGAGGGCAAACTTGACTCGCTTGCTCATGGCATCGCCAGTGGTGAATCGGACAAAGCCAAACAATCGAACGTCATCTGGTGGGACAGAGCAATAGGGGTAAAGTGATTAACAACAGAAACATCCCTGCCACACTGTTCTCCGGGGTAAGACTATTGCTCCCAACTTAAAGACCAAGTCAAGGCACTGATACTTCATTATGATAGCATTATTCTAGACTAACAGGGCAATACAGAGGCTCTGCTTATCTGTTCTTTGCTGGCAAGGTACACGTTGCTAGTGTTGGGTCTGCTAATTCCTGGGGTGCTCCAAGGGACTGGGAGGAAGCTGGTTCTGCCATGCCACGCTGCTGCACTGCTAGAAAGTCTGGAAATGGCTCAAATACAGTCAACTGGCAGTCCAAGAGCACAAAGCTAACCCCAGTTACACATTCAGCCCAGGATTAACCCAAGTTACACATTCAGCCAGATCACCAATCTGCATTCAGGTCACTGGTCAAGAAGGGAAGAAAGTGATTTCCCAGCCTCCCTCCTACTGGATAGCAGGTTTAGGATCACGTTTTGTAAAATATACCCAGAAACTGGCCATGGTGCAGATCTGACCCTTTCCCGCCTTCCCTTCAGCAACATTTCTGCCTCACTTGTAGTATGAGCTTACATGAAGGAGACGAGGAGAGAAGAAGGAGCAAAAGAAAATCTGCAACTGCTCCCCCAGATGTGCTTTTCTATTCCTTCCTAAGCCCCATAGAGAAAGACCTTGGATTTTAAAACTGTTCTGATCTTTGCTTCACAGCTGGTTTCTGCTATATCAGGCCAGACTAGGCTTATTTAGTCTGGCCATATGTATAAAAACCTTGTAAACTCCTTGTCTCGGGGACTTTGTTCTTTCACTGCAGGGTGACTCATCACCCGAGGCAGTCGGACGCCTTCATAATCACTGGCACTTGGAAATTGTGTGATACCATCCTCTCATATCCCCAGCCCCGGTGGCAAGCAGGATGCTGGAGCCTTCAACCAGGATTGTGCAAAAACAGCAGAACAGATGGACAGTTGTGCAATCGTGGAATATACCTAATCATAGCTACTTCATCTGTTACAGGCCACTCAAGACCTTTTTAATGAAATGAGATGACTCAAAATAGAAGAGCAAGCTTGCTGATTGAAAAGAATCATGTTAATTCTGGTTAATGCTTGTTGTGACCAGTTCAAAATGTTGCCTAGCTCCTCGCTGTCTTGACTACTGCTGGGTGAGAACACAGTCTCCAGGTGTAGCAATGTCTGCCAACATCCCTTTCCTTGGGTCCAGCCCCTGGAGCTCCAGGGAATGAGGAAAAGCAGCTCTAAATTGTGGATCCCTAGAAAATATGCTGCTAGAAATCAATACCAAAAAAAAAAAAAAGAAAAAAAAAGGCCAAAAATGAAATGTTCTTATGTTCTTTAAAAGCTCATATATCTCTGAGATTCTTAAACACTGTGTTTTGCCAAGGTTTCGGTAAAGACAACTTCCTTTAATGAAAGATGTCAAGGTTTAATGTTTAAAAATAAACCAAACCACCTGTGTTCTTCCTATTTTGCTCTCTAGATATTTTTTGCTACTGACAGGGGACTACTGGGGAAAACTGAAAAATGTATGTAGGGGTCTGTGAGCCTGTAAGAATGTTTAAAACAAACTCCTCTAAAGATCTCAGATTTGAAAGAAAGAAAGAAAGAAAGAAAGAAAGAAAGAAAGAAAGAAAGAAAGAAAGAAAGAAAGAAAGAAAGAAAGAAAGAAAGAAAGAAAGAAAGAAAGAAAGAAAGAAAGAAAGAGATCTGATTCAAAAGATAAAAATCCACATGGATTTTCTGAAGGAGAATAAAAGCCACGTGTATCGACAGCACAGGCAAACAAAACTTCTCACTCGTACCCTATTACCGGCAAGTAGAAGAAACCCACGGTGAGACTCCCATTACTGACAGTAAATCCTCTTGCTAAGATTGATTAGAACAATAAATGAACTGACAGCCAGGAAATACCAAGGTGAAGAGAGACAGTAAATCCCCAAACGTTACTATTAACAGTTCTGTGGAAAAAAACCTTGCTTTCCCAGATCTGATGCTAAAGGAGGCCACGTTTTGCTAAGAATTGTACTGGGGTTCCTATGGGAACCCAGTGCTGGAAGGCACTTTAAGGTCATCAAGTCCCGGCCCCTACAATGCTGTAAGTGTGTCGCAGCCCTTCTCGTGGACTGATCACCTCCCACCTCGACTATGTAGGGTCTTGATCCCTGCTCCTTCTTCCAAAAACTATCACAAATTCTGAGGGCTGCTTTGAAGGATGCCCCTTTGTAGTAAACATAATGCAAAAATATAATGAATGTGAAGAATCCCAAGCTTTTCTGCAGTGTTTTCTCAAATCAACACATAAAGGAGTTTGAAAGGATTTATCTGCCAGCATGAACCTCACTTTGAGGTGAGCCCACAGATGGCTGGAAGCAGGTTTCTCTTCCCAGCAGAACCGTTCGAGTGCTTTCCCGTCCTGCCTGAAAGCAGCCTGATCTACAGCAGCTCTGAGAGCCAAGCCCAGCAATTCCCATGGGCTTTTGCCCATTAGATCACCTAATGCCCGGTGACTGAGCAACTCTTACCTCATCTTGTCAAGTCCCACAAAGTTTAATGAGCAACTGAAGGTTAGATACGGGGCTGAGTCACCGTCTTTGGCAGAATCTACCTGGGGCAGGTCTACCTGGAGGGGTTTCAGAATGAGTCCAAAGCTTGTTCAGAGCAGTAGCAGGATCAACACTGCCAGCTTTCCTCTTTCACAGCTGATCAGCTCTGCCCTGCCACATCACCTCACTACGCTGCAAGTCCTCGATGCCATCAGTGCCAACTCTGCAGGAAACCCCAAGGCATCAATATTCTTCCTTCTGCCCCCAACCCCTTTCAGAAAGAAAACCCATCACTTACACTGGTTTTGGGAATTTGCTGGGTGTTGGGGGTTGTCCAACAAATCATAGGGAGACAGCAGATTTCCTCTGCAAGAGGAAATCCTGCCTCGCTCTACACAACCAGCTTCCTTGTCACTAAGCCATGGGTTTCAGGGCAGAGAGAATCAATTAATAATATTAATAGAGCTGGGAAACAGCAGCTTTATTTGAGAAGATCTCACAAGTTACAAACAGCAGAAATTAACCTTAATTCCTACTAATATCACTATTCCCCTAAGTGTTGTAGAGCAAGGCAATAGGGCTATGCAAACAATTAAAAGTACAATGAATGCCTTAATGAACATCACTTAGTATTTTTCTCCAAAGCTCTTACTTATCAGTAGGCAGGATTTCCCAAATATACTGATTAAGCTGCCCGTGGCTGTCAACAAAGCTTGATGCTGAGCTGCAGAGATTTCCTTGATGGAATTTCTTATTTTTTTCATCCACTCAAACCCTTTGTTTCAGCTGTGCTAAAAAATTTCCCATCGGATTAAAATGCACTGACTCATCAGTAAAAGAAATTAGCTGCGAGAAAGAAACACACCATCAAATTTTCACGGTTCTTTGTCTTTGGGCTCTGAACAACCAAGCCAGAGACGTGCCAAGATAAGGCCACTGCTCTCAGCATCACCTGCCTGCTAAGTCAAGGTCAGATACAGCAAGGTAGCTCATAGCAAGGTCTGCTTTTGTGGTCTCCCCAGCACTGAATTACTGATAGTGTATGACAGCTTTCGTGAAGGATTTATTGTGTTTGTTTCAATTGTATTCATTTTAGATTCATTTGCCAATTTTCCACCTCTTCAGTCACCCTTTCAGCCACGTGGCTAAAAGCACAGACAAAACCATCCCTACCTCTCAGCATGCTGTTATTTCCTTCTCTGATGCTGTAAGGAAGCCTGTGCACCTCTGATGATGCCCTGCACCATGCAGACGTGTCATTAAGTCATCTAGGACAAACATGTAACCTTTGACCACAGGACCGTAACCATGGGGGCTGTAGCTGGGGCAGCCACCCATCTCCCTCTCTGCTATTTCAGCACAGAATTGACCCAATGAGTTGCTCCCACCGAAATTAATGAGAATACTCCCTAAAACCAACTCCCGTTCATTGCTAGGGACATCCCCAGCCCCAGCTGGTGGCCAGGAGCTGGCTGGCAGACACGTGCCATGCAGGCTCACAACGTGCAAAGAGCACAGGGAGGGCAGCATGGCAGGGACACGCTGCAGACAAAGCCAGTTTCAACTTCCCACAGCAACCACCGGCCCCAGGTCTTCCTTTAAATAGATATTAAGGGAAAGCAGGCAAGGCGAACATTAAGGAGGAAAAACAAACCCAGTAGGAGACTGACTTACAAGGCCCATTTTAGCAACTTAAGATGCTGCCAAGTACAGATAAGCACCTATCTCATTATATGGCCTTGCGCATTTTTACAAATCTTTTCTACAACCTAAGGTGCCAAAGTAATCTTGGTGATCTGTCTCTCAAGTCTTAGCTCCTAAATTTTATATACAGGCCTGGGTTTACTGGGCAATTGTCATGAGCCAGAAAGATCTTGCGTTTGTATTAGAAGCTCATTTTATGTCTTTTTTCTTCCCAATATTTTATGTCAACGAGGAATGATTTTATAGGGTATTTATTTCAGACCGAAGATGTTCAGCTCTTCCTCATGCTGAATGCACTGTGTGTTTTTGGTCTGATCTTTGCAGACACATGAATAACTATCCCGTTTCATGCTGTCACTGCAATTATTTATCTGGACTGAGGCTTTCCCAATAGAAGGCTCATTATTTCTTTTGTCAGAGATGCGTTGAGAAACAACTGTTCACATGCAGCATGGGGAGGAAGCAGTCAAAAACAGTCTTCCAGCCTCTCTGCTACTTCTTGACAGCATGCACATGGAAAATTAAATAAATAAATAAAAATAAAATGAACTACAGCCAGAGACAATGCAGTGCTCTGTTGCTTTGTAATCTGGAAACTGAACCCAGCTGTCCAGTGCAGTCAGGTATTACGGATACACACGAAAGTTTAGGCGGATGTTTTTGACTGCTGAGTTACTCTGATATCTCAGTCAAATGTACTCTTCTCAGCAGCAGCATCGCCAGCCCAATTATGAGACTTAGAAAACAACAACAAAGCCCAAGAGCCTTGACATCCTTCCGTACAATAACCTTCAACTCTTATCTGTGTTTCTGGCTTCAAATCCACCAGCTCAGCTTTTTGCTTAAGAGCGTGCTCACGGCATGTACCACCAAACACCAAATTAAAGCTACGCCTGGAGCCGGGCCATCCTCAGAGGCAAGAGCTGTAACCGTGAAGTCAAATGGATCAAAAGCCTTGAATTAAGCCCTTGTTTAAGGCAGAGGTAATCTGCGCTGTTAAGCCCAACCAAAACAGTCCTTAGCCAGAAGACACAGGGGGTGTCTACTCTGTGTTTAATGACCCTGACACAGTTAAAATGTCCTCAACTTACGGTCTCCAGACTCTCTGGGTCAGACAAAGGCCAGAGCAGTCACGAAGGGTGGTCATTACATGGGGCTGCAAGGGGAAGTGCCATCGGCGGCCTCCTTCTAATCTCCTAACAAGGACTTCACTATGTCAGTGGTTTAAACCAACCTGATGACTTTGTTTTGGAATAGGCTGGAGGAGAGGTGTTCAAACATCTGGGATGGCCTTTGGAAGGCAGAGAAGACTGCTGCCTGAGGGTATAGCAGTGCTGCAGCCTCCCAGCCCAAATATCTCAGTCATGCTGAGGCTGGGCACAGCCCTTGGCATGACACTCACTGATGTGCCAAAGTCCATGGTTCAGGCTGTGTTTGCAGCACAGGTGTAGTCCCTGGACCCTGAACAGAAGGGCACTGAAAATGCTTCCCTTACCACATTCAGTCACAGTCTCCAAACAACGGAATAAGGAAGGGAGACTTTAATTACCCAGTTCCTTAAGCTCTTCTGCTCGTACACAAAGCTGGGCAAAAAGATTAGGAAGAAAAAGCTCTGAGCCCCGGATGCATGACGTGGTTCTGATGCATGACACACACCTGGGAATGGAGCAGGATGGGCAAGGAAACCTACACAGAACAGACCAGGTATGGCAGCAGTCCCCAGCTCAGGGCATGCACCTTACTGCATCTCGACCTGTCCTGTGCTTGTTGGGCTGCAGACCATGGAGCCTTGCTGCAGGTTCACAGAGTTGGCTTCCAACATGGTCTTTACAAACTGCTACTTCCATTAAAAGAAGCAATTTTAGGTAATTTCTTACTTCACCCTTTGTCCTCAACCACTTTTGCTCCCTGAGGAGGTTTGCAGAATCGGTAACGGGCTGGGCCATGGTCTGCATGAAAAGGGTTATGCATGGGGGAAATCAAACTCAAAACACACCTCTGCTACCAACAACCCCCTGCAGCCCTTCCCAGCCTCTGTCACTGCACAAGACGGATATCCACCACAGGCAAATGCCTTCCCAGCTGGTACAAAAGCCCTTCTTGGTCTCCGAGCCACAACAATTAGTACACGCTGACACCGCCTGCTCTGTAATTTAATGCCCCGGAGGGAAGCAATATGTACAGCACACCAAAGGTGCTTTTAATAAGAATGCTTATTAGAGAAAGCAGGGGACACAGCTGTTTGCCACTCAGAACAGCACCGAAATGGATGGTGCAGCGAGTGGAGCAGAGCAAGCCCTGTCTGAGGGGCTTGGTGCCGCTCTGCACGCTGAGGTTTTCCATTCCAGCTTGCGCTCTCACCTTCAACCACCAAATTATGCTCAGCTTCTACCAGAGGCAGCTGCAGCACGCTGTGGCTTTCAAGGCAGTGTTTTTCACAAAACAGGAATTTGAAACAAGGAAGGAAGTTTATTCTGATGTCGTTTTTTCTTTTTTTTTTTAACCTTTAATCACAGTTTCTGAAGCTGTTCGCATTGATAGCAGCCCTTGTTCCCTCCAGCAAAATGTAGAAGGAGATGAGATAGGACCAGGAGGGAAGTGATGTAGCAATAGGGAGGAATAATATTTAGTAGCTCTTCCCATCTCTTCCTACTCCTTTTACTGACTCTGTTTCAGCAGAAATATTCCAAGCAGCTCTACTTCATTTGGCACCTTTCTTCCAGATGGGAAGCCAAAGCTGCAACTGCTGGCATGAGCCTTGGATTTTGACCATGGCTAGTGGTCCAAGTGAAGGGCAGCTGCACGGATGGAGGCACCAAAACTCGTGTCTCATCCTTCCCCAACCGCTGCCCTTAATTTGTGGGTGGGGTAAGATCCTTTCTGGCACTCAGCCGGGAGCCTGGTACCTGAATTTCCCTGCTCCTCCAAGCCTCAAGCAGCCAGGCTCCAGAGGAAGGTTTGGATATAACCTCTTGCTTCTGGTCTGCCAAGGAGCAGCCCATGCCAGGTGCATGAGGAAAGAAGGAAAGGAAGAGAACCAAGCAGCTATGAGGGACTTGGCTCCACATCAAAGGCTAATAGGTTACTTCTACCCCACTGATGCCCCTTATTTAACTCTTCGCTTTCCATACTTATGCCTCAAACATGCGGAATTTCCTTTTTTGCTGTAAAAATGCTTCAGTACTCAGGCCAGCTTGCCCCTCTGTTGATATAAAAAAAGTTTCCTTAAACTCTTGTCTGCTTTAATACCCTATTTTATTAGGGTTTGACACATGCAAGCGTTGGCAAGAAAACAAAACTGGCCATATTCCAAAGTGCAATATGTGCCTTCAATAGCTGTTAGACGCATCCTACCCAACCCAACCAGTGACTGCTCTCTGCTCCTTATCCACTTGACAGAAGTATTCCATCTGCTGCAGAAGGGACAGGAACTGTTCCTGAAGAGGGTACTGCTCCAGAACAAACATTAAATATCAGTTCAGACAGAATAAGAGATGAGCTCCTTAAAAATAAGGAGAAAAAGTAAACAGGGAAGGTTCCTCTGCAAGCCTCAGATGTCTGGACACAGTGGAGATATTATCCCAGACACAGGAAGAGACAGAGAACAGGGCACTGATGCTGAAGCTGCTGACCTACTGGGAAAACTACTAACCCCCCAGATAAAGTGGGCAGGAACTTCAGAAGTGCAGAGCCCAAGGTTTCCCGGTGTGCTGGGTAATTGCTGTTTGCCTCAGGTTGCACATGGAGAGAGATGGGTGGGAAGGAGTTTTTGGGGTACAGGTATCAGCACTTCTGACATCACCTCTAGGAGGATTACTTTCAGTTCTGAGGTCCCAAGAGCAGCTAGAATCGAGTAGCTGTCTTAATCCTGGCAAATGTCAATTTAACCCACTTTTAACCCAAATTAACCCACTGCAAATGTCAGAGCAGAGTAGTCTCAGCCCTTTTGATTTAGTGACTCCTTTCCAAAGACTACAACGTATTTCTCTCCTGTGATATTTATTGACTGCTCAGCCCAGCCCTGCCCTCATTAAGTTACTGGAAGTCCTCCTCTCCACTCCATAAAATAGAGCTGAACCCTAGCACTGGAAAGACCAACTGGGACAGGCACCAGCATCTCCACGGATGTGGGGCTCTGACTGCAGCGCCTCCGGGGCTCGCCACACCTTGAGAAGGGAGAATTGCTCAACACACAGTTCCTTTACAGTGCAGACACATCACTCAAGAATTACAGATTAACCATAACACTTGGCTGTAGAAGAGCTGGATGAGGGAGGCAGGCTTTGTCAGTTATAGGGCAGTACGAGTTACAAAAGCTTTATACCTCATATCACTTTGCGATATCGTTAAGCAGCCGCCAAGACGGGGAGAACCACACAACCCCCCCCAGAAGTTATTCCGCGAGAAATCAAAGCGCGCTTTTGTATAAGACACATCAAAAGTCAAGATCGGATGAAGTTAAATATTTGCCCGCTTATTTTCGTTCTCCCCAGGCTTTGTTTCTGCTGTTAATCAGCCACATCCGACAGTTAAACAATCAGCTGCCACGTTTAAGGCGAGGGCCGCAACTGGTGCGGTTGTGCAATGCACGGCGGCGATTGTTCCCGGGCTGTATTGTTCCAGCCAGCCTCTGCCTACCCGCTCTCACGTTTCACGTTCTTAAAAAATCTGAGCAACCTTCTGTCCGCGGTTACTTGAGCACGAGGAGCAGGGTTTACAGAAGGATTTTATTGCGGAATATTCTGTGCGGCTGCGTTTTTCCAGCCCCCGAAACGGAGCGTTTCGCTGCTCTCCAGTGAGAGGCTGTGCCTTCGAACTGCAGTGCCGAACAATGGGAGCCTTGCTAAGCCAGCCTCGGCTCTTGTTTATAGCTGGGAAGGAACAGCAAATTGTGGAAAGGGGGGAAAAAAAAAGCCTGGAGGACCTTAGGGCTAGGGGTGAGACAAAGGACTGCAAGGACTACGGACTTGAGTGAGTTGCTCTCTGTGACAGCAGAAGACCCAGCCGTGCAGGACAGGGCACGGGGCAGCAGCGGCGGCACAAATTGCAGTTTTCTCCCCCAAGTTTTCCCCCATCTTTTCCCCCTTTGCCCTGGGCAGCGAGGAATGCCACTCGTGCCAAAGGCAGCGAGAGGGAGCTTACCTGTGCACTTCCTTTTGAAGGTTTCATAGTCTACCCCTTGGTCTCCGGGGACGATCGTGGAGCCGTTGTACTTAAATGTCACCCTTTGGGAGAGGGGAAAGAGAAGGGGGGAAGGAGATGTTTAAAGTCAGCCTTTGGGGATGGGGAAAGGAGAAGGGGGAAGGAGATATTTAGGAGAAGGGAGGAAGATATTTAAAGTCAGCCTTTGGGGATGAGGAAAGGAGATATTGAGGAGAAGGGGGAAGGAGATATTCAGAAGTCCGCCTTTGGAGATGGGCAAGGAGAAGAAATGTAAAGGCTGCCTCTATTATATTCCAAGGAAAAACCCTTTGGAAAAGGGAAGGGGAGGACGGGGTGGCCCGGGGGCAGGGGACGAGGAGCGGGGCAGCAGCGGAGCACCGCTGCCTTTGCGGGAGAGCGAGGGGGTGCCCGCGGCTTGGCCACCTACCAGTTCACCTCGGTGGCATCGTCCCGGACGAGGTTGTACGCCTCCCTGCACGCCTCCTTGTCGATTTTGGTGGCCATGGGGACGTCTTGGAAAAGGGGGAGGGAAGGGGGGGGTTGAGGGAAAGGGGGGTGGCGGGCGGGGAGGCGAGGAGCTTGGGGCCCTCCGCCGCCGCCTCTTGCTGCTGTAGCACCGCGCAGCCCCGCAGCGCTCCGCGCAGCGCCCGGTCCCGATCCCGGTCCCAAACCCGGTCCTAACCCCGGTCCCGGCCCCGGTTGCTGCTGCTGCTGCTGCTGCCGCCCCCGGCCCGCCCCCGCCCCGCCGCCGCCTGCCAATGGCTCGGCGGCCTCAGCCCGGCCTGCCCCCGCCAGCCCCGCCCGGGCTGCCCGGAGATTGGGGGGGGGGAATAGGGGGAAAAGGAGGGTTTAGGGGGATGTGGGGGGTATGGGAGGAGGGTTTAGGGAGATGTAGGGGGGTATGGGGGGAGTGGGAAGTCGTGGGGGGGTATTGGGGGGGTGTGAGGGGGGCGTGGAGGGGGTGTGGGGGGTGTATGTGGGGGTATTGGGGGTGTTGGGGGGGCGTGGAGGGGATGCAGGGGGTGTAAGGGGGGGATGAGGGGATGTGGGAGGTCGTGGGGGGTTATGGGGGTGTGAGGGGGGCGTGGGGGGGATGTGGAGGGGTATGGGGGGCTGTGGGGGGGTGGGAGGTGTGTATGGGGATGTGGGGGGGTGTGTGGGTGTACAGGGGTGTGGGGGGGTGATCGGAGGGCTGTGAGGGGGGTTATGGGGGTTATGGGGGGTATAGGGGTGTGTTTTGGGGGGCTGAGCGCCTGCGTTGGGCTCGCCGCGGTGATGCGCGGTCCGGCCGCCGCTATTTTGGGAGCCCGCCGTGCTTGGCCAGCCCCCGGCGGCAGGAGGAGGAGGAGGAGGAGGAAGAGGAGGAAGAGGAGGGAGGAAGGAGAAGCTCGGTGCGGGATGGAGCCGGCGGGGGGCCAGCGGCGGCCCCGGGCGCGGTGCCGCAGGAGGCCGGGGGCTGCCGGGGGCTGCCCGGGGGTCGGGGCCAGCAGGAGCCGGGCCGGGGGCTGCTGGAGGCGGGGGGGCATCGGCCGGGAGCCGGGGGCAGCTCCGTGTCTGTCTGTCTGTCTGTCTGTGTGTCTGTCTGTGTGTCTGTGCGGCCGGGTCCCTTTCGGATGCAGCGATCTCCCCCTGCCGGGCTCCGCTCCCAGCGCTGGGGACTTAAAAAAAGAATAAATGCACCCAGGCGGCGTCAGCCCGCTGCTGGGGGATGCTGAGCTCGAGGCAAAATGATGAGCTTTGTCTGCTAAGACTGCGTCCACAGAAGCAGAGATGGGTCCTTGGCTTAGCAGCACGCAGCTTCACAGAGATGTCACCAGATTTTGTCGTGCCCACAGATTGGATTTACAAAACAAGTACCAGGGTACACCTTAGCAGGCTTCTGCCAAAACCTGGCAGGCTGGATTTTTGCGATTTTAATAAAAAATGCATCCCGTGGTTAAAAAAATATTGCTTTTATTTCAAAGTTTGCAATGTGATGTTATTTCACAGGAAGATGTTGAATGTATGGTTTGTACGTGTAAAGTCTGTAGAGTTAGGAAACCTCATTACCACAGTTACTCCGTGCTTCCAGAGACCTTGGGGAACAAGATCACCGGTGCGTGTGTTAACTGTAAGATCCGTCATTTACTGCCGCACAGCACGAAGCCCTAATCCTATGGATTGTGTAAGAAGCAGGCAGCCTCTTCCAGAGTCCCGAATGACGTTAAGGCTTGCTGTAGCATCAGGGCCCAGAACAGGAGCTTATTGCTGCAGTGCCTCCCTGTGATCGAGATGAGGTCACAGGAACAGAGAAATATTCCTGAAGTCAGTACAAGTGTAGGACACAGCATCTGCGTGCATCACATAGTACCTTTGCAGACTGTAGACTCTAGATGATATTATAATCACACGTTAATAGGTCTGAATTTCTATTGATTTTCTTTTGGAATTGTCTTTAGGAACACTCTTTCTTTTTTAAAAGCCTTAATGCTGACCATTATCTGCCTATTTTTTTTTCATAGTCTGCATTTATCATCCTTTGGCACCACCTCACTGCTATTTATACCTGTAACAACTGCTGGTTGTCCTTGTCTCTTCTAACTTGTTCCTCAGCTCCTGATGTTTCCTAGGGGAGAGGTGGGTGACTGAAATGTCATTTCCCTTAGAAGGAGAAAAGCTCAACCTCTTTCAGGCCTCTGTGACCTAGTAGCCACAATGTTCAAATTGCATTCATTAGGAACTTTGTGGTTCATGCTTTTAAGCGACATATTCAACCCCCAGAAATGCATGCCTTCCTTGTGGGACCAAACCTCTTCTCTGCTTTTTTGTCTCTGACACATTGTCATTGATTTAAAAGAAGCACATGGACTCCCTCCCTCCAGCTAGCATGAACTGCTGGATAGGTGGACTGATGTTCAGCTGAGCAAACAGGATGGCTTTGCTCAGCTGTGGTGCCCTGGGAGGTCTGATGTTCTCCTGTTCATTCAGGAAGAGGCAGCTATGAATTTACAGATCACAGTCCGCATTATGGTTGACACCAAGGTAGCTTTTTTACTCAATCCAGGAGCTGAGGAGCTTTATCCTGGGCCTCCACGGTTATGAGGGATACAGGAGAGACCAAAGCTACCAGAAACACGTCTGTTCTTCAGAATTGATGATCCATTCGATTAGTAGAAATTCATCATCATCTCTGCTTTATCTGAGATAGGTGAAGAACCATCAGAGCTGGCTGGACACAACTGCCCCAGCTCTTGGAGTAGCCTCCTGCAGCAGAAGGCTGGATGACGGCACAGTAGGTAGAGGCACTAACATCCAAGGCAACCCTAGCGCACTGCTTGCTTAAAATGCCGCTGCTCCGTGCCATACACATCCTCCACCAGTGGGACGTGGGATGTGTGCCCATGCTGGGCTGTCCTAGGAGCATGTGGAGCTTCGATGCACACACAACATCGCCAGTTTCTGTTGTCTTGATGATAACCTCTGGAAGTTACCCTGAAATTAGCAAAGGGTTTGACCTGTAGCGTTGTCATGAAGAACTGCACTCAGATGGCAGTCTGGGGGGGTGTCTAAGAAGGGTCCACTTCTTACCCCTTCTCTGAGGAAGGAGTGCCCTGCCTGCCCTGCTGTTCACCAGTGCAATTTGTTAACTTCCCATCGCCCTGGGCCCTCCTCTGCAAGAAGCAGCCTTACAGCAGCACGCTGCCAGCCGCAGGCCGGGGACTTTTGCCATCAAATCGTTGCAGCCCGGGTCAGACCTGATGTTCACCTTCTTGTCACACACACACGCTGCGTACCTTAGCACCAGCTTCCAAAATAACGCTGCCAAGCGTCCTGCACCCTCTGTAACAAATAACCGTGACACAGAAGCTGCACCACAGGGGCTCAACACCACAGGACCCGGCACCACAGGGACCCGGCACCACAGGGTCCCCGCCGCCATTTCCTCGCTGCTCGGGGGGCGCCTTCCCCGGCAGCCGCCTCCCGCCCGCCCTTCCCCGCCGCGGGGCTGGCGGAGCCGTGGCCCGGCCCCCGTGGCACCTCCCAGCGCCCTGCCCCGAGCCTTCCCCGCCGCCCGTTGCCTCCCTCCGGCCGGCATTTCCTCGGGCGAGCCATGGCCGCGCAGGGCGGCCGGGGGAAGGCGGCAGCCACCGCCGCCGCGGGGGGCTCTGCGGCGGGGCCGCCCGCAGCCTGTGGGGACGCGGCGCTGTGGTAACTCCCCTTCCTCCTCCTTCCCTCCTTCCTTCCCTTTCTCTCCGGGCCGCGGCGGGCGGGGAACGTTGCGGGGACAGCGGCAGGAACGGCCGCAGGGCCGCGGTTTGGGCGGGGAGGCGGCCGGGGAGGGCTGCGGGGAGCGGCCCCCTCAGGAGCGGCCCCCTCAGGAGCTGCCGCCGCCCCCTGGGGCCTGCCTCGCAGCCCCGTTATTTGCGCTCGCCTTCGGTGAGCTGAAACGGCGTGGAAAAAACAAACAAACAAACAAAAAAACAAAACCGCAGCGGATGCAGCTCTGGTGGCTCTGCCTGAGGCCGGGTTAGCTCCTTGTGGGGAGGGGACCGAGGGTTGGGGGCGAGAGGGCACGGAAAGTTGTGGGTGCCCCTGGGTGCCTCAGGGTGCCCCTGGGTGCCCCAGGAGAAGCTGCCCTTCTGGGTCCGGAGCGTGGCACTGTTCACAAAGCAGCGATTTTTGCCTCTGGCAAAGCTGTAGGAGCTAACCCAGGTGTGCCGAGCTGCGGCATCGATATTTCACGCGCTTATCTTCGGTGATAGCCTAGCGCACCCCCAACTTGTTGACACCAACAAACGTCAGTGAAGAGAGGGGTGAGCATCCCTCCGGGAAGGGAAAACACCTGGCTTTTTATGCCGTAACATTTTCAAGCTGCAGTCCGTCATAATCCTTTCTGTTATTTATTCAATATGTTTTTTTAGCACCTTGCAACGATCGGTGCGCTGCTAACAACTTTCTGGCTTTTGTTCTAGAAGTACTGCGGATCAGCCCGGCATGGAGGGAACCCGGCAGACCAGGATTTGTCGCCCACACAAGATAAGTGAATCCTCAAAGGTCTGTGTGTTTTCTTGTTGCATACTGAAAAACAAGTGGCAAAAATAAACAAGAGTGGTGAAAGGTTCGCTGTTAGATGGCCAGTTTTGGAGGAAGGCGAATATTCGGAGCTTTTAAAAGCAGGTGTAAAAACCCTGGTCTACCTGCAGCCGTATTTTTGAAATAAGAAGTTGCTACCTAGTGATTAAAAAAAAAAAAAGCAGCAGCATCTGCTCATCATGACTCATAACTTAAAAAAGAAACCCACATCATCACAGCACAGTATTTTCTCTACACCAAAACTTCAGTCATTAAAAGAGAGGTGTTTATTTTAGGAATTTTACATATTGATACATCTCTTAAAATCAAAGCTAGTTATAGGAGCAAAGCTAGGATTGCTTTTCAGATTTAATCTATGTTTTGTAGAAATCAGGAGCCTTGATCCCATAAGCAGTAGCAATTCTGGTGAACTCAGGATATTCTCTTGGATTTGTGAGGCTAATTTTCTTCGTAAGGGGTCTCTGAAAAATACTGTGGTCCCAATTGGGAATCCACAGAAGGCCATCATAAGTGACCCTTCATCCAGAATTAGGGTGATGGCCTGAGCTTTATAAAATGTTAATATCAGCAGTAATTGTGATGTTCACTTTATTTCATACCAGTGACACCTGCTCTTCAGCTCTAGTGTGAGCACTAGGTTACAGGTGCTGCAAAGAACGAACCTGGTGCTACCAAGAGTTGCTAGAATAGCTGAGTTTCAGTGCCAGTATCTGTCTTATCAAAGTTGAATGAGACAGATCTCCTTTTCTTCTGCTTCCCTGGGAGCAGTGGTACTGCATTAACAATCTGAAAGAAATTGGATCTTTGAATCCAAAAGAAGTTAAAATTTTAAAAGCAATAATAATAAATGATAAAAGGTAAACAGAACTAATTGTTAAAAGCATCCCTAGCAGTATAGTCTTTCCCTGAGTGCTGCTCCTGTCTGCCATTTAAGTGGTTTATTCTGAATGTTAATAGTAATTCATCACATTAAAAATTAATTAACTTGACAGCATTGTTTTATTTTCTTGCTAAGACAGCAGCTGTCACTATCTGTTAAACTTAGAGTTACTAGATAATACTGAAGCTGTTCTACGGAGTATAAATAGCTTGAGAAAGCTGTTTGTGTTTAATATAAAAATTGTCTTGGTTTTGGAATGTGCAGCTATCAGCTTATGTTATTTGCTCGCTGAACGAAGGAACGTGCTAAGTGGCTGAAATATGCTAATGTATTCCGAGTCCATCCAGTGCCATGCGTAGTCTTAAGCTTGATTTCTGAAGTAGCAGCAGTTCTGCATGGCAACAAGGATTTGAGGAGTACAAGTTGTTATATGTATTTGTGGTCAGGATTATGCTGCTGACTCCACAGCCGGTTAGGTAAACAGGGATCTCTGGCAGCTCTTCGGGCTGGTGTAATCTTGTTATGCACGATGGTGGTATCAGGGGATATTAGAGAGAGATCAGCCACTTACAAGGACAAGAGGGAAGATGTTTTAGGTTTAATATAATGACTTTGCCCTATGAGTCAGGCTTGGAATAGGGTGCTATGAGATGTCAGTTAGTGTCTGTTGTCCTCTCCTTTATCGCAGTTGCCACAAACGTATGGTTTGTCCTCTGCCACGTTTATTCATCTTCCCATCTCCTCCACTCATGGTCTCTGCTTGGGCTACTGTGTGGCATCTTCATTTCTCAAGCTAAGAAAAATGAAGATAAAAACTTCACAGTCCTTAAAACCCATACTTTTCTCTGTTACTTCTCTCTGGCAAGTTTATTATTCAGTGGAGGCTACTTTGTTGTCTATGCCCTAGATGCCATTTTAATTTCAGAGCATATGATGAGGCAGACGAAAGAGTTTTGGCCCAGGAAACTTAAAATTATTGAAGCCTCTTCAGTTGTATCGGTTTAACTCTGTGTACTTGCGTGTACAAAGTTAGGCCAGCAGAAGGCTTTTTGGCAGCTTGGTCTCCATTGTTTAAAAAAGAGCATAAGCAAAACTAAAGAGAAGCCACTTGGATATCACAGTAAGAGCACCCATTTGGGAAGCTACATCTGATAAAACTTCCTTTCTAGTCGGCGTCTAAACAGAGAAGCAGGCAGAGGCCCAGATGCATGCTGCACTTCCTCCTGACCCGAAGTGTCAACAAATACAGTGTGATTATTAAGTGGCCCTGCAGTTTTCCAGTTTGGTGGAAAATGCAAATTCCTGTGTAAATGTTAAGTAGTTTTTTTGTTGTTTTTGGGGTGGGGAACAGGACTAGCTTTAAGGTGAGAAAGCATAAGCTCTCAGGGAACAATCATGTCCTCTGCAGGTCCTTTCTGAGCCTGCCAGGTGTACAAAGGGCTGGTTTTTTTCTACAAATTCAGAACCTGATCCTCAAAGTAAATGAACAGGCTCAGTTTTGTTATGGAAGCCTGCTTCTGTAATGCATCGTGTTGTGGAAGCTTGTCTTGCTGAATGGAAATGTTTCTGCACTGGCTGAACCTTCTCTGTTGCAGCACATTTGGTTATTAATTTGGGTCTGATCGTTGGCAGACTGCCTGGCAGTATACTACCAGCTGCTAAAAGGCAGACGTGGGAGGTCAGGCTCTCAAAATTGGTATTAGCTCTGGGTGATTGGCTGCCATCGTGTCTGGACAGTGGTGAGCTGTGCACGTTAATCCTGGTTATCTGGTTGTATAAAAGTACAATTACCAAATTATTAAACCCAGAGTGTGTATCTAGAGTGAGGTTGCGTGCAGGGGAAAAAAAAATTGGCTCTAGGACTTGAACTTTTCTCATCCAGGTGGGTAGAGAAGTTGTCTCACCATGATTTAACCAAGCCATTAATGGCTTAGCCAGACAGAAATCATCGTGTGCTTTCTGCTCAGGAAGCTGGGAATGCCAAGGATATTTAGGACTTCTAAAGCAGTAAGGGAGGAGCAGCAGTCTGGGAAAGGAAAGGCTGAATGTCTGGGAGGCTTGAAGAGACCTCAGGCCATCTGTGTGTCTGTTTCCAGTACGGATATGGACTGAGGCCCCTTTTCGGGGTGTTACTTCTAGGAGTGCAGTCTGAAGGTATAGAACTGGGCAAGATTCAGAGTCCTACAACCAGAGCTGTTTAAAGCCACTGTTGGTACAATATAAAGGTGTGCTTCCTTTCCACCCCCTTTGGTTTCTTCTGCATGTTCTTACAGGCTCTGCAACTCTGTCTGTTTTGGATTTGGTAATTAAAGTTATGTATTTGCATTTAACTTAACCTGGCTTTTAGTAGGAGAGATCACAAGGTAACTGACTGTACCATAGAGCATTCCATTCCCTCTGTAGGATGGTCCTAAAAACAGTGTCACTTGACATGCTGTAGTGAACAGCCCCTTCAGTAAATGCTGTGCAGGACATTCAAGGGGTAACAGGACGTCTCCCTTTTGTTGGTTCTTAAGGCTGGTAACATGAGTCTGTGAGAAAGGAGGGACCACTGGCTGCCTCAGAAGCTCCATGGCACGTACAGAGCTAGAGGGAAGAATGCCTGGACCAGAATGGTCCCAGAAGGGCACTCAACAGACGGATTCCAAAGGCATTTTCCCTTGTCTTTAAAAGAAAAATATTTAGTTGCATTTGTTAAAACAAAAACTACCTTGGCTTCTGGAAGCGCGTAGTAGTCTTATGGGGATAAGTCGTCCACATGTGTGGCTTAGCACATAAATAAACAGCTATTATTTCTGAATGCAGTGTGTGTGTCTGGAATAATATGGAAAGCAAGAGAGGACTTTTACCATAACGAGTTCACCAATGCACAGTTCTGAAAAGATTTAGGAGGGGGTAGCTGTCAAGAAAGCACTAACGTGGGCTGAATGAAAACTTGGCGTGTTGCTCTGCGTGTGTCTCCCACTCCAGATACTTAGCAAGCAGCTTAGTTGTGAAGAAGTCATTTGGGGGACAAGAAAGAAAGGAAATGTCAGCAAGATGTCTGAGAGACAATGAGTGGAAGAGTTTCAGAAAACTCGGCCTGTATAAATCATCAGGGAGGAGGTTTGGATTCAGCGTGGTGGAGGAAGTAGGAGTGAATTATATCAAAAATGGGTAGTAGGAAGTGGGAAGATTCTGCTTAGGCTGTTCAAAGTACAGGTGAGGAGCTTGGGCTGGTAATATGTTGTGTGCCAATTGCTTCAAATCAGAATTTGTTATTTGTGTACAACATAAATAACTTTTTCTTCTGTTTGAATATATCTAAGGGGAAAATGCTTTGCAAACACTGATTTTTATCTTGGTGAAGACAACGTGTGGTACTCCTGTGTGTTTATTCCAGGTGTACAGATGGGACGACCACTCTAGTCTGGTCCTTCAGAGTCTGAATGAGCAGAGGCACCGAGGCCTCTTCTGCGATATTGTCCTCGTGGTGGATGAGCAGAGGGTCCCTGCCCATCGGAACCTCCTCGCTGTTTGCAGTGACTACTTCAACTCCATGTTCACCATTGGCATGCGAGAAGCCCATCAAAAAGAAGTTGAGCTCTTTGGAGCCTCTTACATCGGTCTGAAGGCAGTGGTGGACTTCCTTTATGGCAGCGAGCTCTCTTTAGACGGTGGCAACATCGATTACGTGCTGGAAACAGCTCACCTGCTGCAGATCTGGAAGGTGGTCGACTTCTGCTGCGAGTACCTTGAGAACGAAGTCAGCGAGGAGAACTACCTGTACCTGCAGGAGCTCGCCTCTATCTACAACCTGAAGCGCCTTGACTCCTACATCGATTCCTTCATCCTGCAGAACTTCGGCACGCTGTCCTTCACCCCGGACTTCCTGCAGAACATTTCCCTGCAGAAATTGTGCCAGTACCTGGACAGCAGCAACGTGCAGCAGGAGTGTGAGCATGACTTGCTGCAGGCTGCCTTGCAGTGGCTTACCCAGTACCCGGAAAGGGAGAACGAGGCTTACCAGGTTCTGGATAACATCCACTTCCCCTTGATACCTAAAAGCGATCTCCTCCACCGCGTCAAGCCCGCCGTGTGCTCTCTCCTTCCCAAAGAAGCAAACTGTGAGGGGTTTATAGAGGAGGCAGTGAACTACCACAACAACGTCACCGCTCAGCCAGTGCTGCAAAACAAGCGGACGGCTCTGCGGACCTGCGAGGAGAGGCTGCTCTTTGTGGGCGGGGAGGTTTCTGAGCGGTGCCTGGAACTGAGTGACGATACCTGCTTCCTGGATGTGCGAAAGGGGCAGTGGGTAGCAGAGACCCCTCTCCCAGCCAGGAGAAGTCACCACTGCGTTGCAGTCCTGGGAGGCTTCATCTTCATAGCCGGGGGCAGCTTTTCAAGGGACAACGGAGGGGATGCAGCTTCAAATCTCCTTTATAGGTATGATCCCCGCTGTAACCAGTGGATAAAGGTGAGACTTAAGCTGTATTATTTCTCTGCCTAAAGTTGTTGATGTTTAGGGTGTTTTCTTCCTTTTTGATGGAAGGGAAGGGCTGGCGTGTAGGTATAGCTAACGGGCAGCAACACTTGCAAACAGAAAATTGAGTTACCTAAGTGGAGAAGCAGCTACTTGAATCTCTTGTGGGGATGCTTAAGTTATGCACGCAGCACGAGAGTTTGGGAGAGATTTTCAGCATCACTTGGGAAGTGGGCATCTGAACTGTAAAACTCCTGGCCAACCTCCACCTGCAACCCTTTAAATTACTTCTGGGAATAGTGCTAATGTGAACCTGGAGGTGATTGTTTAGTTCATCTTTCCCAAGCAGTAGCTTACATAATTAAATCAAAAATGGGTCTAATGCAAAAAGAAAATGTCTCTGACATTTGTGAAGCGTCTCTGTGCTCTGTCTTAGAACAGGTTATTCACTTACCACTTACAGTCCTGCCGTAAAACCCTGCAGCCCGTGCAGGACCTGTAAAATATTATATTGTTCCTACGTTTCCAGCCAATCATCCTATGCCGTTCAGTTGTGGTTTTGATTGCTTCCAATGTACATTACTTGCCAAGTTTTGGAAGGTGGTCTGTGTAACGCTGAGACATTTATAGAGTGTCCTGGCTCTCAGATGCTTTCTCTTGTCCCCTTTTTTGACAAGGGGTGCTATGAAGCATGCTTCTGCAGGAAAAACAACAGTATTTTGTGAATATGATAGATAAAAACGAGTAGCTCAAATAATAAACAGGAAGAAGCAACTATCCTATCCTCAGACATGAATATACATCAAGTCAGCTTGCTTTCCAGATGCTTGAAGATGTCAACATGTTGTTTTTTGACAGGTGGCCTCCATGAGACAGCGTCGTGTAGATTTCTACCTGGGAGCCATTGGCGACATGCTGGTAGCTGTTGGTGGCAGGAATGAAAATGGGGCGCTTTCTTCTGTGGAGACCTACAGCCCCCAGAAGGATTCGTGGTCCTACATAGCAGGCTTGCCGAGGTAACGGGGGCATTTGGAAAGGTGTTTGAGAACTGGCAGTGGCGGGAGCTCGGTGACTTAGCTGATGAATGGGTATCCTTCGGAGGGAAGTAAGGAGAAATGTTGTCAGCATCGTGTTATCAGCAAGTAACAAACCGTATCAGCAGGGGTTATTTGAGCAGCCATCTCTTCCAGGCAGTGCGCTTCGTGTCAGCTTGACTGGGTTTAATTTCTGTCCTGAGGTACATCTGAAGGATGGAACGGAAGAGACCTTGAAATTTCTCCATGCTGTTCTCAAAATATTTTCCCTGAGGTCACTCGGAGTTGTGTCTTTTCAGAGGCACTGTTGAGATGGTGATCCAAGGCTTTTGTAATTTATTTGGCCTTGCGTTGTCACCTCGGTGTGATCGTTATTCTGTAAGGTGTTTTTGTCTGTTTGGCTGCTTAGGTTGGCTTTTGCAAGTGAATCCTGTTTACCTGTCTTGCAAATACCACATAACCCCAGCAAATGTGCCCTGTCCAAAAATGCAGTCAGGGTTAAAACGTAGCTGCTCTGCTTCTGAGAGGCTTTGGTACTGCAGCTCCTGCTGTAAGTGACAGCAGCCCGGGATATTGCTCCTATCTTGAATCAACATCTGAGTGGTAAAAATGGTGTGACAGAGTTCCATGTGCAAACAGCTCTTCAGATTCTGTAATATTTTAATCTTGAAAATGACAGGGGCATTGGCTATACGGATGGTATTTGCATCATGCCTGCAACTTCAGCAGCACTGCTTGCTTTCTTGTCAGGATCGCTGACGAGATGCTTGCAGTGTGATTTTGGAGTTCGGAGCTTTTTCCCTCGTTCCCTTAGCTGCAGAGCCACAGGCAGCCAGTGAGGGCACAGAAGCCTGCTGCCCAGTTCTATTTTGGGCAGGTGCTGCAATGCGAGGCTGAGCCAGGCTAACAGCTGGGCTCGAGTGCTCTTAAGAAGCAGGATGCTTTTTCTTTCTGCTCACACAGGCAGATCTAACAGTCGAGGCTAAACGCCACGCTCTTTCCAGGGAAGCTGTGTATGACAGAATCTTTTGTTCCTAAGCCCTTCTGTTAATTGGGATGGGCTGCAAGAGCCTGGTAACAACTCACGGAAATTGTAGCACAGCTTTTTTGGTAGCATTTTCAAAGAAATGTGGATGTGACCTGACTGATTTCTATGTTGCTAGAAAAAACACTCACTTTAGAACAGGTAAGGATATCTTTTTCCCAGTGTATAAATGGTCCTGGGGAAGCTCGTGTGGCTGGCCCGAGCTGGCCAGGCTGCTGGCTGTCTGAAAAGGGGCAGTCTCACCTCTGTGTTCCTTCCAAAATCTTGGTGTTGGCTTTGGGAATTTTGCAGCTGCAGCAGTTATAAATGAACTTTGCTTTCTTGGGGTGTGAATTTTTCATGAAATTGCCCAGCTGATCCACTCAGATTGGCAAAAGTTCCCCTGCATAGACCCCACTTATGTTGGATCACCTGACTTAAACTGCAGAGCTAGGCTGTAGTACAGCAACTATTTTTAATTACTGCTGCATCCCAAAGAAATGGTTTTGTGTCCTCTCTTCCTGCCTGCTCTGTCTGGGTCCTGTGCTCAGTCCCCTGTGCCAGCTCAGGTGTTTGTGCAGCTGCACAGGGAACTGTTTGGTTTCCCAATTTCCCATGTAGCAGCTCTCTTGCATGTTAATATGGCTTAAGTTAGATTTTAATGGACACTTAGAGAGGGCTGAAAATCTAAATGTACTCTCCTGTTTGAGAGTTTTTCTGTCAGGCAATACAATGTTAGCAACCACTGCTCTTCTACACAGCAGGAATAAAGTGGCAAGAACTTCATGCAGGTTGCAAAAGGCAAAAATCAGCATAAAGGTGAGCAACAAAAAAGAAGCGTTTCGAAACAGAAAGACAAGCAAATGCTGCTGGAGCTCGGAGAGGTGTGGCTGGCTGCTGGAAGGGGTCTGGGCAGTCCTTTGCTGATTAACTTCAGCTGTATTTTCTGAGAGCTGTGAAAGGATGAGAGAGAATTCTGTGCTCTGCTCAAGATTGGAGAAAACACGCTGGTTTTGCTTCTGGGTGCTGCTGTCTTCCCTTCAGCACGTTCTCAATATGATTTCTCTTTTCCTTCCCATCATATGATTTTGTTCCTCAATTATTTTTTTTTTAACCCAAAGGACATCTTGGTGAGGGACTTTTAATAAGGGCATATAGTGATAGGACAGGGGTAATGACTTTAAGCTGAAAGAGGGTAGATTTAGGTTAGGTATTAGGAAGAAACTCTTTACTCTGAGGGTGGTGAGGCTCAGGCTACCCAGAAGCAGTGGCTGCCCCAGCCCTGGCAGCGCCCAAGGCCAGGCTGGATGAAGTTTGGGCAGCCTGGGCTGGGGCAGGGATCCCTGCCCGTGATAGAGGGGTAGAACTGAGGATCTTTAAGGTCCCTTCCAACCCAAACCATTCTGTGATCTTCCCCAGCTGAGATCTAAGTGAGTCTTTTCTCCTTGCATAGAGGAACTTAGGGGTTCCAGTCCTCTGCATCCCAATTGTCTGATCAGGCAACACGTCTTTATACAGCCTTTTGGTTTCCTGCGTTCTTCTGTCATCTTCCCTTTGAAGAGAACATGTGCAGCTTTTTGTCCTCTTAGGTGCATGGCCACCAGAAGCAGGCACCCTGCCCGCGGCTCTGGATATTTTTTTCTCTGGCTGTGCTAAGCCAAGGAGTAGTTTTCCAGGCAGTTGCTGGAGCAAAAGGCTCCTGTTAAGTCATTCTAGGGAGTTGTCTTACATAGTTTGGTTTGAGCTGCATGGTGTTGGACTCTCAGAGGTTACGTTTGTTAAAGATTCTACTCTGAGCATGCAGAAAAGGTTTAATGATTTTTTTCCAAGGGTTATAGCTTGCCTTGGGTGGGAAGATTCTCAGGGGAACAGTGATGGTTGCAGCCTTGACACAGAGCGCTCCTGTCCACTGCCTGATTCTGCATCCACGGAGCTGTACACAGGAACAGAAATGCTCATCTGAGGAAGAGCTTTTCAGGCTCTTTTTCTCCCTCTTTTCTTCCTCCCTGCCCTGACAGGGCCAAAATACCATGTTGTTTCCCTGACCAAATTCTTGGAAGGAGCTGAGCTGTTGGGACTGAAGCGGTGCTGTCTTACCGGAGAGGAAAGCACGGCATCTTGGGGCAGATGCTTAACGTGGAAAACTTTAGCTAAGCCAACTCAACGACACACACAGTCCAAGTCTGCTACAAGTGAGACCTGGTCGAAGTCTGCTAAAAGTGTTTTGCTCATTAGGGCCTTGGCTGTGCAATACTTTTCCCATTCTTAGGAGACGTCCTCTCTTTTTTAGCCACTTTCCCAGGCTCGTTGGGAGCAGTTGCTGCCGTAGTTTCTAGCCCGGAAGGGAACAGCAGTGAGTCCAGGTTTGGCTGAACAGAAGTTTGTGCAACGTATTCTTGAGCAGACCTTGAAAAAGCCTGCTGCAGACATCAGTGAAATTAATGGAGTGGCCCTAGGTGAAAGTTTGGCAGAACAACTGACGGCAGCTGCGTAAGGAAATGTGTTGCAGCAGGTTAACAAACGATGGTATCTGCTCTGCTAGTCGTGTCACGAATAATCTCGCTGGGTTGCAACAGGTGGACATCGAGATTCTGAGCAACCCCGGCTTGCCAGGACTTTGCTTGGAACTGGGGATTCCCAAAGCTTTATCGGGCTGGGCCACGTGTGTGGCGTTTCTTCTGCTTAAGAAAATAAATCCCAGATACTCTGGGGCTCACTGAATGGTGTCCCTGTGACAGAAGCTGTAATTTTTGCAGCATTGTGTCTGGGAAAGTAATTCAAAATTGGCAGTTGACTCTAATAGATATTCTGAACTGAAACCTCATTCTCCTTAATGCCTTTATCTAGTATTTTTTTTGGCCACTCCTGTAGCTGCTGCTGCCAAAATGCTCCTTGCTTTCTGTCAGTGGGTTTCTGGACCCGTGGTATTGACACATCCTGTTCTGTTGCAGGTTTGGAAATGCTGCTGTTCAAACCACAGGGCTTATCTAGAGGATTCTTACTGATTTTTTTTCAATTTGCACACTATATTTTGTGCAGTTTTCTGTTAACATGAAGCCAGCTATGTGCAGCTGTGGATGGGCTTTTCAGAAATGAGGCTGAGTGAAACACCTCTCGCCTGTTTCACCAGGTGATCTCCCTGTATTGGAAAACAACAACTTGATGGGCAATTTTGTGCTCCAGATATGATTGCCTCTTTCCAATTGCTGTCATAGCTATTGCTGTTTGCTGGACATACCCATTGATTGAGGGGGAAAAAGAAAAGCATCGGGGCTTTTTCTGAGGCTGTTTATGCTAGGCTGCTTGTGCTTGAGAGGGAGTGCCTATTGCTTGCTTATGTGGAGAGAATTCTCTTTCCTGGTAGCGAAGGAAAATATTTAGTCTACTTCTCTAAATGTCACTGGAGTTTTTCATAACTTATGCTTTATGTTGGTGGTGGGAGTGGTTTTTGTTGTTATTTTTGCTTGTTTTCAAGCGTTGTCCATCCTTACTTCCCAGATAAGTACTCTACCTTTTAAGACCCCTTGCTGTGTACATAAAGAAGCAAAGACAACCTGCCTGTGTGCCTCTGGAGGTTTATGCTCCCAGTTCTCATCCCTAAGGGACCACAAACAAGGTAGAGCAGCATCTCTCTACGCTACACCTGCCACAGCATTTCTGGCAGGTGCCAAAACAGGCAGGCACGTGCTCAGGGAATTTCACGTCAAACAGGCACACCAGGCATGAGTTACATTCTTCCACGGGTAGGCAGATTGCAAGCTGTGGAATTTCTGAGTTGCCTTTTTGGTTAAGATTTCATAACTATGCCTTAGTCCTTTTAGTTTTTTTTTTTGTTGTTTTTTTTTTTTTTTTTTTTTTTTTTTGTTTTTTGTTTTTTGTTTTTTCCATTTTCTGAGTGGCTAAGAAGCAGCATAAGTTGTCTCTTCAAGGTCTCCAGGGATGGTGCTCAGCCCCTGTAGCTGCAATGCCTGTCCTGGCCACTCAGCATTCTTAGGCCAAGTGTGTCAAGGTTTTTTTCTGTTTCTTGTAGCAGGAGCTTGTTAAAATATCTGATTCAGACACTGGTCAGGGATCAGAAGCCTTGGTAGGCATACAGGATAATAAACATCTTAGCTTTTCTCAGAAGTATCATGCTTTCAGGGTAAATGTGGGTTTTCTTTCTATTCCACCTTTTCTCCTGGCACAAAAGTGCTTGGCACTTCTTTGTTGAAGCAGCTATGATACAGTTTGTGTAGCTGAGATGAACTATTACAGTACAAAATGAAAACAGCTTAAGGTTCTATCCACATTGAGTTTTGAGCGTGTTCAGGCACAGTTCAAAAGCATTCCAGGCTCTAGTAATGCTAACATAGGTTTCTCTGCCATAGAGGTTGAGTTGTTGAATCCTTGACTACAAAGGATGGTAGCAGAGGCTCAGGAGCGCAGCATGAAGTGTATGTTGCGCTGCAGCCCTGTGGGTATTAAATTGTTTGGGCTCTTTGTGTCAATGTGTGAGCCAGTTTGCTGTGGCTGGTGCTATTCCTTTTAAAAAGGAGAAAAAAAGGCATGTGCAGGAAGGGTATCTTCAAGGAGGCCAAGGTTGTTCCTTCCCTTAGTGTTCCAAGAGCTCAAAAGGTCTCAGTCAGAAATATCCTAGTGTGAAGTTAACAGCCGCAACAATTAGGTTTGTAGTGCCTTTATTATATATCGAAGAGGTTTTCTCTCTGCCCTGTGGAAACGGCGTGCATGAAGTTGGCTTCTGCCATCTCATTTTGTCTTATTTGAAATGTGATCTCTGCTTGAAGTCTGTTCCTTTGTCATGGGGTGACCAGAGAAGTTATCACCTGTGTAGCAGAAGTGGTAGAGCAAGTGGATGGCACACAAAAAGGACACTGTGTGTATCATGACCGTAAATACCTGGTGCTGTGAACACTGGTGGGCAAGAAACACGATTCATGACCCTTGAAGCTGTGAAAGGGGACGGCAACAGTGGTTTTGTTGCTGTTTTTTCTTGGTTAATGGCTACCGGTAAGTCTGAGAGGTGTCATGATTATTTCCTCTTTCTGTCATAGAACCCCTTGCTGAGATGTGGATTTTTTCCTCTCTGGCACTCTCAGACTGATCCAACCCAAGCACTGGAGCAGGAAAATGGGAGTGGAGGCCGTGGCACCTCCGGGTTACCTCTGTTCTGTGACACACTGCAGAGGATGTGCCTTAAAAACTGGTTGTCATACCTTAGCTCTCTGTAGCGACCAGGTATGAAGAGGATGCCTTAAAAAGTGGTTGTCAAACCTTCACACTCTGCAGAGCAGCATGAAGCAGTGTGAATAAGAGTAGTTACTGGGTAACTAAGCAGCTTAGGAATTCTTCTGTCTGTAGTTACTGTTTATTTCTCTTCTTTAGTACCAGTCCTTGTTGAATGCTCGTGTATTTGGATGAAATCCACCAGCACTAAGTCAGATTGTTTCTGTTGCCTGTCCCAGGTTTACCTACGGCCACGCCGGCACAGTCTACAAGGAATTTGTGTACATTTCGGGAGGCCACGACTACCAGATTGGCCCCTACAGAAAAAATCTCCTGTGTTACGATTACCGCACGGATGTTTGGGAGGAGAAGAGGCCGATGATCACCGCCCGGGGCTGGCACAGCATGTGCACCTTGCAGGACAGCATCTACTCCATCGGTGGCAGCGATGACAACATAGAAACCATGGCCCGTTTTGACATCTTGAGCGTGGAGTCCTACAGCCCGCAGTGTAACCAGTGGACCAGAGTTGCTCCTCTGCTGCAAGCTAACAGTGAGTCGGGGGTGGCTGTTTGGGAAGGCAAAATTTATATACTTGGAGGCTACAGCTGGGAAGAAACGGTCTTCTCCAAGACGGTCCAGGTTTATGATAAGGAGAAAAATAAGTGGTACAAAGGAACTGATCTACCCAAAGCGATCGCTGGTGTGTCCGCGTGCGTCTGTGCGTTGAAACCCAAAACAGAGGACAAAAAGAAAAAGACAAAAACAAAAAAGCATCAAGATCGAGGAAGATGACTACTTCTGGATAACCACCCTTTGGTGGTGGACCCCGAAAGAACCTTGTATTTATCATTTCTTTCTAACCTTGATTCTTTATTCTTCTTTTTAAATGGGGGGGTGGGAGGGGAAGACATCTTCTGAAGCCTCAGATATGTACAGTTGAATGTGCTTTTTGGATTAAGCTCATGTTTAAGGCAAAAAAAAAACAAGAAAAACCAAAAAGTCCCTCCTACTGTATAAGGGATGGCATGGCAAAAGAGGTTATGCTGATCTCCTGAATGTTAAGGATTAGGCTTTTACATCTGTGGTTCATGGCATTTCCACACACGTCATATTATCTTGACATTTTTAAAATAAGATTGAATCTTTTGGCTGAGATGATAATGTCAAGGGTGAGGAGGGGCAGAGTAGTAAGCGATCGGTTGGAAGTTACAGAGCGTTTCAAAGGAACTTGGAAGGAACTGCTCTGAAAAAATGAAACATCTTTGATGTTGTAAGTCTTGAATTTTTGTAACATTAAAGTCCATTTCCAATACGTCCTTGAGTTGTTAGTATCAGATTTCTGGAACATGTGAGTGTTCAAAGGAAATATTCTTCAGGTGAATGCAGGTCAGATCAGCTCAGAGCACAAGAAACTCCACTGTGCTCTTAAGATCAAGAGGGTCTTATTTATTGTGTGGCCAGAGAATAGCTGGGGCTGATTTGGGCTGGGACTGATAGTGTGGTGAGCTTTGAAATCTAGGGGGCAACGTGACTTTTGTATCCCTCGTTGCAACACTTTCCGTATCTAGACACAATAGTGAGAATTTTTTAGGCTTTAAAATGTGCCCTGGAAAGAGGGAGAGGAACCCCTTTAAAGAAGTTGAAACAAGATTTGAGGATGTGGATGGAAACAGCATGGTTTGCTTTGAGCTTCAAAGCAGACGGAACCGATAGAGCTCGCTATGAGTTTGGGGTTTGCTTTTAACGGGGTACAGAGGGTAGGGAAATGGCAGGAGGATTCTTTAGCTAAGTGTGATGCAAGAGTATGTCCTTCCCCAGCCCTGCCCAGCTGTACAAGCTGGGATTTGCTTCATTTAACTTGGACCTCGCAGAGGTCACAGCTGCTAGCCAGTGGGAGCAGGAGCCCGTACTGGACTTGTCTGCTGTCAAGCAGCAGATTAACCAGGATGATTAATTGGGGCTCAGCAATCCTGAGGAAGAGCAACTCACTTTCTACCTGAGCTAGTCGCTCCTGCTTTCCTCCTTTTTCAAATTCAGATTGGCTTCTCATGAGAGTAGCCTTTTCTAATGGGTTTTGTGGGAACCCCAGGCCATCAGGTATACGACAGAGCCCTTCCCAGCGAGGTGGGTTCCAAAGGAAGAAATCTAAAATATGCTCGGGACCATGCTTGGGATCCAGACAGCAGGACCAAACTAAAATCTGCTAGATCCTGTGTCACACTATCCTCTGCATACCAAGTAAAGAGATTTCTGCCCCAAGTGTTGGTTCACCCTCTACAAACACAGCTGATTCTGCTGCAGATATTAAAATTCCCCGACTGTCTGGCCAGCTTGCAGGCATTCACCCTGGGGCGTTTTACAAACGCACGTCTTGTTCACAACGAGTCAATCACCAGCAATCTGATACAACCACTTCAGTTACTGTAATAATGCCAGGCCACAGATTTAAGATTCCCCCTTCCCCAAAATAAGTTTTTAGAAAGTTTTTAAAAACTTTTATACTTTTTTATAACGCATTTTGCTAACTCCAGTCTCTTGTTTGCCATATATTATATTATTTACTACAGAGGCTACCGCTCCATTCTTGTGGCCCCGTTGTTGCTGTCAGGAACTCCTAATTTGACGGATCTTTTAGTCTTTGTGTAGTTGGTTGGGATGTAGTGCAGCTGTTAGAGCAGCATTTGCATTCCCAGCATTGTCAGGCAGTCAGCTATAATTGTAACTAGCGGACGGCCTCTGCACTGACAGCCCAGCTCGCCAGACACGCTAATAAACACGGTTTATTTTCAGCTATTGGGGATCTGCTGAGTGGTTTGATTTAAAGTTCTGCTGGGGAACAATTGATTGTAGTTATTCCTTATTTTCTCAGTCCTTCTTGCACTTCTCTCCTGCGCGCCATAGCCCCGTATTTCACATTTGCCCCTTTTTCCACCTGGTGTACATACGGCTGATACCTTGCTAATATCCTGCTACCCTCCCAATTTTTTTTTTTTAAGGTTGTATTTTTCTTTTTTATTTTGGCAACTATTTACCTCATTAATTGGAAAACACTAAGAGAACATTTTTGCACTTACCATCATTTGAACCTCTTGTAATGCAGAGAAGTCTCACGTTGCAAGAACCTATTTGTGTTGGAAGAGGTACCTCTGAACAAACTTCAAGTGCAAGGAAGTCACAGGTGTCTTCTTCAGTGCTAAGAAATGATTTAAAAAAAGAGTTGAAATGAATTTTGGGAAACTCCTTAAGTTTTTTTTTTTTTTAAAAAAAGCTGAAGGAATTGGTCTCATTTGCATTAATGGATTTGTTTTAAAGCTTTTGTACACTGCATGAGGTAATTGATATTCATTTTTTTAATCCTAAAAATTAAAATTGAAAAAAAAAATTTGGTTATGACAAACTCGTTAACGAGTTGTTTTTTGTTTGTTTTTTTTATATCTGAAATCCTTGCTATGTTGACTGACAGCTACTTAACTTTTTGGGACATTTTCATGTGTAAGTATAAAACAAATTTCAAAGACTCACTTTGTTTTTATTAATGGGTTACTTGTTACTATATTTCCTCCTTCCCTCCCTACCCCCTTTTCATTAAATGTGTTTATGTATTACATTAATGCTTGGAACAAATAAATCCAGTTTAGAATATTATATTCATCACTGCCTGATTTGTGTATTAATTTAACTGATGTCTTCCTTATTGAGAAATTGGAAAGAAGTAATTTTATAATTATTTTAGGTGGCATTGATCATGATGGAAATGTTACAAAAGGCAGAAGCTAAACATAGCGATTTTCAAGGGTTTAATGGGGAGTAGGTAAACACAGTTAGGACTTCATAATATGAAACTTAATCACACAGGCAAAATATAACCTCAGTTCTCAACAAAGTAAGCTTCATTTTTCACAGTCCAGTTATCATCCTTCCAAAACCAAAGGCTATGTGAGTGTGTGACATCTCTGCCATTATTAGAGGCCACCAGGGTATCGTACCTGTTGTTGCTGTAAGCTTTTTTCCATTATTTAAGCAACAGATGATTGCCATTTGCACCTCCGAGTCCCGGGGCAGTGAGCACTGCCAAAAGCCCCCTCTGGGTGCCCCGGCCATGGCTCAGCATCGCTCACAGGGCAGCGGCATGTTAGGCAGCAGCAGGTCCAAAACAGCTTCATGAAATCAGGGTGCTGCAATTTAGCAAAAACAAAAGGGAGGAGAGGTGTGAGGGTTGTCTGCTTCGACTCTCACAGCCCAGACAGGCCTGTCTGGGAGCAGTGAGGGTGAAGGGAACAGGGAGCAGGCGCCTCCCTCCGCTCTCTGCACTTAAAGGGTCAGCCCAGCACCTGTGCATTCCTCAGCCCTCATCCCCATGCTTCGTACAGTGCTTTGCTTCTTGTCAGGAAGCGCAGCTCTCTTCCTGCCCTGGGGAGAAATAGCTGCTGCTCTACCTCATTTCCAAAAAGGCTCCTGCTGCCAAATTCTGCGGAAAGCTCGTTTTACCTGACACAGCTCCCAATAACTGCAGCTCCTCTCGTCCCACACTCGCACCGTGCGTGCGCCTTGGCATCGGCACGTCGGGGAGCTGCGCCTCTACCGCTAGCGTTAGATAACCCAAATCCCTTGAGACGCCCCGAGGAAAAATTACACCACAGCGTGAGATGCGGTTGTTTTGAAGGCTTGAGAAAGAAGCAGGAAATATTTTTGTTTTCAGGTTGAAGTCTTAAATTAAGAATAATGGGCCTGAGTGTCTGCCTTTTCTCTGTGAGAGATCAGACCGCTTTCTTCCAGACGCTGGTGGTTTCTGTGTGCTCCTCAGGATTCAGTATTCTTGAGTGACAGCAAAGGGTCTCACCTCTAGAGAATTTAGAGGAAGAAATTAGCCTTTAGTACTGTTTCAGAGAAGTGCTTTAACTCGCAGAAAAAAATCTGGATTCCAATTGTGATTCTTAACTTGCTGATACATCCTAAAGATCTCAGCAGTAAGTTTCAATGGGAAAAGGTGGCACAACCAATCTTGCATGTTATTTTGTTTCAGAGCTGATTATGGCTTCATGAACTTAGAGCTTCGGGTTGTCTTTGGACCCTGTGGTCAGTGCAGGTGCGCCCCCAGCCCGGGTGGCAATGCAAGTTCGAGTGTACACAAGCTCCAGCTCCTTACGGTTCCTTCTCCCTTCTGGCAACTCCCCGACTGATGAGAGACGCAGCCCAGTAGCAGGTTTCTGATACCAAATGTTTTATTTAGCATTGCATGGCCTTTCTCTGAAGCTCTGGATAGCTTTGGGAGAAAAATACCAAAATACACCTTTGTTTTTTATCATGACGAGTTAGTTCAGTGACAACAGAATGTGAACGGAAGGTGAGAGAGACTTGCAGGTTCTTTTGAGATTGCAGCCCTGAAATGTACAGTTGCATGAGAGATGGCTCATGTTTGAGATAAGGTTGGAAAAGGCACAGATAATTCAGCCAAAGGGTCTGCGCAGATAATTGAAACACAAAGTATGTGGAGTCAAGCATCCACATGATCTATTAGAGACCTGTCCAGGCTTGAAATTTGTTGCAGGCTAACTTGAACTAGTTCACACTAAAGTGCCTTCCGTCAACAAATTAAACATATTTTTCACAGCTTTTCAGAAAGTTTAGGAATAGAGAGTCGGGTTTTCGTTAATCTATTTTGGAATAAAATACCTCCTATCGGTGTCCTGTGCTGCTCCACCTGTACAACCGTTCCAGCTGCTCCCTTGACTTCCTTTGGTAAATCCAGGATGCCTGGTGCTGGCCTGTGCAGTTTAGGTCACGGAAAGGTCAGAGCTTACGATCGTTCAGCACAGGTTTCAGCTCTGAAAGTCTGAGGCTTTGGGAAAAGCCCCGGGAGCAACTATCCAGCAGAACACTGTCCGCTGTGCAAGCAGCTGTCCAAGAGGGATTTCACAACGAGGACCTAAGCAAGTCTTAGACACGACTGCTTCTTTTAAGTGCTTTATGGTGTGTGTCTGGATAGATGGAACTAAAAGAGCTTCCTTCCCTATGCTGTTTCTGTGCCACTGCAGGCACGAAGCTGGTACCAGTACGGTCCCTTAGACTCCTGATGCTTTACTATTTCTGATTTTTCTTTAAACACACAGCAGCCACCCCAGCTTTGTGTCTTAGTCCCCTCAACACATTGTGTTGATTTTTTTTTTTTAATTTCCAGTTGAATCCTATTACCAGAATAACTGGAGGAATAGCAAAGCCTTTATTGTACCTAGAAACTACTGGGATGAAAGCTCTCGATCTCCAAAGGAAAGTCTCTAGAGCTTCTAAAGCTCTTAGCACTACAGGGGAGCTTTACATGGACATCAGTCAACCTTCCACAGCGATCAACTAGCTCATGCAGCACTCCAGGAAGATGTTCAGTCCCTGAAAGAATGGATGTGCGGGTCCCATCAGGTGCTTCAGTGTAGAGAAGTCAGATGTGCAAATCCTTCACCTCCTGGGCACTGTCATGTGCACAGGTCTTTTGATCCTGTGAAGTCATGAGGAGTAAGGAATGGGAGGATAAGCCATTCCCAAGCATTTACGGTAGGGTAAGAACAATTCCAGCAGTTAGTGAGAGGAAGGCGACCTGGAGTACTTTATTCAGGTCTCCAGCTAATGTTAGATGATTCTTTCTGATTTACACAGCCATAGCCTTCATTTGTTCTTGATAATGCAGAACTGAGGATGAAACTCTTTGCAGGTAGAAATTTCTTTCTAAGCATGCTATTACCATAGAGCTTACAAAACTTACATTATTACAAAACATCGTGGTGAAGTTGTAACAGTCTTTACAATGAAACTCTACTAAGACAGGATAAAATTGAAGGTGTTTTAGATGTTGCTGAAGTGTGAGACAGCAACATCCTTTCTGCCCACGGGTTGGTTTCCATCATCAGCTATGGCTTTCAGCAGTACTGGTATGTGAAGTAACTGGTTTCCAGATGGGAAGCTCTATGTGTGTTTGTATTTTCAGCCATTTGAAAGGGCAACCTTTCCAGCAAAAAGTCGGTTTACTTAAGCAGTGTTGTGGGCAGAGGGAAATTTTGCCTTCAGCTGGATGAGCTGCTTAAGGGTTTTCACTCCATTATTTACCTTGTAAATTAGACTCTAGAAGGGAGAGAGGGTTTCAGATATTTGAAATGCTGTATGCAAAAACCCTATACATTTCTCTCCCTTTTTTGTTTTTCTATTTTAATATTAAACAGCCATTTTCACTGCCGGTTCTCTGCCTTAGGACAGAAGAGCAACACTTGCTAGAAACAAAAGAAAGGGAGTGGCAGCAGGGTGTGTCGACTAAAAGGCCAGAAGCCGATACAGAAAATCATCTACTGCTCCTCACATTACTGTCACGAGCACAGACGAAGTGTTGCAGTTCATAAAATGAAAGGCAAATGTCCTTATCCGATAACGTGGCGGGTGAAGTCTTTGTGTTTCCAGTGAACCTCCTCTTTGAGCTGCCAAACTCACAAAGTTACTCCCTTTTCTTCTCTTCAACTTTCAGGCACGCTAAATTTCTTCCTAATGCTTCCTCCCCAACTGAAGCAGACTTTTGCAGGATCCTGCAATTTAAGGAAAAAATTATGGAGCGTATCAGTGATTAATTCGATGGGCCTGGGGGGTTCAGCATCCACTCATGACTCAGCCCTCCCAAAATCATGAGATTGGCTTAGTCACTTATTTTTACTTTCTTTCCCCAAACACGTGCTGCCCTCATTTCCCTTCTCGCTACTCGGGAGCAAGGCTTTTCGCTGCCAGATCCCTCGGCCCTTGCATCTTCTAGTGGTGGCTGCCTCCAGCCTACCTGCTGGGGTGACATCATGCACGTGGCCTTTGGCAAGAACCCCAGTGGGTTACAGATCATAGAACCATAGAATTGTAGAATCACAGATTCATTAGGGTTGGAAAAGACCTCTGAGATCATCTGCCCCAACCATCCGCCTACTACCAACAGCACCCACTGAGCCATGTACCCCGTGGGGCAGCCCGGCAGCTCACATCCCCATGGTTTTTCAGCAGCAGGGTGGCGGAGGACCCTGCTGCCTCTCTTGGGTCACCTAGCAGGGATGGATGTTGGCTCCTTCCCACACGGAGATGAGCTGAGGGCTGCCCATGAGGGGCTCACCCCTCATGAGGGGCTCATCCCCTCATGGCCACTCGCCTCACAGCCGCTCTAAAACACTCCAGAGCAGGATAAGAACCTTTGTAGCATCCCCCCACCGCCTCAACCTGCCTCTCGCCATCCCCCTACCCCCAAAACGTCCATCAGGCAGCTTCCTTCCCCCCTAAAACCCCCAAACACCTCCAGCACTCCCCTCCTCCATCCCCTCCCTCCCTCCATCCCCCTCAGGGCCGCCCCCTCCCTCCGCAGGCGCAGAGGCGCCACCACCCCCCCCTCCCCTCCCCTTCCCTCCCGCCCCGCCACAGGAGCCGCTGCGCACGCGCAGTGCGCGCCGCCCGCCCGCCCGCTGCGTGCGGAGCGAGAAGATGGCGGCGGCGGGGGCAGCGGCGTGAGGCGCACGGCGGACGCCGAGCTCCCCGGGGGCGCCATGGCGCTCAACAGCGCCCAGGTGAGCTCAGCGCGGCCCTCCGGGGCAGGCCGAGGAGGTTTCCGTCCTTTCCTCTGGTTTTCCGTAAAGGAGAGCGGGCCCGGCCCCGCGAGCGGGGAGCGTGGCGGCCGAGGAGTAGGCCCGCGGTGATTGTGCAGCTTGGCGGGGGCGCTGCTGGGGGGGGGGGTCCCGCCGCCACCGCCCGGCCCCGCTGAGGGGAGCTCGGGGGAAGGGCTGCGGGGGGCCCTGAGGGGGAAGGAGAGGAAGGGGCGGCCTGAGGGAGCCCCCGGGGAGGGGTCGGAGAGGCTGCTGGGCCCCTCCAGGAGCCAGCGGAGGGCTGGAAGGGATTTGGGGCGGGATTTGGGGTGGGGAGGGGGGCGCCGGGAGCCGCTCCGGGATGGGAAGGGAACAAGGGGGCGGTGAAGGGGGCCGGGAAGGAATCCCCCTCCCACCTCCCCCCTCCTCCAGGCACGGCTCTCGGCCGAGCTGCGCCCATCGGGGTGCAAAGGGCCGGGTGTCGCAAGATCGAGGCGTGGGGACGCGGGCACAGAGGCCCCAACCCCGGCCCCGGCCCCAGCCCCAGCTGGGCGGGGAGCGCCCGGCCCCGGCCCTATTCCCAGCCTCAGCCCCGTGTGCTCGAGGCACGGCGGTGGCTCAATGGGTTAAGTTCAGAGTGGCCTTTGTAAGGGTTTTCTTCTTTTTTTTTTTTTTTTTCGCTCCCCAAACGCTTCGTAGTGGAAAGGCTAGGCAGGATCTGCGGTGTGCATTTGCAAAACTTGATGCAACTTTGGTTTTAGTAAAAAATAAAGTTTAGGAAACTTGGGGTTAAAAAATAGTTTTGCTAACAAATAGTGTACTCTCTGGTGGGAAAAAAAAAAACAAAAAGAAAATTGTTTTAAACAAGGTGATGTGCTATCCTGTACTCTGTTTCTTCCAAAGGGTGATTAAGGCGCACACGTAATAAAGGTGCGTGTTAGCGGTGCTATGATTTTTCCTTAAAGAAAAGTTTGTGATTGGTGAAAACCGACCTGATATTTCTTGTCCCATGGGATTTTTTTGTGCTTGAGAGAGAGCAGGACCTGGTTTTGTTGATGCGGATGTTCACAGTGCAGTTGTATTTCAGGAGTTTGTTTCAGATTTAGTCATGTAGTCTGGGATTACAATATTTGGCATCCTTTAATTTTTATTTCAAAGTGGAGGAAACTCGGTTTTGCACATCGACTGCTCTAATTGATGATGTAGAGAACGTGGTATATAACAAAAAGATGTCGTGTCAAAGAGCAAAAAAGATGTCGTGTCAAAGAGCAAAAGCTCTTTGACTCTCTCCTTTCCCTTCTAGTACTAGACAGCAGCACATGCAGTCTGTTTGATAAGGCTGAGTTTTTCATTGCAGCTTTTGTCTTGATTTAGAAGAATAAAGGCAATTTCTGTGTCCGTACTTAATTAAGTTGCTGTACCTTGGAATGAAAAAGTAAAGAGTTCAGCTGATGATCTAGTTTATGGTGAAGCACTGCAAAGCTGTAATTAAAAGTAGGCTGTACATTCATCTTTAGTTGTAACTTGCTGTATGTACTCTTTTAAATCAAACCATAGGTAAAGATAGATAGTTACATCTTGTGAGGATTCAATTTATGTATAATTCAGGAAATGGATCTGGAAGATATCTTACAGTTAGTGTTTTGTTTGTGTTATTGAGCACAGCATCTTTTTTCTTTGTTTCATTATCTTTTTTTCCTAATTCAAACGATTTATTTAAGTGTTTTCTGGGATTCATACGAATTCCTATTCTAGAGTAATACAGTGCTGTACTGCTGCATTGAGGTAGCAATATTTTGGACTCTGCCAGATGGAGAACCTGGAGATAAAGGGAAATTACATCTCTAAACTTTTATTTTAGGGTGGTAGTATTGAAGAACAGTAGAAAAATTAAAGTGTTCTGATATAGTTGTAAATTCTGAGCTCAAGAGTAACTAATGTTGTTGTTATGTTTGTCACAATGCTGGCTTCTAGGCGGAACACAGAGGTTTGCTGTACGGCTGTGATTTGATAACAGGCATTTTTTGTCCCATGGGAGAAAGTCTTCTAGGAAGCTGTGCTCTTCTAAACAGTTAAAATGCATCGTCGGATTTCTGCCGGCTCGTGGATTCACGTAGCAGTGTGCAGAAATACTTCATCACTCAGTTTGCGTGTTGCAATGAATGAGTCGAGGAACATGACCATACTGCGTATTTTCAAAGGGGGGATTAATTTTGGATGGCCGGCTGGTCAGCAAGCACACGAGTAGGTGGTGACACAGTTCAGATAACACTGGTCATTCATTCGTACCTCCGTAGTCCCTGTCGTTTATTTCATAATCATTTAATGAGATATTAAAGTGTTGCTGTCAGTTTTCTGGGCGTGTTCTGAGTGTATTCAAAATTCTGAAGGCAAGCTAGAAGTAAACCTGTTGTATCACTCCTGGTTCTGTGTGACACCACAGAGGGAGAGCTGAGTTAATGCTGGATGTAGTGGGAACCATTTTCCAACAGGGACACCTAAATTCTTATTTTTAAAGAAAAATAATTAACAACTGTTTCCCCGTTTGAGGAAGAATAATGCTCTGTAGGAACTGCACGCAGAGTTGTTTTAGCCCCTTTCCTATCGTTTTGGTAGGGTGAATTAATACAAACATTTCAAGCACAAATCTTGTGAAAACAAGGTGAGCAGAAGAAAGGATACTGTAGCGGAATGAATCATTTATGCTTGTTTAGTTCTTTCACCATTAGTACGGTGTCAAATTAACTTGGTGCCATTTTAAACGTACCGTATTGCCCCAACGCCAGCTGCAATAAAAACCAGTAGAGTTTGTGCTCAGCAGGAGCTGAACAAGCTGCTGAGCTGCTCATCCTCACCCAAGCCTGAGTCTGGCCCGACAACCAGAAGAACTGGAAGTCGGAGCCGGAGTGTGGCACGCAGCCCGGCTCCCTGAAGTACCGCGCTGCAGACCGCGGCTTTTACGGCTCCTCGCAGCGGTGCTCCCTCGCGGCCGGAGGCTTTGCTGCTCCCTAAAGCCAGCGCCGACTCTGGAGGGGTAAAAGAAAATCCGTAGGCACGTGCCTTGTGCTGTCTTGGCAGTGTGCTGCCTGAAGTTTGTGAGTAGTGACTTTGATTAGGAAATTGATCCGTCTCAAAAATAATCCTTAAAAAAAAAAAAAAGTTTGTTATGCAGCTGGAGGGGTTTCTTGTGCTAGCTTGCTTGTATCTGCGCAGATGTGTCTAACGCTGTGGTGCCCTTACAGGCAGAAGGGTTTGAAGAGAGGGCAGCATAGGTTCCTTCTTTTGGGATCCTGAAATAAATGGAAAGCTCTGGGTTTGGGGAGCACTCCGACCACAAAAAGTGGCCTTGGGCCAGTGCTGTAAGTGGATGGACTGGGAGAGAGGTGCATTCATCATCCTGTTGCTGCTGTTGTACTCAGCTGTTTTTCCATGTTTTAAGGGAGTAAAGAGGCTGGATTCATGTCAGCCTGTTCTTAGAGCCCCTCTTTCCTTGCTGAGAACTGGTTGCTTTGCTCCTTGCCCTGAAGCTGTTGCCGCTGCAGCCAGCAGCTTTCCTCAGCGTCCAGGTCTGGGGAATTCAGGCTGCAACCGAAGCTGCGAGTTTAGGTAGCCAGAAGGTATCATTTGTCTCTCCAAAATGTGAATGGTGAATCCCTGCAGTGCAGTGCGTGAGTGTGGGCTGGTTAGCTTAAAAAAAGGAAGTCTGGGAAAACTGACATACAACTTAAATTTGGAGCTGTGTGGCAGCATGCAAATAATAGAATGAAAACCACACTTCTTGTGAATCACTCCTGTTTATTCTGTGAATTTCAGAGTACAGCACTGATTCAGCGATGTTTTAGAATGGATCCTGCCATTTACCTATTAATAAATCCAAATTTTGTAGGCAGTTGCATAGACACGCTGCTTTTTCCATTTGTGTAGCTGTTAAAATAGCTGTAAAGTTAAGTGGGGTTTTGCTTATAGGTAAACCAAGCTGTCTGGTTTCTGGTGGGTGATATACGTGCAACATGCTGTGTCGTACAAAACAGGCAGAGCCGTTGGAATAGAACTTGCTGGCCTTGGGCCACTGGATTATAGTCATTTGTCACTCTAATGCCATTTCAGCAATGTAGATGTTCATTTCCAAAGAATTAAACATGCTAGAACTGCGGTTTTTCTTTTTTGATGGAAGTGTTTTATGTGTGGTCATTAAACATACAACTCGGGATTATGGGACAAAGGGTTGTGCTTCATGGTGAAAAATAGCGTGTGTGTGTGTGTGTACACATGTACATATGCACCAACACAGTAATGGAGAAGCTAATACTTTAAAATTGGGTTTCTAAGCCCTATTTTTATTTCATGAAGTTGTAATGTATAGGTTTATTACTATGTATTTTAAGTGTTATTCCCAATAATGGTGCCATGTGGATTAGTTTGAAAACACTTCAAGGATTTTGCTAGATTAGAGCTCATGGTAATATATTCATTAACACCCTAATAGAGTAGAACTTTGAAGTACATTAGTCTTTTTCATTTTGTATTTGACTCGCTAATACCTCATTTAATTGCAGATGTTCTTGATATTTTAAATACATTTAAGAACTTTTCCTCTTTGTTTGACGGTGTAAGATCTATTAATCTGCAGCGCACATTGCAAGGGCTGGTTTTTCACCTACAGGCAGGAGGTAGTTTAAATCACCGTAGCCCTGATAAAGTGATTGTGTAAGGCTAATTTAAAGCATACACCCAATGGAAAAGTATATAAAAAAAAAAGTTTAACACAAAATTAAGAAAGGTGTTCTTGCAATCCTATGATGGTCACAAAAGTTAGCACAGTACAAATGAAACATGTACAAAGGTGCCTTGGGGAATTTTGCTGTTTATAGCATTGTATGTGGATTCGCATGGTCTATGAAAGTTTTAAAAGAAGTACTAGGTGTTGTTTGTCTTGGAGTTAAGTTTGGAAAGAAAGGGATGTGGATCAGCTTCCCCTGAATGAACTGGAAAACCCCTTCTGTAACTGTTTCACTTTGATAAAAGAATTGGGGTTCAGCTTTGAGCTGGAAGAGAAGAATGCCCTATCTGTAAGAAGAAACATCTTGTTTCAGGTTGTGTGAAAAGACGCATTTATAAAAAAAAAAATGTAAAGTAGATTTTTTTGCAAGAATCCTGTGTATGGAAGACATTTCTCTCTTTGTTTGAATGAAGCTGAGCATGCGAGCAGAAATAGCCGTGCTGTATTCCCTCAGTGCAGCAGGCATGTTTTTTTCGTACGTTCTGAGCCTGCTGGAGTGACTCACAGGCTTCCTGCCTCATTTTTCCCCATGAATTTTGCAGGCTGGCGACGGATTTACAAGTGTAATTTAAAATACAGGAATCGTATATCCTTCATGCAAAGAAGTCAGGGCTTTTGTCATGAAAATATTTTGTCTCGTTGGGGTGGGATTCCTTTGGAGGTAGTGTAGCAACGTGTTCCCCATAGCGATCCTAACAGCAGCAAGGTAATGCTGCTGTTTTCACGGGTGCTTACCAGCATGACCATACGCACAAACCTATCTCAGTGGGAACTGGTACACAGCTCGCTCCTCAGACTGTGTCACAAAAACACATGTGGTTGAGGTTGGTTTAAGATCACCTGATGTAGCACCGAAGAGTCCTGAACTGCAGACCAGATCGCCATGTATCAGACAACAAGAGAGAGTCCTTTGGATGTGCCGGCTTCCAGTGTGTGAGGGCAAGGCCTCAGTATCACACCACGGATTTCTCTCTCCTGGTTTTCTGGTGAAGCAGAGCTTTTGTTGCACATGCCACTTGGTTGGTCAGATTCACATACCTTTTAGTGAGGGACATGAATTCAAACCACACTTCTATACAAGGTGGGACTTCAGGAAACTATGTCGACAGAAGTGAAGGGGAGACGGGGCAAGATTCTGATATTCTCTTTGTTTCTTGCTGCGAGATTTAGGTTGGATGAGGAGGCAAATGGAAGAGGTTCAGCTGCATTTTTTAATGGTAGCAATAAGCAATTAGATTAATCACACCCAGTATATTTTGGACAGTGCTGCTTGGGAGAGGATTTGATTAAAATTGATGCTCTACCTGTGCATGATGTGGGGTGGTGTTCTCAGTTTAAATGTGAATAGGTGTGATAAAAGGAGAGGGGAAATAAAGCAGAGAGAGTCAGCACAAGTTCCAGCTGAACTGCAAGAATCCTGATCTATTGAGTTCCGGTCAACCTCGGTCTATCCGTTAAATCATATGGCCTCTAATAATAGCTGGTTGTTACCAAAGAAATAAAGAAGTGGTGCTATAAATGTCCATATAATGTGGAAAACCTCGGTGTTCCTTTGCTGCCTTCAGGATAGAAAACCAAAGCTGCCTCTGTTTGGAAAGTTCTGGGGAGCACTGTAGTTAATTGTTGTAAAACTGGAAGAAAGTCAAAGACAACTTACTTAGGCAAGTCTTGATATTCATTTACTTCTCAGCTAAAAGCTATGATTGTGGGCTATTGCCCCTTCACAAGTTAAACTTCTGCAAGTTAGATAGTGAAAGCTCCTTAACAAAACTTGCGACAACAACAAAGTGTTTATGGAAGTGTCTGTGCAGTTAATGTGCTCTCATGGCAAGCAAAGATGAAATACATAAAATTACCATTGCAAGCGACAATCAATTGCAAGCAACAAAAACTGTAAGTGCAGCAGAATCATAAAAGTGTGAAAGAGGAGCAGTCAGCTTTCGGAGCAGGCCAAGTAAAGCTGCTGAGAGTGCTCACGCCAACAAGTTTGTGTTCTTGGGCTCTGGAACTTTACCTTTGTCCCAGCCCAGCACTGGGTTGTGATGGTCACTCTTGGTGGCGCGTGGCAAAAGGGGCATTTCGGGTGTTGTCACAGTAACTTGCCTTAATGGAGAGGATAAAGGCAACATGCCTGTATATGCTCAGTGCTAAACAAAGTCATGGGAAGGCCGTTACAGTTTCTACTTTGCTGTAAGTGCATCTTTAAGATAGTTTTTTCAGCGTTTTCACCAGCATTTACTCCTGGAAGGGTTAGGCCAGCTGTGCACCGTTTTTCCTTTCTTTATGGTGTTGCCAGTGATTGTTGGTTCCAGGATGAGAAATTGCCCTGGCGGGGGATTCCTCGCTCCCACGATGGCTCCTGGCTGCATGCAGAGCTACGTGCGGTGTGCGGGTGCGACATTTCCGTGGTAGCACGACTTCACAGTTAGTCTGAGCTCTTACGCTTTCTACAGCTCAAAATCTTCGGGTTTAGCTAAGAGCTACGGTGTTTTATCACAGTTTGCTTTGCGTACCTTTTTTTTTTATTGGTGTTTGTGCTTCAAATTTATTTTACAACAGCATTTAAAGAAATGCCTGCAATTAGTGAACAACAGCTGATTCAATTATCTTTGAAGGCTGCCTCCAAGTGGAAGGCTGCCACATCTGGTCTGCTTACTGAGAAGCCAAAAGTTGCAATATTTGATGATGGCAGATGCCAGTATTTGGAAACTTAGTTTGGGTTTTCTGTTATTTGCAAAGCAGCCATTTCAGACAACGACATGAGTAACTGATTGTATTTACCAGCTGTTTTAATGATTTTCAAGAATCTGTTTTCCTGGATTTGAGACCAAAGGAGTCATTGCACGCTTAGGTTAGAAGCACATTCTTTCAAAAGCTTCATAAATTGGTGCCGTTTGAGAGCAGAGAGTTCTATGAAATCAGTGTGCGGGCTGAGACATGAGGGTTTGCTCCCAGCCTGGCCCAGCCATGCCAGCCTTGGAGGTCAGATGACACTTTGGTGGCACATGTGTGGGGTCCCTCCACTGCTCCCACTCCTGCACAGCAATGAGGGGACTCTGCTGGTACAGGAGATGTGCTCTAATCTCCCAGGGCCTTGGTTTCAGCAGCAGTTACACACCACACTGCTCCAGTCTAAGTTCTTTTCCTCGGGAAGCAAGATACTGAAATTGTTTTCAATACTGTAAAAAGCATTGGAAGTACCTTGGGCGCTCTGTTTTGCGTCTTCTTCCCTCATTTGTGCAGAAGAAAGCTGGCAGGGGATCTTGCATGAGGGAAGATGTGAAGTAGCATCACAGTCAGTGTTGCTCTTTTGAAATGAGCTACCTAAAAATGGCTTGAAAATCAACAGCGTTATCATACAGTGAATCTACTGCCGTATTCATGCCCGGTTTTTAAGGCTGCCGTTTAAAAATATGGGTGTTTAATGCACTGACTGTCTGGGATTTAGTTGCGGCAGTGTACAAATCTGTGAATGCACTCTAACAGCTATCCTGTAGCTATATAAAGTTGTGTTGCAGCTACTTAAGCTCTAAAACCGTCCTCGGAGGAGGTGGCAGGGGTGGCATATGTGTGGTGTCCCAATTTTCATTTTAACTTCAATACCAGTGCAAAATAGAAAGCTGCTGCCACGGGCAGTGCCACGTTCGCTCGGGTTTCTGCTGCCACTTACCTACCACGTGTCAGGATGGTAGAGGAGGTGGATGGCTGCGTCTGGACCAGGAATCAATGTGATAAATGGTGTCCTCAGCCTCTGCCAGGGGAGTGGATGACATACGCATTTGTCACCTGCTGAAGTAGCAGAAGGGGCTGGAGGTCCTGCAGAGAGAAAACAGGGAAAGAACCTCTGTAGGATTGGTGCCAGACTTCAGCAGGACTGGAGGGTTGGCATTATTAATGTGGTCATAGTTGTATTTCATTTTTGTGACCCCCTTGAGTCAAATCATGATATTTTTTTTCCCAGACTTTTTCATTTTTGGCTGTTTCTCCATGAGATTCTAACCCACTGTGGGCAAGTTGCAGCTCAGCAGAAAGGGAAGTCTCCCTGCTCCTTGCTCCCTACCACTTGCACCTTTTGCTTTATACTGGTTCCTCACCTGGGATCTCCACCCCCCAGTGCAAAGAAAAAACATGGATAGTTTTCTCTGTTAGAGTGTCATCATCTCATCGATCTGTTCAGTGTGTGCCAGCGCTGGCACAGGAGAAAAGGTGGGATTGTGCATACAGCAGGAGGAGAGGAGAAGCTGCGGCCATGGTTTACGAAGCAGATGGCTCCTGGCTTTAATGGTCAGGCAGCGTTTCCTCTTGCTGTCACTGTTAAACGCACGGTACTGTGCCACGTTGGTTGGTATCGTTAGCTTTGGCCACCAAGAATAATAATAATAAAAAAAAGACAATGTGATTGTGGTTTTGATAGGACTTTGCTCGGCATTTAGATTAATATTAAACTGCTTAGGTTAAGGCTCACCCAGCTGTAGCTGTGAGCGTTGAGCACTCCGAAATGTGGGGCTGGGATGCGGAGCTGGGCCTTCAGAAAGGGCGTGCAGCTGGTAGCTGGGCTCCTCTGCCTTCCGAGGGAGCTAATCTGCCCTCCTGTCAGGTTGGAGTCCAGACAGCTAATTTTTACCTCGCCTAATCTTAGCCATCTTAAATCCTGCCTTGAGTAATTGCTTGTGAAAAGCGTTGTGTGGGTGACTCGTTCAGCTGTGGTGCTGTTGCAGATGGATTTTAGTTTTCCACAACTACAGTTAAGCACAAGCTATCCATTCTTTTCCCACTTCTCTTTATTTCCAAATGCATTTTTTAGCTCTCTTGACAAACTGGAAGAGCAGCAGTCCCCTTACTGCCCGGCATGGTGTCTCCTGGGACAGGTCTGCATTGATTCTGTGAGGCATTAGTCCTCTGGGAAGGTGTCAGCAGTGGAAATGAGCAAAAAATACGGAATGTACCCAACTGGGTGAGCAGAGCGAAGTGCAGATATAAGCCATCTTAATTTTTGGGCAGCTTTGCATTTGAGTACTCAACTTTAGAAGTGTAACTTCTTGGTGTAATTTCCTTGTCTTAAATACCAGGGTGCTGTTTGGAGCCTCACCCACAGCATCTGCAAGGTGAGCACTGTTACCCACAGCAGCTATTTAAGCTCATGGAGCAGTTCATAAGAGAAGGAACATTATTAAAAGGATTCAAGATACAGATTGCTGTAGCTGGATTAGAGAGACTTCTGACAGCAGCAGAAGAGTGACATGATTCCAGAATTTTGGGTGAGAATTCAGCGTTTGCAGAGGAGAAGGGTCTGGCAGGCACAGATAAGTTCTTTTTTTTTTTTTTTTTTTTTTTTTTTATTATGCCATCTCCACCAATAACTTCTGATCCCATCTCTTCTGTTCATTTAACATTTATTTCTTCATCTTTGGCCTATCAAACCAGTTGTAATCTCCTTAAACTCACTTTAAAATGTGCTTTTATTCAAACATGTCTAATTTCTAAAGCCCAGGGCCTTGCTGGTGATTTTCTTTCTATAACTCTACCTCCCTTTTTTGTTCTTTAATAATAACCTTGCTCAAGTTTAGATGCATTGGCTTTGTTTTGATTTTTTTTTGCATCATCAGTTTGAAGGATAAAAGTTGCCGATGAGGTAAATGCAGGTAAAGTTAGCACAGAAGAAGGATGACTTTCCTCTGCCAAGCACCTCCGAAGCTTGCTGGCTGGCAGCCACTCTGGGGAAAGGCTGGCTGGGTTCTGCTAGCCCCGAGCATCCTCTGCAGGCTCCTCGATACTAGGAACGTACGGATGGTAGGCAGGGTGGCACGTGTGCTGTTCTTCCACCTGGAGGAATGGAAAAGCTTGTTGAAACCAATCCTTCCAAATCTCAGCTGCTAAATAAAGCTCTGTAAACTTCAGAAAAGTGCCAATTTGTATCATACGCCTGGAATTTGGGTGGACTTCCGTGAGCTGTTCAAAGACAATTTGCTATTTACCGTGGCCAAGATGGTGTTCTCCAGATGCAAAACCAATTTTACTGCTGTGTTCTTAGAAGTTCGTTCTGCTGTAGGTATGTGGCACAAAAGGTTGCAGCCCTAATGATTTAGTCTGGCAGAGAAAAATGGTTATCACTGAGGTTCTTCTGCTGGGAAGTATTAGATAAATTTAGTAAGAGATTTTGTCTGCCTCACCTATAATAAAATAGTTTTCAAGTGGCTGTGTTGTTGAAAAACTTCATGTTCCAACTTCTGTCTCCTCCGTCCTTATCACGCTATAATAAATCAGAATAGTTAGGCCTTAATTATTTTCGTTTCTCGTTGTAGGAGAAGCTCGGAATTTGCACATTGGAAACTTGTTCACTGCAAGCAGAGCTCTGAAGTAAATGTCTGCTGATTGTGAGCAACCAGCTCGAAGCTGGTGTTTTCAAACTCTTTGAAAGGTGTGAAAGTGGAGGCTTAGCATTCATGTTTTACCAACAACTTCTCTTGAATTCCAAACTGCGTAAGGACCTATCTGCCCATTTGGGAAGCATTTATTTTTCTGCTGCTAATTGCAATGACTGCCTGCCTGGGGAATTCAATAGGAAAGAATTTTTTGTTTGGCTCTTGTTAGGACTGAAGAGATCACAAGAAAATAGATTGGAAAAAGTTACTTCTGTGGGTCACAGGCAGATGTTCTGTGGGCTTGCAGTGAAGGAGCTGCTGGTGTAGGGGTGTCAGAAATTCTATCTTTTGCTCTCCAGAGTTTTGATATGTGATCAGCTCTGACAGTTCAGCAGTTATCTACCCTTCTGCAGGCTGGAGTGCGCTTACTGGGTCCTGCTGCTGGAGTCCCAAAGGGGCTGCTCTTCCCTACTGCTTCTCCTTTGTTGCACGCTTACGTTGGGCTCCAGGGGAAGGCCAAAGGAAGATCTTTTCTGTATTTTGAGAGGGACTGAAGTGAGAGGAGCTGATGGTCTCAAAAGAATGCAAATTAAAAAGTATAGAAATAATGGTTATATCCTCCTGTCACTGAGCCATTGCTTTATGATCACATGTAAGTAATAAAGGTGCATCACCCTCTTCAAAGACAAAAACTTCCTCTCTTTACACTAGAATTGCTTTTTTTTTTTTTTTTTTTTAAAAAAAAAAAGGGTGGCCAATGGTTTTGGGCCTCTTTTTTGTGGAACAGAAGAAAAATCTCCGCTTTGTGGGCAGCTTCCTTGGACCAGTTGCTCATTGTGGCAGCTTCTGTTGGGTTGAAATACCGAACTCCAGTAAGTACCTTATTTTTAGTAACAAAAAGAAGAGAGCACATGAAGAGAAGTAATTTTGGTATGAGAAATGAGCTAGAGTCTAGGCAGATTTCTGATGATTGATCAGTGCATTGGTCTTATTTAAAGTGTTAGGTAATTGATGCAAACTAATCGTCGTGGAAGAGCACAACCAGCTCTGCTTTTATGGATTATAATCTTCAGGAAAAACTGCTCAGATCATGTTGTGCCCCCGTGATCGCATGAGGTTGTAGGTGCCATTTGTTCATTAAATTTTTTTTATGAACTCCGTGGAGGCAAGTGAAACTTCACCAACTTGTGTTTTCGTACTAGTCAATGATCCGTTTTTTCCTGTGATCAGAAAATGAGTTTTTGAAAACTGTCATCCTTTTTTTTTTTTTTTTTTTTTTTTAAATAATGGAATAAATACCCCTCAGATTAATTCAAGCAAAATGTGTGCAAAATGCCTAACATTATGCAGCTGGAAGAATTCTGTAATAACATCCCAGAAACCCAAACTGGAAAAAAAGGGAAAGTACAGTCACGCACTCCTGGATTTTTTTTTCTTTGAGCCTGCGATTGCTCAAATGGTAGGCAGGCAGAGTTGCACTGACTCATGGGCTTAGCTGACCTACATATACCTAGCTCTGATCTTCCTCCGGGCACTGTGTGGATTTGTTAGTGTTCTGGTTACGGGCTGCAGGCGAGTGAGAGGCCTGTGAGCAGTGCGAAGAGGTTGTTGGGTTTTCAACTGTTACAGGCTTTAATGTGCAGCCCCTCCACCCTCAAGTACAACCTTATTCCTGTAGTATTTGTCTTTAAAAATGGACTTTCCTATTTCATTAACGCAGAGGACTAATTGTATTTTATTTTTGTGCAGTCTTTGTAGAGAATATATCATTTTTCAGAAGCTGGTTTGTCTAAAATACTTGTTTCTGCTGTGATACCACCATAAGGACGGACAGTGGTCTTAGTAGCTCCTGGATGTGGGAGTTTGTCTGTTTTTTATGAGCATCTAAGCATTATGTTTCATGGGATTTGAAAGTTCAGACAGTCTTGTATCAAACAAAGTAACAATCCATGTACTGGGACTTAAAGGGATTTCTGTCTCAAAAGGAGGGAAGACCTGAAGATGTAGGGAAAAACAACCTTCCTTCAACAAAAAAAGAATTGACAAATCCTGACAAAGCGCAAGTGAAGTAAAGGATGAGAGAGACCCTTCATGTGCCACTGGGATACCTAATAGAAGAATATTTTCTCTACTACAGAAACGCATGTGCACCCAGACACGTGGCTTTCCACTGCGGCCTCTGTCCGCATGGTTCACTTCCTTCCTCCGCTCCGGGTCATTCTGGTAGCTCCAAGAATAACCACGCTTTCTAGAAGTATCTCGATGAGCAAGATTGTACAGCTTCTGGTGTACATAAACTAGTTTGTCAGTTTGTACATGAACTAGTTTTTACTTGTCAGGCCTTCTGCTTAGATACGCTCGAAACGTTCCTTGTTGCCATTAAGTAAAAAGCTGTATTTTTAACTCCTTTGTGAAAAAGCCGTTGAAGTGGGAGTATTTGCAACTTAAACTAATTTGACTGGAAGATCTGAAGCTGTTGGTTATCAGATGAAAGCCACATTAATGCATCTTGAAAGCAAAAGCTGACACTTCATTTTCCTAGCTTTCTCGTTGCACAGGTGATGCCGAGATGATGATGCATGAGCAGGGCTATTTCTACCCAATTTTCTAGGACAAGCAGCTGCGTAACGTGCTCTTCTTCCTTGTGCTCCTCTGGAGAGCGTTCATGTGGTGAGACTGGAATACAGCGGAGGTTTAATTCCAGGCAGAGGGGTAACATTTGCATTCGTTTTATAAGTGTTTAAGGAGAGCACAGCAAGAAAAGTTGGTGTGGAGAGAGCTTGCAGGTCAGGCTGTTTAATTCTTTGTCTCTTTTTCTTTTTTTGTTCAAAATGGAATAAAATCTGCTGGAATGCAGATGTATTTTGTTAATTTGTAATCAGGTTGTAGAGACTTAAAAAGTTAGTTTAGTTTTCTTACCAGTTGGTGGTATTTCAGGTGACATTTAGGGGCTTTGGAGATGTTGCTCTAAAAGAGGTGTTTAACATGAGAACTCTGAGAGGCTCCTACTCGACAAAAGGAAATGTGATCCCTTACAGCACGGCAGGCTGGAAGCAAGAACCAGTGATGCCAGGCTTGCTGTACGTTTTGGAAATCCTTCCTGCTTTACCAGCTTCAGTGGGCTCATTCATTCAATACTCTTAACTTATATTATTGTAAAAAATGTAAACATGAGCTTTAAAAAAAAATACATCTGTCTAGTACTTGTATAATATTGTAGTCTGTCACAATTTTAAGTCCTTGAAGCAGGAGGCAAAGGTCCAGGTCTTTTGATGTCCTCTGCTCAGATAGGAAGTTCAGAGTACAGTTGTACCTGGTTCTTTGAAACCTTTTCAGGAATTCAGTAGTATTTTATTTTATTTTTTTTGACACTATCCAAAGCTGTATGAGAATGTTTTGAATCAGTCCCAGAACTGTAATTGCAAATTTTTGATAGGTGGAAATAAAGCAGATAAATCTGAAATACGGATAACATAAATTTTAATTAAAACCTGGAGCACCCATGCCATTAGCAGCTTCATGTGAAGGAGGTGCCATTTCAGATGTGCACAAACTATATTTCATGCTGCTTTGATTTTTTGTCACTTGTGTGCCAGTTGTGTCAGTGTCTGAAAGAAGAGATTTACCATCATGCCTTGTGCTGTCTTGTTTATATGGTTAAAAACCTTAGAATTAATGTCAAAAACGTCAGTTTCTGCTCCTGCGCTGTAGGGAAGGCGTTTTGCTGCGTTGCTATGTGATTACTCACATTAGCTAAAATAATGTTTGTTTTGATGCGTTTAATAACATATTGTATGTGTCTGGCAAACAGTCAAATTGGTTTATAGTTGTGAATTCCAAGCTGGAAGGGATCCATCCCTGTGTTCAAGGATTGGTATTTTGTTTTTCCATTCCCGAGAAGAGGTCTGGAAACACTAATGAGAAACTGGGAAGGTGGCAGAGAGGGATTTATTTCTCCCAAGAGTTCCACGGAGTCTCCTCCTCTTCCCTGCAGAAGAGACTGTTATTTTCCAGTTGTTTTTCTAAAACAGCTACAAGTGGAAGATAGTTGAAATTTATAATACGAGGCTGTTTTCACATTGCTCTTTATCCATGGCAGAAATCAAGCTCACTGGACTTTGATTTATCTTAAAGGATCCATGAATGCACTTCTAAGTAGATGGCTGCTCTGCTAAGGTACATGGGCTGGGGAGTAGCAGGAGAAATGCAATGCAAAATACCTGCTCACTGAAATGGGAGGGAGGATTGCTTCCCAGGAGCTGGAACAGAAAGCTCGTACGTAGGTTGCAGAGGTAGTTTGAGAAGGAGGGGGAGATCAGATTTGACTCTGAATTAAGCCTCTTAGGGATTATGCATCTGTAAAAGACTATGGGCAACGTTACAATAGGAAATTTTCAAAACTCTGTGTTGTCCTCTCAATTTTTCTCCCCAGTCTGGTGTTGTCAGAAGACCGGACTTTCCTCCACCCATTATTCCTGCTCTGCTTTGTGAGTTGCTATTGACACTGCTAACTGTTCAGCATGCTTTCCAAGCAGATGCTCTTGTTCAGCAGCTGAAGATATAGATCAAGATTAATTTTTGAAATACGCAGTTGAGTGCTAAGCAATATTTTTGCTTAATTATTGTTTTAAAAGGAAATTTTTGAAGTCCTTGGTGTAATTAAGCTTTAGATTTTCACTGATAGTATTTTGTAATATAGCATTTCACTGTTCAAATACCCAGTGCTTCTAAAGTGCTAGCATTCCTTTTGGTAAACTAATTTATGTAATATCACTTTGTTATTCTGTGAAAACACGGAGGGAATTTGTGTGAAATTTTTATAGGAGATGGACTTATTTAATGTGCAAGAAAACAAGATCCTTTCTCATCTCAACATGACCTCTTCATCCAAATTTTTTTGTAGTATTTTAATTTTTCATACCTTAGTATTTGACTTATAGACTTTTTGAAGAGGCTTGAGGACTAAGTGGTGATGTAAGACAAATGATTTCCGTGTGAGGCTGGACCTGTTCCCTGTTGTAAGCATTGCCAGTGATTGTGCTCATCCTTTGCTCAAGTAACTGCGGGGCTGGAGTTGCTGTACAGTAAGAGGCTGCTGATGCCCCGATCTGTGCCCTGGAAACATCAGTGACAAGCAGCATTACCTCTGAGCAAGTGAAGCTCTTGCTGCATTAAAGCTGAGTGTAAGCAATCTGGGTCTGAAGCCCCTTTTCCTCGGAGCTTGTGTGGTGTAAGTCCCAACTGATTTATTATCTATGAGTGGGACTTTGAGGTGCTGTGAATGGCGTGGAGGCACAGAGATTGATGCGGTGTCATTCCAGGCGGGCATTTGAAGGAATCATAATTCGATGTGTCTGATTTCTGGGCAGATGCGTATCTGAAAGTATTAACCTTGGAACTGAAAGAGTCTGAAGCAGCTTGTAGAAGTTTTATCAAGTGCTAGTGTATACTTCTTGTCTTCTAAATGTTATTTATAGACTGTGGGGAAATTAATGTTGATTAATGGTTAAATTGCTGTCCTGAGTGCTCAGATGCTCTTCAGCTAGTTACGACTGATGAGGGTGCTTTAGAGAAACTCTAAGTGCTCTGAAGTGCCAGCATATCAGGCCTTTTGGTTGCCAGTGTTTCGTTTGCTGTAAACTAAATGCAAACTATCATCTTAATGTAATTTTTTTTTTTTTTTTCTTCTGTCTGGGTAGGTACTTTTTTATAATATAGATAGTATCTGAGAGTGCAGGAATTGATGTTGGGAAAAAGCATTCCATCTTAGGTTGGTTATGCAGAACTTCAGGCACTGGGGTAACAAAACCCATCAGAGCAACTGTAATGAAATAAATTATTTAGACCTTGTGTATTTTTCTGCACCTGGGCAGTTTCAGTTCGGTGGTTCTGCTGCGAAGTGTAAGTATCTATGTTGTTTTAGAAGGTAAAACAGATCATGTCTAGGGCTTGTATGAACTGATGCAAAGCCTCACCCTACATTTGTTGGGTTAGAACTAGTCATGGGATGAGCTGGAGCTGATGCTGTGGATAACTCTCCTGGGAATTTGAAGGAAATCCTTTGTATAGGTTTTTAAGAGACTGTGATGTAGTTTGCTAATGACTCAGGAAGAGTGGAGACTGGGATGCAAACAGGTGAGATTCTGGCTTCCAACACACAGGTCATTATGATTGCCAATGTCTTACTATGAATTTATTAATTGCATAGTATACAAATTCTTTAACAAATATCCTTCTCTTTTATTTGTAGTATATTTTTGGGGAGTTCAGCCCAGATGAATTTAATCAGTTCTTTGTGACTCCACGATGCTCTGTTGAGGTAAGATCTACTTTAAAGATTTTGTTTAGAAATAACATTTTAAAACTACATATATTGTAATATGTTACAATAAATATGTAAAATGTCCTATTTGAAATAGAACAATTTTTATCATGCTCTTAGCTTGCTAATTTACAAACTGAAGATATTCAACAGGAGTCTTTTCGTGTATGTGGATATTAAATCCATTTTTAGAAATAAGAAATGAATTATTCTTTCTTTTTCATGCCATCTTTCAGAGCTGGAATAGCTGACATTGTAGTGACAGGATGTGGAAAAATGAGTTATCCAGCCCTATTACCTCAGCTTTGATTTGCTTTTTTTATTAGAAGTGGATATAGAGAACTTTTTCAGCAGTGTTCTTGGTTGTAAGGTGAGCTTTTAAATCTTTTGAGTCTTTTGAAGCACAGGTTTTTGTAATACATTTTGACAGGTGGAACACTGCTAACCATCAAAGCTAGACTTAAAAGGAAGGCCGTGCATGAGGTCTGAGAAATGAGAAATTAATGTGATCTGTGGATCAATAATGAACTAATTACAATTGCCGTGAGGACCACAGAGTGGAAACAGTTGTCTAATGTGTATTTGAGTGTATAATGTACTACAGATACTGTTGCAGATTCTTACTCTCTAGTTTTTGGTAGAGAGCAAGAAACCATTCCCTGTGTAGGGAAGAGTATTGAATTATGTCATTGTCCTGATCTCCAGACTTGAAAAAGAATTTTTCCTTTAGGTCAAGTTCCATGTTTTTCCTCCAAACATTTCCATCCTGTGTCAGTCTTCCTCCCTCTCCATAAAGGAAGCGACCGCTTCAGCTGTAGCTAGGCCTAGTCTTTTGTCACGTTTTACAAATCCGATGAGCGTTGCGAATGTCAATTCGTTTCCTGTAACGTAATTTTCCTGGTCTAACTAGAGTAGTGCACCTCTAGCAACAATAAAATGTGTGAAGGGGATTTGGGGGTGGGTCAGAAGTAAAAAGATTGCTTCTGCTCCCCTTCAGGGATAGCTTTGTGCCTTCTCTGGGAGATGGGAAGCAGTGCAGAATAGATCTTCAGGTAAAATACACTTCTGTTTTTATTACTGTTACTCCACCATTAAATACAGTAAGCCTAATAGCATGAAGCTTGTGTTCCACTTCATGTCACCGTAAGGTCCTACAGCAGCTATTCTAACACTTGCATTGTGGAAGATGAAGATGTTGTATTTTGACTTCTTTAAAGCTATTGTTGTACAGCATGTTGAAGAAACATAAACCTATAATGTAAAATGATGCGAGGCTGGTTCAAATAACTGTCTCAAGAGTACCACTTGCTGGTTAGCTGTCAAAATCAAAAATGGGTGAACGATGTTCCTTACATTTGTCCTTGATCTGGTTCAGTTCAATGTTTTAATTATCTGGATGATGAAAGAGGAGAGTTAGATTATAAAACTGCAGCGGTGTTTGACATACATTCTGTTTGGGGGGCAGTGCCTGCTCTGGGAGTCCCAGCATCTGTTGCTGCTGGTGTCCTTCTGAAGCCCCTTACTTACACACAGGCTGAGGCAAGGGACTAATTAAAGCTAAACCTTGTCTAGAATGTCTCTTTTTTTTTATTTGGCATTTTGAACATATTCTGTCAGACATCTGTTGACTGAGATGATTCAGATGACCCAGCTGCATTAAAAAAGTCAACTCAGAAATCTCAACTTTACACATGTGCTGCTGATTAACCAGATACATAGGTGACCAGTAGGTGGACTACTCTTTTCTAATTTTCTTTTTCACTTTGTATTTTATAAAGCCCATTGAATTGCAAAAATAATAAATCACTATTTTAGCCACAAGCTACTGACTGTGGACTTCTAGGGCATTTTTTTTTTCTAATTTTAACTGTAAAAATATATTACTGGTGTTCAAAGTTAATTTAGATAATAGATTCTTAACGTTTTGGAGTTTTTTTTTCCACTGGTGGATTCTGATTTTTCAACCTGGAAAGTTGATGTATTGTGGATTTTATGATATGCAATCTTATGTACTTCTTAATAATGCAATTTTAGAAATACGTTTCTTGCTACCTCTGATACATTGTTGTCTATGATGCTTTAAGAAGGCAATATTCAAATGACTGCACTTTTACACAAGTGAAGACTTCAGTGGATGTCTTTAAAATTATTGATTATTGAATTAATATTTAGAATAGTCTCATAAAACTGCACTGTACTCTTACAGCTTTATCTCCCACTGCAGAAACAGTTCAGCTGTTCTCCAGGCAGCTGCTGGAATGCTCTGAGGCAGTGGTTACCAGTTTATGGCAGGCACAAGAGAAGGCATTCAGCTGCTGGGGTAGTTTGGGCGGAGTTGATGGGGGGGATTAGAAATTGCCCACCTCTGGTTACACAGCACAAAGAGTTCTGTCAGCCACCGAGTTCATAAAATGATGCCAGTGTTTTATACTTGAGTGATTTACAATCCAGATGGTTTCTGTGTAGGTTGATTATGTTATGCTTAGGCTGATGTTCAGAAATCTTTGCTTTTGTTAAATGTGATTAACAATAGATTTTAGGTGAAACGCTTGAAGGGCAGCACTGTAGCTGAGCTGAGTTGAGAGTCATAAGGTTTATATGTGAATATTGTCTGTGCAAAGCTCTGTTTTTGTCCTTTCACAGGTAATTTGGTCTGTCTTTGCTTCAGTTTTTATATAAAAGGAAGATAGATTCCTCATTTTTTAAGGTTGTGGTGAGTTATTGTTGATAAAGGAAGATCCTGATACCGGGAGGTGAATCGGTTGAGAAGCTGATGAGCCTATGATGTGTAACCAAGATAATCTTTATCTTTCAGTGATTGTTCTAATCTGCAAGGACACTTGAAGCTGCCGTGCGGGATTTGATAAATATAGAAACAAGAGTTCAAGACACACTCTCAGAAAATTAGATCTTAACAATGGGGTTATTCTTAAAGAAATCAGATGTTTCAAATGAAATTGTTCTTAATGATTTTTTCATTTCTTTTTTTTCATACAGCTTCCCCCTTACAATGAAACAGTTACATGTGGTATTAAGTCCACAGGTAAGTGTCATCATGGTTAGAAATCAACATCCTTTTTTGAAAACATAGTTGGTGAAACTTTCCTTAGACTTGCTACAAGCTCTCTTTAAATTTATTCTTTGGAGCTCAGTCAGCAGGCCTATGTGCGTATATTTGGCAGGTTGCTTTTTTAAACCCATTTATTGCATGAGATGGGTGAGACTATTTAAAATTATTGCATTGAACTCCAGCTTATTGCTGTGGATGTGCTTACTCCTCAGTTGTGTTACCACACAGTCTTAGTGTCCTGCTGAAATAGTGCAGTAGCTGTAAAAATCTGGAGGCCTGGAGCTTGCTAGAGAACTCATACTGAAGAAGCAACTAACTTGTGTGGCGTTCAGCTGGCCCTCTTCTAAGGCCACAGACTGAGTATTTTCTGGCAGTTTTAACCTGAAGACAGCTCTGCAAGCGTTGTTCTCTCCAGTGTTCCCTTTGACACTGTTTTTGTCTGGCTCAGCTATTTTTTGGGAGATTTTTTTTTTGGTGAAATTATGACACGATGTAAGAATGTGTTAGAGTTCCTGTTTTGAGGCTATAACGGTCACATTTCTTCTCCGTCTTAGCCCTAAACCTTACAGTTAGAAAAAGAAATCTGGCCTTACTTCATAGTCGCGTAAAGCTGAAAACTAAGTAGGAGTCACCCTGAGATTATAGCTTTGTGTGGTATAAAACTTTCTCAACGTTTTATGCAGCAGGTAAATTACAGTTGGTTTTTTTTTGGTTGGTTGTTTTTATGGTGAACCCTAGGGAAGAGCAAGGAAGCTGAGATTTACCCAGATAGAGTATATGAGAGGGATAAAAGTGACATCCAGATAGTCTTCAAAATAATCCAGCTTTCTGACAGGACACTGCTCAGTATTTAAGAGGACCAACATGCACATATTAAAGTTTAAGAACACATGATCATTATGCTTAGCAACTATAGCCTTATATTTAAAGGTAAATAAGATAACCAGTCATAAAGGGGATAACAGATCCTATCTGAAAGCAGATGTACAGCATTCTGAAAACTGGGGAACTCTATTTTAGCTCAAGACCCTTTTTAGGACCCTGAGTAGCTTGAAGGAGGCCTTTGACGAGTTCATTGAAAGGCCCATGGAGTAGCGCAAGCTGCTGCTGGTGGCAGGGACATCCAGTCACATACTGTTTTGTCTACCTGTGGGTTTAAGTTCTGTTAAGACTTAGATTTCAATGTTAACAAGCCATGCAGAAAGTTGGTTTGTACAAATGTTTTTCAGATCATTCCTAGACCCTGAGAGAATCCCTCCCAGCCTTGAGATTAGGTAATGACAGCAAATTAGGCTTTGCCTGAAAAATGTCTTTAACAAGCTTGCACTGTACTGTGCATGCATATTACACTGTGATGGCTGCATAGGAAGCTGTGGAAACTAAAATGGAATGCTGTGCTTATGCAGAGTATTTGTAATTACAATGAGACGACACCTACTGACCATGTTGTCACCCCCTAGCCTAATTTTTTCTGCTCGTCTTCAGTATTTAACTTTATTACATAATTAGAAGATTTGTTAATACCTAAATAATCAAATCATGGCTGAAGCTCTAATATTCAGAACTGTGCTCAGACTAATTAGTGCCAAGTATTCACAGCTTTGGTTATTGTGCGTAGACCCTGTCCTGTGAGCATCTGTTGATGCTTGTTTCAATATGCTACCATGTTGTTCCTGACAGATGCATCTGTTTCAGTCTATTCAGGGGGTGTGCTCTGAACTAGATTGAAACAAAGTTGCCCAGAAGCAAAGTGGAAGGTCAAAACAAGTAATAATAAAAAAAACTAATTTTTTTCAAAGAACTTGACACAATCTTAAGGCAAATGAGCTTCTGCCAGCCACCCATAAACTAACTGTAGTGTAGATACTGGTGTTTATTATTATTCCTGCCGTAAGGTGTAAAGTTCAATTATTCAGTTGTGACATCCTAATTTGTATTAAATACTAGAATATCAGTTATTCTCTTGACTAGATATTATCCTACAAATTTCGCATTGCACCTTCAGCTAAATTAACTTTCTACCACAGTTACAAAGGGTACGTTTTGTTTTCTGTTCCCCACTTGCCCTGAGTTGGCTCTTGCGATTGTCTAGAGTACAGTAAGCTGATTAGCTCACCAGAACAGAAGAAAATACTCCCGTGGATTATTTTTTTTGCCAGGTTAGCCTTTGGTAGCACAAGTGCTGGAAGCTTGCTGGTGAATGGAGGAGCAGGCTGGGAGGACAGACCTGAGCCCCTTCGCTTTTAGCTGTGGTAGACTTAACTCGCCCATGAAAGGAAACCCCAGTCTTTATTTCAAAGCAATTACTATTTGTTGATTCTTTTCCAAACAGATTTTGGAAAAGAAACAAAAAGTTCCAGTTTATTTTGAATTGGCAGGGATTTGAAACAATTCCCTCTTATTGTGGCTGGAGGAATGTTACACGTTACCAGTTGCTGCTTGTGCTTTTTACTGTTTTAACAGCAGGTAAAGAACTAGCTCTCAGATCATGTGTGAACTAACAAGTTGCTACATCCTCAGAAGAACTAATGAGGACTAGTTATGTTGTGGATTTGTGTCCCATGTCCTCTAAAACCTATGGCCAGCTGTTGCAAGCAGATGAAGCTGTGGCTGGTTTTGAGCTGTGCATCCTGGCAAGGCAGCCAGCGCGTAGCACTGATTCAGTAGCCAGCTACTGTTGGTGCTGAACAGAGTTAGGTGATGCCTGAGATCTCCCAGCCCTTCCCTCTTAAGTGGTATCAGGCAACATCATTCCACCTCCCTGCCTCCAGGCTGTGGATTTAAAAAGAAACTTAAGCTCTCTCTTCTGCTGGGTGATAGGTAGTGCTGATTGCAGAAGTAGCTGGTGAAAGGTGGCTTGACAGGCACAGTGTTAGGAAATCCTGGGCGTGGGGGTGAGGTTGAGCGAATTTGAAATTCAGGCTCTTGTTAACATGATTTAAAGATAGAAGGTTTGTATGGAGAGTTTTTCTCTCTCCCTTTTAAAGTTTCTTTTAGCCTAACTGGCAGCCAGATCAAAATTGATAGAGGTCACATCTGTTTACAGCTCATTAATTAACGTATTGAGAGAAAAGCAATTAACAACTGTATTTATATTTTTATATTGTAATTTAGCATGGTTCTATTCTGAAATTGTGTGAGCTACTGATCATGCAAGACATTATATATGATTACTTGACTGATCTTTATTAATAAATTTGGAGTATTTTGCAATTGCATGCGTTAGACCTCAACACACGTTGAATGTGTGTTATTCTTCACTTGATTTTAAAAATATGCACACTTCTTTTTTTTGAAGTTAATATTTTTGCCAACTGACTTTTCTAGAAGGGACTTGGGGAGTTCTGAAACAGTTACGTAGCAAAGCTTTCTCCACTAGACTCTATTCTTCCATAGGATTATTTCCTTTATTTTTCTTTGGGAACTTCTGTTGAGTGATTTCACTGATATACTTGAAAACACACGCCTGTTGACGTGTCATACATAAGTTGGTCAAAAACTTTGAAAGTTTTTGGTGTGCCAACTTATTCTATTGGAAATAGCGCTCAGTGTTGTTTGGTTCTCTTGTAAAAGTTTGAAAAGTGCTTTTTAGCTCCTCATCTTGGAGCAAACAGAAAATATTAAAATTAATGTATTTGACACAGTGACATCCATATCATAGGAAGACTTGCAAAACTAAATGACCTGCAAGCACTAAAATGTGAGCTTACTTTTAATGTTTCTGAGACTCAGAAATTTCATTAATTTTATCTCTGTTTGTTAAAATGGTTGTAACTGAGATAGTCAGTGGTAGTAGTTGGAGCACATACATTATAAAACTAATTAAGTTCCATGAAATTGCAATACTTTGTGACTGATAATTTTTAGTGATACTGATACTCTCATGCCTTCCATGAGAATATTTCTTAGCATTTCATGTCAAAGTTCCAGGATAAATTTTAAAAATGTAATCCACAAATTTCTCAGCATTGATTGTACATAAGAGTTGAACATTGACTGGCATTGAGGTATGTCTGTTCCATTTCTTGTCTTGCAATTGGTCATACGTATCACACTGTCAGTCATACATTCAGCTGTCATAAAAGTTACTGATGAGCCTAGAGTTCCAAAAACTAGTTGCACTGTTTCTGTACAATTTAAAATGAAAATATTTTTCAGTTGTTAATGATTATGATAAATCTTTACATGCCAGAAAAAAAAAACAACAACAAACTCTACATTTTTAAGGGCTAAACTGTTAAAGTCTTGCACTTTCTAGTTGGCTGTGGAAAAGGCTGACTTTGGAAGAAGTGTGGAGTTAAATATTGCACCATGTTCTAGATGCACTTACTGAGTAATTAACTTAATGCATTACATTGCTAAAGTCATTGGGTTTTAATAGTTATTCTTAATAGGTCGATTTAACAGGTGTTCCTTGCAGGAACAGTGCAGTGGTTTTGAAAATTACATAATTAAAGAAAAAACTGTTTAAGAAAAGCTGAGACGTATTCTGTAGTCCTCAGGAAAATGATGCTTTTGAAATGGTCATTAGGGTTGAGATAAAGAATAAGAACAATTTTTGTTTGAGGGAATGTTGCTTGTTTTCTATGTTGCAGGAAAATACTTTTTTTCCTTGACTTTTGTAGCTTTTTGGTTAGATGTCATCCAGTAACTCAGGTTTGCTTTCTTTTGTCCAGGGGAAGAGTATCAGAGAATTGAATTTGGTGTTAATGAAGTTATTGAGACAGAGTCCTCTGTACTAAATAACACTGACTACAGTATTTCAAGCACTCTGAATCCTCAGGCTCCAGAATTCATTCTCAGTTGTGCACCTGCTCAGAAAACCCCTGATGATAGCCTCAGCGAAACAAACTACAACTCCATTGACTGCCAGTTCAGCGATCCAACCCTCGCTTTGGATAGCGGTTCAAATGCTGAAAACGATGGCTTGTCTGGAGGCCTTGGGCAAAGGGAGCGCAAAAAGAAGAAAAAAAGACCCCCTGGATACTACAGCTACTTGGAAGACGGCATCGCTCCCACAGAAGCTCTTGTAAATGGCCACGCCAATTCATCGGGACTGAACAGCACGGAGGATACGGAACTGACGGGAGACATCCCCTCCCTGGCCACCCCAAGGACTTGCAACAGCCCGGACAATTCTGTGGACTTCGTTAACGAAGCTGTTTCTGATGATTCTGTTTCTAGCGCACTAGACAATACCAGGACTGCAGGGCAGCCTGAGGTATGCAGTGTTACTAATTCTGAACAGTTTTGCATCCCCTCAGAGACTGGCAGAGATAGCCCTTTAAGGACAGCTGTTGTACAGTCTTATGCTGGTACTGATACTACTGAAACTCTTGGCGTTACTAATGGACAAACACTTGAATCCTCGGGTGAGGACACAGCTGCCAATGGGGTAGAATTGCACACTGTGGAAAGCACTGACTCAGACCAAGCTAAGCCTGAGGAAGCTTCACCTACTACTGAGGCAACTGTCCCGGTTGCAGGATCAGTCCCTGTTAATCAGCCTGCAAAATCGTGGGCTAGTCTTTTTCACAATTCCAAGCCCTCTGCTTCCACATCTGTGGTCTATGTTGAGACTAAGTATACCCCTCCTGCCACATCTCCTCTGGTCCCTGAAAAACAGGTTGAAGTCAAAGAGGGGCCTGTTCCAGTTTCAGAGGATCCTGTAGCCATAAAGATTGCAGGTATAGTTAACACACACGAGTGGATGGTACAGTAGAAGGGTATTGTTTCCTCGCTTGTAAACAGGAGTGTACAGTGTTGAGAGAAGGTTCCTCTGCTAATGTTCTTAATAAGATGACTGTTAATACACAGCTGGGAAAGGTGTGATTTAAATCAGCTAGGTTTGCGTCCCCCTGAGTTGAGTAAACAGCAACAAGACACTGTCATATTGTACCAAGTGCAGTAAAAATACTGCTGCTTTTCAAACAATATGCTTAAATGGTCTTTTTTTTTTTTTTTATGTACTAGTTAGATTCAACTGTATACTGTTGTAATAGGGAGAACACATTAGAAAAGTTTGTTGTGAAAACAGTGTGTCATATTATCTGGTATTTACGATCTTGTAATGCGTTCCAGAAAAGCGTTAATATTTCTATGCCAAAGTACCTGAAATTCCTGGATGCTTGCAGGAGCTAAAGTGTAACATCTAAATATGTTCTGCTTCAGGAATTTTAATTTAGAAAATAGTACTAATATTTATTGATCTGTTGTTTTAATGGTTTGTCTTCCAAATTTTGAAGAATAATCCTTACCCATTTTAAATGATATTATTTTATTCAGAAATAATGCTATTTCCTGCCTATTAAGAGTAATTATAAGAAACCGTCCAAAGGGTACATTCAGAAAGAACGTGTGATATAAAGGCTTGCGCTGTTGGTATTGTATCTGTGGCTCTAATGAGAAATACTAGGATGTGAATGACATGTTTCCCAGTTGAATTTGCAAAAACATGAAAAAAAAAAAAAAAAAAGCCAGTTGTATTTTATGTCACTGAACAAAAATAAGTATTTTAAATTTGTGAAATAGTCCGTGTGTGAAAAGGTCTATGCGAAATCCTGCTGACTTAAGCCAGAAGCTAATTTACAAGTACTGCAGCAGTTCGTGTGTGACAACTTCAAGTCAAAGATCATTTTCTACTCTTAACTGGAAGCTGACCTGGAGATTTCTGTTCAGGATACCCCAAAGTACATGCCTGCCTCATATCCACATGCTTGCTCAGTAATTGTCTTGTTGCTTAAACCTGTCTGTTGAGAGGAAAGCTTTATTCTATGTATTTTTCACTTGTGTCATAGAGGGCTGGACTACGGTGTGTGTATATGTACAGATGCTGGTTCGTTTGAACCCATACCTGCAGTGTATGTTACACTCTAAACTTACGCTATCACTTGGTGATTAATTGCAACTTTAAAAACTTTTGTGGTAACAGTAAAAATAGAACTGCTTACCACAGATGAAGTTACTTTGTCATGTCCAAGTTGCTTCAGTTTTAGGTTAACTTTGTACAGAAACAGTAAATGTCTACAGTATTTTGCCACCAGGTGGGAGCAGAGCTTTTATTTTGTCTCAATGTATTGAAATAGCAATATTATTTTTATGCAGTTTTCTTTTGCACCTTCACTATTAGCTTGCTTTGCAGAGGAAAAATTTGATTATATATGTTTCCAGTGAATAGGAATACATCTTCTCATTTCAGTTAATTTAGATAGGAATTACATTGCTGCAATTCCTGTTGTTCAGATGTTGCTGATTTCACTACAAAATGTTTACACAAGCATCAGAATGCCATGCGATCAGTGCTTTGCTCTGTGGAAGAAGGGGATTTTAAAAAATAAGAAAAGAGATAGTGTACCTGTTTCCCAAACAGGATTGAGAACACTTAATAAAGTCCTTTGTTTCTACACCCACATATAAAAGGTGTTACGTAAATATCTCAAGTTCAGCAAGCAATGTTAGCAAATCTTCTAACTTAATGTTGGAGCTCTGAGGCCCTTCTGTATAGCTTCTGTTTAAAACAGGTGCTCAGGACATGAGCACAGGTGCCTTTTCCATGGATAAATCAGTGTTTCTTACCTTAATTTCACCAGTTGCTACATGGGGATTAATGGTTCACAGGCACCTTGACATTAATTTGATGCTACTTCATTCATCCACAAAGGTCTGTGGCTTCTTAGTCCTCAAATTCAAATGAAACCTGCAATAGATCAGGAGGTGAGAATCAGGACCAAAAAACAAAACAGTTCTCACGTTAATCTTCATGGGGACAAAAGTCCTGAACAGTTAACTTCAGCAAGTGGCTAAGGTGTGCTGCGAGTGGCTTTACTGGCATAGCTACTAAACAGGTAAAGGGAACTTTTGAAGCAAGTTAGGAACAATTGATGTTAATTTAGCAAATTTCGAGGAAATCTGGTAATACATGTAGAGTGGTAGAAAAGAACAGGTGCAGGGCTTGCATATTTAGAAAGGGAGCACAGTACAAGTTCTTCATGTTAGCCTAATTTAAATGCTAGGATAAACGTTTTAATAATTCATTTCTAAGGGATAGTACAGTTATAAATATTCTGTATCTGTCAAAAATTAACAAACTTGGTCACGTTTAACTTGCCACATTTCACAGCTAATAACTACACTGTGATGCGTAACTGGATGATTGAGCCTAGATAAGACTATCAACTGAGTAAGCTATTCTGTAAACTCTAGGGAGTTGATAAGTGTCCTGAGTAGAGTTGAAGATGACTAAATTTGATTTCCAGTTTGTCTTAATGCCAATTTATACAGCTGTAATAAGATGGAAGGTAACTGTTGTAATTCTGTTGTTGCTGACGAGGGCTTGATGAAATTGTTTTGTTCCTCTTTGAGCTTTACTTCTCTGGGAAGATGTAATAGTGCAGCAGAGGAAAGAGAAGTAAAATCTGAAGACTAATGTTTCAACAAACGTGGAAAATTAGGATTTTCTTTGTCTTAGAAAAGATTGTAGGAGCTACCCTGGCTTTAACTTTAAATACATAAAGCAGATGTGAATTCCAGTTAGTGATGTGTGTTTTAAAATAACTTCAAATCTTAAGAAACTTTCCTTATGGTATTATATGTATTTTGCTTTCTTCCAATACTCTTGTAAAAGTTATTTTACTGTGTAAATGTTAGATGTGGTATGAAAAAATTGTATTGAATGTAATTACTGTAAACAAAAGCAATTCTTTGTTAAAAGAAACAAAACGTGCTGCAGTTACTTTAGACGTTGTTTCCAAAGCAGTTTTATGACCACAAGAGGATGCTAAAGTCTTTAATATTTTTACTCCATATGATATGGTGTGAGGAAAAATAAAGTTAGCCTAAAAAGGTATTGGTAGGCTTTAGAAACGAGAGCCTTTAGGTTATTTTTATCCTAATTTTCAACAGTGATTAATTATGTTAACAGGAAGATCGAATGTGTGGACAACACATTTAAAACTTTGTGTTAACATATTCTGAAATATTAATAATTCAATGACAATGAAATATTAATAATTCAATGACAAATACATTTCAGTCCCAGAAGGATTTTCGTCTGTACCTGCAGTAGATGCTAAGGTCTGCTGTTAGACCTTTTTGTCATCTGCCCTTTCGCATGCCGGGCTCTTAATGTAACAGAGGACTGATATTTACACCTTCTGGGTTTTGGTTAGAACTGGCATTTTCAGAGGTTATAGCTGCAGAGAGGTTGGAAGAAGCAAGCTGTGGATTTTTCCTATTATCACCTCCTCTACTTATTGCTCCGTGCCTTGTTCTCCTGTCACCTTACTGCATGTATTTAGACAGTTCTTCTAGTGAACAGCTCCAGCTCTTAAGTTTATGCGGTGTGTAGCGTGATGGCTTTAGAGGCCCTCACATTCATTATAAAACCAAATAGCCCTCTTGGTAGGCAGTTGCTATGTTTTTGTATTTTCTGTATTTTCTGTCTTGTATGCTTCTAGTCCTTGTTTTGCAAATGTAAAACATGCCAGACCCAATATTTTCCTTAAACAGGTTTTATTTAGGTACCTAAATAATAGGTCAGCCTTCTAGGAAAAAATTCCCTGCTTGCTCTGCATTTCATAGCTGTGACAGACTTCAGTTTATTGGCCACAGTTTTTACACTTGTGCCATTGCTGATGGATTTGAAAGTGTGAAAACAGTAAGCTTTATATTGTGTAAGCCACTAAGTAATCCTGTAGATTTTAAGTCTTAAAGCAGTAAATAAAATGTTCTGTTCAGAAGACTAGGTTAATATCTGCCCATCCTGTTTGCACTGAGATAATTTCGCTGTATGATAGTGTGTGTTGAAACTTGTAAACTAAGGCTGCTACATCAGTATCAGTTCTCTTCAGAGCAGGAGAGGAATTTCACAAATATTCCATAAAATTGATAGCAAGGGATTACAGCTAATGGGAATTTGTATCTACATATGCATCTGTATCTATTTATCTAAATAAAATAGTCTTACAGTAGTAAAATAACAATTAAGAAAAATAGTTCTCAATTTTGAAACAACAGTAATTAATTTTTTTATACACCTGACCCAAATTCCAGGATGTCTTCTGCTGAAGAAATCTGTCTGATTAAAATACAAATCCTGTTTAAATGAAGTTAAAATTACTTGCTAAAGTTTCTGTGAATCTTGTTAACTCATTTGCATTATTGTGTAAAGCATTACACTCTTGTTTTGATGCCTAGCATGTGCATTTTATTGATGCTCAATTTACTGTTTCTTATTCTGCAGAAATACTGGAAAATGTAAAACTAATACATAAACCAGTGTCTTTGCAACCGCGAGGGCTGATCAACAAAGGAAACTGGTGCTACATCAATGCTGTATCCTTACCTTGGAAAAAAATAATATGCTTAAGTTAAAATGTATTCTATCTGTCTCAAAGTTTTCCTGGTTTACTCTGGTAAGTGCTACAGAAAAGTATCTTCACGTAACGTAATGCTGTGGATGAGTTGTTTAATGCTAGCATCTGGGTATTTGGGTGTCATTGAACTCAGTGTCTGAGGTTCCCTGCAGCTGGTTGCACAGTCCTGTTCAGTTTCTCTTAGCTCTGTCAAAATATTTCAGAACTGTAGTTGTCTCATGACTGGAAGGAAACCTCCTTGTAAATTCTAGTTGCGTCTACTGGTGGCTCTTTGTGCAACAACTTAAGTGTTTCTTTTGTGAAGTGCTAGTACTGCTAGTGAAAATATGAAAACTAATTTTAAGACCGATCGTTGCAGAACCTCATAACCTATTTCCAGGTGAGCAGTTCTGCTTTAAATAACCACTTCTGTCTTATAACTGGTTCTGCACTCATCTGATTTTCTCTATTAGCTCCCATTGTTCACTCTTAACATGTTCCATGAGAACTTGTTACTGAATTTTTACACGGTCTAGGAATCAGGTTTATATCTCACTAGCTGTTGAGGCAGCTGCCTTTTTTATTTCTTTGCCCCTTCAGTATTGTAGTACATTTCCTCTGTTCACTGTTTTCATCATATAGCAGCAGATTGATGTTTTTAAAATATTTTTCTCCCAAGGCGTACTGTAGTTTTACTGGTTGCTCTAGACTTGCCCTTAAACCAAAGAATGTTTCACATCACTGTTTCGGTTATGAGGGTGAATCACCACTTTTGTCTTCTGGCTTCTTCCATTTTTCTTAGTCTAACACGCAAATGTTTCCAGGTTATCACGTGCTGACTTTCAAATAGTTAATTCTGTGAAGTCATTCCTATGAAAATAGCTTTCCTCTTCTGTTCCTAGACCAAATGCTACCTTCTTCTTTAGTTAAAGTATTTGGAATGATTAAAATGTCAGTGAAATCACTGCACGTTTCAAGATGCTGAAGTTTTTAAGCAGGACTTCTGTACATTAATAAGCTAATGTTTTAAGATAAGTCCATCCATGAGTTCCTCTATAGTTATCAGATTAGTCTACATAATAAAGAATTAAGTTTATGTATATAGTTTTAATATGATTGAGTATTTGGTTAATATGCAGATTATTTTTTCTGAATATTTCCTTAATGCCACTGCGTAGACCCTGCAAGCCTTGGTTGCTTGCCCTCCAATGTATCATTTAATGAAGTCCATTCCAATGTATTCAAAATCACAGCGGCCGTGTACCTCAACACCAATGATAGACAGTTTGTAAGTAGCTTGTTTAAAAAAATAATCTGCGATCGGATTAATCTTATTAAGAAAGCTCTAAGAAATGGTTGTTACTGCAACTGATAAAAGCTAGTATCTATCCAAAAGTTTCTTGTGCTTTTCTTTGATGACACTTGACTTTCATCATGAACTTTATAATTACTTGCATTGTCAAGGAAGATACTTCCTGTTGCCTAAGTATAGCTTTTAATTAGTGTTCTATGTGCAAAAATGAACTGTGAGAACTGCAAGAGCTAATCTCGCACCTCATCATGATCAGCGACGGTCTGGTTAATTTTTATATCTGAACGTTGAGACTTCTGTAGTGATAATTTAGGGCTTTTGGTTGTCTATAACGACAATGATCTAATTTTATTATTTGTCCTTTTAAGTCTTAACTTGCTGCTCATGTGTAGTTGTTCCTTCCATTCTGTTTCAGTGTTCGTTTAATGAATGAGTTCACTAATATGCCTGTACCTCCTAAAGCCAAACAAGGTGAGTGGGAGTAGAAGGAGAAAAGTCTTTTAAAAGCATAATAAGAAAGCTTTGGGGTAAGGATCTACATTGCGATGTACATAAGATATGTGAGTAGTGGTGTTTGATCCCTTCCGTTGGTCTTCAGATTTCAGGGTTTCTTGGTATCTTTAAAAGTTTGCAGTTACTTTTCTGTCAGTGTCATGGTTTTCCTTATTGGCGTTTTGTATCAAGAAGTCGTACATGTTGGACCTTACATACTTTATTCCATTTGGTAGATCAAATGTACAAATGCAATAAGAATATATATATATATATTTTATAAAGGTTAGCTTAATTGTTAAGATGTCTTCCTGGAAACATCCCCATCCTAACAAATCATTTGGTATTCACTGTTTCCTTCCTTAGATACTTCCAGCTGTTTGGTTTATCAGCTTGCTCAATTCTGTAATTCTGTGCTGTTTCTTTTTTTTTTTCCTTAAATGCATTGCACATACATTACTTCATAACAAGACAGGGCCATAACAAGTCTCTTGAGCAGTTAGAGCTTCCCTGCAGGAATGTGATCATGGCTTTTAATTCCTCACCATCCTGTGCACTATCTCAGTGTTAAAACTTTGTATGATTCTTGATAATATGTGTTTAGGATCAATGACGTAGTGGGGAATAGAGCGTTTTTCAGTGTAAGTAAACTGTCTTACAGGTTTCATTGTTCAATCTCTAAACCAAATCTGTTATATTACAAATAGAAATTACAAATTAGAAATAAAAATCAGTTTCAGGAATGTGTTTATGTAACATTATAAGAAAATACCACTAGGCCTTGATTGTTCCAGTGATTTCCAAGCAGTTCAGACATTTCTGTGGTTTGCTGCTTTTAAGTTTTGTTTCTGTAAAACAAATCTTACTGCCTTATGCAACTTACTTTGCTTCTAGGTCATTTTCATTGTGTTGTAGTTTTCAAGGATATTTTCTGAGGCCTTCTTTGTATCACCTTTAAGTTGAATGCTGTGTCAAAATGTTTCGGGGGTGTCTTTTTTTTTTTTTTCCCCTCCTTCCTTGCAGGAAGGAAAAGTGATCCATTACAAATACTTCCCTAAAACAAAAGTATTACAAAAATTTAAATAGAAGCAGATTTTTTTTTTTGTGGTGGTTATGGATATTTTTGTTAATCTTCATAGTGTTGGGTGCAAAAAGAGAGTAATAACATTTTCCAGACCATCTGTAAGTAAATGTGGAATCATGTAAGATGCCTCTTGGAAAAAGGTTATGGATGTGAGAGTTGTATCTTAATGATTCTGAGCTCCAGTTACTTGGCTGAAACTGTAATAAAACTGTTAATGAAACTGAATTTTAGATTCCAAAATCTAGTGATGTATGAAATGATTATGAAGGTATAATGTAGAAAAACTTCTGTATGTTGTTACTTATATATACTTCTCTTTGTCTTGTAGCTTTAGGCGAAAAAATTGTGAGAGACATCCGACCAGGAGCTGCCTTTGAACCTACATATATTTATAGACTTTTGACAGTTATCAAGTCAAGTCTGTCAGAAAAGGTGTGGCTTACAAGTCTCTTATTTCCGTAATTGCATCACAGGAGAGTCACTGTACCTAAAACAATGTAAACGCCATACATACATCAGTTTCCGTGCCTAAATATCACCAAAATCAACTACTTGGTAGTTAGTTATAATTAAAGTAGACTTAAATGATAGGAAGATGTTCATAAGAAGTTTTAACAGTTCGGTGTGTCAGAATAATTAAAAAATTGGAACGGAAAAACTTCTCATTCTATAGGGAAGGTACTGTGTTGATTCGTATTTAAGAAATAATCAGTTACTCATTTCTGCTTGGGATTCAGCATGGAATGATGGAAGTTCCAGTGAGACTTAAAAATACCATTTCAGGTTTAGTTTCAATTTGAATAAATGATAATAGTTCAAGCCATCTTTTGATTTGGACTTTGACTGCAACTTTTGGTCTTATTTCTAAAGGAAATTGCAAAAATATTATAACTAGCACGTTAAATTAAATACGTATCAAAAAGAGTGGAAAAAATGCTTGTATCTAGGTGGAACTTATGTATGTACTCACTGTCACGGGAGGTTATCAATTAACATGTTGGTTCTCTTTGAAATAAAAATGGGGGGCTGTTACAATAAAATTAAAACTTTGACTTTGCACTTCAGACTCAGTAGTTGATAAAATGTTAATGGGAAAGCCAGATGTTCAATGTCTTCTGTCTACTGTTAAATTGAAAATATGAAAATACTATACAATTATTGGATTTTTTTTTTAGGGCAGACAAGAGGATGCTGAAGAATACTTGGGATTTATTCTCAATGGACTACACGAAGAAATGCTGACCCTAAAGAAACTTCTCTCTCCACATAATGAAAGTTAGTTTTTTTCTGTAGCGAACTTCATTTCATTCAAATACGTGTCACTAAAGATGTTTCCCCTCTTTTTGTGTTAATTTTGTAACACTGAGAAATGTTTAGAGTAGAAGTTGAGATAGGTTTAGAATGCTACATTTTCAAGGACTCATGTGTTTAAAAAATAATCTTTTGCTAAATAAAGTCTTTCCAAAGGATAAAGTAAGTCCATCCTGTTTACAAATAACCCAAAATTTTGCACTGTATTTGTAAAAGCATTATGCTTCTATAGATACTGAGTGACATCAGTTTTTTATTGAGCTCAACTGAACATTATCTGAGGCTAACTCAAGTTCGTTGGCCTTGTCTTAAGCATATGTATGTTTCTCTGCCATTTATAATATCTCCAGTGTCAGTTGTTTACTGGGGTTTTGGCTCTCTCCATAGAAGTTCAAAAATATGTGTATTTTGTCACTGATCTGTAAACCTCTGTTGATTAAGATCTCTTTTTGGAAGTGCAGTTTTCTAGACTAACGGCTAATTTATATCTAATTTAAAACGGAACATATTCTATAACTTAAAGTTTTATTGACACAGGCAGAGACAAGAGACAAGTTCTCTTTGAAAGAAGTGTTAGGAGATGTACACAGCCTAAAACACCATTTTATTTTATGGTGGCTTTATGTCTGGGTCCCCTATTAAAAATGAAACAAAATACTTAGCCAAGTATAGAGTTTAGATCACCAGCTACCCATTTCTCTTTAGCAGGGTAATTTTTTCTATGATATAAAATGATCATTCCATATTTTGTTGTTTAACTGTATGCAGTTTATAGCCTCCTCACTTTGGCATTCACAAAGAAAATATTTGCTAAGTCTTGGGTTCGCTGTAAAATACATGTGCAGAAAGGGAGTTTTATTTAATAATAGCATAATTATGCTTCCAGAATAACACTTGACTTTCTAGTTTTCTAACCAACAAATTTGACTGAAATATATGAAGCTTTGTTAGGAAATTACATCTGTTTACATACACATTAGTGAGCTGCTTTCTGTTTGTATATGGATATGGATAGGTCCAGCTGTGAGGGAACCAGGAATGTACTAATTTTTCTTCTCAAATCTATGGTCTGTGAAATCTAGATAATCTAAGAAAACATTTTATCTTCTGAAAAAAGTTCCTATCTTCCTTTTAAATTCTTTACTTAGATGCAGGTTTATTTGCAAAAAAAAATATTTTTTTCTTCTTCCCTTTAAGAACTCACAGTTTCCAACGGCCCTGAGGCTCAGACTGTTCATGAAGAAGAGGAGCAAGATGAACAAGGAGAAGGCAGTGAGGATGAATGGGAGCAAGTGGGACCTCGCAACAAGTCATCAGTCACTCGACAGGCTGACTTCGTTCAGACTCCAATTACTGATATTTTTGGTGGTCATATAAGGTATAGTACTTGTTAACAAAAGATGTTGAGACAAGTAGGCTGCTTTGCCTTCACAAATACCTTATTCCTCTTCTGTGTTTCTCACAGTAGTTGGATGGAAGAAATTTAAACATTCATCTCTCCCAGCAGGAACAAACCGTTGTACCATGAAGCATTTGTTATGCATGTGAGGGTTCAGAAAATGAACCAGAATGATCAAAAGATTGCTCCAAATGGTTCTGTGATTTGTTGTAGAGTATGAATCTTTTTGTAAGCAACTTAAGTGAACAGGTTATTCAGGGAACAAAACTCAATTGCATATAGAGGAGGAGTGTGAAATGTGTGCTTTGTATGGTCATACTAATATCTAAAAATTCCAAAGAACTTTACAGCTGCCTATTTTTTATGAACTCTGAGGAGTCTTTCCTCAGAACAGAAAGATATAGCGAGATTTGTCAAGAGCTAAATGCAATCAGTAAGAGAACTGAAATATAATCAAAAAAATTATTAACTTTTTATTGTTTAGACACGTGCTTCACAGCGGCAGGAAAGTTATGTGTAATAGTTAATAAATAAAATGTTAAAGACGAAAAGTTTGGAAAAATGTAAATTGCTACAAGATGTTACAGGAATGAAAAGAATGTGGGACATTGCTTGTGTTCAGGTCTGATACCAGAGGAAGTCAGAAAGTGGATACTGAAGGAATATTTTTTGGAAAGGACGCCTCATGGCTTGTTTGGAGAAATATGTAATTTAAAATGAAAACAAGGTAAACACTTATTAAAAACATATTCTGAAACAAAAATGCTAGACTTGACGAATTATTTTTATATTGGAGACAGACACTTAATTGCTAGTGTTTGACTCCTTACGTTGCCAGGTATTCAGTCCAGAGGTGTGAATAATGCCTTCTGCCTGCGAAATACAGTGAAATTATTCTTTAGGGATTTCAGTCAGACAGCTGGCAAATAAAATGATATTTTCCATAAAAATTGGCAGACAGCTGTTTGTACGTATTGAACTTCCATGTTGATGGTATCTTCATTTACCCAAAGTATTGTTAATACCCTGTAGTGTTTTTATCATGGTTGGAGTCAAGATCTCAGTAGGAATCCATCAGTATGTTAAATTACGAATATTTAGGGAATGCTGTCTTCTGTAGAAATCCACAGGAAATGACATAAAATAGAGATGGTACTGAAAAAGGCAAAAACTTGCACTGAGCGACAGAACTACAAGGTCCGATCTGACATCTGTTGTCTACAGTCACCACACCCATTTTATTTAGCCTCCAAACTAGGTCACACAATTTACCACAGAAACAGTATCCCATGTTGTGATGTTGGAAGGCTTCCTCCTCTGAGGCTGAGGGTGGAGATAGGAAGGATTGAATACAGAATTGCCAGTAGAAGTCTACCAAAGAAGCATCAAAACTTGGAAAAAATCCCATGGAAAAAGCAGCTAGGAGAACATGGTGTGCATTAGCATCTTCTGGCTTGGGTCAGACTATTAAATGCCTATTTAGGTGTAATCACTTAAACAACTTATTTTCTTAGGGCAATGTGAGGCTTAAATGTAAGCACATAGAAGAGTTTTGTCAGGGTCTGATCTGTTCATGTGCAGAGTCCCTTTTGATTTTTTTCAGCTCACGTGAATTTCAAATATTAATTACACAAGCTAGCTTATATCCAGTTAGAAGCCTGATAAATATTTCCATAAATAGCCACAATTCTTCCCTTCGAATGAACTCTTATTTTAAAAGGATATACATATAATGTATTGGTGTGATTTAAGCAGGATAGCAATGAGAAGTGCCTGTTTTCATGAAAAAATTTTTATCTTGGAACAGTACTGCTAACTGTAACTTTGGAACAGTACTGCTAACTTCAGAGTTCTTAGAATACATGAGATTATTTACTGAAAATGATGGATTTTTCCTTGATCAATTGAAATTTCTAATTATTCCGATTACTCATTTTATCTATGGAAAACTAAATTCTATCAAAGGTTTTGCTGCCAGATCCATTTCTGCATTTTGAAGAAATGTTGCAATCTTATTTCATGTGACTTCTTAAAAAAAAAAACAAACACAGTGTTATCTTTTCAGAATATCATCCATATTATTAATGAAGTCTTTAATCTTTGGACTTGAAAACAGTTGGAATTGCTAGCAATTTTCTGTTGATTATTGCACTAAATAATGGTTAGCTTAAAAAGGGGCTGGGAAATGTATCCAAAAGCAGCAAGGACTTACACAGTGGAGAGTTTGTTTGTTGGAACACTGTGCTTGCCATGTGTTGAAGGTTTTGTCCTTAAATATAGCCAAGGAGGAAGTGTTAAACTGAAATAAAGATGCTACTGTTTTTCATAGGCTCTCTTCCCTCTGAAGAATATATGTTTGCCAATATAAAGATGCATTGGCTTTCTGTTACTGCGTCAGGGCTTTGCCTGAATCAAAAGGGGTCTTTTGACAGGAATTTGCAGTAGAGGCATAAAACCTGTATGTTAGTGTTTTATATATAATGCAAAGAAATTTCAGCATGGCTACATGAATTATGACTATATTAATTATCTCACTGCTTTCAGGCTTAGTGTGGCACAATAATAAACTGAACAATATCATAAACAAATCATTTCTTTAGTATAAAACAAACAGCTGGGACTTTTTAATGTAAGTACTGCTTTCAAACTAAAATAAATTCTTGAGCCGTGTTTGATGGTCTTCAGGAAATCAGGAAGAGTCCACTCAGTGCAGTGACATGTTTGAAGAGCGTACTATCTCTTTGCACGAAACAATTAGCACCAAGCCAGATTACTTACAGGCTCCAACTGAATGTACTACAAAAAAAAAACCAAAAACAAATAGGAAACATGTTCCCATGCCCTAGGTCGCTAGCACTACCAGTTTTGCAGAAGTCTCCAGTTTTTGTACAAAAGAGTACATAGACAAAGTCTGGACACAGAAAATGATGGGAGGAAAAGGAAACGCCAGTCCTTGACAGAGCATAGTTTATATTTCCTATGGCAAGATCTAAACAAACAATTTAAAATCAGTATGAAATTGGACTTAGTGAAGTGGCTGAAAAAAAGTGTGTTTTTATTGCAGAATTTAGAGTTGGTTGTCATTTTTTACAGCAAAATGTAGATTAGATAAAGATTAATATTTTGCGTTTCTGAATATTTATTTCAAAAGCATAACTTCAGAGATTTGATGTGATAAGGGATGATTTTAAAATGGTAGGAGTCATGGTTTTAGATTTACATACAAGCATTCTGTGCCTCCATGCGTAAAGAGCTGGGTTCCAAACATACTTGCCAAAAGTAGGTATGTTTCACAGAGCAGAAATATTTTTGTGGTTGGCAGTGTAGAAACATGCTTTAGTGACCAAGGTAGGAATACAATTAGGTATAGTTTGGACTTTATTTTAAAGCTCTGTGTTTTACAATTTTTACAAAAATCTAACTATAGCCCTGCGGTATCTTACCTGCTTTTTTAGTGTAAACTATTCCTACTCTTGAGACTTTTATTTAACCTAAATCATACTTGGCTGTGCTCTGCTATGAAACACATCAGTGTTTTTGTTTCCAGCTTAGAATAAAATGGTAGAACTGTCTGAAGGCTCAAGATGCAATTCAGTAGACTTGATCATAAATGTTTTAATGTCTGATACTTTATCTTTTGGTCCTAATTTGTGATAGATTATTTTCCATTCCTGTATTCACATTTCATGTTTACATGGGAGAGAAAAAAATTGTCCTGAGTCGAATCTTTTTAAATGCGTGATCAAGAATTTCTATGTTTCTCTTTAACTATCTGATGCTTACCCAATAACTGTTTTAATCGTTGCATAAATAAAACAATTCATATATAATTCCAGCCAGTATGCTCTAAGGGGGTGTGAAAGTCATTTTACTTGCATTAAAGTGGATTTAAGTTGTTGAAACTTATGCTTAAGCTTTGTTATTTGCTTGTTTGGTTTTGGTTAAACTATTAATTGCGTTATTAAGGTAGACTTCGATCCATTTTAACTTAAAAAATTCTACATTGTTGAAAATTACCTTGCTTTTTTACACTTTATTTTTATTTTTTTCCTGTAGATCTGTTGTTTACCAGCAGAGTTCCAAGGAGTCTGCTACACTGCAACCTTTCTTCACCCTACAACTGGATATCCAGTCTGACAAGATACGCACAGTTCAGGATGCGTTGGAAAGTTTGGTGGCAAGAGAGTCTGTCCAGGGTTATACCACAAAAACCAAGCAAGAGGTGTGTTTTGTTGACCCCTTTTTACAGTCAAATATTAAACTTTTTTTTTAAGGGTTTTTATTCAGCTCTTGGTTTACAAATAGTTACTTGAACACTATTCCTTATGTTAATAAAAGAGGTGCTAACCTTTTCAGTGTCCTCCAGTGGTAAAATGTAATACATTTGAATACGTACAGTGAAAGTCATTCAAAGAAGAGAGCTAATTCTTAAGCAAAACTGTGCCTGTAAATTGGTATGGTTTCTGAGTTGGCGTAGTAATTGGTTGAAGATTTTAGTTGAGTATATATTAAATTAGCAGGGTAAACTGTGATTATAATATGTACTATTCTAAGCAAAATGGCTTTAGCAATCTTAACGTGCTGATTCCTAGGGACTGCCAGGTGTTCTTGTCACAGGAGCAGCTCTTCAGAGCACTGCTTGAAAGCGCACCGTAATGTTAGGAAAAATGCTCTGGAAGCACTACACTTGCGTCGTTTGTCTTGCTGTCCCCGATGGGTTTTTATTCACACGTTGAACTTACAAGTCAGCAATGAAATTAGTTGTCGATCGCTGGCTTGGTAGAGGCCCATGCAGAACCTCCCTAAAACACATAACGGTCATTATCGTTTTCTGGAATGAAAATCTAAAATCTTTCAATAGCCAATAGAACTGCTCAAGTGCCCATGATAACTCTGTAGTTGCTTGGTTTGCTGTATGCAGTTTTGCAGAGATACTGTATTCAGTTTTAGGTAATCAGTTGAACAAGAATATTCTTCACAGCTGGGGAATATCCAGAAGAGAGCAAACAGTGAATGGCAGGCTAAAAGCTCTGCTACAAAAGGAAAGAATAAGGGGCAGGAGCTGTTCACCTTCAAGAAGAAACGATATGGAAGTAGAGGGATGAAACTGGATTTAAGACTTGGCAAAGGCTGCTCTAAAAAGGAAGAGACTAATTACTCTGTGATACTTGAACAGGAAATAGGAACCAGGCTGAGCTTGCCTGAGGTGCTTGTGGAGTTGTCGTTCCTATTTAAGAGAAGGTTAGAGAAAAGCCCATCAGGATTTATGCAAACTGTTTATCATTGAATTAGAGGGGATGGACTGGAGGACCTTTAGAGATTTCCAAGCCTTGTGATTTTCTGTCACTTGGAGGACCAAGACGTTTTGTTCTGCACCCTCATTGTGCTGGGTCTGGCTGGGCTGGAGCTAACTTTCCCTGCTTTTTTCCTTTTTGCTGCTCTATAGCCTTTCTTGGTTTTGTTTTGTTTTGAGGAGGAGTGAGAGTGATTGTGGTGCAGTTTACCTGCCCTGCCAGGTGAAGCCACCAGACTCATGCAGCTCTGCTGACTGCTTATCATAGTTTTCAAATAATACTGTACGTAAAAGGAGTAATTGCTTGAGAACTTGTGATACAGAGTAGTAAATTAAACTTATTTCCCTAGTGTCATGCTTGTTACGGAATGCATTACTAACGAACGTCATCTCTGTTGTGGATGGATTGCTCAGATGTCAATTTTTCATACACTTTTTGTAATTGTTTTCAGTAGTCCAGTATGGAAAGAGAGTCCTCAGTTGTAGTTGTTCTGTCTGTCATTTTATTTCTGTACCTGTTAGTCTTCTAAATATGCCAAATAAAAATAGGGTCAGATTAAGAGAGCATGGATTACTTTATTTGAAAACCTGAAGGTGGATAGCTGAAATTTGTCTGCTTTGTGTGCTCAGTAGGAGTGAGTGAGTGTTAGTGAACATTTGTTTCTCTGGTTGTCTTCCAAGTAGAAGAAACATTTGCAATGCATACTCGTCAAAATTTACCACATCAATTTTGTTTTGCTAGTCATTCTTTTTTTTTTTTTTGGTCTTTACTGCAGATGGTATTAACTTCTTTACTGACAACCCAGTGCTCAATCATACCGTTTGCAATAAATGGGTGTTCAGTTTAGGTGCTGGAGGTTTGGTCTGCTTTATATTTTAGAGTCTGAATGGAAATACAAGCATTCACAATGTCTTTTAGATTTTTTAAGGAAAAATTCAAGTCGAAATAGCTGCTCTTGTATTACAAATTGTAGAGACAACACTGAACACGTTGACTTTTAGGACTTTGCAGATAGTAATTTTCTAAATGTGTTGCGAAGAAGCATTCCATCCTCATTTTCCAGATGGGAAACTCAGGAACTTTTGCTTAAGCTAAAAATCTGATTGTATTATTTGATTTTTTTTTTTTGTTGTCTTCTGTTTGTTTATAATCTGAATTGTGTTCTTTACGAGTTCGAGGAATAAGCAATATATGTGAAAAGAATAATCTTCCACATATGTGAATGATTTCTCTTACAGTTTAATTTTTTGAGTCATTAGAGCTAATTTTGAATTTTATGTGTGTATTAATATAAACAGGAAATCGCTCAGGGAGTTGCAGTTGAGTTGAAAATAAATAGGTAGTTTACACAGATGTTTAAAATGGAATGTCATTCTCTTGCTGTTTATCCCTCTCTGGTTCTTCGTGGTTAAGCAGATCAGTTTCTGAAATCTTGAACATTTAAACAGTGAATACATATGTGTATTCGAAAAGCTTAATTTTTAACTTCATTAGAATGATATTTTTTTCTTATTCACAGACCTGTTCACGTTTTTCTACCAGAAGCGAATCTTCTTGAGTAGCAAAGCAGCCTTGCTTCATTTACTTTTCCAGGTTACCTTCCACAAACTCCTTCTAAGGAGTCTTCACATCCCCTGGAGCTCTCAAGCTGCTCCTTGAGGCTCATACAAATATTTTCTTAGGACTCTGAGTCGTGTTCACTAAACAGGCGTTTGTGGCAGTGTTTGCTGGTGGTGTTGCTGCCAGGAATCGGGGCCCCTAGCAGTGTCAGGACAGCAGAGCGTGTGCCTGCTCCTCAGCTGCTGCTCTCCAGCCTGGCACAGACACACACAGCTGCTTTGATCTGTGATCTAAGCCAATGTGCTGGAGGTGGTGGCACAGCTGAGGGGCAGGCATCTGGTCCCATACACCAGCTGGCTTACTGGGGGTGGAGAATGGCAGCTGCTGAAACCCCTGCAGTGATGTTCTTCAGCATCCTTCTGTTCTTGGTCTGGGCTGGGGTCTGTGAATTTTTTTTTTTTTCTTTTGCTCAAAACTGAATTAAAGATTTGAGATTGAGAAGACTCAATTCCAGGAAAATCTTGAAGTAGTGTTAACTGTGTGAACTGAGTGCATATTTTTTCTATATATATAAACCTATACAGACTTGCTCCCTAAAAGCAGGAGCCATTCTGTGCTAAGATGCATGGTACATACATGCTCCCTTAAGTTTCTGGGAGAATTGTGTGAACCTCGTCTTGTCACCTTCCCTTTCACAGTCTGCCTTACAGCTTCTTTTTCTGCCTGTTATTCCTGGAAGATGGACAGGTGGGCACCAGCAGGCACTTAGTTGAGTGGAAAAGAACAGGGCTCTGTTTGGCTTGCTTGGTTTAAAAAAAAAACACAACAACAACGAAAAGCACAAAATAAAACTTCTCTTAAAGCTCAGAAGCTGCCACTGTTGCCAGTGGTTAGATGGTTTTTGGATGCAGGAAGGTGTATTTTGAACCCTTAGGATGTAGGTAAAATTTTACAGTTTGTAGAGACTATTTCTGTTTCAAATGTCAAATTATTTCTTGTAAATCGGATTAGCTCAAATCCGCGAGGAAGTCAAGTGCCCTACAAAATCTGCTTGCTTCAGCATCGTAAGAGGCCTAAGTTTTAATGGTCAGGCTTGGAAAAGTGATAGCTTTTCCGCATGAATTTCTATTCCACATTCAGTAGCAGGATTTGTTGGAATACAACATGCTGATTTATCATAAAGACCATGAAAGCAGCGTTTCTCGATCAGAAAATTCAGGAAAAAAAAAAAAAAAAAAAAAAAACACACAAAAAAAACACTAAAGTAATTACCTGGAGATTTGTTTTTTATTTCAGAATTTCTAGGAAGGCATTTTTTTTCTTCTGAGTCCAGTTTTAATTTCCAAACAGTAACTTTATGAGTAGCTTGGCTAAAGGTCCAGTATGCTTTAAGATTTTAAACTGCAGTTTTTATTATAAGTTAATAAATAAGCTGTGTTATATTATGTAGACTCTTTTGAACTGATGTATTTCGAATTAAAGACAAATTTTAAAGGAGTGATTTTGAGCAGTCAACAAGAACCAGTTTTTCTTGATCTTTGTTTTTTCTTTTTAGGTGGAAATCAGTCGAAGAGTGACACTAGAAGAACTCCCCCCTGTTCTTGTTTTACACCTCAAGCGGTTTGTATATGAGAAGACTGGTGGATGTCAGAAGCTTATCAAGAACATTGAGTATCCTGTTGATCTGGAAATTAGTAAAGGTAAAGATTTTGGAACAGAATTTTCCCCTTTTTTTGGATGGAATAATATTAAATTCTGCAGTGTTACCTGTTTTTTCCTTTTTTGCTCCCAGCTTTGTGCACAAGATTCCTTTTCCATGAAGGCTATTGCCACCTAGAAGTTTTAGTAATTCGGATGAATGTCTTGTATGCTTTCTTATCCTCTCTAAAGAGAATATATTATATTTAGGCTTCTGGGTTCAGTCTTGCTGATTCTGACGTTGTCTGTAACGCAGTTTGGGCCACCATTGTGCAGTGGTGAAAGATCTTAAAACCTCTGCCACATCCTAGGCATTGAGTTCGCTGAATAAGAGTTTCCTGCAGATGTAAGGAGTAAGGTTGTAGGCTGAGGACAAACAGTGGAAATAACCCTGTTCAACAAGGGCTATGTCCCTATTCGAGGCTGGTGCAAACTAATACTAGATACTTTTATGTCAGATCTCACTCAGAATTGGCAAACTGTTGTAATAAATAGTGGCTGATGAAAGGAAATCAGCACTTCAAAGAAAATATAGCATGAAGACAGACTAGTAAGCAGCATTTCAGAGGTTAAGTGATAAAGGTCTGCCTTTTAATAAATACTTTAAGAGATGTTGATTTTTACGAACTGTAAGAACTTGCATGTAATCCAGCATCTGAAGCTTGCAACATTAAATGCATTTTGTTTTGATCTGACAAGATGACTGTTAGCCATCCAGCTTAGATAGGGAAAAGAAATAAAATCAATTATTACTAACCATTACTGATGATCTCAGGTTGGATAATGTGCTTTGTCAGGTAGTAATATGCTTTTGTTTTACTTAATATTTCATTTTCAAATGTCTTAATGGTTATTTGTAGAACTAGTGTATCTGATCTGTTGCATGTTTCTTTCTCTCTTTTTTTCTTTTTTTTTAAATGGTAGTTTTAAGCCTTCTGTGAATACTAGCTTTCATCAAACTTCAAATTTCATTGCTTTCATTGCCAGGTATCAGAATCTTGAACATCCTTTAAAAATTAGAGGAGACATTTTAGTTAAAACTTTCTCCATTATATTGGTGTTGGTTTCTCTGTTTTTAGGAATAATTGATGTCTGTTGAAACTGAATTTCCACACTTGCTAACTACTGTCTTTGACTTTTTTCCCTCCTCCAGAGCTACTGTCTCCCGGTGTGAAAAGTAAAATTTTTAAAGGCCAAAGAACCTACCGGCTCTTTGCAGGTATGCTATCTGTAATTATCTGTCTGCCTCTAGTTCCTGTATTTCAAATACAAATTCTGCATATAGAATTCTAGAAACCGTGGAGTTTCCTGGATAACATAATAGTTTCTTTTAAGCTACACTGAAATAACTTGGGATTATCAAGTTCTATTAGTGATTTTTTTTTATGTGCATGTATACATACAATGCTATCTCTCTTTATATATCTGACTGTTCAGCTTGAAACTCTTACAAAAAGTTCTGTAGCAGATCCATCTTGAAAAATACCACTAAAAGTTGAAATACAGCTGTAATATAGTTTTGCCTAAAATACACCACTGGTTTTCACAATAATGTTTCAAACACCTATTGAAATAGCTGTTTAAATGCTGTCCTTGCATCGCTTTCAACCCTCAAGATGAATATTGCTGGCAGTGTATGAATAGCATGCTGTAGGTAGAAAAGTTTATCTTGGAGGAGATGATGATTTTTGTGTGAAGAAATGATGTTTTTAAGAGAGTCTGCGATGTATACGGAATACCTAAATTGGTAGTTAAGATTGGAAGCTCATGTAGGAACTCTGAAGCAGCATTTTAATATTGGACAAAACAGTCTCTAGGCAGCAATGGATTTCCTGCAGTTTAGCACTCCTACACAGTTTACGATCTGCACCTGCTTATTTGCCTTGGCATTAAGAGAACATAATAAACGGGAGAACCAGAGGTTTTAACTTTCATGTCACCAAATTTGTGCCAGTACTGGTGGCCTTATGTGACTTGGTGGTTTGGATACAGTTTTGTGATCACTGAGGTCATAGAAGGAAAAAAACAAGAAAAAAGAAACTGTCTTTTTGGAAATTCAGAACTATTCCTGGCAGTGTAATTTTTTTTATTGGTAGTAGATTTCATGGGACAAGTTCGGAGACTGTGTTTAAATGGCTTGAAGAAAATTCATCTTGTCTGGGGCCTCCAGCCCAAGAAGGACATGAGCATACTAGGAGTCCAGAGGAGGGCCACAAAGATGATCAAGGGCTGGAGCACCGCTCCTATGGAGATAGACTGAGGGAGTTGGGGTGGTTCAGCGTTTATGCACTGTGTTTTTCTGATTTCTTCTATGGAAAAGTTAGAGTACTTCAGTCTTCTGTCAGTCTAGGACTTCTCATCCACAGAAACTCAGCTAGTTAGATGACTTTTAAATCATTAAATAAGGCTTTGAAGAATCCACAGATACCACACAGGATGGTCCTAATTACGTAGTGATAAACTACATTTTAGAACGTGGATAATTTAAGTTGAAGTTGCCATAAAAGGCTTATTTCACAAATTCCCCAGAATTTGTAGATGTGGTATATTTTGCCTTTTTGCTTTGCTTAGTTCACGTTGCTGTAAAATGTTTGGCTGTGTACAAATATGAAGAAAATTTGAGCAAGTTTGAAGTGTGTTTTTAGGCTGAAAAGACAGTTTGAAAAATGTTTCATAAATATGTACTTTTGCTGTTGTCAAATATGGCAATATTTCTGCCTTTTTTTGTGCTTGTTAGGCATAAGGTTATGGCTTATGTGTTCCTGAAAGAAATTGCTTTCAACTTTATGCATCCTTACACTTACACATATAAAAGATTTCTTCCACTTAGAGGCACTGTCTGCACCTAACACCGAGAGCTCAGTGTTGAGTTTCAGGTTTGATTTCTCTAAGGAGAGTTGAGATGTATCCTCTGAAAACATTTTGGACGTGAAGATGTTTGAGGAGAGAAGACAGTTTGATTCTCTCCTGGAAGCAGTAGTATTCATAGTCAATCGGCTATGTCCCATTCACAGTTTTAAGGAGTTTACTGAGAACTAATATATGGGAAATATGTACATTGGTACTTCAACAGAACCTGTTTTCAGAACAAAATTCTAGTTAAAACAAAAGAATCATCATGGATGAAATAATTTGCTTTATAATAATCAGTGTGATTTGAACAGTGTTGTGTTCTGCTGGGAGTTTATTGTCCTCTCATATATCTTCAGTTATTTTTTTTTGCCTAAAGGAAAGCTTTACGCTTGTTTGCCATATAGAATGCCCTATAGTCTTGCCTGCTTTTTTTTTTTTTTTTTTTTTGATCATGTAGTTCTGCCTGAGTTTTCTTTTTAATAAGTAGCTTCAATAAAACACTGTCACCAGCAGACAGAACATGTAGTAGCTTGTAGTATCTCTTAAGCATGGCAGTATCTGTGGGGAGTTGAAAAGGGTTGCCTTCTGCTGCAGATGTGCCTTCTGCTGCAGATGACCTTTGTGAGGCAAATCCCTTCCCAGAAAATCCTCCAGGAATTTTTAAAATGCTTTGTGGTGGTTTTTGTTCTTAATTCAGTGTCCTTTAGAATCAGGAGATTTGGTATAGTGGAGAAACATCACTAATAATATGGAGTGTTTTGCACTTTTTAGGCTGAAGTTACATTTTGCAAACACAGTTTTAACACTTTGGAATAAGAAATTCCTCTGAATGAATGCTATCATGAAGCGTTCAGGTTTTTGTAAGTGGAGGTTTTGGCTGAAGTTTATCACCAAGTGTAAGGAAGCACTTACCTTCATCTGGCTTAAACGAGAATCTGTATCTGGCTAAACCACCATGAGTATGTTATGAAGAAAGCAGGACTTGACTCTTTCGTGATTTCATCTTTCAGGGGATATTTATCTATGTATACAGTGTATGTGCATCATGAATTTCTCTTTGCAGTTGTCTATCATCACGGAAACAGCGCAACTGGTGGCCACTACACTACGGACGTCTTCCAAATTGGTCTAAATGGCTGGTTACGCATCGATGACCAGGCAGTCAAAGTGATAAATCAGTACCAGGTGGTGAAGCCGTCTGCAGAACGCACAGCCTACCTCCTGTACTACCGCCGAGTTGACCTGCTGTGAAACTTCTCCCTTTTATGCTGTGTGTGCAAGATACCTGCTTTGTAGAACGCCAACTATCACTAACTTTTTTTCCTCCTGTAAATGCTCTTTTGAGTGAATCTTTTTTTTTCCCTTGCAACTATGGGATAGAGTGAAAAAGGAAACTACCTTGGGTTTGTGCACAACATAGTTTGTGTTGACTTTTGACTTTGCAGAATGAAGTCACTTGGTTGAAAGACTCAGTCTCAAGAATCACAAAAATATTAAAAAATAAAAAAAAAAAAAGAAAAAAAAAGAAAAATCTGAGTTAATGCTGAATCCTAAGATAATAAAAGGGGATTTGCATTTGATTCCCACTTTCTAATTGCGTAGTAGAAGAAAACCCTGCACCAGCAACAGAACTTGTAGATTTCTGTGAAAATGTTTTATCTTTACTTAAGTAAAAAAATAAAAAAATAAAAAAAATAAAAAGCGCTCTCTGCTTCCCCAATAGTTTTTGATAAGTGGTAAAATATGAGCCGATCTGTATGAGATGGGAATGGTCCTATGTGCTTCAAAAAATGTACAAACGTACAAAATGCAGAGTTGCTGGTTCCTAATAGGAAGACACATTTTAATAATTGTGCGATGAGAAACTGCTTAAGTACACATTGCAGATCAAATATTTGGAGTTAAGATGTTAGTCTATATAGATGGGTGATTGTAACTTTATTGCTATTAAGAAATTTCAAACTGCATTTATGCTTCTGTGTACATGAAATTAAAAAAAAAATGGGCAAAATAATTAAGATTGATATTTCTTTAAGTCTGCTTTGTTTAATTTTGCTGTCTGCTCTCCTATAATGTTGAGTTCCTAATTGTACACAGTTTAGTGATATCTAGAAGTATAAAGTTGTCGCCCATCAATAAAAGTCACAAAGTTGGTTTAAGGTGTGTGCGTGTGGGTTTTGTTTTTCCTCTAGTGTAAATTCTAGCCTTGGAAGCTCCTGAAAATGGCTTCAGAACACTTTTTACAAGGTGGAGATGACGTCCCCCAAATGAAGTGCAGATGCTTTTTGTCTTTTACAGCTTCAGAAATGCTCCCATTTGGCACTGGGATCCAACTGAGCTTTGAGGAGAGAGGAAAAGGGAGAAGAGATCAGTCAGCCTGGAGGAGCTACGAGGCTCCTGCAGGGCCCACGCCTGGGATGCCTGTCCTAGTCCCAGAGCAAATGGCGGGGGGGTGACTTCCTTTTGTGCCCAGCACAGATGCTTTGAGGTAGATGTGGTTTTGTCTCACTAAAAGAATGTGTTCATTAAAAAAACATGGCCGATTTTAACATGCATAGCCAATGTGAGGTTAAAGTGTATATACTTTGATCAAATACACTGCTCTTTTTTTTTATTTTTAGATGGTATTTAGGTTTTTAAAAAATCATATTTTCCTCAAAGCTCTGAAGAAAGTATAGCTGCATTAATTTTCCAGGAACTTTGTTCCAATAGATTTCTTTAACACTTCCTTAAACTGCCAATTGCATTTAATTTGCATTGCCTGCGTGTCCGGGAGATGGATGGGTGCAGGTCTTAGCAGCGTTAGGTTTTCCAAAAGAAGGACGCAGCTCTGTAAATGCCTTAGGTTTCAACACTTGCCCGTTGACATGGGATTCCCTCTTGTGTTCTCTGCCCAAGTTAAACAGCAGTTAGTCACCTTACAAAAGACGGGAAGTTTATTCACAGCTGCTCTGTGAAAGGAGTAGGCTGGAGATGTGAAGTCGTGGCTGCAATTTACACAATGTCACCACGCAGGGCAGCGGACACGTGGCTCCCGGAGCGGAAATGAAACTCCCGCGACAGGCCCACGTGTTTGAGGAGCAGCGAAGCTGTCCTGGCACCGAGGCTGCTGAGTCAACAGCCTGGCGGTGGCAGGAGCAAGGCTTGCTGGAGCAAGCCCTGCTGACTTGCCCTGGGACTTTTCTATGTTCTCATCGGATGGTGGAGAACTTGGGCTTTCCTGCAGTGAGTCAGTCCTGGAGGTGCTGCTCCCGCGTAAGGAATGAGTGTGCTGCCCGGGGCCCCTTCCCAGGTTTTGACTCCTGTGGGGTGCAGCCAGCAGGCAGTAGGAGTGCTCAGCCCCGTGGCTCCAAGTTGGATGATCTTCAGATGGATGATCTTCGCTGGCTTTTTAAAAATTATTAGGTAGCGTCAACTGCACTCTGTGCCACAATCCTGAGGCTGAGAAAATGTTACGGTATTTTCTCAATTGTTCTGGATAGCCGAGTGCATACTTAGTTGTTTGATCACCAAATCCTTACTATTTTCTGATTTGAAGGTTGGGTTTGAGACATCCCTCCTGAGTCCCTGCAGCCAGGGCTAGCAAGGGGATGTGCCAGGGGGCTGCTGCTTCCAGGGCTGCCCATCAGAGGAATTACCTTGGAGCTGGTGCTCTGGAGACATTGGTTCTGTGTTAGTTGTTCCAAATAGGAGAAACCATGTTTTGAAATCTGTGAAATGAGATTACTATTCTCTGCTCAGCTGTTGTGGTAGTTATATTCAAGTCCCGTTTCTTTGCAGCTTAATACCCAGCCTGTGCAGCTGTAGGATTGGTCTGGGGGAAAAAAATTGGTTGTTCTGTCTCCTAGCCTCACTGTACACCTACAACAGATGGTTACGGCTGCAGCTTTTGCTCTTACGGCTGTATGTGTCCAAAGTGTTGGTTTTTGGAAGGAAAACCTTACCGCTGTGTAGAGGCACTCATCTCTGCAGCTTCTGATACCCTCATTGGGAGCTTTGTGAAGATGTCGTAAACCTCAAATTAAAAGTACTTGTGCAGTACTTTCCTCTGTTATGTCTTTTAAATGAAAACATTTTTCTCCAAATGAGACAGAATAATCTTTCTGATTGTGGGTTTAAGCATCTCTATGCACATTATAGCATCAGTTTGGAGATCATGATCTCTTTCAAAGAGGCTTAAATGTGCAGGCATGTGCTGTTGTGTTGCCTAAAATCTGCTGGGAAAATTGCACATGGGAGTGTATTGTACCTTAGTTGTCTGTTCTGCAGAAATCATTTTTTCTTGCTGCCAGAAGGTAAATGATGTTCATCTGGTATTTAACTGTATCTCCAGTGGATTGTGAAAACCTATGTTTTAGGTAACAGGCTTACTGTGTGCTTTTTGCCTTTGTGGTGACCTTTCAGAGTCACAACTACAACAGCTGCATGCAGCAATTTTTGTCTTGTGCCAGTCATGGCAACAGGGAAGAAAATGAGCATTTCCAAGTATTCCAGCTAAAATTGCATGTGATCGCTAATTTAAATATTACTTGATAGCAAGTCCTTGCTGCAGGTGTTGGTTTTGACTGGAAGAGGTGATAGGCTGGTGAGTTTTGACCGATGTCAAAAATTACAGGTCCAAGTTTGTGGATAAGGTCTTAGATAAGTTTAGTAGAAGCAAATTGGATTTCTTGCCTGATCTACTCCTGCACTAACAGGAGAACTCACAGTGGCAAGGGGTTTTCTAACAAAAAACTTAGTATTTATAAAGGTCTCATCAGCTATGGGTGGGTTTGTAATACAAGTATATTAAAAATACGGGGGTAATAAAATGCTTTTTTATTTTGGGGAATACTATTTGTGTTCATAAGAACAATCCATTAAATATTTTTTGCTGTCAGGTGGTTTTTGGTGTTCAGACACAAGGTTCTGCATTCCCTTGTACCTGTGGCAGATCCAGGGCCTTTTCCTATGTCCTCTGTGTTTTCTCCTGCTCAAAAGGAACAGAGAAGGAATTTATATGTGAACTTGGATTTTAATATAAAATCTAAATCTTAAATGTTTATAAGAGACATGTATGGGTGTCTTAGAAAAGTTGTATCCTAACTCCCCTTAAGTGTTAAGCAAGTAAATATATTTGGAAAATATTAAAAGGTCAGATAAAGTTGTAAAAGAGGAGCTCTTGTCTTCAGAAATGTTGCAAAATTGCAATACGCTCTGAGTCGGTACATTCAGTTGATATGAGCAGGTTACAAGTGTTGTTAATTATTTTAAAGAAATGGCAATGAGTAACTGCCAGTTTAAAAAGCCAGTGTTGAAATCCTCTCTTATTATGAAACAGAGGTTATTCAGCTGGTATTCATTTATTCGATTTTCAGTAGGGGTATTACAAATGCACTTGTTGCTAAAATCTGTCTTCTGCAGTCTATTGCTCAAAATGGGAAAAAAAGTAAAAGCATGTGGCAAGTCTGACATGAACACGCACAACCACATTTTTTTATATATATTAAATGCCTCTCATTGTTCCAAAACAAAGATTTTGCAGCCTTTTGATTGCTTTGTCTGCAATTATGTAGAAGAGAAAAACCACCAAAACACCCCCCAACCCACATGAATGCACCATGAATTTGGTGGTTCTTCGATGATTTTTAAACCAGATTTTAAGAAACTAAACCTAGTTTTCCAAACCAGAAACTTTGGCCATGTGTGATGTTAGGAAAATCCTATGCCATAAGCCATTCATGGGGAAGGATTTGATGGTATGGGGGAGAAAGACTTCCAAAACCAGAAGGTATTTGTGGGTGGGGGATGTTGTGGGTTTTATTTTTCAATTATTTAAGAAAACATACTTTTTAGAGTATCTTTTCTTGTGTATTGCCTACAATAGAAAGCATTTGTGGTCTCTGAGCATCACTTAAAGGCTGAGGGAAGCTGCCAGGTGGGGGGGTAAGGAGAACATAGCTGCAACCCCACTCCTGTATGACCATGCTGGCATCTTGTTCCTTTGCCCCATTGCGATGAGCAGTGAACATGGACTGTGATGCCAAAATGCCCGCGCGGACCATGAAAGAAACCCCACAGGCTGGCCCCTTCCCTAAAGCTGCCACAGGACCTGATGCTGTCCCAGCCTTGGGTGAGTGCCTGGCTGTGGGCTGGGATGAGAGGTACAATGGGGCAGCCAGCACCTGGCATTTGTGTGATTTTTAGGGAAAAGCTGTTCTGCTCCAATTTTCCGTGAGGAAATCGAAGCACGGAGATCTTACATGCCTTGCTTTTAATGACACGACTTGTGCTGATGCAAACGGTGGAAAATACCCTGGTTAACTGGGGAGAGAGGGAAGGAAAATGAGTAAGTTTGGAGGGTTTTTAGAATCACAGAATCATAGAATATCCTGGGTTGGAAGGGACCCACAAGGATCATCAGGTCCAACTCCTGGCTCCACACAGCACCACTCAAGAATCAAACCATGTCTGAGAGCGGTGTCCAAATGCTTCTTGAACTCTGGCAGCTCGGTGCTGTGACCACTTCCCTGGGCAGCCTGTCCCAGTGCCTGACCACCCTCTGGGTGCAGAACCTTTCCCTAACCCCCAGCCTGACCCTCCCCTGTCCCAGCTCTGTGCTGTTCCCTCGGGTCCTGTTGCTGCCCCCAGAGAGCAGAGCTCAGCGCCTGCCCCTCCGCTCCCCTCCTGAGGGATCTGCAGGCCACCATGAGGCCTCCTCCCCTCAGCCTGCTCTGCTTGGGGCTGAACAAACCAAGGCACCTCAGCCACTCCTCATATACCTTCCCTTCCAGATCCTTCACCATCTTCATAGCCTTCCTTTGGTGGCTCCCTAATAGTTTTATGTACTTTTTATGTCGTGGCACCCAAACCTGCACACTGTGCTTGGGGTGAGGCCGCACCCAACAGAGCAGAGCAGGGCCATGCCTCAGGCACCCCGGGGCTCAGGTGGTCCCACTGCTGGCTCATGTTCATCTTGTCATTAACCAGAGCCCCTAAATCCCTTTTCACAAGGCTTCTCTCCAGCCTCCTGTCCCCCATCTGCATGTACAGCCAGCGTTGCCCTGTCCCGGGCACAGAATCCGGCCTCGCTCATGTTAAATTTCACACAGTCAGGGATTGCCCAGCCCAAATGTGCCTCAGGATCTCTGCAGTTTTACATCAGCTGCACTTCAGAAAACCTAGCAGGCTGTTCATGGCCGTGCTGCTGCCCTCAGGCACCATGAGGGGACATGGGTGGCAGGGGACCGTGGCGGTGGCCCAACAGGCTGGGCTGGAGCGGGGCTGCTGCAGCAGAGGGCAGTGGCGGCACACAACGGCAGGGCTTTCCCGTCACAAACGCCCTATTCATCTAACCAGCATGGCTGTGACACGTGGTGGATGCTCCCGAGGTGTTAAGGGGTTCATCCAACTGTGTATTTTATTCCCTATTATTGTTGAAGACCCGAGGAATTTGGGAAGGGTTTCTGTCAGCAGACGCACAGCCAAGCTTCACCCACTGCACGCGATTGTGATTCACCTTCTCCACCTTGGGGGTAAAATCTCCCAAGCTGACAGAGTTGGGTTAATATTTCTGAGCTGTTTCAGCCTGCAGTTCTCTGCTGGTCACTTCTAAAAAAAAAATAAGAAAAACAAAAATCTTTTACAGTGTTTCAACATTGCTTATTGCAGATGAGACCAGGAAACATGGCCAGCTGCGATAACAAGGTGCTGGCCTTTGTAGTTTTCAGTGTTCTTGTTTCATTTGTGCTTAGTGAGGTCAGCGGCACCTCCCAAATTCAGCAGTTAATTTTCTGAAATTTCTGTTGCTTGTGTGCTCATTTCCTTGTCTTAGTGTCCTAAATTTAGTGTCCTTGTCTTAGTGCCTAAATAGGCACTCACGAAACATCCCAGGCTTTGGGAAGTTTTGTGTGAAGCTGTTGTCCTGCACATCACCATCAGACTAAAAGTTTTGGGAAATGTTTGTTATTCCAAAAAGGAGGAAAAGCTGCTGCAGATGAACCCAGGAGATTTCAGCCCAGGCTGCCCCAAACTGGGAGAGAAGCAAGAGAGATCAAATAGGGGTTCTTGGTGCCAAATATTAGTAGTGTTTTGGGGGAAATCCATACCTGCATGGCTTTCACTGCAGTGATTCAGGATCCCCATGCAGTTGCTCCCTCAGTGCTGGAGCAGCCTCCCTGTGTCCAGCAGCATCCTCAGCCTGCGGGAGGCAGGACGGGTGACCCACAGGGCAGGGGGAGCTCACAGCTCCTGCTTTTCTCATGGTACGTAATTATGGCTGAGTTTCTCTCCATTTTCTTTTATCACTTGGTTTCCTTCATCCACGTTATTCTACTAGTGCTCCTTGGTTCTGGAGAAGAATGATAAATGTGAGTTAGTACCACAGTTTTGGGTCTCTTGCCCAGATCTTCACTTTGTCCCTGCTCATCAATGGTGCCGTTATTACTGAGCTCATATTTGAATAAGAAATAAAGGGGAATTTAGTTTAGGTTGAAAATCAAGACATGCTGTCTGCATGTTCAATTAGGGATGACTAGTGAAATCTGTGTTTCTTCCTATGCATTGGCTATTACATTAAAAGCTTTCTCTCCTAATATGTACTTACATATGCAGCCTGCTTTATGTGGCTTTTACCACATATGAAATTGAGACGTTATAATCAGGGCAGTAATAACGCTGAATGATTAAAAGTAACCTGATTGTTTTGGCTTCGGTCGCATTTATGACCTGAAACTGCTGACTTGAAACAAAACAAGATGAATAAAAAGCCTCATTCTAGGCTGTGCTCATCGCTGAACAAAACTGTGCACAGTGAAACAGCACTGGTATATATTAAAAAAAAAAAAAATCAAATATTTTTAAGGCAGCAGAGTTGATGGAGGGTTTAGACAGCTCTGACCAACCTATGAGGAATAATTTCCCATAGGAACATTTGTGGAGATTACAAAATGCCAAGTTTTTCAGAGAGCTGGAAATAATTTGTATGCTGGTACGTGAGATGTTAAACGAGCTAATCCAAGTTTCTGGTAAGTAGAGTGAAAATCACCTTTGGGGACCCATGAGTCAGTGCTGTAAAGCTGCCCTGGGGACAGCCTTTGTCTTGGAGGAGTGAGAGAAAAATGGGAAGGATGCAGCGATTTCAAGGTACAGCAGCGCAGAGCCTCATTCAGCCCAGTTTTGTGCTGTCTTTGAATTGCTCATGTTTGTGGCAGCATCTCAGCCCTTTTGGGAGTGAGCTGCCTGAATAGCTCCGAATCGCTGTAGGCAAGGTAGAAGTGCTTGTTAGGAATGAAGCAGCATATATTGTCGGTTCACACGTATGGTTTGCATTGAAGTAAATAGAAACTCTCTTTAAATACATCTATGAGCCAGAAAGGGGATGGTACCAGTGCCAGCGGGGACTGGGACTGACTGGATAGACTGGGATTGACTGGGGGGGCTGCATCCACCGTGTCCCAGCTGCAACGCAGACCAGAAACGGTGCTGAACATCCCCCAGGTGATGAGAATCTGCTATATCTGCAAAAGTTATCCCAGGAAAACGGTGCAAGACATTAAATCAGCAGAGATATCACGGGCCTGACTTCACAGGGTTCATTGCTTTCACCCTCTGGAGTTGTTCTGTGAGCTGTCAATATTTCTGTTTTGCTTGTGAACAAGTCTGATAAACATCATCCTGCTTTTTGAGCACTGCTGGAGTTGAAGCAAGCCACTTAGTGGCAGAATATCTTGCAAGCGTCCTTCTTTAAACAATAAATAAAGTAGTTTGCTGTTTGGCTTCAAGAAATAAATATTTACTATTTAGAAGAATGGAAGGACTTTTCTTCCCAAGAACCTCGAAGAGAGGACAGGATGGGATATTAGGAAAAAATAAAGCTATTTTATTATTAATTGTCCCTGTGCTGGCCCATTGCTGGTGTCCCCTGATGTGTAGCCCCATGGGGATCCTGGTGCCCGTAGGTGGTGATGCCCGGACCTGCTCCGCTCACAACAGCATCCTGCTGCTGCAGCAGAAGTGCTGTAAGACACTCATGTAGTTTCTCACGGTACTGCTTTGTGTTTTCCTGTTTGTTTAATTAAAAAAAAAAAAAAAAAGGATCTTTCAGCTTGTCTTTTTGCTCAATCACTTCCTTTTGCAGTGAATCAAACCATGTTTCAACAGTGCATGTGGGATTGCAACCGCAGGCAAGGATCTTGCTGTGAAAGCTGAGCTGGGGCTCTTTGGGTGCTGGCTATCCTGCTGCAGGAGAGGTGAGCCTTGCCCAGATGCTTCGCTCACTTTTTATTTTCCTCGTTCTGTGCCGGCAGCGGCGTGTGTGTGCAGGGAATGTTGGTGCCGGGCAAGCTCTGGGAATGAACCACAGAGGGAAATAAATCTCCCTTTTCCCAGCAAATGCCTAGCTGTGGGACAGAGGAGTGCTGCTGCCAGCTCGGGGACCCTGCTCCTGGCACAGGACATCCCCAAGGCCACCCGTGGGCTTTTCCCATGGAGAGCTGGGAAAGGCTGATCCGGGAGATAGCTGGCCCTTGTCCCTTGCAGAAAACCCCTATTTTGGTTTTCTGCCCTAAAACTCATCATCAGTCCTCACCGAGCCATCGCAGTCTCCCCATCGCAGCAGGGAGGATGCGCCCACAGCTCTGCTTGAAAACTGCCTGCAGGGAGAGCAAAGAAAACCCTTTTTATATCCCAGTCTGCTCGCACTCCTTCTCCGCCTCCTCCTCCTCCTTCACCCCCCCTCCCTGCGTGTTGTGTTACAGCCTTTGGGAGGATGGTCCTAATTTTCCTAGCCCCGGTGACTCTTCAAACCGCTGAGAGATCTGAAGTGACACCACTCAGCTCCTTGCTCCTGCCTCCTTTTCTTCCCTTTTTTTTTTTTTTTTTTTAACCAGGCTGATTGCCAAACAGGATGTTCCAGAGTTGTCCTCTTTGCCTGGAGTGCATAAATACCACTGGGGAGCTCTGCGAGACCACAGTTGGTTCTAGCTGCTGAGCTGAGACCTTGCATTCCCTGCACCTCCTTGGGCTTATTTCATCCTTTTCCCCCTCCTCATTTAAATAGTTCAGCTCTATAATTTATTTTCCACAAGCAGGCTTGGAGGAGCTACAACTTCGTGGGGACTTGGAAGTGCTCGGCAAGGTGAGTGTAAGCTTTGGTCCCGGCTTCTGAAATGTGGTTTGGGTGTGTGTGTGGGGGAGAAACGGCTCTGTCAAGTGGGCACAATTTTCATAACTTCTCCAAATTGCTCCCTGCATGGTATAAAACAATGCGATGCCCTCTGAGCTGTACTGAGGGGTGCTTTGCAGGGTAACGCAAGGTTTATACGCATTAATCTCGAATGAATGGGAAGAGGTTGCAAGTAGAGGAGAAGATTACCACAGATAATTAGATAGATAATTTTTATTTGAAATAATATTTAAAAATTATCTAAGGGATGCTGTAGCAGCTTCCATGACTTGGCAACCCATAGGCATATCTAGTCTGCTCCAGGAAGCCTGTGTTTGTGCAACTCTGCTCCAAAGCCCTGTCTAGAAGGAATTTCACGGTGTTGTCACATGTTGTGTCTGTTACCAGTGGGTTTTCTGTGTGGTTTTGCATAGAAACTCACCCACTTGAGTTCTGTGGGAAGGATTGTAATGACAGATCCAGATGTTTTTGCCCATGGCCTTGAAGATGCGGGATTTGTGGTGTGCTCTGTGCAGACTGTGTTATGTCCTGTGTCAAGGAACTTGTCATCCCACTTTTCTTTTGAAGCCAGGGCAATATTTTAAAGAATGAAATGTGTGGATCCCTGTTAAGTGGATATCCTGGGATGCAATGCATGGAGCACACTGTGGCTTTGTCACTGGACTGCTTTGCACAGGTTAAAAGCCGATCCCAGGTGAACTCCCTGCTGCTTTGCTATTTCAGAAGCTCTGCTGGCATCTTGTGCTAACTCTTGCATTTCTTTGCAGTGTCAGCTTGCCCCAGGTATAATCCCACAGGTGTCGGGGTATTTTGGCTGCAGGCTTTACCCATAATGAGGAGTAGAGACACATTTGTGCACTTCCCCAGGGAGGCAGCTAAAGATCAACAGCCGCGCAGTGCTAAGGGGAGGCGAGGACGTAAGGAAATGCAGGAGGCAGCACTGCATGCCAGCCTCCAAACGCTGCCAGCCCTTCTGCTTTCTGTGACATGCAGGCACTGTCCCTGAGCTGGGGAAATAGCTTTCTGAAAATAATCTCTTCCAAAGTCCGGAGCTGCTTTTTAACTTCCTCAGCCCCCAGAGGAAGGCCTCCCCTTTGTCCCCAGCTCGGCCGTGCCTTGCAGCGTATTCGGGAGTCGCTTTCTGCCGACTCACTGGTTTCTGATTGCTCCCAGATGTTTACCTGGCACCAGCATCAGGGGCCTGATGCGTTTAAAAGGAGGCTGTGCTAATTCTTCTCTCGAACCTTTGAAAACAACAACAGAGGCTTGCTCAGCTGACCGTCAGCTGATAATTCTCCTTGAATAATATCAAATCCCAACTCAAATATGCTTTCAATCTTCCCTAATGAGGAGTTTTGAGTGCAGCCCCTGAGGCTGTGCCCCAGCTCTGCAGGGCATTTGAGCTGGCTGAGCTCTAACACATGGCCCAGTGTTTTGTTGCACCTGGGCATGAGGATATTAGGGGAGGCAAGCAGATGGACATCTGAAATCAATGAGGGCTTTCTGAAATGTGAGCATCTATCTGCTGCTTCCAATTAATCTCCGGGAGGGGAGCTCTTTGCTCCCTGTCCTGCTCCCATCACATCACCCTTCCTTTGGATGCTCGGTGCTGAGCGCTCCCCACCTGGACCCAAAGCAGGCGACCCAAAGTGAAAGAAACACTAAAATTATTTAATTTTAGAGAGGTGCAAAACACCCCTGCGCCTGCAAGGGAGATAGAGGGAGGACCATCCTGGGGCATAAAGCACCATCTGTTGCAGGGCTCCAGGCGCATTGGCTTGGTCGCGGAGCCGTGAGTGGGGCAGATCCTTTGGGCTTTCCGGATGGCCCGGCTGATTTTTCAAGCTGCACTTTCTGTAAGTTCAGTGTTTGCCTTAGATGGGTGGTGGATACGGGCTCCTATTTAGCGGAGGGCACCCAGCCAAATGAAGGGGTACAACTGCAGCCTATGTTGGCCGTCTGTTTCTGCCCGCTCTACCTACAGGGCAGGCTGCAGTTAAAATTGCTCACACTAAATGGCTGCATTGTGAAGGGCCGTGGCAGCGCATCTATTTTTAAACTCGTAGGGAAGTGCCTCAAAGTAGGAATTGTTGCCTGAATTTGGGTCAGACAGTCTACAAAAGCAACAGCTCGTTTTGCCTCCCCTACCTCTCTTTAGCCGGGTTAGAAAGCTGGGCTCCTGCTCTGGGGGAGGCAAATGCCAGCAAAGAGGACTGGGAAGAGGATGAGGTTACAGCAGGGTTTGTCCCCAGGCCACCAAGAGCCCTGTCTTTCACGTGTGCCCGGGGCTGGGGACATGGCACGTGTGTTCGGCTTGCTTTGCAGAGCCAGGAATGATGAGAAGCCGTTACCTAAACTTAACAAATTATATCCCTGCATTGTTCTACCGAGGCAAAGGCTTAATGCTCTGCCTGGAGGGTGACAGATAGCAGCTGGTTTTCATCCTGCCTTATTACAGTAAGAATCCCCAAACAGGGACTTGCTTTTATTGTGTAGATACCCTACGCTTTTTCTGGGTTTCCTGGTGGGAGTTTTGGGGGTTCCCCACCTCTGCAAAGCACTTCTGTGCTTGCCGCTCTCCTCCACAGATGCTGTTGGTTCTGGGGAACAGGGGTTTTGGGACTTTATATTTGAGAAACTTTTCCAGCTGGAAAGTTCATCCCTGCCTTGGCCAGCTTCCGACTCATCCTGTCTCACTGTGTCCGGCCCCATGTCGTGGGGCTGAAGCTCCTGCTCATCTGCAGCTTGTTTCCTTTGTAGGTACACTTTCAGCATCTCTTTTTAACAGCATTGTCAAAACTAAATCCTAACCTTGTGTTAATGGCAGAGATGGGGAAGCTTTATTCCAAACTATAGCCTTAAGGAGGGAGACTTTGTGCTTGCACTGTCTGCATGGATATTTATTGCCTCTTATGGGTTGACTCCGTTCTGGTAGCTCTCGGATCCCGCCTAAAGAGGACTAGGTGTTGCAGAGCCCTGCAGCAGCCCATATTCCCTTCCCTGCACAGCTCATGATCCAAATAAAGCCAGCTGAGACGCACATGGCTCGTTGGACCAAGAAGTCAGGGAGGGGGGGAGAGGAAGGGAGGAATTGCTAGGAAATAGCAGGTGGAGAGGGAGCACCACGGAGCAAGCGTCTCACAGGGAGGGGACGGGGATTAAGTGGAGCCATGCAAATGACCAAAACGAGATCATCTCTGAGCGGGTCAGCCCTTGGAGCTGGTGCCCAGCGAGCGTGCTTGGGAACGCCTAATCTTCTGGCTGGGGGAGGCCGGGTGCTCCGGCTCCTCTCCTCGCCTGCCATAATTCATCTGCCTGGCTGCGCACCCACCCGCCGTAAGGCGCTGGGGCAGCGTCAGTGAGAACACCCCAGTGCGTCATTCACCAGTAGGAATTTTGATTGTTCGACGTTACGATGACATTTCACATAAACAGCTGCCTTCACAGAGTCTGGCTGCTGCTCAGCTGGATGTCTATTGGCAGAGCGGGGCCTCCGAAATAGCTCCTGCTCATGTCTGACCTCGACGATCTGGCTTGCTGGGAATTTTACTTTCCCTTTTACTCATATCCGTTCTCCACTTTAATGACCCTTTGGGGGAAAGTGGCTGCAAATGGCTCCCTCTCCCATTTTTAAGAGGCACAGGTGGGATTATTCGGAGCTGCTGGGCATTTCTGGGTGACACCTGCACCCCTGGCACCCTCGGTGCAGAAGGCACTCGTCACTGTGCCCAGCTAATTCTCACTCCCAGACCAATGCCAGTGGAGCTCCCTGGTGTAATAAGCTGAGTTCCCATCATCTGAGGTTGGTGCTTAGGTCCTCCCATCCTTGCGGGGAGCAATAACAGCTTAGGCTCTAAGAAACATTCATTTTCAAGCAAAAATCTGGGTTGTGTGGCTTCTTTGGCGGGGGTCATACTTGCCAAGAGCTTCTCTGGCACTGCTCTCACTGCCTGTTTCTCCCCCAAACCCAGATCCGTGCTGAGCCTTAGAAATCCCCGAAAGGAAACCCTACTGTTGTCTTCATCACTGCTTCTGCCAGCTGTAGAGGAGGAGCCATGAATCTTGCCCTGCCCTGGATCCTGCCTCTTGGATGTGTACTGCTCCTGGCCACCGCAGCCAAATGCTTCGTCTTGACCAACTCGAGTCACCTAGAGAGAATCTTGAGTAAATATCAGGATGGGGAAGCTCACTCCAGATCCAAGAGAGCCATATTATTTTCAGACAGACAGGAGATATTGATGCTCCACAATAAATTAAGAGGTCAAGTGTATCCATCAGCCTCCAATATGGAATATATGGTGAGTACAGCTTCTGATACCTAGCTTAATTTTTACTTAAAAATAAAAATAAAAAATTCCTTATGGTGCAAGAGGTGCAGCAAATTTCCTCTAAAGTAAGTTTTTCTCAAGAGGTTTCCTGGAGCAGTTTAATACCAGAGTGAACGAGGCTTCAGATTATTGGACTGTTTTGGTTGGAAAGGGCCACTAACGGGTCATCTAGTCCATCCGCTGCATAGCTTCAGGACTGGTTCCATTATTCATAAACGAGCGTCTAGCCCAGCCCTGGACACATATCCAGTGATGGCAATTCCACAGCCTGCCTCAGCAGGTTCTTCCATTACCTTAATGTCATAAAAGCATCAAATTTTCCCTAGTGTTTAACCCATGTTTTCCCTGTCCCAGCTTTCATACCCTTCTGGTAGTGTTTTGGGATGACACAGTCTGCTCAGAGAAACCTCTGATGGTTGCCATCAGCTACCACCTAGCACAGCAGATAGCACTTGCCCTTTCATTATATGCTGATCACCAGAGATTATGGCTGTGATGTTCACGACACTGCTGGGAATCTGCTCAGCTCCTTAGACGAGCTGGGCTCAAGGAATGTGTCTCTATCTGCAGAGAAGTTCAGTCCCTGGAAATTGCTGGAAAGGCTCTGGGGAGTTCAGAGGTGGATGGGTCAATGCTGTTGGCTTTCTGCAGCTCAGGAAACCGAAATAAAAGTTTGGTCAATGTATTCCCCCACTTCAGAGGGAGAACTTAAAAGTATTGGTATGAAATATGCCTTTACCATCAACAATCCAGATGAATAGTTTTTCTTCACCTGATGCCAGAGACCCTACTTGGAGCTATTTTTGACAAGCCTTCAAAATATTGTGGGGCCAGAAAATGATGTAGGCAAATAATTTTTTTGTGCCTTTTCCCAGTGTGCAAATATAATTATGACTGAAAGTAGCCTGACTTCAACTGTGTGCTCTTGCTGACAGATTCGACGACTAATGATTTGTTAAGACCACGTTTAAAAGGGTAGAAGGAATAGTACACTGAATGTAATGCAAAATTGTTTGCCAGCTGTGCTGAAATGAATACTGCAATTGGAAAATTCTGCCTTTTCTGATTGCAGGGGAAAGGAAAAGGAAAGGGAGAGCAGAGGACAGTAAGGAAGGGCAATTGTTCTTTGGTTGCATCCTCCTAGCAGTCACACTGCTGGTGTTGCATCCCGCTTCTGTCAGAAAGCACACGCCTTTCTAAGAACCGGTGCTTTGTATCTCTTTCTCAGCGGGCTCTCATTCTCCTGCAGGCAGCCTGTAGGATGCTGCCAGGGAAGAGATGATTTGATTAATTTCCAGAGAGTAAACACAAAGCATGAGAAAGCCAAATGTGTTTTGGTTGGCTCTGAGGATCTGAGAGGGCTGCAGTTGCGGAGTGTCCACTGGCCGACTGCTATTTACGCTTGCAGCGTGGTTGCGCTTTTATGTTTGTCTTTGCTCAGTGTGCTTTTCTAGTGGTTTTATGGGCGATTGAGGGCAAATGAAAGGGCCTTATATGCTGCGAAGAAAGAAGCTGAGTATAAGATGGTGCTACTTGGAAAGGCTATAATCAGTCTTTCAAGTATTCGTGTTTACCCAATATTACTTGGAAATGCAGTGTGTATTCTGAACGTGAATTTCACTTTAATCCTTTGTTCTGCATAGGACATTTCTCATTTGGACTTGCTTAAGAGGATGGTCTGTCTTCAGTACTGTACATAAACTTTTCCCTTCTCCTTTGGTGCCAGTGGGGAGCGTCACAGGCGACGTGTGGCACTAATTTGTGGATAAGGAGGTAGAACATGTGTTCTTGGCCACCAGCCTCCAAACCCTGCCTAGTGAACGTCCTCTCTCCCAGCTCCATATCTGATGTACTTAAGTGATCTGGAGCGGCAGAGGCAGCTAATATATACCAGGAAAAAAGAGACATTTATCTACTACAGCATGAACTTTAGTCAGTAAAGGCTATTAATAAGAAAGCAATAGCACAGTGAGTACCATGACTTATCTGGAGATCAAAAGAACTTCTGAGTATGCATATAGGATAAAGGTAAAGTAGAGTGAAGAAGTGAAGAAAGGAACCGTTCTGCTGCTGGGTTTGTGTAATTAATTGAAAGCTAGCACGTATATTGACTATTAATGGAAAATGAATTGTAGACTCTGACATAGACCAGGCACGAGCAGTGTTTATCCTCTTGATGAAGTTGCTCAAATACAGAATCACCTTAACCCTCTAGGAGCTTTATGAGTGGCACTTTCATTGTGCATATAGAGCATATAACAGCAGTCATAGCAGTGGGTAAGAGCCAAGACCAAAACAAACTCCTTATTAATGAGCCCAGAGTAAAAAGAACATAACAATTCCTCAGGCATCTTGACCTTTTAAGATGGCTTAGTCAGATGGCTTTCAGCAGTGACGAAAGGCAGAAATCCTTCCTCTTGTGGAAGCTCAAAGACAGATGGATAAAACAAAACTGTTCTCAGTAAGGATTGTGGGAAGGAAAATAGTTTGTTTTCATGTAAAAGGTATCCATCCTTCCTCTGAACTGTAGGGCGGTGACTTTTCTTGTTGGGATGGGATAGTATTTCTGTGTGGATTAGCAAAGCACTTCCAGCTTCTGCCAGCTGTTGTCAGTCCTGGACTCTCATGCCACTTGTAAGAGTAAACTGCCAGTGCTGGAAGAAGTCTTAGCTGGGGAGAAAGATGAGAGAGGTGAGTTAAGATAGCATACTTGTAGCTTGTAAACCTACAAGCTAGTTAGGCTGAGTATATAACTCCTTATGGGATATGTTCTTCCTAAATCTGAACCTACAGTTTGCATTGTAAGATACCTGTGCAATGCTTGTATTTTTCATGTCCGGAGTGTACTGTATTTTGAAAGGCCACTCCAGGTTTGCAGGAATAAGAAAGAGGGTCCATGTACTAAATTACTTGGAATCCTATATACCCAAAGGCCTTTAAAAACCTCTGCTTGAGAATTCCCTCCTATGGACTAGATGGGTGTTTTCAAAGCAAGGTAGCTGCCTGTCATTACAGTGGTCTGATAACAGAAAACATCAATGTGAAGGGGGGAAATCTGAATACAGACTTAGCCTGGTGCTTGGAATATTGTCATGCCATGTGCTTGTTGTCCTCCAAACGGTGAAAAGCAGCTTTGCCAGATTGTTAGAGTGGATTTAAGAAACTGAGCATAGGCAAACAATGCCCCTCTGGCTTCAGTAGTCTTCCTAGGTACTGCTTTGAATATTGGCATAAAGAATTCTTGCAAGCATGGCTGGGAAAGTCTGATTTTTTTTTTTTTTTTGATATGTTTATTGCTCTGAAATTATTCCAGGCTCCCGACCGCATTCATGTCTGAGGAGAAATAGGCAAATAACTGCTCTAATTTAAATGGGACGGCTTTGTAATCCGATGCCTGCAGAAACGAGCTTCTCTACTCATCAAGCACAAAGCCATGCAAAGATGTAGCTCATTCCCAATTGCCTGTTGAGTGTCTTTTGTCCGAGTTCATTTATTTTATCCATAGGCATCAAAGGAAGATGTAACACACATGTTCACATCAATTTCCATTTAATGGCCTATTGCTCATAACGTCTCTGCATTAAATTAGGAGATTTGGAACGTCTCTGCCTTTTGGGCTGCAAAGAATAATGCTCTGCTAGAAAGTCAGAAGTAGGAGCAGTGTCTTGGGAGAGTTTCTGTGGCTTATGTGTTGGATGGGAAGGCGGGCTGTGGCTGGTCACTGCCTGCTACAGAAAGTGGGAGACCACAAAAAGCTGTGTGTCTAGGCACGACCACAATAGTCTGCTCCAAACAGAGGTCTGGAAATGTGTACGTGGTGGGTCAGATACCACGCACCTTTGAGGTGTTGGAGGGCTGAGGTGGAAAATGGTTTAATTCCCTCTGTCAGAGCTGTGCCCGCAAGGGGGTTTGCAGAGTGACATGAACTTGCTCAGCCACTGCTCAGTTCAAAGCCAAGCTGGAGAGCTCAGAGCACCCCTGGGATGTTGCTGGCTGTGCTATGTAATGATAAGCTGTTCTCAGAGCTCTGGGCTGTAAGCTCGGTTCAATCAGTTCACTTTTCCTTTACAAAGATAGTGTGGATGCACCAGGTTCTGAGAGACACGCTGTTTTCCTGTCCTTTTAACCAGGGACATGCAGTCCCTCCCCATCCCAGCTGTAACTGCCCAAGACTGTGTTCAAATGGTTGCTCAGCATAAACAATTTTTGGGTTTCAAATGTCCGGGAGCCTAAAGTCCTCCCAGGTGGGCTCTGACAGGTCCTTTGGTGTGTCTGAGATCAGAAGTCACTCTTCTTATGGAGAAGTTAGGACTGAGGAAGATTTGTTTATGATGTTCAACGAGGATGTAATCTCACTCTGGGCTGGAATGGGCTGGAAACACATTGCAGGGCCTCTCTTCTCTCTGGTTTTATTTGAAGAGATGTGCAATAATATTTTCATCCCAGTGAATTCTGCTTAGGACTGTTCTGAACAGATCAGCTATCACACAATGAATTCAGGGCATTAGCTACTGGATCCAGCAAGTCTGGCCTTTGAAACAAATATACTCCTGGGCAGTGAAGCCAATGAAGGCTGTTTTCCTATTTGCCATTGTATTGTATTTGAGCTCTCGTTTGGCTTGTAACTGAGTGGTATTCAGTGAGGTCTGATGTCTTTCCCTCAGTGGCAGTGTTAATTTGTCACTTCTAACCTAATGCCTGTTTTAACGAGAGCTTAACAGCTCTGGGGCTTGGCTACCTCTGGGAGCTTGACTGCATCCATTGGTGCACGCAGCAGTTCTTCAGGAAGGAGAAGGGGAGGAAGGAGTAAGAGCCTCAGACCCACACTGGCACAGCAGCTACATAATCATCCCTTGTTTGGGGGATTGGTTCAAAAAAACTTCAGCTGTATCCATAGTGGAGGGCAGGTGCACATCCACAGCTGGAGTCCCAGCTGATGGGAAAGCCAGGGAATGTCCTGGTATTAAGGACAATGGATGGAAAATCGTATGTTGGGGCACTTACTGCATATTACGTATTAAAGACCTCAAATATAGGTGTCATGAATAAGCATTGGGATCTCAGATTTTTTTATTATTACTTTTTGTTGACTGATTAGAAAAACACCTGTCAAGAATGTCTTACTGTATTTTAGGGTGGAGAGTCCAGGTGTGTTCTTGAGGCCTTGCCAGGTCTGTTTTCTCTTGACCTATCCAGACCTTCCCTTAAGAAGCATGGCATCAAGGACAAAAAGTGCCTTGCATTTCCACGGCAGGAGGACGTTTTGAGAAGCTTGCTCTTAGGTCACAGCACATCATTAAAATGTGCTAAACTCAGAAGGACAGACCAAACCCCAGGAGTGAGCTGTAATGTAGTCTCTTTTTCTACTAATTGCTGTTGATTGGCTCTCTTGATCTAACAAACTGAGGAGAAACTGACCTGTTTTTTTTTTTTTTTTTTTTTTTTTTTTTTTTTTTTTTTTTTTTTTTTTTTTTTTTTTTTCCCACTTGCTGCAGACCTGGGATGAAGAGCTGGAAAGATCAGCCCACTCTTGGGCTCAGAAGTGCGAGTGGGAGCATGGGCCGAGTGACCTCATCCGGTCAATTGGACAGAACCTGGCGGTTCACTGGGGCAGGTAAGAACTGGGAAGCTCCTCACTAATTGCAAAGGGCAACTTATGGGCCAGTGTGAAAGGTCTGCCTTGCTCCTGATGTAATTCTTTAGGTTTACTCTTACTGTGTATCCCATAAATATTTACTCAACTCCTAATTTCTCTTTACTGAAACCACTCTGCAATTTTTTTTTTTTCATCTTCCTGTGGAAGATTTTTAACTGAGAGTTGTTAATCCAGCTAGGAGAGATGAAGTTAATGCTTCCAAATGGATTTGTCTCTCCATCTGATGGTGAGATTTTCTTATTGTTATGCCCCTGTAATCAGGCCTGTTGTAGGCTAAGACTGCTTTATAAAGCCAATATTTTGTATGTGCTCAGCTACCTTAATGGGACAAAATGCTGTTATGCTTGTAAATCAGGTAGAACTTGGTTGAAAGCAATGGAAATTTGCTTGTGTGAAATTGGCCTGATATAGAAATTGGGCCCGTTTTTGTTGGCAGAAATTAAATAATGATTGGAAAGTCGAGTGGTTAATCCATTGGAAACAGTCAAAAGATCAGGCTGTTCTTGGCTCCCCTACAAGCGCTCAAGATGGCCATGGGTTATTGATGGAGGTAGATCCAATCTTGCTCCCATTGCAATCACTGAGAGGAAAAAGAAATCAGATTTATCTCAGTTTTTTCAGGAACGGGCCATAACTTGATTGCCTCAATTTCCTCTTCTCTGAAATAGGACTCGGAAAGTATTCACTTAATGACATCAGGAGATTAATGTTTTTAAAATACTTCTAATGAATGATTTTTAATGAAGAGTTGGCTGAAAGAACAAACTACAGTTGGTAATGATGTCATTTGTATTTCTGACTGCCTGCTTCATGTGAGCTGTTGAAAGCAATAAAAAGTAGTGGGTTTGAAGCGCTCTTCTGCTTTTATATAGAGTTTGCAGAGTGCTGTTTGCTCACTGTGTACACAACGTGCAAAATGCAAATGAATTCCTCCAGATAATTTTAAAAACATTCACGTTCCCCTAAATGGCACAAGTAGCTCAGTGCTGCAAGGTCTCGCGCAGAGTTTGCACAAAGTACACGCAGTGTGTGCCTGGGGAGTTGCTGCAATGACAGCGGGGTAGGCGTGCAGAGATCCAAGTGCTCTGCATTAACCTTTGGTGTGATGTGAGTGTGAAAAGCTCACTCGCTTTCAAAGGTCTTACAGTAGGATCTCCTAATGGACTTCCAGATTTAGCAAATTGCCTGGTGGTAAAATAGGTACACGATGGCTTTTGGTTTAAGTTGGTTGGCAAACCTTAACTTCTGTTTACTTTCAAAATACAACTTTCTGCCAAACTAGACGTTTTTTGTAGTTGGGTGGAAAAGCCAGGAAGACATTTCAGGTCAGCAACATTTGAAGAACATGTTAAACCTATAAATAATACAGAAAGTCAGACTGGGATGTGAATTTTGGGGAAGAAATTACCTTTAACGTTTTCAGTGAGATTTTTTTCCCTGATTTTCAGATCATGATATTGGTGGTTTTGTTTTTTTAAGCAACGCCTTCGCAATGAGTGGAACTTGCCTTAATAAATTTTTATATAAAATTAGCAGTCGTGTTTTTAAAAAAAAAATTGACTTTGCAATGCAATATGCTGGGAGGCTACAGGTGCTGTTTGAAAACTTGTAACAGAGGTTGGTGATCTAAGCTCTGCCTGGCCTTTGCTCCTTCAGGTATCGCTCTCCAGCTTTCCATGTCCAGTCTTGGTATGATGAAGTCAAGGACTACACGTACCCATATCCTCACGAGTGCAACCCATGGTGCCCGGATAAATGCACTGGCTCCATGTGCACGCATTACACCCAGGTAAGAGATGGATTTGTATTTATCCTCTCTGCAGCCCCTCCATGTCCCATTGTCACTGCAATGTGCCCACAGCTTGCTTCTTTTCAATGTGTGCCTTGCCTTGCAGATAGTCTGGGCCACAACAAACAGGATCGGCTGTGCCGTGAACGTCTGCAAGAGGATGAATGTCTGGGGAGAGATCTGGGAGAACGCTGTCTACCTGGTCTGCAACTACTCGCCCAAGTAAGACGGATGGGCTGGGTTCCCTCCAGCTCTCCTAAAACCCTGCGCTGGCAGGTTGCTTAACTAGCCCAGGATCTGGGGAAGAGATTTCAGGCAGTCTAGACTGGTGGTTGTGGCTTTAAATTTTCTCTTTAGACTGCAGCACAGGGCTGGTTCAAGACTTCTGAGCATTGCCTGGAAAACTGAATGAGGGGCTGGGGCCAGGCCGGAGCTTTGATGTTGCTGCCATGGGAAGGAGGAGCAGGAGATGGCAAGGACGGAGCTGGAGAGCACTGCCAAGCGAGGCTTGCTCTCTTTGCAGCTGGGAGAGGACAGAGCTGGTGATTAACGCTGCTGACCTCCTTTCCAGCAATAGCCTCTGTACCCCAGCCCTACTGCTGGTACAGGAGAAGTAGGCTTGCTTACGATTAAAACAGCAAACGAATGAAATAGGGTAATCTCTACATGAAAATGTAATGGCTTGGAGAACATCTGTTTATAGGGTAGAACAGCACTAAGAAAAAAGGTGTGTGGGTACAAAGCTGGCAGTCAAACTTAGAGCTTTGCAAGGAGTTTGTAGCACGATCTGGGCCGCAGCATCCTGTGGGTGTGTTGTGTAAGCCCCTGTCGCTACATAAGTGATGTTCCTGGGAAGTTTGGTGGGATTTAATAACCTGCTCCATGCACAGGATTGTGCCATCCCCATGGAGTGCCCCTCGCGGGCTGGGCTCCTTTGTGCATCATCCTTTCAGCACTGCTGGATGGAAAAATACTCTAGTTCTGCCGTTTCTGCTTAATCTCTTTTCTCTGGCATTTGTGTGCATTGTCCTCATCTAGCCTCATAGGTGGAGACAGTTGAAAGAGCAATAACCAAAGAGTTCGGAGCCATGGACTGAACTCCAGCTCCTTGACCCTTCTCAGCCCCTAATAGTTGCAATAGAGGCACTGGAAATATGCAGAAATAATAGGGCCAAAGAGGGCTTTTTGCTTCTGGGTAGTTTCTTGAGAAACTGTGGTAACCCATTGATTTACTCCTGTGTACTAAATCACAGTATTTGAAGTAGAGTTTAATATAAAGATGATATTGCACACAATTCATTAAGTAAACCCTTAAAATCATCGTCCTGGAGGTGAAATGAGAAGGAACATTTTTCTCACGAGGCTTTCCTGGTCTAGCAGGTTAGTCTTTGCTTAGTTGCTCTGGACTGGGGTGAAGTTTCTGCAGCTTCAGAGGCAAAATTGCTGGCAGGGCTGGGTGAGGGGGAAGCGCAAAGTGCTGCTCTGATTCCCAGATGATCTGGAATTGGGCAGGGGGAGGCACAGATTTCTGCAGTTTGCTGTTTGGAAATGGTTCCAGATGGAAAACAGAGCAGCTTTTACATGGCAAGAGCCGTGCTCCTGCCTGGCCTGTGCAGCTGCATGGGGGGGTTACAGAAAATGCTGGGAGAACGGTGGCTTTGATGCACAAGAAAGCTGAAGTCAAGTGTGGGATGGAAAGAGATGAGACAGGCTGTCTTTTCCACATTTTCCTTTGCAAGTAGAGCAGAAACACTTGCTTATCCCACACCCATAGTGCTGGTGGCTGAAAGATTTGGGGCCAGGGCTTGGATGGGTATTTGGTTGTCTGACGGGCATACGTTTCTCCCATCCTTGCAGAGGCAACTGGATCGGTGAGGCCCCATACAAGACCGGCCGCCCCTGCTCCGAGTGCCCCCCCAGCTATGGAGGAGGCTGCCAGAACAACCTCTGCTACAAAGGTGTGTGGGGTTTGGGGACGGGATGCTTTGCTCCCAGCACCCTCCTGCCTGGGGGAGAAGCTGGAGCCAGCTTTCACCTGGAAACTTTTAATTGGAAGCAGTCACAGCTTTCAATTACCCACCCTTACTATTTAGACATCTCAGCGTAATGGTAAATCACTGGCTCTGGCTGACACAGAAAGGCTCTGAGCTGTTTAGAGTTCCCAGCTCGGATTCAGCGTGAAAATGTGAGCGAGCACTGGGATGGAGGGAAGTGGCTCAGTGTTTGCGTGGGTTTGGCTGGGGACCTGGGGCGGGATTTCGGTGGCTGGCCCTGTCCTCGCAGGGTTTGTTTGGGAAGGGAATGTTCTCCAGCGCTTACCGGAGGCGATGTGGGTGGGCAGAGCTTGGCTGCCCACCCAGCTCCTTCAGGGGCCAGGGACGCAGTGCTTCCCTCTCCATTTCTTTTACCTCCCCACCTTGGTTTTCACGGCTGCCAAATGAACACAGCGATTTGTGTCTCTTGGAGGAGAGGAGGAGCTCTCTTGGAATAGTTTGATGGACAGAAAGCGAAAAATATTTTTATTGCTGTGAAATGTCCAATGAAGCAGTGCTGCTCCCTTAGCATGCAGGATTTTCTTGGGTCATGCATCAAGAGCCTTTTTTTTCTTTCTTTTTTTTCAATCCCTTCCCATGTGTTTTCCTTCATGAAGAACTGGGATTTCAGAAACAGGCAAGCTCCCTGGAGGCTTGCCCAGAGCAGAAGCTTCTGTTGCTGCATTTATCACTTTTTGCCTGGGGTTGGGAGGAGCCCTTGGGGAGCAGGTGGGAGCTGGAGAGCTCCCTTTCTCCCTGCTGTTTTTCCTCAAAGCCCCTGCAGAGCCACCATCCATCGCCCCCCCCCTCCCTATTGCTGAGGATGAAAGCAGGGTCAGGTTTTGTGGAGGGCCAGCTGAGCAGAATTAATTTTGCTGGCATCGTGTCCCAAATCCCTCTGCCTGGCTGCACCAGTAGCTTGTTCTGCAGGAGCAGGGGGGCACTGCAGGAGCTCTACCAGAGAACCAGCTGAAGCTGTGCTGATGGGGTCAGTTTGAAGAGCAGAAAAGTGTTAGCCACCTTCCCAAATGCCCTCTTTTTGCAAGGTGTTCAGCACTCTTGTTCATTAATTAGTCTAGATCATTGCAAACCTTTATTGCGAGATGCTATAAATTCCGCTTCATGTGGAGCTCACTGGAGAAGCACATCTCCTCTCCTGGTGCTGTACCTGCCCTGGCAATGGTCCTGTGCTGCATTTAACTTCTGTTTTTAGGTTTCTCACTGTTTAAAAGCAGATCCTTGTCAAACCAAATCTTCTCCCTCCAAAAAGGAACCTGACTTCCTTGTTGTTGTGAACACTCTGTAATTATTTTTAATCCTCCTTTCTAACAAGATTACCGTTACGAGGACACCTTCATCACTGAGACAGACGAGACTAACGAAGTGGAGACTCCACAAATTTCAGAGCAGAAACCCGTGTGGTTCCACCCTCCGGAGAAGAAGCCCAGCAAACCTGTCAAGCCCAAGAAAACCTCCCCAGAGACCTATATGAGTAAGGCAGCCTCTTTCTTTCTTTCTTTTTTTTTTTTTTTTTTCCTACCAAAAACAGGGAGCAAAGCTTTCAAAAGCCCCTTGTGCCTTCTGCATGTCAATCTGCAATACCTGTCTGTTCTTTAAAGTCTGCCCGTTAAGACATCTTAAGAAAGTACCAGTGAACTGAAGGCCCCCAGGTCAGTAGACAATTTAGGAAATATTGGTTTGGTTTCCCATTCAAAAGTCTCTAAATTCAGCAGTTACCCTCTTTGCATCTTTTCTGGGGATTTTGATTGGTTTCCTTTTTATGTCTTGCTTGGGAAGCTTTCTGAAGTTGTTTGTAGAGTTGGTAGTACTTCCTCGGTTGTTTTCTAATCGCTGTTAATTAAAAGAGAGTTATTCTGAAAACAAGGCGAGGCAAGCAAATGCATCCTTTTCAAGTTTATCTACTAACATCTTGCAAGTCTGTAATTAAATGGAGAATTAGAGCTCTGGCTGCAGACCTCGGGCTGTAAATCAAAACCTTTGGCTGTCAAACGTTTCTTCCCTGTTAATATTCCCAAAGACACCTGTCTTGGGCGAACAGTTCAAGAGGCAACAGCTCCAGGCTGCTCAGTCTGCAATAAGATTTTATCTTACTGCACTAAAGACCTCCAGGAAAGATGTACAGTGGCTGCCCCTCACTGCAGCCCAAGAGCAGGCAGTGGCTGTCTCTTTCGTCTTACAGCATAGCTTTATTTTCACTTTTTTTTTTTTTTCTTTTTTTCTTCCAGCACAAGTCATTACCTGTGAGACCAAGATGAGAGACAAATGCAGAGGCTCAACATGCAACAGGTAATGTTTTATTGATACCTCGTGGATCAGTGCAGGGAAAAGTGGTCTCAAAACTGGCAGGTTCTTGCAAACAAGGTGTAGTCTATACTATATATATTTTTGCAACTGTCTAGGCAGGTCTCTTTGCAAAAAGCCTTCATTTCTCTCAGTTCGAAGCCTTCAGCAGAGCCTAGTAGTAAGGTGACTCAGTTTTCTTATGCAGCTATCATGACCCACAGTTCCAGGTGTCTAGAATCATTTAATAAATCTTGGCAGAGTCACTTTTGAGCCTTTCGTGTGCATTCCACCACTGTCCAAGCCAGACCAATAATTCATAGCTTGTCCCCTCCCAGGCAGTCAAGAACTTCTGGTTAAGGCTTCTGCAAAGAACGGGACAGTTTATCACTTGGAGAAAAAACAAATCCACAGAATCTAAATATTGGTTGGGTTTTTAAGGAGGGTGGAGAAACTGTCTTAAAAAGTAGCTATTTTGCAATCTTGTTTTTAAATTGGAAGAGTTACGTGAAATGAATGGAATGACTATTAAATGAAATAGAGTCAAAGTCTGTTTTTCTTGAATTGTTTTTTCGCCACTCTCAAAGATATATATCTTTACTAGGTATTTGTGCCCAGCTGGCTGCTTGTACAGTAAGGGAAAGATCTTTGGAACATTTTATTATGAGAGTGTAAGTACCTTTTAATAGCTCATAGATGCAATTTGTGGGGAGTTAGTGGTAATAACAGAAATGGGAAATGCCAACAATTCTAGTGTAATTTGGCTTTCCATATTCTCCAGTTGTGGTGCTGTAAACGGGTGCTAATAAAGATTATCTGTATTTTCCTCATCTTAGTGATGAAAAAAGAAGCAGTCTGGAAAGGCAAAGGGACTCCAGGCTTGATTTTGTCATAAATGCCCTTAATGCACAATAAAACCCATGGAAAGTGAGGGATAAGGATCAATAGACAGCTCTTACAAAGTGTTCCTCTTTAGTGTGGGCAGCTGTCATGCTGAACAGAAACTTCATACTACAAACACTGTAAAAATGTTGTAACTAAATATTTTGGGAAGATTTGTTGGATCTTGAACTAGCACAATAGTTTACAAATAAGGCATGGCACTGTTTCCCCATGAAAACTCCTGTTGGAGTGAAGGAAGGTTGAAGATGAAAGGGTATTTCTGTAAAGCATGCTTGCTTCCCCATTTGCTCCTTATGTGTGACTACATTGTCCACGATATATCTTTGCCCTGCAACCTCTGTGACTGCAGACAGCCTCCTCCTCCAAGTGGTTTCAGCAGAAATATTTTGGGTTTGATTATTTTGTTGAGAACTGGAAATATTTCATACTGGTTGTTAACTTCCCAAGCTGCTTTTTATTTTTATCTTTTTTTTTTTTTTTTTTTTTTTTCCTAAGCTGTATCTAAGCGTATGGTTTTGATACTTAAAAAAAAATAATAATAAAATAAATGTCATTCAACCAAGCAGTGCTTAAAATAATAGTAAGAATAGCAAAAGAGTAAGGTTATGTTGGGAGAGGAAGAGTTAGATTCCAAAGGGGTGTATTCAGTTTATTTTCCATTTGGCACTTTGGTGGTGGTTCGTTTCTTCATTGCTTTTTTGCACAGCAGTTGCTCAGTGCTGTTCTGTGAATGAGATTTATTTCACATACTGTTTGTTGTGCTCTTCCCAGTCATCAAGCATATGTCGTGCTGCAATTCATTACGGCATCCTGGACAATAAAGGAGGGCTGGTGGATATCACGAGGAAGGGGAGGACACCAGCTTTTGTGAAGTCTACCAGGAATGGTGTGGAGTCTTTCAGGTACTGCCTCTGTGAAAAAAGTGTTCATATTTGCTTTAAATATATGCAGATGTTCAGTCATCTTTTTTACGCATACACAGACATAGTGATTCAAGTAATTTTAGTATGCTTATTTTTTTAATACATATTTTTTCTTGTTTTGCAGGAAAAGTAAACCTTCAAATGCATTCATGGTTTCCAAAGTCACAAGTAAGTTTTAAGTTTGTGAAGTTGAGAAGAAACCATATTTACTACAGTTTTATGAGATGGTTGAAAATACCACTCCATGCAGTGCTCTTTTTAATTTGATGTGATCACGTCCAATGGCTCCGTACCACGGGTCTGGAAACTACATAGCTACATGGCTGTAACAAAAATACCCTGTTTTGTGGGTCACCTGCTTTTCTCTTCTGAGAGCTTTGACCTTTTGAAAACCACCTTGTAGTAAGGCAGCAGGACTTCTGTGGGAGAGCTGCTCAGCCCTCTCCTGGGTGCATGCTCCTGGTGAAGGAGTGAGTGACTTTAATCCTGGTGCCCTCACCTGGATGTGGGTCTCCCCAGGGGTGCTGCATGCCTGTGACTAGTGTTTTCTACAGCTGCTTGGCTATTGGGTCTAGTAATTTCCTTCTCTGTGTTTATTTCCTTCTCTGTGTTTATTTCCGCAGCACAGACACTGGATTGCTACACCACAGTAGCTGAGCTGTGCAAGTTCAAGAAACCTGCGACCCATTGCCCAAGGTAACTGCGTGCCTCGAGCAAATTTGTGCTCAGCTTAAATCTGCACTGCTTGGGGCAGGGACAGGTGAACGGAGGAGGGATGGTGAGAGCCCCAAATCTGAGAGCTTTTGGGAACGGTGTACTTCCTCCTGCCACTGTGTTTTGCCCCAAAGTGTGTTTTCAGCAAGAGCAGGCACATGGGCAGTGTGGTGGAAAACATGATGAGCTTTTGGGCTGCTACAGTAATACAGAAGTCAGGCTACGCGATCGTGTTTCAGTGAGCCCACGCCTGGAATGCTGAAAGCTGCCTTGTGCAGGTGTCAGTCGCAGTAGAGGACAGGGGCACAAATTCATGCAAATCATAATGTGCACAGCATTCTGCAAAAATATAAGCAGTCCCCTCTGAAAAACTCATAAAAGACTAATCCTTCTTTTACTGGTCTAAAACCTTGTGTTTGCAGTTCTGTAGTAACTACAAAAAGTCATCTGAGGGGAACAAATAATTAGATTCACTGTTGCCACCTGCAGACCAGATGCAGGCACTTGAAATCTCCGAAGAATGCAGCTTGCTTTCCTGTTGAGCCTTGGTATAGAGAATAAATCTGAATAAATTGTTTTCTAGGATTTATTGTCCAGCCCACTGTAAAGATGAGCCATCGTACTGGGCACCGGTGTTTGGCACAAACATCTATGCAGATGTGAGTATGCTCCTTTCCCTGATGACCCCGTGTAACACGATGTCTGTATTGCAGAGCGGGGTTTTCTCTGTGATTTAGGAAGGGATTAAAGCTCCCCATGACCGCTGCAGCATGGGGTTGGGGTAGATGGGGATGAAGGAATAAGTGGCACCAACAAAGTGCAGCAGTGGTGGACAACGGGCTGGGGTCAATGGGCTTGGGGAGCCCCTCCAGTTTCTGGTGCTGACTTCTTCTGGACTTTGGGGTGATGGACACGAGACAGCAGTAATGTTTGCTTGCGTTGGTAAAGCACTGCCTTGGTTTGGAGATCTACAGATGAACACCAAAGGGCTTATATTATATATGCCGCATATACAACCACACTATGTTTTTGGCACAAGGAGTCTGTCTTCTCCCTCCCCTCTCCTCTTTCTGGGAGCTGAACAGTGTTTTTGAGCAATTGGGACACAGCACGGAGCAGTGGAAAGAAAACATGCGAGTTGGTTTTATCGGTTTGTTTTTCTAAACTCTGCTCGTGGGGATGAGCAGAGACTTGATGCTAAAACTAGGCAGAGAGTCATTTTCTTGAAATCTCTTAATATTAGGCCTCTGAAAACTGAGTTTCAACATTTTTCCATTTGTGGGTGTCTCTTTTTTTCCTGTCAGAGATTGTCTTCAGAAATGCCAGCTCTCCCGGGCTGGTGTCTAGCCCGTAGGAACATGCTTTGGGGCTGATCGTGGGTCCCAGTGAGTGCCTGCATCCCCAGCTCAGGGTCCACATGGAGCATTGCAGACTCCTGAGAAAAACACCCTGGGAAAATCATACAACAGTTTGGGGAAAGCCATTGAGAGAAGTGATTTTTAAATAATTATTTTTTATTTTACTTGGGACCATTATTTAATATTTATTTATTTTTAAATAGAAACATAAACAAGTTAGCCTAGACAAGCTCATATGCAAATCCATCGCACAGCTGTTGCCCCGTGGTATCTGCCTCTATGCGTGCTCTGACCTGCAGGAAATGGGAAATAGTTTTCCTTTTCTTTTACTGAAGACAAAACTACCTCAGATTACTCCTGAATGGGGTATACAATTACAAGGTTTTTGGTGAGGACCAGCATCTTGGGCTGGCATTGCTTCATTGCTTCCCTATTTGTACTGACGCAAAAGGATTAGTGTCCTTTAATGAAGGACAAACTCCATTTCCTACTGTCCCCTCTGGTTATTGTGTTTCATAAATTGGGGTATGGACCATGATTTAAGGGGAAAGAAAAAAAAAAAAAGGAAAATGTTTTTGGCCACCTCTTAGAAGGCTTGGTTAACCTTTTTTTGGGCTGCTGTGCTAATAGTGTGCTGCACGTCTAATAGGAAAAACGCTTTGGATTTTAGCAGAATGAGTCGTTGGTAGCAAAACAGATTTAAAAAAGAATCCAGCAGGGGAAAAAAGGAGTTTGAGGAGGGTGTGAAACATGTTGCAAAGGAGAGGTATTGATGGTGATAAATGCTCAGGCTGGAAAGTTGACCATATAAACAGGCATGATATGCAGGGAGAATTTGAGCAATGCCCTTTTCTGCTGGGCATGGACTGTGCGGGATGCCCTCTGGGAGGGGATGCTGTGAATTAACCCAAGCCTGTGGCTGAGAAATAATTAAAGCAGAAAATGAGCTGGATGAGACAAGTGCAAGTCTTCTGGGAGGTTTGCACGGCTACGCATCTGGAGTGTAGGGCCTTCATGGCCCTGGGGGAATTGTGTCCCAACCATGTCTTCTTAAATAAGTGCTCTAAAAGAAAATGGCTTCTTAGCAAACTTGCCAAAGCACTGATTTGCTAAACGCTCTGACAGCTAAGGAGTCCGTAGTCCAAGAAGTGGTGACAAAAATGCTTGGCTGGTCTAGGGAAGTGCGTTTAGAAGAGGTGAGGTCTAGGTGGACTGAGGCGTCCAAAAAGCCGGGATACTGGGGAGCAGTGGCAGAATGACAAGGCACAGCAGTCAGAACCACAAAGGGTTTGTGGAATGGGGATATAGAGGAGCCTTGAAATCTGGGGTAAATGAAAAAAAATGCACTCAGATATGCCACAGGAAAAGTTCATGCCCAAATCCCAGGTCTGTCCACTGAATGGCATCCTCCCAGGGCTGAAATTAGTGGCAACAAGCAAGCTGCTAGGGAACAGAAAATCTTGCTCATGTTCCCATGTTGTGGCTTTATGGGTCTGTAGGGATCTCTGGATTATAATCACCAGTAATGTCACTGAAGATGGTGGGCGTGTCTCTGGAATGCACAGAGGTACCATCAGTAGTGGGACGCTCAGAGTTACTTCTCTGGGGTCAATTACTTTTGACCTCGCATGGTCAACCTCACTGTGAGGTTTCTGAATTGGAAAAATTAGAGAAAAAAATGTCTCTGAACACGTGACTGTGCTGAGGAGGTAGCTCAGCTCTTTCTGATGTGAACAGAGACAGATCTGGGGGATGCTGGAGCTGTGTGAACACCTAGGGATCTTTATTGAGACCATACAAAAGCTTTTATGTCACTTATGCTGTCACTTGCCTGGCTCTTAGTGTGCAACACTGCAAGGGAAACACTTCCTCATCCCTGCTTAGGAGCCCGACAGAGCTGGGAGAGGAAATGGCTCTCTACTCTTGAGATAAGGTCCTTTATCCACAACTGTGCTGCAATTAGTTGGAGGAGGACAGATCACTTAACGAAGGAGACCTTTATCATCAGAGTAATCCAAGCTGGGTAGCTCAGCCCTCATGAGATAGGAACTCAATGATTAAACCGGTCACGCTAATGAAGAAATTATGGATGATTAAATTCATAGTCACGGATCATTGTTAATGGCCAACTATAAAAAAGTGCTGTCATCTTATTGGGGTATGCCTCAGAGTCCATTTCATCAGGAAATGCTCTCAGAGCATCCCAAGAGACCTGTGTGGTGCTGAGGCAGACGTGAAGGGGCTACGCCATGGAAAGCCATTGCGTGGTCTGGGCAGCTGCTCTACTTCAGAGTTCAAGAGGAATGGCCTTGATTCTTGAAATGTCTCATCCTCCAAAAGCTCTGTGAGCAATCCATCAAAGCAAAGCTTGGACTGTGATAGAAGAAAGCAGTAATCCAACAGAGTGATAGGGGGAGGATTTGGGTAAGGCAATAAAAAGCCTTCTGGTCAAAGCTTTCAGTAAGCAGCAGAACAGCAAGTCCTGGAAAAAGCAGGAATGCCTTGAGAAGAACATCGTTTAGGATGTCTCCCAGTGGAGAGTGTTGCAAATTGATTCAGGACAGTTTAATTTTATGAGCCAATTTTAGATTTACAGATTTCCCACTGCATAGTAGGGCAAATTCACAGCGTATCTTCCAAACAGAGCGTTCCCTTGCCCTTATATAGAAGCAAAATACTAAATTGACTCTCAAAAACCCAGGGAGCTGCCAAGAGATAGTCGATCCAAAGTGATAAATATATAGGGGACAAGGCAAACCTGCCATATATGGCTGTTGAGAAGGAAACAGCACGATCTGTATTGTACGTACATGATGGGAATGTTTGCCCTTGGCACTGGTTTTGTAGTAGTTTGGGTTTTAGCCATCAGGGAGTTTATGGGGCTGGGATTTTCACCTGCTGCAGTTCCCTGCGCAAAACTGATCTGTTTGTTGTTGTTCCAGCTTGCTGTATGTAAATCCTTTAGAGGGCTGATGGCCAAGTTTATACTACACTTAAGCCTCCTCTGCTTTTGCTCTGTTTCCTGGATGCTTTGAGAGCTTAGTCATCTTTTGTCAGTGTTTTGTGTTCCTCTTGCTCTTCTGACTCTGCACATCAAGGAGAACAGGGTAACAGTGATGCGCAATGGAGAAGCTTTAGTTTTGTTTTTTTTTTCAGAAGCGTTAATCTCTCTCAGTACTCAGTGTAGTCTTACAGGGTAATGGGATATCCAACTGCCCCAAAGCTACACCACTCTGGGGGTGCAGTCCTCCTGTTTTTTTTTTTTTTTCCTAGACAGGAGCATGTGAACTCTCCCAGATAGCTGGTGGCCATTTAGCTTAATTCAGTAGCTTAATTCAGGAAAAGCATCTGCTTTGCAAGCAGCTGGGTGAATAAGCTTTGGCACAGTGGCTGGTCACTAGCAAGGAGTTTGCACCATCACGGTTTCTCTGTTCAGTGGACCAGCTGCTTGTATGTCATGGCAGCGCTGGGTCTTACAGCTATTTCACCTCTGCATTTGATACCTGGCTTATCATATCCCCAGATCTGGTCCATGATCATCCCCAGTCTGCCCATAAGAATGACAGAATTGTTTCATAGCTCTTTGACTCCACTCTCTTTTATTCTCTGTTGATTTTTTTTTTCTTGATTCTGATGGAGAAGGTAAATCTCCAGATGTAAAATAGAGATGTGTTGTAAATCAAAATAACTCAATATTTTTCAGAGCTCCAGTATCTGCAAAAGTGCCGTGCATGCAGGAGTCATTCCAGATGAAGAAGGTGGCTTTGTAGATGTGATGCCGGTAGAAAAGAAGAAAATTTATGTTGGCTCCTTAAAGAATGGAGTCCAGTCTGAGAGGTGGGATATTTCGCTTTGTACTTTCCTCTTATTCTTGATTTTAAGTTCAGTTGTGTGTCAAAGTCAGCAGATATCAGCTAGAAAGGTTGGTGAGTTGGAAATATGACTTAACAGTGTCACTGTGAATTTGAAGATGCAAACAAATAGAGCGTGTTGTCCTGCTCTTACCTTCCACAAGTCAGTAGCTACTTTCAGACCAGTGCAAAAGGTATGAAATACCATTAAGATATTTTTTAAAGAGATGAATCCATATTAAAACATTTTGCTATATACGTATATCATTAAAAATCCACTGTTGTAATTATTACATCAATGATTATTGGATAATCTTTTGGAATTAAATTTTAATGAAGAAGAAAGTTCCCAAACTTGCTTGTCTGAAAGATAAATATGGGTATTTCTTCAGCTTTCAGTTTGGTTTGAGGTTTAATGAGATTTCCATTGAATTTCGGTGTGTAGGATGTGTTTGCACTCATTAATTTAATTTCTCTATTCTTATTGAAAGACATGAGCAAATTAACCTCTAGAGAGAAGATCAAACAGTTTTTTAAGATGGGTTTTCCACCCTTGTACTTCTGCATGACTTCTTTTGGTCTAACCTTGCTGGTTTCTGTGAACAATTGCAAATCAGTGTTTCCAAAACCTTCCACCTGCACATGATCACAGTGATTGAGTTGCAGCTCATTCAGTCCTTTCTAATTTGCTACTTCTGATTCAGTTTGTGATGTATTTTTTTTTCACACATCGGTGTGATGGTACTGAGTTCTCAAACTTATATTTGAAAAAATAACATTAATCACTATTGTGGTGGGTTTTGGTTATTACTGACATGTCTATCTGCTCTGTGAGGTTCCTTTGTTATAATAAGAAATCCAACTGAGTTTTGATATTTATATTCTAACAATGAATATTCCAAAACACTGCTGCAGAGGAAAATAATAATAATAATTTAAAAAACAAACAATCAAACAAACAACAACAACAACAAAAAAAAACAAACAGGAAAGCTAAGACATTAAATATGAGATTCTTTGGTACAGATTTACCAGAATCAACTTTTTGTACCTGTGTGATCTGTAATTTGGCAGATTTACTTTCATTTTGGATAAATATCACAGAATCTCCTGCTCATACCAGTTTTCTTCTACCTCTGTCTTCCTTTAATTTATCTTTTATACTGACAGAGAACTTTTTGCTTGCATGACAAACTCTAGCCAAGCTAAGAATAAACTTTCCCACTGGCAGTGACATGTAATATGAGCACCAGGTGCTGATCTAGGAGGTGAGGGAAACCAAAGACGCTATAGCAGCAGGGATGAGTATGAAGGTTTGGAAAGTGTTATTTACACTCAGCAAGAAGGAGCACCTCTGAGCTGTGAGATGGTGGAATAGCTTTTCAAAACTCAAGGTGAAAATCTTATCCTTTAGGACACTGGAAACAAACTTTTATAAAGATGCATGTACAAACAGGTACAGGATAAGGTTGCCTTTAAAATTTACTGAGACTTCACCCTTGTTGGAACATGTGCTTTACAGGAGAATATGATATTTTGCCTTTCTCTTGGGGATTTGCAGCATAGCAGGGCTGGGAACAGGGAGGGCTCTTGCCCTGTGCTCAGTCAGAGCTGTTGGGAGCACCTCTGAAGGTGGAAAATGGATATACCTGTAGATTGCCACTTAACGTGTGCTGATCTGTCTGCTCCCATTGCCAGCACCTGGAGATGGGCCAGATGGGCCCTGGGAGCCTGCCAGCCTATTTGACAACTGGTTTTAGGGAACATGTTCTCTTTATGCACAAATCTCTGTAAAAGGGAGCACAGTGTTCCCCAGACAAATGCTAGAGTTGTAAAAGGGGCTTTTATTTCCCAGTTCCTTCTGTTGACATTAGGACGTAGATCTGGATCATAAACATGAAAAAAAAAAAAAGTGAACTCATGAATTTCTGCCTCTTCTCTTTCATCCTTTGTCTTTCTCCTGTCCTGCAGCTGCTCCTGGTGGGGCTACATCAGCACAGACCCAGCATGCTGAATTGGTGCACCCCAGAGAAATTCGGAGCTTCCTGTAGCACTTTTGCACCATGAGTCCTGCAGTGCCTACATCTGGTTGATTGCATTTTCTTTTTATTTTTTTTTTTCTCCAGGTTGATTAATCCTTCAGATGGAAATGCTTTCCGAATTTTTGCTGTGAAGCAGTAAATTCCCAAGGAAGGTGCAAGTTTCTTTTGGAGAGCGCTCCGCTGATCTCCAGAGACAGGAAGGCTCCTCTGATGGCATCAGCTCTGAACATACCCTCCTTGCCGATCTCTTTCAGGGAATTAGAAAAGAAAAGAAAAAAAGAAAAGGAAAAAAAAAAAGACCAAAAAAAAAAAAAAAAAGACAACAGGTTCTGACTCAGCTGTTTGCATCTCATCGCACCTGTTCAGCGTTGTATCTTTTTGTTTTGTGTTTTTGTTTCTCTAGGGGCATTCAGCAATGATAAACCATTCTAACTTTCAATTTACAAGAGAGGTGTGCTGCACAGAACTGTGGTGGCTCAATGTACAGCAGCTGTAGGGATCTCAGCATGGCTCTGGATGGCTTTTTTGGGAGGTGAAGCATCTTCTCCAATGGATGTGGTGATATACAGACTCAGAACTGAGTGACAGTCCAGATGCTGGGCCCTTTGATATAAGAAACTGTTTTAAAAGACACATCATTTGGGGAGAGTTTGGGCTGTGATAAGGTGTGCTTGTGCATGTTTGATTTGTGTGCTAAAGAAGAGAATATTTGGTATTTTTGAAACAAGTTGAGATGCATCAGCGCTGCTGTGTGGGCATTGCACTAGGCTAAGTTGTACTGTGGGGGAGAGGATGTTTCTGCCGACTGGATATCGAGGATTTCTGGGGACTGGAGTAGGGCTCGAGATGGTGGCAGAGACCCACGCTGCAGAAAATGAAGCCACCAGATCATCAAAACAGCAGGTTTAGTGTTTGCTGGTCAAACATTCACAGGTACTTTGCAAGTCTCATAACCCATGAGAAGTCAATGAACTGGGGCTCCTGTGCTGGCACATCTCATTCTATATTACATGCCATTTAAAATAAAACTTCAGTTAAATGCAGCGTATTGTTTTATACAGCAGTGCTGGTTGTTTTATCTGTAGTAGTTAAGTAGTGATAAAGTTAATCTTATTTTTGCTAGGAATCATTGCATCCATAGGAAGCATGTTCACTTTACCTTCATGAAGATCTTTGTTGTGTGTGCAGTTCTGATACTTAAAAAGATACAGCATAAATTGGGATAGATTTTTTTTCCCCATTGTTTTTTTTTGACAGCAATGGATCCCAACTTTTAGTGTAAATGCTGTACCCTTGAGCATTTGATATCCAGGATGCTGTTTTGCGAAACCTATAGATGTTGCAGTGATGCTATTTAATGTTTTGTTATTTATGTCTCAACATGCATCCAAAGCACTTCAAAGCCAAGAGAATAGCCTGGTCTGAGCTGCTCTTTAAGGCAGGAGATTTTTCTCTACTTCATATTGGAAATTAATTTTAGGCTCGGTCTAAACACAAGTCTGGTTGTCTTTTACACACCCATCCAGTAACTTCATTAATCATGAGAAGGCAACACAAACTTTAGTTCTTCAGTTCCTGTAAAATACAATCCTGCAGCTCACTAAATAGATTGTAATATTCTATAACAAATGGGAAAATTTTCACTCTATTTGGCAGATGTCTCATAGCCACTCGTATGCTCAGGCTGTGTTCAGTTTAATCTAGAGAGTTATAAAAACAATGTCTTCAAGCTGTTTTAAAACACAGACCAAAACTGTTAATACGATGAAGCACTTCTTTAATTTGGCAAATGCCATGAAATCAGCAAAGAAATTACATTTATTGCTCAGCTTGTGTCTCCATTGGGGTTTCCTTCTTTATGAAATCTAAATTTGGAAAGAGACCTGCTGTAAAGTCAGTTGGAATTACAATCGTCTCCAAAAGTGCTGCACAGCAAACCTACCTTCGGAGAGGGACGTAGAGAAATGACTGTGTGTCATCTTTATTTGTGTGGTATTGTCTTCCAAGGTGTACAGTAGTTGCTTTAGATAGAAAAACTTTTTTTCTTATTAGGTAAATTGATGTTATAAACAGCCAGGACATATCTTAGGAAAGCTGCTGGTTGGAAGCATTTGAGATCTTGGCAGTGAGATAAGGCTTCCCTGTTTCTGCCCACTGTAAATAATTATGCTATACACAGTCTGGTTCAAGCCCATTAAATGCTGCAGTATGAGTCTATGACCATCATGGGCCAAATGGTAGCCACTGTGCTATTTATTGAATTGGAAAGTGTAAGAGATGCCATCAGGTGTCCAGGGGCCTCCTTCCCACTGATTCCATGCGGATTGCAAGAGCACATAACATGCCTCAAAGCTAGTGTAGGATCCCACCTCTAATATGCTGTCTGTGACAATCATGGATGCTGTAAAAATGGTGGAAAGAAACGTGAGAGCTCTTGGAGAAAAGTCTAGAGGATTATTGTGGAGCACATAAAAATCCAAACAGCTCGGGATGTATCTACCTGATGGAAAGGGAGCAAGAGAGGAATTGTCCTTCCACCAGAAATATCCTAAAACGCTTAATTCAAGCTACAATTGTGTATTTTTATCTTCAGCCAACTGGTTTGGATTTTTAGAAACTGATCATAATTTAAGTCTGTGTCTGTTTATTTTTATATTTGTTGTACAAAAGAGAAATTGTGACTTTACTACACAAATATCATTTGAGGTCCTGGGTGCTATTAATTTAAACATACCTCCACCAGAATTAGGGGTGATCAGGTCCTCCAAGACAATGAAGATATATCAATGGCTTGCAATTGCGTGTGCTAGCTATTCATATATAGGTGGGACAGTACCAGTTTTTAGCCCAATATTTCCTGATTTTACTTCTGATACCAAAGCATTTCTTAGCCTAACATATTTCAATGCAGCTTAAAGATGCAGCACGTCTTTACATCTCTAGATACGTTCCTCCTTAGACCCTAGCTCAGCAGATTAGTAAGCCCGTGCCATCTTGAAGCACCTGGGTGCATCCTTGCTGAATCCAGGTTAAATCCCTGGCAAAGCTGATGCCTAACAGTTGTTCTAGCTTCCCCAGCTGCCAGTGCACATTTGGGTCTGCTGGCTCCATTCATTTCATCATTTTAAGTCATCAGCAGCCATTCAGCCAACAGCTGGTTGAAGAACCTCCAGTTGTGTACTTGGTCAGTTGTGCAGTCTAAACATTTAGGGCCAGTTCATAGAGTTGCTTTTTCTTTCTTTTTTTTTTTTTTTTTTTCTATGAAAAATGATGTATTTTACTACTTCCTATGTGTAAATGTTTCTTGTAAATTTTTGTGTGCCTTTGCATGTTTTTCAAGGGGCTGTGTGTTTGTTTATAAACTATATATATTTTTTTCTAAATACAGAATTGTAAAATACCTTTTTTTCCTCCATTTTCTTTTTATTTCTGAATTATTTGTGAAATAAAACCTTCCCAGAATGAATGCCACCCTTGTCGTCAATGTTCAGCTACAGCTGGGGTTGTATTTAGAAGACTGAGCCTGAGCTATTTGGGATTGCTCCTGGGGACCAGAGTATCCCCTGGAGAGCCCAAGATAGATCAAAATGTTCAGAGTCTATTCCACAGACAAATAAATAGAACTGCCCAGTACCCCAGCATTAAAAGTCAACTTTTATCCTATTTGGAATAAGGTGTATTCTTTCCTTACATCCTGGGAGTAAGGGAAAATTCATGTCTGTCTTTAACTCCCTGAAGTAGATTAAAGTGTTGGAAAAAAGTGTTTAATGAAGTAATGCTGCAAAATACAACTGAGGTGAACTCCTTTCTGTCTGACCAGGCTGTTGTTAAATGCACCCTTATTTTGGAAGTGAAAAGTATATGGATTTTTTTTCTTTAATTTCCCCTTGAAATTTTCTCTGAGCTCATTACCAACAGCACCACAAATCAACCCAACTTGTTTCGTACTAATTCAATACTGTCTTGGTTAAAGGAGCAAGATGACAGGGAGGTTTACAGCTCAGGCTCCAGGCAATGAGCACCAGATGGCTTTTGACCAAAAATGAGGGCTGAGCCAAGAAAGGGAGTCCTGACTGACAAGAAGGCGTTGAAAAAACATGTATTTTCCATTACATATAAAACAAGATCATCATAAAATACAGAGATGTTTGCATTACTCCAGGGCTGGCCTGATACTCTTATGGTTGAACAGTATTTACCTGTAAATCCCAAAGCAAGGATTGACATGGTAGTGCTCATTGCTGGGCAATGACTTCTGCTCAAGGAGTCACACAGCTACTGTATGCTCTGCAATTACAAACTGCCTATCCGAACCAGTTTCTGCTTGATTTCTCCACTGTCACTGCTGCGAAATCCTTCATTGCTGAAAATGTTGGGGAAGACTTTCATGAGCAGAGCTTAATAGTAAGCAGAGAAGGATATTACAACTCATGATAATGTTGGGATTGCCTAGAGCATCCCATTGATTGTGACAGCTCTTTGGTTTCCTATTTGTAGTGCTACAAAAAGCCCCAAAATGCTATTGCAAAATTTAGGTCTTTGTTGGCCTCTGGAGGAAAACCGCACATCGATCACAATTTAAGGTTGATATTCTGGTTGTCTGTGCTAGCTCCTGGCTCTTCAATGCTTTTTCTGGTTCAGCTCACTGTTGTCTCCTATTCGAGCAGTGTGCTTTCTCCTGTGCTCATCATCAACAACAAGAAAAAGTGGTGTGACTGCTGTGTGTGAGCAACACTGTAGACAGCTGTGCTTTCTTTCCAAATGTTAGATGTGCAAAACAGGTGAGCATTATGAGGTTTTTTTTTTTGTTTGTTTGTTTTTTTAAAGCTGCCTCAAAGTTTGAGGCTGCATTTGGACACAGATGGTGCAGAAGCTCATGATGAAACCAGAGCATGTATTCCTTGGGGATCTCTCTGTGCTTGCCATTTGGGGAGACACTTCTTGCTTCCTGTCCCTCTTGCCTGCCTAAGCCTGTGCTGAACTCCTCAGAGGCTACGTATAACGTGAGCATACCTTGGGTTGTGTGTTCTTCCAAAAACCCACATTCATTTATAGGATGGACGCAGGCAATGTTTTCAAAGCCATTTTGCAAACGACAGGGTTGGTTCGCATTTATACTAAGGACCTACTTTAAGGCACTTAGAAGTCATTTATGCCACTTTAGGGTGTGGACTGAGCAGTGTAAAGAAGCCTCAGTGCAAACAGAAAACCACCCTTATATCTTGTTGACAGTGGTTAAAATAGGGTTAGGGAGTTAAATCAACAGACAAGGTCTCTCTTATGCAGCACTCTTCTCTGCAGTGTTTGCTCCTCGCTGTCTGCACCATGTGAGCAGGCCAGTGCTATATGCAGTTTCCCTCCTCATCTGCTGCGTAGCCAAACACTTCGCAGTGCTGTTAAGTGTCAAATTGAATATTTTCTATTTTTAGAGGGCTAAAAGTCAGGAGGCTCAGGTGGAATATTATAGCTAAAAACTGAAGGAGATGGGAGCCCGAGCTCGTAAAATAAATGCTGTGCTTAAGAATGCTTTACACAGGAGGGTTGCTTCTTACAGGCTTGAAGCTCCTCTGGTTTAGGGGCTGTGGTGACCGTGACACCAGGAGAGGACCTGCCAACACACACAGCACCGAGAAGTGCTTGGCAAATGCTAGGTTTTTATTTCAGAAGCTGTTTCTTCAAGGCTTATTCCTGCACATCCATCTTTTACAGTTGTGCAACAACCATCTATAACTATGCAGAAGACTTTTTGATTATTTTTTTTTAAAGCTGCCATTCCGGACAATTTTGAAAGCGAAACCCTTGTGAGCTGGGAGTGCCAGGGCAGGCTCTGCCAGGAATTCCCCAGGAGCCGTCCCCCAAGCCTGCCGTGCCTCTGTGCTGAGTAGGGTAAATCGCTGTTCCTCAGCAACTCGGGAAAACACACACTGCAGGCCGGTGTGAACTGAGCGACTCAGGCTGAGGAATGAGAGATTATTCTATAAAAGGAAAAAACCTAGAGGAAATAAAGAGATGTTGAGCACTGGGGAGACAACAAAGCTGTGGGCAGGTGTTTGATGTCGTTGTTGCCAGAAACAAATCATAAAAGCAGCCTCATTTCCTTTTCTACTGGCTTAGCAGCCTTGAGAGCAGGTTAACATCTAAAACAGATACAGGTTGACAGGACAAAGTTTTTGGATACCATCTCACTTGATGTGCTGGTAATCAACATATTGTTTGCAGGAATGCAAGGAAACTCCAAAACTGCAACAGCACTTGTGTCTAAAGAATAATTATGATTCTGACCAGGGTATTTATTAATAAGCTTTGCAGTGAAAAAGAGTAGAAAATGCTTATTAAATCTCCACAGGTTTGGATACCACAGAGCTGAGAAGGACTGAGAAAGTGTTGAAGGGTAAGACTAGAAATTAAAACCTACTCTAAAAGTTGGAGAAACAGTTTGCAAAAACAGGCTGGCACTCAGAAGACAGGAATACAATGAATAATAAAAGATGGAGACCAACCAGTAAGGCAGTAACTCAGCCCAACTGAGACAAATACACATCAACAGCATCACTTTATTGCCAAAGAAGTAAATGTCCTATCAGATGTGCAAAGATGGATATAGGCTGCAAGACGCATTGAGAAACCTTTCAGCTTTGCTCTGTGGTGTTAAGGTCTCTAGCACAGTGTCAGGTCTGTGTGTTTCTGCATTACTGCCTGAAAAGTATGCAAGTGACTGCAGGAAGTCCAGAAAAAAGCAGAGGGTAACCTGAGAGCTAAAACAGTCCCCAAGAAAGCGGGGAGGATTGCTGAGAATAACAAAGGAAAGGTGGAAGACTTGAAGTCTGTAAAAGTACCACAAGGGGAGAAGAGGACATTTGTTTTTCATGTCCAAAGGGACCCCACTGAGAAGCAGTGGGCTTAAACTGCAGTGGGAAACATTGAGACTGCTGGGAAAATTGGAAAAAGCTCTGACTGGAACAGACGACCTGCATGGTCTGTTCAGGCCAACATTTGAGGGTTTTAAGAAAATGCTGGACAGCTGCTCCTAAGACTGAGATAGCCATTGCTAAATCATCTTTGAGTGGGGGATATTCTAGGCAATGTTTTGATGGCCCTCCCAGCTGTGATTTCTATCATTTTCAAATTTAAAGGAAACATGAAAACATATGGAAAAGGGTGTCAACTGTTTGGACCAGGATGGCACACAACTGTAGATACAGATAGAGACCTTCTGTAGAAGTGGTCTAGGTAAGGGTGTGCAGCATCATGCCAGTATGCATTGAGTTAATAAAATCGGTCATTGCTCTCCTAACTGTTATTCAGATTTTTATTTATTTATTTATTCCCCTGTAGGTCTCTTGACAGGAAAATGAAGCACGCAGGATTCTGAGATGGGTTTGCAGATGAACCCCTGGACCTCCTGCTACATCTGAGGTAAAGTACTGGCAAAAAAAACAACAACTAGAAACATTCTGATCTGAAATGCTAGCATGGGGTGATTTAGGGCATCCCTATAGAGATGTCACCGATTGGACTAATAAAATAGTGTGTTGATTTATGGACAACGTGAACCGCTGAAATGCAGTGGAGGCATCCTGTACCAGTGCCAGGCATGTAGAGCTGTCTGAGGACAGGCTTTTGGTGGGAAGAAGGAGACCATGGAAGTTTTCTCATCTGCAGAGTCATGAAATAATCTCAGATGTCTGAGGGCAGCTGGCCAGCTCAGCAGGGTGCATTTGCCTTTCCAAATACGAGTGAAGTCAAGCTGTCTTAAACCGTTACAGCAAACAGATGTACAGACCTAAGTATCCTACTCCTGGTCAATTTTTAATTTTGTTCTTAAATTATTATTACTATGGGGAACAGCTTCCTTATCAGAAAATGATGATTTTTTTTTTTTATTATTTTTTTAACAATGCAAAGTCCTAATTTGGAGCTTGTTTGGATGCCAACCATGAAAGTGTTTGAGTTTTGATGAGGTCAAAACTCGTCTAGATGAAGATAAAGACTTTAAAAGTCAACTCTAGTTGATAGTGTGGACAGCTCAGGACACAGTTCCAGAAAACTCTTGTGCTCCTATTTATTTTTTCAGGAGAATTGCTGGAGAGGCCATCAATCCCTGGTCTCCTGGCAGCTGGGGGGTGCCACATGCACAGCATGGCCTGACTGGAAGCGCTCAGTATGGGAGGGATCCCTAGCCCCCTTGGGAGTCCCATACTGACAGAGAAGAAACTCGTGTGAGGTCTCTGCTCTCCTCTTATATAATCTGTGACTTCAGATAAAATTAATGCCAAGTACCCAAAAAAGGAATTGTGTGTGCTGTCTTGCAGCCTGTTCCCGTAATCTGAACACAGCGTTCAACTGTGACAGTTTTGCCAGTAAGAGAGGTTTTTCCTTTGCCTTGAGATCCAGATTTAAAATTAGCTGCATCTCAACAGAGCCATCGGTGGAGATGCCTGCCAGCCTCAGTGCTCAGCGTTAGAGGTTCAAGGCCTTAAAAGAGCCCTGCAGCCCAGTTTGAACAGTAACCAGAAAAGTTTGTTCAGGGAGGGCTCCCTGCCTGTTAACAACAGGAGCCTCCATTAGCTCCTATATCGAGAAAACTGGTCAAACTTTAAATATATAAATACTTCCTAAAGTAAATATTAGTGAGTCACAGGTACTAAATATTAATATTTCTTACATTGGGAACAGACATATTAGCAGGATCTGTAAGGTAGGTCTTTTTTACGTGCCATATTACAGAATTGGGTATGTGTTCTTCTCTCTCTTTTTGTTTTGCATGTGCCAACCTTTCATGTTTGAGATTCAGGCTTGGAGCTGCTCCGAGACCTTGGGTCAGAGAAGTGGGTTGGTGTCTGAGTCCCAGAGGGCTCCGTACTTGCAAATTGCAGATAGATTAAGTTTCTTATTGCCAGGCTGACCTCTGGGGAAAAATAAAATAAAATAATAACCACATTTAAGCAAAGTTTATGCAACCACTCGATCCCCCAAAGCACTTTTGTTGCATTAAAGAGGAAAATGGAGTGTGAGCCACCTCTTTTCATTTTTCTGTGAGGCAGTTTTAAGAGAAAAGTCAATCAAAATGCCAAAAAAATCAGAGTTTTATAATTGAAATTGCAGTTATTTCAGTCACTTTCTTTTCATGTTTGAAAGAGTAACTTCTTAAATGTTGTCACTGAACAACATTAATGTACTTTTTTTTTTTTAATTATTATTATTATTTAATTTCCCATGGTGTATAGCTGGTGTTTGCTGGCTCATGGTGAAGACTAAGGTGTTGTCTTTATATAGAGGGGGCATTTTTTCTGCTGAAATTTAAAATAAAAATAAAAATAAAGAGATTCCAGGGCAGAACTGTGAAGGATGAAGAAACTTGGAGTAATGGAGGAGTGGTGACGATCACAGGGCTATGACGTGGGTTCAACCTGGAGTCTAAGGTCTCATTTTTGTCAAACTGAGGGCAGATTTGCAATGGATGTTGAACACAAGCCAGTCCCCAAAAACCAGAGGGGTGAGTGGAAGTCAGGATGTGAGGTGGTGCTGCTGCTTTGAAGCACCACAAACACATTTTCCTCTTCCTCCCCAGAAGTAAAGCATTTATTCGGCCAGCTATGAAAGACTCAGTCTCACTGTCAGGGCCTAGTTTCACGGTGCCATGCCCTGGTTCCACACCCATCCCAGAGGCGGGCATAGTGCAGCAGCCTGGAGCCTGCTGCTGCTTAGGTGGTCCCAAATCCCACTTGGTTTCTTATTCTTCAGCTCATCTGAGCCAAAACCCAGCTTTGTGAGGACTCTGCAGACATCTGGGAGCTTTTCACTCTGAACAGTTGATTTAGTAATTAGCACACCCATTAGCCCAATGTCTGCAGCTCTCTGTTGTAGCTTCCTGGTCCCGTGTGGCAGCGCAGGTGGAGGCCCCTTTCTGGGAATGGTGATTCCTCTTCAGATTTTGCTTTTTGAGTCTGGTTTTGTTCCAATGTGAAGATAAAGGGCACGCTGTGGCTCCAGGGCATATATGTGTTACTGAGCTGAGAGCTATACTGGCACAGAGAGGCCAGTGGGGACACATTGAGTCTATTTTCACTCAGCCTAGGGCTATCAGAGGTTTAGGAGATAACCGTTTTCCAAACCTGCTGCAGACAGTTTCTACTGAAAGGACTCACAGGTATATTTCTAATGCTGAAAATGTGTAAAAATAGTACATTTCATCTTTTCCCTGAAAGCATGTGGAAGCGTGTCTCCATCAACTCTGCCTCCCAGCAGGAAAACCATTTTCTGTGAGATACCAGGCAGCAGTACTCTCTGCTTCACCTAAACGTAAAGGAAATTTCTCCTGAGGCAAGGAGAGCCACAAGCAGCCCAGCTCTTCCTGAACGAACGTTTGGGCTGCTGGAAATAAACGGGCGGCTTTCCAGCTTGGCGGGTGGGCAGACAACAAGGCCGTTGTTTCTACCCCTTCATATTGAAGGCTTCCCACTGGGCCTTCCTCGGAGAAAATGAAGTGGAACAGCTCGTTCAGCTGGTCAAATAGCACCGAGACACACACAAACTGGAAAATTGCCACGGATTACAGGCCTGGACAAAAACCCAACTTCTGCTGTTACGCCAATGGCAGTTATCATTAGTTTAGAGCTTGATTGCTGACAAGTAGACAGATGGTCCCCTGTCACTACCCCATTTGCAGACCTGGTTTGAACATCTGTTGAGGCACCATTGTTGGGGTACAGTGAGGCTTTATGGCTTGTCTAGATGCATCTCACCATTGGGAACATCCTAGTTTTTGGAGAAAGGTATAGGAGTTGCTCCTGAAGCTGGGGGAGTGCAAATCAGAGGGAAATACCGTTCCCACCAACACCTTTTACCTACCAGCCCTCTGGGCACTGCAATTTCAGCGGATGTGAATTTCTCATCAAAGTCTCACAGAGCAAAGTTGACAACGGCTTTGCGGCGAGGTCTCTCATCCCTTCTCATTACAGAAGATTGTGCTCATAGGCAGACAGTGTTTTCCACTTTTAATTAAAAGCAGAACAGAAACCCTCAGGACTTGCACATGCTTCCTCCTTTTCCATCCCTCCCTACCTTTTGCCCCTTCCCAAGGACAGCAGAGAGCAGAAGGCAGGGTAGTTCTACCAATTTTAGGCACGGGCTATGCTCTGGGACGGTACCACAACATTAACAGTTGGGGAATTTTATTCCTGGAAAGCAGGGTGGCAAGAAAACTATTAGAAGAGGAAGCGAAAATGAATCACTAATTTATTTTCTGAATGAGTCTACTGAAAATCACTGTAGATTTCTGCATCTGTTATGACTGGGACAGGAACCCAGCATTGCAAAATGTGCAAAGACACGTACCCCTTTCCTAATTAAAGGATCATGAGTGGTTCTTGCAATTTGTTGCAGGATGTTTTGTGGCAAAGAAGAGACAATCAGGTGCCACAGGAAGCCCCCACACTTGAACCGCAGCTGCGGGGGTCTTAGTCTGCAAACTGCAGTCTCTGATTCACATATATGTGATGCACTGTTTTGTAACATCTGCTTACTAAATTGCAATTATCTTGATGCCCATTTCCGTATTTACTTTACTACATTCTGCTTTAGGCCCATTGTTAAAATAACTTCAGTGTGTTGGTGAGCTGATGTGGAGCAATGTTGTGACATTGAGTTGTTCTGTGTCTGAATGAAGTGTCTTACACAGCCAGCCCCTTCTGGGCATAGTAGTGCCTCTTCCTGAACATAATCACCCTTTTTAAGTCCTGTTAGTTGGAAACGTGGTTGCCAACCCTCACAGAAGTGAGTCAGAGGGCTGTGGGTTGCTGTCATGCCTTATGCTGTAACACCATTACACATTGAAGCATGGGGGTTTGGTGTCCTAGCTCCTGCTCCTGCCTTAGAACAGGTAATGGGTCTGGAAAGGCATTCACCAGTCCAAATCCTTTATTGCCACATCACCATAAAGGCAAGACCTGCTTAGGTACTTGTGCACCCAGAGGAACTAATCTTAAATATGAGTTGAGTAAGAAAAAAGAAAAAAATAACAGATAGCTACAGCTTAAATCTTACTGGTGTTTACTCATGCTGGGTCCCTGTACACAGCCTGACTCACAGCTTCGGGTAAGAGAGAACTAGATGTTGCCTGCTCAGAAAGCCAACTGCTAGCAACTACACCCAAACCACCACGCTGGACTCTCAAGTTCCTTGTGTGGATGATTTCCAACTACAATTTCCCAGTTGAGAATAGTCATCAAAGGACACAAATAACAAATATTTCCATATTGCATATTTAGCATCAGCAATTTTATACTCTTCTTTACCTCTATCTTGCCCTCTTCGGTACAATGTCCATTAGTATCACTCTGAGTTTTACTTTTGGAAGGTAAAATGAGATTGCCTGGAGCATTTCCAAAAAATATTCTAACTGAGGACATTCTTTTGAACATAGAGCAGGTAAATATAACTGTTTTCCTTCATGAATTGTCTGCACTCAGAAAACAACTGGGTTTTTCGTCAACAGATAGCAAGGCAAACAGTAGCCACTGTGTGTAGTATTTTATATAGAAGTACAAGTTAGCAAAGAGTTTGCTGCCTTCTTTGGTAATTATTATCTAAAGGGTGACCTTTTTATTATAAATTATTTTTTGATAGGAAAGTTGAACCTCTGACTTCTAAAATCCATGACTTAAAAGTAAGGAGGTTTATTTATTTATTTATTTTTCCCTAGAAAATGGTAGTTCTCTCATGGAAAAATGAGAGCAGACTCAATCTAAATACTAAAGAAATTTGCGTATTGCTTGAAAGACTTCTTCAGTGCTCTGGGAAGCTTGTGGGTGGTTTCCTTTGAGTTGCTTTTATGCTTTATGGAAAACCTTTCCAACCTGTCTTGTAGATGTATCATCCTGACTTCTGACATTGAGTGCTATGGCTTCAGGTAGTAGGAGAAAGAGGTCTTGCATTCTGCTCTGACAACTACTATATTGGGGTATTTCTGATTGAGATAGAGGCATGTCCTTACTAGAAACAATTTCTCTGCCCTGTAATAAATCTTATGGTCTGTTTTAATGTCTTAGGAAATCTGTATAACTGGTCCCAGGTATTCTGGAAATACAATTTGCAATTCTGGTTTAACTTCTTTGCCAAATGAATGAGAATCTTAAAGGAGTTTCAATTAAGAAAGCAATATTTTTCCCTAATGAAAGAAAACATATTTTGCTTTGGACTGCAACACTTGAATACATGGCTCACACTGTGTTCTTGCCCATAACCTGTCCTTGAGGCTGAAACTGTAAAGGGCTTGTTTGGGGTTTGAATAGGACACTCAGTTTGTCAAGCCACAGTAAACCATCTTCGGCGGTCTGTGTAAAACTGGCACAACCTCGCTGCAGTTGGTGGACCTACTGCACATTTTGGCTGCAGGTGTTTACAGTATAAAAGCTAACATGCTGCTGCTAACAGACTAAGATATATAATGTCATACATGCTGAACCCAAACCCAGATTCTGGGACAGTTAGACTAAAAGCAATCTCATCACTGTCCAAAGGCCAGAACATGACCTAGTGGGGCTCGTAAGACTTAGCCATGAATTATGCTATTGCTGATGGTGTTTTCCTGTTTTAGTTGGAAAGCCTTCATGGATTCAGGCAGAGCTGCCCTCTCCCAGGGAATCACATGGGCTTGGAAACAGAAATAAACTTCACACGGCATCTCTTCAGACTGACTGCTTGCTCCTCCGAGGTATATGGTGTATCAAGAGACCAGCGTCAGCAAATGCATCACTCTTCACTTACTGTAGTGTTATTTCTAGAGGTTTGCTTGATTAACAAAGAACAGAAACCTGATAAAAGGGATGGATGAAGCACAGGGTAGATTCAGCTGTTCTACAGATGTGAACTCATAGAAATCCATTTGGTTCTGGCTCTTTTTGAAACAAATCACCTCCTTCGCTTCTTCGCCGTGCAGTCTCTTAAGCGTTGTCACAGCGTCTCCACCCCACCAGAAGGAACAAATATCCTCCACATGCTTACTCTGTTGGAAACCCATCTGCAAGAGATGGCTTTTAGGCTTTGTACTTGAGTATATTTTTTGTAGTTGGGCTCAGGGCTGGAGGGAAGCCATAGGGAGCACACAAGCTGCAGCCATTCCAATAGCAAATACTGGTCTGTGTTTGGGTGACAAATAAATTTTCCTGTGCTTTTGCCAATGTCTATGACATCTTCTCTACTTTTTAATTGTTTTTATGGTGTTACTAGTCTCCCAGGAATGTTTTTGGAGCCTCAGTGTAACTTATAGCCCTGCAGGTACAGGGCAGCATCCAGCTTGTCCTGTTATAGCAGGGGGCAGTTCACTGCTTTGTGTTGAGCAGCCTGGGGTAAAATTCATTAACTGTCTCCATAAATGTGAACTGAGTAGTCCCAGTCTAGTCCCTCTCCTCTATGAGAAAAAAATAAATAATAAAATAATGTAATTTATGCTATTAATTCTTTTACATAGCCAGCATCCTAGTTCTTTGTGGTATAAATAGTACAAGCAAAGCCATCATGCTGAGTGTGATTTTTTTTAATGTTAATTTTAATGTATGTATGTAAATTAAAAAGGAAACACTGTTTAATAAAAACAATTTAGTGGTGACATTGACTTTGTCATTACTAATCTCTTTTCTAGAGCTGAATTTCGGTGAAGAGACTGTCAAACAGGTTCAAGGATTTCCTGTGTGCATCTGTCCATTGGTAAACTCAACTCTTCTCTGGGCGTTCAAGTTTCTTCACTTTTCTTAATGTGCTCAACTGGTATCACAAGTAGATATCTGGAGACTCTATTTATCTTTCCTGATTGAAAATTGATATCCATCTCATGAGTATGAAACTAAGACACGTTGCTGCCACACAGTCGTCCTTTATCTATTTTTTATCTATTTTTTAAATTTTACCCATTTTATCTATTGCAATACTTCTTGGAATGCACTCTATTTTCTCTTCTGTTCTGCTCCCTTCATGGTGATACACTGGAAGATATTAAATAACAAAACAGCAAAGGGATATGTTTTACATTATTTTGTTTATAAGAACACTCTTGACTGGTAAATAGCTACACCCTTCATAAGTGTTTTCAGTTCTGTCTTTCTGTCTTTGAAATATGAAACAGTAATGCTTTCAACAAACAGCTCTTAGTTGTCTAGTATTTTTCTTGTTTTAGGATACCCAAATAGTTTGAAAATTAAAATCTTTCCAGAAAACATGAAAGTTTGGGCATGCCTTTTTTTTTTTTTTTTTTTTTTTCCTCCTTTTTTAAGAAAACCATGCAAAGTTCAAGCTGTGACTAGGAAGGAATGATCGTTCGTGATGCTGAATGGTTCATGCTGAGTCGGGTGCTTTTCATATGGGAATTGGTGCGTGATCTGTAACAAGACACAGCAACCTGATGAGGCCACTTGCGTGAGAGACTTCATCTACCTTCTCTCTTATTAAACTAAGCAAAAAAGTGTCTTGTTTAATAAACAAATAGCTTGAGATGTATAGGAAAGAGCGGTACCTTCAGACATGCTGCAGTGGTCTGGAGTAAGACATTCCCATGATGATCATTTCTCAGAAGCAGATGACCAGCTTGGTTACAACATTTCAGTGGTCCTGCTCTGTTGCTCCCAACAGCACAAAGAGATCATAAAAATATTCATATGTAGCAGCTCATGCTTTTTCCTTGGGAGAATTTCTGAGTGCATTCTTGATACTTGGTCCCTTTTCCCAAGTGGGTCAGAGGTGGGATTCTCCTTGACTTCAACATGAGAGAGCTTGAAAAATGAGGTCCAAAAGTGAGTTGGCCCAAAATCAATTTATTCTAACTTAGCTTTATATCCAGGTGATTTCCTTGTGAAAGGCTTTTTGGTCTTGCTGCAGTCAGGATGATTTTCTCTAACTGTGCTGTACTCTACTGTCTTGTTCTACACTTCCAGAGAGAGTTATTTCAACGCTAATCTCAAAAGTCACTTTGAGAGCACGAGGAGCTGGTGCTAATCTCAAGTTGTTAGCTGATTACAGAAGTTTGCAGATTGAGTCTGAATAAATGCTTCAATTAAGGTCACAGTGATTAAGATTGTAAGGTTAAAGCACTTTATGGAAAAGTGGGCTCTTAGGAATGATTTATATTAAGAGTAAAGATTTTATTAGAGAATGAGAAACAGGGCTGGGAAGACAGGAACCTGACTTCAGCAATAAAATGCACAAGGTTGCCTTTTTTCCTGGAACCTGATGTGCAAAGGTACAGTTGTACAACATGGCCAACACTTCAGCAGGTCAATGCCAATGATTTGGGCTTTTCCTGACTCTGGGCAACAGCAGAGATTTGCCTTGCTTTAAACAGGCCTGAAAGGACAGTTATGTTTTTGCTAGCAAGCAACACAGAAAGGTTGTAGCGTGAGGACTGCAGGCAGTGCTGGGACCCTCCATGGCTGGAGCATCTGGTGGGGGTGGACTGTCCATGCTGGGCTGCTGGATAGTTTGACTCCCCCAATTCAAAGTTAGCTTTTAGACTCTACAAGTCAATAAGAGCTGAATTTAAGGATATCTGCAAGCAGAATGTAATCTGGAAGAGCAACCACGACAGATAGCCTTGGACACTGTTGGAGTTAGCTGACACTGGCTCTTGGAAGGATGAAATACAGAGGCAGCCAAACACCCACATGACCCCAGCTCTGAGCTTCACTGCCTTTGCAACAGCAGATTTGTTGTTTCCTTGGAAAACCAAGCTAAACTCCCAGCAGCAGATTGTTTTCAACCTCTCAACAGCCGAGGTAGAAAAGAAAGGCTTTATCCCGAACTGTTATCTCTGGAAGTGCTAAGTGGTGGTTGAATTCTTGTCCTTCCTTCATCTTATCTTCCTCTAGGAGGAAGCCAGTCCCAGGAGCAGGGCCTGTGTGTTTGCATCTCAGTGCTGAAGTGTTAATGAGATGTTCTCTGGTTTGCTTGTGAGGATGCAGGATGCAGCCGGGTGGGCTGAGGGCCAAAGGGAGGGATGTGGAGAAGATGTGTCAGAGAGGACCATGGCTCTGTGCCTGGTGGGAGCCCTCCATGTCTGCGTGGCGGTCCCAAGGGCAGCACTGCTGGAAAAGCAGCTTCACCCCCACTCAGCCTGTGCCTGGGATTTGCTTTGAGCATCACCATACGGTTATAGCAGAGTTTTTGCTTAGAAGTACAAGGCAATGATTCAGACAAGGCTCAACAAATGGGAAATTTCCATTGCAAAAAAATGCATGCTTCATGGCTGTGTGGTGATCCTTCCTGTGTTTTCCTGTGTGGAGAAGAGCTAAGAGAAGTGTCAGTCTGGTTGGGCTCAGTCTTGGGGATGCTTGAGGGAATCCATCTCACGTATGTGCGCAGCCCCCTGCCCTCTCCCAGTGCTGCATCCTTCCAGATTAGCATCACGGTTGGGCCATTTGCTCATTCTTCATCTATCATCAGACTGCGATTTCCTTCTCCTGTCAGCAGAATGCCAGCACAGAGAGGTAGGCAGTACTGTGGGAGATGATATGAGCAACTATCAGGAAGAATTCACCGATATATGACGTTACTATTATCCCAGCAGCAGTCCATGTAATTAAAGAGGGGCTTGTATAGGGCTGCTATCAGCTCTGTAGCAGCGGAGGGGGATTGTCCCATCCTCTGCCACCCAGTCTTTGTGTGAGTAAACCAGCTTGGCCTCCAGGCTGCATAACTGAGGGAACAGCACAGCCCAAAGAAAGTGTCTTTGAGGGCAATGTCTGCAAATGGTGCGCTGTGGTGGGACAGATGAGTCGCTTCTTGTTTGCATTTCAACAGTTGGCTTTGGCAGCCTCAGAGCCAGTGCAGCCCATGAGCATCAAAGGGTTCCTGTTTGGGTATGAGCAGACCAGACTTTCCCGAAGGAAAAAGTGGGACCACATTATTCAAAGTAGTTGTGTGTAATTGAATAAAGAAGCTTGGCGCCTTGCAGAGGAGGTACAGCCACCGTTTCTTGTCTTGCCGTTTCACATAGAAGTTGCAGAAGACTTCAGACATGGGAAGGCCTCCCAGAATAAATATTCATCAAATACAAATGTGCAGTGAGACTTGGAAGTGTGGTGAGAAATAATTATATTGCATTAGCTGTGTTATTACACGAGGCAACCCATGTATGTACACACTGCAACCAACCCCTGCTCCTCCAAAAAGCTGCCTGAACAAGGGATGTAAGGGAGGCAGAGTATTTCTGTGTGGCTCTATCTCATGCAGTGTTGATGTAGAGTTTAGCACTTGTCCACTTCTGCAAACAAATTACTTGATCTAATGAATCAGTGAACCTGCAGACACGACTTCATTTTATCTTCCTGGAGGTTTTTAAAAGTGCTTGAACACTAGTATCTGTCCTATTTCGTGTGAGGCAAGTGTCAGCATCAGAGAAGTCATTTAAAAACAAAAACAAAACAGCTTGAAAGATCAAGGAGGATGGCTGTGCAAAGAGAAATATATCACTGGGTTGCAATGATTGCATTTCTGGTTATGATTTCAGGGGCTGCAAAACCAGGAGGAGAAGCTGCACATATAACTAATGTGTGCTTTTGGAAGTTCAGGCAAGTCCTTGTCTACCAGCAGCACTTTGTCTTTCAAGCAGTAACACTTCGGGGATGGCTGAGATGCCATATATAGAGCAGTACAAGACCAAACCCATCCTCTAAAGACTACTTGATCTAACAAATGCTTGGCTTCTCTAAAAGACTTGAGATGCAGAAAGGAAAATAACTTTCTGCTAGTTGGAAGGGTAGAAGTAATAGTGATAACACAAAATATTTCCTGTGTTCTTCATGCAGAGGATGTCAACAGACTGCATAATTGGAGAAGCCATTTAGCCATGGCTGGATGTTCTGTTCCAAAGCATGCCTGTTACTGCACCGATTCATCTGGTGGGGTTACAAAATAAAATATACTGAGCCAGCAAACATTTACATATATTTTACTCAGTTTCTTCAATGAATATTTGAAGGACTACACTGAAACCCCATGTAATACAAGTAGAATAGATTTACACAGAATTTAGACATTTTTTCCTTTATCACTGGCAAGCACCGAATAATAATCCCAGTGGCCTCAGTAGAAAAGTTCTAGTCTGAGCAGAGCATTTTTAAGGTTCAAATCAGCTTGTGTTTGTGGAAGGTTTTTTGCTGTTTTGCAAAGTTTATTTTCTGAAATGAGACAGAAACATCCAGAAATATCATGACTTCTACAGAAAACAAGTTGGAGTAGGCCAAATAAAATGACAGTCTCCATTTGGCAGGGAGAGGAGATGATGCAATTAGCCGCTTTTTTTTGTTATTAAATGAGTAGAAAGGTATGAATTTGATACATAGCCTTTTTCTGGCCAGAAATGTCATGGCACACTGAGCAGAAAAGATAAACAGCTAAATATTTTGGCAAAAATGACCTATGTCTGTGTCTATAGTCAGATAATATTCAATTATAAAACTTGAAATAAAAAAAAAAAAGACCAAAATAAATCTCCTTAATTTATTTATTTTCTCTGTACTACCACTTTCAAGTCTCCTTCAGATCTCTCTCCCGTTTGCTGAGTTTTTCTCTGGTAGAAATCTGGTCTGGTCTTTTGCAAACTCGGAGCACGTGGGATAATTTCAGAAATCACAAACAGTTAGTTTCTGCTTTGTTCTTTTTCCTGAAAATACTGGAAAACAAGAAGTGGTTGTGAGAGACCAGAGAATGAGCACAGCTCGTTTCTTTAGATGAGACCTCTCTCTCTCTCTCTCTCTCTTTTTTTGTTTTGTTTTTAACAGGACCGCCTGAATTGTTGTCCTAAAGATGTCATTTCTTAATTGAAGTTAGGAAAGTCTGGGTTTGGGAAGGAACAAAGAGGTTAAGCCAGTTTTAATTGGTGTTAATTGCAGCCACCAGTGATTAGAGGTGGCTGTGTGAGGAGCACCAGGAGAGATAAAGGGTCTGAAGGGAGGCTATGGGCCCCTCTAGCTCCTGTCCTCCTCTCTGAGAAGTGGGATTTGGTATCACCAGGTGCCATCATTACTGCTCTCCTTCTCAGTAACCAAGTCTAATAGCTGTTCTGCCTTTAGTATTGCTGTATAGATTTAAATGTGTTTTTAGGAAAAATTGTCAGAGCCTTGGTTGACAAATCATTTTGTGTGGATGACCCAGCAAAGCTGACATCTGTCCAAAACTGTATTTTCACGAATGTGAGTATGTTTATTTTTTAAATCTATTTTTGAAGGTATATCAACAAGCTCATTCTGGTTGTGACCTCACCAAAGGCGGACAGGGTAGCAGTCATCTCTTTCGTTAAGCAGCCTTATGCTGTTTGCTGGATTTAATAACAGTTGTGTTTTGTTCTTTTTTCTCTCTTTCATTGGTGAGTTGCTGAAGTCGTTTGCAAAATATTTGGGTTACGTTTTGCAAAGCATGAAATGTAGCTCAGAGTGAAACCCAAGCCATGGTTTGTAGCTTCAGAGGTCTTCGGGATAGTGTCCCTTGAGTGACACCTACAAATGGAAACCCAATTTGCCTGAGGTCACGTCGCCAGAGGTGACTCTGAGCATTACCTTATGCCAAGAGGTAGCTTCTTCCTTTTATTTATTTTTTTGAGGTTCTCCTTGGGTCTATTTCTGGTAGTGTAGTGTTGAATTCTTCTCCAAGTTGAGGCACTGTGTAGCGCCGCATGCCACAGCAGGCTCTGGCAGTGCTGGTGAGGCTGGTGTGTGGCTGCAGAGCCACGCTGGCAGAAGGTGGGAAACTTGCTGAGAGCTTGCTTGGAAGTGTTTTTTCCATTTGGCAGCAAGACAAAGCAGCCAGACACAAAGCATCATTCTCTTGAATGTTATAGCTGGTCCATCTACCAGTCTATTAGCAATGAGAATAAGACCATTGTCCTGAATGTTTCTCCTGCCCTAAACCTGGAGAACTGATATTTATTTCCCATATCATTTCTTGACCAAATCATAGTCTGCACAAGATCTTATTTCCTTATATAATAATAACCAAATCTTCTCAATTGTGTTACATTCCTCTATCAGTGCAACTGACATCCTGTTTGCCTTCTGTGCTGCAGCTGCACATGGAGCCAAAAGCTTTGGGAAGATTTTCTACAGTCTCCCAGATCTCTGGCACAATTTGCTAGCTCCAACTCCTGTCAGTTTTTACAGCACCTCCCATCCGGATTGGGGGATAGATTGCTTCAGGAAACATTGCCCAATGCAGTTATGTGTCATGTAATCAAACCTCGATTGTTTGCATCCCATTTAGAAAAGCGAAGCCTTTGCTGTGCTGGGAGCTTGGTATGTCCCCTGAGGTTTGCCTGGCACTGTAGGAGCACAGGTGTTGCAAGAATTTTGCTCCTGCAAAGCACAGATACAGCAGGGGACAAAACCTGCATTTTTCTGATGAAATTTGCACCGGTGCACAGGAAATTTTACACGTTGCTGAGGCTTCAGGGGAGTTGTGGCTCTTTCCTTGGTGGTGTAGTTTGTCTCTATTCAGATAACAAGGGTGCAAATGGGACCCTAATGCCACCACACTCCTCAAGTATGCTAGCAAGATGTGCCATAGGTCAGGGCATGAAGAAGGCAGTCTCCACTTGCCTCTCACTTGCCTCTTCTGCCCGTTTCCATGGTGTGCTGCAGGGTTGTAACGCTGCCTTATGGCATTTGTTGCAGCAAACACATCTACTAGATCTGTGACTTTTTTTTCTTTTTATATAAATAACTCTTTCCAGATTGGATTGCACAATCACAGCTGAATTGCAAGCCCCGAGACTCCTTTGTGCATTAGCAGGACACAAGTTTTTGCCTTTGACATTTCAGCTACAGATTAATTAGTGCTGTCTCCTCCCACTTCTGATCCACTTTTCTCTTAATTTTCTGAAAAATAAATGTCTCAGAATTCTACAGAGGATCAAAACCACAATGTAATCAGAATCTGGCCATAAAAGTATCACTCGGGCTTCACGCTGCTTGATGTGCTCAGACTGTGCATTATGCTTAATGCAAACCAGCCTTGCATGCTGATGACAGAGAACTCAAAACGTAGCTCGTTGCTTATTCGAGTCAATTGCTACTGCTCTCAGGGGACAGGTATCGTAGTTATTATGGGCTCACAACAAAAATGGCATTGAAAGCAAACAGTGTCCTCCTGGCAAAACAGCCCGCGCTTTACTTGTGGTTAGTGTGTCTTTGCAGCTGTGCCAAACTGAAATGTTTACAGCATTTCTGTGGGGCAGATGACTAAGCTAACATGTTGTTAATATATATATATTTACTGCTTGTTCGGGATGTTTGACGCAAAGTTGGGGGAGGCGGGGAGTAAAGGAGGCTGGGGGGATTTCTAACAAAGCACCAGTTCCATGTGGTGTCGAAGCCTGAAGATGTGTTCAAGGTTCTCATCCTGAGAAATTCCAGCAATGGGATTTTGGCAGGAGAGGGCAGCAGAATGACATTTGGTCCCAGATTCTTGCCAAGGTCCATGGCATCCTGTCCTGAGCAGGTATACCTGCGTTATCTTGGACACACACCTGTCTTGCCTTTAAAAGTTGTGCTGGAGCATCTTCGGTGAGCCCATCCCCACATATCCTTGGGACTGGCCATGTTTCATTGTATCCAGCTTCACTATTTTCATTGCAAAGCCGATTGCTTCATGTGCTCCTGGCTGTGGTCTTGGAGATCTGCTGGTTCCTATTTTCTTGATAAGAATGTTTATGTCCCAAGCTGTGAACACACTTTTCCTATGTCCTGTTGCTGCTTTTCTAGCTTAAACAAATTCTTGTTCATACTCTGTTTTCCAAAGTAATTCTTTTTCTGGCCATTCTCTTCTCACTTCTTCCAAGTTATTCACACCATCTTTCCCACCCCTGAATGGTTGAGTTTGATGAAAAATAGTTGTGTTTGAAAGCCAGCAGCAATGAGCAGGATGCAGTAATCCTCGAGTCTTGCAGCAGCACTATTACTGTAGCCCTGCATGGGATGTTGGGTTTATCTCAAGCAGCTTTGTCCCAGGGACTCTTGGAGTCCATCTTGCTCCTGGGTTCTCTGCAGCCATGGACAGCCCTTGCCACCTGTTCCTCATTCACACTTTGTTTTTCCTTTCGAAGTACGATCCTTTGCTCTTGTCTTTGTGGAATCTGATCTTCTTCATCTTGTCCCATCTCACCAGTTTTCCAAGAAAATTTGGAATTGAATCCTGGCTGGTAAAGTTCTTGTAAACCTTTCTACTGCGATACAAAGTCAGGCTTTGCAAGTTCACATCTTTGTTTCTTTACCCAAGTCACAAGTGCCATTTCTAACTACACCAGGTTCCTGGGGGGTAGCCCATGGACCTGACCTCGCACTGATAAAACCGAGCAGGATGTTTTAATTAGGTTCACATTCACGTTGCAGTGGTTTTGTTGCCACCAGATTTCCCCATGTTAGCTTATCCAAATGTCATGCGGAGAGAGTCGCAGTGAGGTTCCCAGGGAAATAAATCTCCAAAACTTTGTTTCTGCTCCCCACTCGCTGGTGTCCTGCTGTGAACATTATCTAGCCCTTAGCTAAGGAATGTTGGATTTTTTTCACCTTGCTTGATAAAACAGTGGTCTTAACCCAGACCTTTTCTTTGCAGTGTTGATTCTGTGTTTCTCAGTGTGCTGTTTTTAGAGAAATAGTGCTGTTTTTATTTTATTCAAACCAGGGCTATCGTCTACTCTGTGCTTCACATAGCAAACGAAACCCTTTGCTTTTGTTACATAGTTAAAGTTTTTGATGAAAAACTTTACCAAAACAGGAAGCAATGACAAGATGTGGGTTTATTGGATTATTAGCCCTAGGGCATGAAGTTTTCATATGGTATTTTTAAGGTGGTAGCATCCAGAGGTCACTGAAAGTGTCAGACCACAGATACACATTAAACTGATGTCCTGAAGTTCAAGTGCTGGATCATTCATTTTATCAAAAGTTGTATGTTAGGTTATTGGTATGAAGGGAATTATTTGGTCCACAGAAGTAGTAATTAGATGAGTTATCTCCTATATTCCACCCTTCTTGTGCTTGTATTCCCTTCTCACTTAGGAATATGCTCCCAGAAATACTTGACATATATGAATTTTGGGCTAGGAATGTCTTGAAAAAAACCACAAAACCAATGTATTCTCAATTTCTATTTCCATTTCCTAATTACATTTTATTATATAATTGTGATTAAATTTGATAACAATGGAACACAATGTACCAAACAGTCAGGGAAAAAAAAAAGTGATTGGAAAGAAAACAACCTTCAACCTTTATTAGAATTTGGACTTTCTCTCTTTTAAATAAAACCATCTGTATTTATATTTTAAAAGTTTGTCTAGGCCAAATGTTGACAAACTGTAATATTTCCTAATCTGTAACCTGGATGGTGACCCCTGCATGTAGCCAGGCATGTCCTTAGCCTTCATATACAAAATACAGTGTGAGAAGCCAGAGGAAAATATGATTTGCCAAAAGTACTTTAAAAAGAAAAAGGAGAAAAAGAAAAATGAAGGAATGTTTGCTACCTGGAGCCATAGGAAAAAAAAATCAGTCATATATCCTTGTTGTAATCAGGTAGTCTTGAGCTAGAATAAAAAGTATCTAGATTCATGTACTAATAAGCTGTTCTCAAAAATCTGAAGTATTTCTATTTTTTTTTCTCCTTGATTTCAAGTACAAGCTTGTGCTTCCCTTAAGCCTGGAGTGTGCTTGGATCTCTGGCTTGGTTTGTTCCCATGTTCTGATCTATTTTTTTAACTTAAGATATGCTTAAGCACATACACAAATTGAAAAATATCAGTTAGTAGATTCATATTAATGTTAATGAAAATAAGGATGAAGGGAAAAAAAAAAAAACAAACAACCATGGACTGTCATTCAGTTTAGAGTTTTGAGTTCAAGCTGAGCTTATAACCCAGATCACTTCTTGTGTGTTGCTCACAACTGAAGAAACTGGGGTGCTCACACAGCAGGTTTAAATTGACTGAGAGGCAATAATTTGTCCCAGAATCCATAACCTGATTGAGGAGCTTATTTCTGTGGGATATTTTGAAGCTGACCTATCTTGTGAGTACTGGCCCATTAAACATCTTGATTGAGACCTTTGACTTCAGAAATTTCTAAAGCTGTGGGCTTCTAAGGGCTGAATATAGTATGGGAATTAGTCACTATTTCCCATGCTTATATGCTCCTCCCTGAGCATCACCAGCCCTTTGATCTGAACCAGTCCATATGTTCTTGTGTTCTTGTTGTCTTTTCACCTCTATTTTAACCTGAGTTAGCTCATTGGGGTTGACCAAACTGAAATAAAAACATTTTTTTCTTTTCAGAGTAGACATAACATCAAGCATCCTTGTTCAAATAAAATCCTGTTCAAGTGACTGCAGCAGAACTGAGGGAGGACATGGGATCTGGTCTTTATTTTTAAGTTCTTGCTTAACTTCAGAACTTAAGTATGATGATTCAGATTGGCTTGGTTAAAAAAAAATAATTCCCTCCTCCTCATGCCATAAATCAGTGTGTTCTGGCTTTTGTCCCCAGGAAGGGACTGTCTGTTCTGCTGCCAGCGTTATTCCCAGTTCTTTGTCATAGTTATAGGACATGATTATCTTCAGGGGCAGGCTGTTGCCTTGTTGTCCTTTATGACAGTTCTCAGAAGACTGAGAAGCTTGGCCTTTGGTTTGCAGAACATCTCCTTTTCTTCTTGTCTCTAATCAGATAGCTCATGGCAGATAAGCAGTGTTGCAGAAGAATTTGGGTTCAGGGAATATTTGCATTTCCTGTCTGTAATTAACCTAAAAGTGGGACTAGTGGGATGTTCGGTTCAGAATATGGGGCAGCTGATGTCCCCCGGTGCAATACCACTGCCTGTGCAGCATATGCAGTTACGTTCAGACCCCAAAGCTTCCCAGTCTCTGGTCCTCTCTCCCTTTTATCATCCATATTCATGTCGATGCTACCCTTCCCGCAGCCTTCTTCTCCTTGCAGCACTTGATGCCATGCTTAACATTGCATACATTTCAAAAGTTTACTTTGTTGAGAAAAAACACAAGGTTTTCCTCTGTGAATTGGCTGTGCCAGGACACCAAGAATGGCTCATTGGAGGTTCACATCAAGCTGTGTAATTACTACCAAAGTTATGAAAGTAACGCATATTAGAATATTGAATATTTGCTATTGTAAACTGTTGGAAGCCATCATAATAAGATTACAAGCTGTTCTTCCATTCCCTTCTTACTTTTTGCTATTTTTTCCTCCTTGTTTTATATTGTTTATCTGTAGGCTTTAGAAAGAATGCAGAAGAATTGCAGTTTCAGAGGTCAGTGCAATAAATTAAAGAAGGTGTGTGGCTTTGGTGGGGCGACAACATGAGCATATGAGCATAACAGTGAAATCAGCTCCTCAGAAACTGTAAATCATCATTGCTCCTGCAAAATCCACCCTGGTAAATATAGCAGTTGGGAACTCATGCAGGAAAATAGTAAAGACACTAAATTAATTTCCAGACTAGTCTTAGTTGTAAAAAATCTGATAGTCAAAATTTCTTTGTTTTAATGCATGGTTTTATCAACAACCTGCCCACTAATAATGAATTTGGGGAATGTACTTAAGTGCATGTTTAAATATAGTTGTATTCAAAAGAACATGAGAAATTATTTTAATTTCCACTGAAACTACATGCAGTAGTTGAGGTTGGAGATCTCTGCTCAAAGAAAGGTCAATGAGAGCAGGTTGCTCAGAAGCAACTTTTGCTCATTTAATATAAATTTCTGAATGAGGACTTCAACTTTTCCTTTATATTTCGGAGGTGAATGGGACAGGAAACAGGAAAATATCCTGTTTTCCACCTTTCATCTTAAAGTCCCTTGTCCATGACAAATGCAGTGATGTTTCAGCTGACTTCATGTTTTACTGCCACGAGTTAGCAATCCTAACTCTTCAATAACTTGGAAAAAGAAAACCCCAAAAGACTTGCTATGACAAAAGCAACCCTTGTTTGAAATTTTAATGTTGGACTCAAACCATTCAATGCCTCACTTTGAGTTTTAGTCTAATTCTGTACTGGCACAGAGGCCAGTATGGACATGTCAAAGTGATGTCTAGGGGGACCAAAAGTCATCAGGAGCTGATCATGCCATGTCTGTATGAAAAATGGTGGAATTTGAGACCACCTCAGAAATGAGAGGTGGTCTCAAAGAGGCTGTGAAACCACATCTTCAGAGGTCTTCAAAATTAGGCCAGACAAGACCCTGAGCTACCTGATACAGTTCAGAAGTTAGTCCTGTTTTCAGTGGAGATTTGGTCTTACCAGAAGTCCCTCTGAACCCACATTGCTGTATCTCTTGTAGATGGTGCTTGAAGGTGCTTGTTGGCTTAATACCTTCTCAGTCCAAGCTTCACACCAAAGCTGAAAGTCTGATTTTTTGCAGACCTTTGTTTTTTGAAGTGCTTAATGTCCATTTGATCTCTCCTGCTCTCTCTGAAGGAAGGCAAGCTGGCTGGCAGCGCACTGCAGGGATTGAGGGGGCTGAAGAAGTGGAACATAAACTCCAGAATATTGTCTGGACTGGCTCAATGTGCCATCAGGTGTGAGGTTTGGATAGAGATTTGTGGAGTTTGATACCTTGCCCAGACAGAGCTTGAGTTCAATCACTTAAAGGCATGTCCGGCTAGACACAGCCATTGTGTTGAGTCCTGGAACATGAATATCCTGTGCGCTTTCAATAAGAGCCACAAAAGTGTTTGGTTTTACAGGTCACTTCATTTGTTTCTGGCCTTTGCCTATGACAAATAGCTCCATCTATTGCACTGAGCTCTTACAGGCATGTTTGCTCATGCCTGTAGGCGTTCAGATCTACCTGAGACAGTTTTTGCGTTTTGGCCTGGGTGGTCCAATGCCCAGACTGGGAAGACACGCTTTGTGAGCTTGGCACAAGTGGGATTTGAGTGCACTCCGGGCTGTCCATTAGACAAAGCCCACAGTGGAGAGCATATATCTTAGCAGTGGCATCAAGAGGTTTTATTTGGAGACAGGCTGAGATTTAGAGCGTCACTTTTGACAGTTATAAATGAAGCTGTTTTCTCTTTGCACTGTTATTTATGCTGTGATAATATTGCATCAGTAAAATACACCACTCTGGCAGTGTCAGCTCGTGATCCCACCTGTCTAGGGCTGTGGCCAGAGCTCCTCCATTACAGTTGCTCCATGACCTGAGCTGTCATTATTGTGTTAAGTCTCTTCTCTTCTCACCACCGCTAGCTTCAAAACTCCCAGCAGGGCTGAACCCCAGATACCGTCTGCGTTTGTTTCCCGTGTTATAATCTCCTGGATGGTCACCTGTGATAATCCTGCACTGGAGTTTATTTTTTGGGAGCAAAAAGACCAGTAACACAGAGGATGCCTGTTTCCTTTGTGCAAGTCTCCATTATTTATACAGCAATGACACTTTTTGGGCAACAGTCAGCAACTGAGCTAGTGAGCAGACAGCCCGGGGTCACTCCCAGAACAGCGGCTGCAAAAATGTGCAGAGTTTTACAGCTGTGCCAATGTGCACAGCGGCCTGTCAGTGCCATCCTGCCTCCTCCAGAGATCAGTGCCATCACCCCAGCATCTGAGATGCAACACATCCCCTTTTTGGCAACCTCTTTGAGGGGGGCTTGTGTCCTCCTGTCCACCGCAGAGCTGTCTTCATCAGGAAAGCGGGGTAGGTAGCAAAATACAGCAGTTCTTAAAGGCGTGGAAAAGCCAGAATAATCCTACCTCAGGCTTGGCAAGGCACCGCATTGCAGCACATTCCTTCATCATTGTAACTGTGGGCTGGGGCTGTATGGCCAGACGATGCTGGCAAGGCAACAGAAATTCAGTTTGTGATTTTTGGTGGGGGAATAAAGATTAATACCACCAACTGTAAACTCGGGGTGGGGGAATTTTAGGAGAGCAAAAATGTCCTGACTTTAGACTGTGCCAGAAATTAATATCCCAGTTCTTGCCCAAAGTACAGTATTGTCTTTCCAGTATAGTGAGGGCCTAAAAATTACTTCTCATCTGAAAAGAATAATGTCTCTGAGGCAGCATATCCGATTAGACTTGGATGGCTTTGCCTTTAGGTACAGGTGTCTTGACTCTGTTACTGAATCCACAAGGTGGAAAGAGTCCAAGGCTGAATGGAGCATCATTCCCCAGCAACTCATACCAGATGTTAAAGAAATGAATAGAAATGAAAGTCAGCATTCCCTGGGATGAAAGTATCAAGGTATTTCCTAGGCTTTTGTTTCATTGTTTGAGAGTTTTTATGTGTCCTGTGTTTTGGTTATTAATGGTTTTTCACTTCAGTCTGAGAGGCAGGTGGACAGTTTGTGCTATAGGTGGCTGTTATTAATTAAAACGAGGACTGATGATTTTAAAACCAGAAGAGGTGAGTCCAGTCAAAAGGATGAGTGTTAAGAGAAGAGGGGTGGTTAGTGTAGAGCCCTTGGTGTCTGACATGCTGCCAACAAACCTGTCATGTGCAGGCTTTGATGGTCAACTGCAGTAGGACAGAGCTTCAGATTCTGCCCCACAGCTTCTTTACACCAGCCCCACCAAGGCTTCACATACATGTCTTAATTTTGAAAAGCTGTCATGCTTTCCATGACTTTTCTGAAATCCTTTTTCTGCTGATCTCCAACTGGTTGTTACCACATTGCGGGTGCTTCTTGTGGGCTCTTTAAAAAAGCTTGGAGTTACAAGGTACTTCTGGTCCAATTGGCCCTTCAAACTAACCAAAATTGTTTGAGAGAATCTTGGGTAGAATTCGCTGGGGACTGAGCAAGTATGTCGTGACTACCCTTAGACATAATTGTAAGTGCTTCTGAACCAGTATATTCCTGAATGCAGCATCCCACCCAGAATATAGGAAAGGAATGTATTGACTATGAGATAAAAACCTAAAAATGTGCTATTGAATTCTCTATTGTGATTCAGTTACCATAAACAGTAATTAAATAGCTATTGGGCTATCCACTGGCATGAGGAACATTGCATACTGTTATGTTTTCCACAGGCAAAGAGCCAAGCTCGGGCCAGAGTTAGTCTTGATGCCTTTTACTTCATGCAGAGGGAATTGCAAATATGAGGCTTTCCTTCAGAGTCCTGCACTGAACAACCCCATGGCATCTCCCATTCAAAATCGAGATACCTCGAGGAACTGCGTGCTACGAAGTGGGAACAGACAAATGACAGGTCTTTGGGGAATGCCATTGTAAGGGGTGCTCCTTCTCTGGCACGTGTCACAGCTCGGCCAGGTGGTGGGTGAATGCCCAGCCTCTGCAAAGGAAAACAGCAGAGCCCACGGCCACATCCCAGCAAAGCAATAACTTCTGTTTACTTAAACTTTTCTCCTCTTGCTTTTCCCCTGCAAACATCCTCTCTTTTGAAGAGGCCTCCAGCACTTTGTATTGAGAAAGGAGAAGGGAAAAGGTAACCTGGCTTTGCGATAATCTTCTGGGAGAATGCTGCTGAAGTAATTATTCCTCCTGCCTCTTCTCTGAATTTTCTGAGTCTGCTGTTTCCAGCTTCAAGGGTAACAAGAGAAGTACCAGCCCTCAAATGAATAGCTTAAAAGTAATTCATTTTTAAACTCTAGTAAGTTTTGTATTCTTACAGGATGGTGTCTTTTCCATGGGGAAGTATTAGCTCCCATTTTTTAATTATTTTCTTTTAAAGGCAAGGAAGACCCTCTGCAAAGGAAAACAAAATGAAATAAAACTAACCAAACAAACAAAAACCCCAAATGAATACAGTAAGTGTCAGTTTTCCCAGAACCTACGCCAACATGCCAGGGGTCCTGAAGCACATGGAAATACCTTAAGAAGTGATGACAGCAGGCGTCTTTCCCTCCTATTTTTCACTGGTGGGTTTGCTCCCTTGTGTTTGCTGCAGATGAAGGGTCCATGCAGTCCCCATGCAGCAGGTTCTGATGGTTAATTGTGAAGGTGGGGTGAACTGAAAAGACTTTGCTCTCATTGGGGCACTTAAAAATATTCTGAATATAGATCCATTTCAAAATCTGGATGTGAAGTGCTGAAACACTTCCTGCCTTTGTGCTGAGTTCCTATAGAATGGAACAAGTTATTGTAAAGTGTCAACCAGGCCTGAATTCTGCAAAGTTCAGTCCCAAGTGTGTTCAGACATTCTGGAAGGAAACTGAGGCATTGGGAGGTGGTGAAAGCAGTGAAGAGCTCAAGCCCAAATTCACTGCTCTAGTTGCTGTTCTCTGCACCACCTCCTTGTGCCTGTTGGTGAATCAGTTGACAACATTTACGTGTAAAGGTGCTACAGTGAGAGGGATTGTATAAATAGATTAGACAGAGGCTCACTTAAAATCAACTGGCAGGCTCTGAAGGTTAATAGTCTCCATCCCGAACAACTGTCTGAGTAATCAGCTCATATAAATCTCAGCTCCATGTTCACTGCTACTCCAGCTGACGTTTCAGTAGGGCGATTATTTATTTCAACAGACTTCTGGAGGAGAGCTCTGAAAAAAAAAAAAAAAAAAAGATGAAAGTACAAAAAGTACGAAAAAAAAAAAAGGCAGAGGAAAAAAAGTAGAGGATGCAGCCAAGACATCAGTGATAAAGTGGAGCAGAAGAGGCAGCCGGAGCCTTGGACTGCAGTGCGGGACATTATGTGCTAGAATTGGGAGTTGCTCAGAGATCAATATTTGCTGTCCTGCCAGCCCACATGCCAAAGGACTGTGTCACAAAAGAGGAGAAAATGCATCACGTAAATCTGTGGAAAGTGAGTGATAGGGTGTGAAGAGCAGATAACGGGATAATGTAATAAGTCTATAAAAGAAGATACACTATGATTTAAGATAACAGATTATTTGGTGGGTGATTTTTCCCCCCCCCCGCATCTGCCTTTTGCTTGTGTTCCTGTGCTCTACCAGCCACTTCTTCTGTGCTTCAACCTCACTTTCTTCTAATATTTCCTGGGCCTTGCAAAGAAGAGCGAAACTTGTTATTGCCCTGGCTCATTATGCCAGATTCTTTGTAAGGCCTGTCTCAGAGTAACCGTCTGTACTGTGCGATGGATTATGAGGCCATTTGTCTCTCTTCTGCCTAGGTTTTTCCACTGTCATGGATAGAAGAGGCTCTGGGAAACTGCCTTGTTTTCTCCCATATGCAGCTGGAGGTGGATGAAGGCTGGGAAATCTTTGTCTCTGTATCCAGACTGAGATGCCTGTTAGTGCAGCTCAGCAAGGGATGAAGGTGTCTCTTCCCCTTGTCCAGGAAGGCACTGTGGGCATCAAAGTGAGTCCTGGGATCACACAGCTCCTGAGCTACCACAGCTACACACCACCCCACTTACTCAGGGGTTGCAAATGACTTACTACACAGCTATAAATTCCAGATTTCTCCTCTACATATTGGATTGCTCATCAGTTATCTGGATGGCCCAGTGGCAGCACAGTCCAGTTTATTCTGGAGCTATTCAGAACTTATTTCATATGTCAAATGTTCATAACTGTTCAGACTTTGGCAGGTTTTTGGTTGTCTGATTCATATGGATATTTGTTTTTGGCCATAGATTTAGCTTGCTCAGAGTTTTTATGAGGTCTGGTGGAGGCTTCTGTGTTACCCTTTGGCTTGCAAACCTAATTTTGACGTGATGATTAGATGATAAAAAGTATTTCTCCTTGCTTGGAAGATGCTACCATATGAGGGCTATGGGACCATAAACTCATTCCTAGGATAACGTCAGGCTATAAACTACAAATTAGTTGTCAATGTAAAGAAATACTCCTACTCAACCAAAGCCAGGCTTCGCTTGTAGTCTTCCAGGGAACAGGGGCAAATAGATGGTAACCCCAGCAAAGAAACATGTGGTGAGACAGTCCCAGGAAGTTCAGGTAAAGGAAAGTGTCAGCAGTCTGCTTTGATTCACTGTTATCTAGGACACATCAGCTGTTTCTAATAGTGAATGCTGAGCCTTAGCAAAACCTTGAAATTCATTTTTGAGTGTGTTTAGTGTCTAGCCAAGGAACTTCTTCTTGCTAAAACTTTTCCACTATAACTGGCAGAAATGCAACCGATCATAACTGCGTATGAAAGATTGCACAACACATCTCCCTGTGAGCCAGAAACAGAGAAAAGTCAAAGAGCATCCCAGATATATTACAATGAATGTTTAGATTAAATGGTACCATAGCCATGTATACCTGTTATGAATGTCCCCAAATACTGGATGTAAGGACTGTGGTTCACTTTTAATTCTTTCAAGAATTACCATACAAATATCAAGAAGTCCAGCTACAAAAGATATCAACAGAAAAAGATGGACCTTTTGTTTGTTTTAGACATTACTCATCTATGGTGTTTCTTCTGTGGGTAGGAGAATCTTTCCTGCAAAGTTTGCTGCAACCTTTTCTTGAGTAATTATTGCAGACTACCAGAGCTCCTTTATATTTGTGCTGGGTAATTTGTTGGCTGCTTTATGGTGCAGAGAAATTTAGATGAGATAAGGCTCTGACCCCATGCAGTTTAGAAGGATCGTGACTACTGCTGCCTCGGCACAATTTTAAAACCAAAAGAAAGATTTATACTAGGTTTTAGAGAGTAATTTAATGATCTATTTTTGTTAGTGTTTCCCCTTACTCACCAGGCACAGCAAAACTTGAGTAGATAGCCCATATCTGTGTCCCTTCCCCATCCTCCCCAGCTGGCTTTTGTTCCCAGAAACACGAAAGTAGTCTTTTGGGAGAGGAAAAAAAGAAGCTAACACCAACAAGATAATCATAGTACTGTAAGGGCAGAATAATATTTTAAGGTAATAAGCAAAACAAAGACGTACATCAGTTGAGTGAATCAAATCATCGTTGGAGAGGATGAGTTCTGTTACGTTATTGAATGAAACTTATCCACAAAGTTTAAATCAGTGATGTTTTCTACTGCAACTCACTTTCTGTGGCAGGTTTATGTTGTTTTTCAGATCTTATATTTTTCCCTGTTGTTCCTGTTAATACCAAATTTATAGAAAATATGGTGGGTTTTTGTTTGCTTTATTCTTGGACTTGTTCTCAAATAAAGGGAAAGAAGAGAACAGAATTTTATACAAATGCTTGCTGAAATTTACAGCTGAAGAACATTTGATTTGAAGTTTAGACATGTAATGCTCTCCATAAGTTACCTACTATAAATTTGAAACTGATGTTATAGTTTTGATTACACATTTTTATGATGCATTTTGTGCCTCATTTCCAGACAGATTTATAGCCCTTACAGAATACTAAATGAGTGACTCCACATGCTTCATGTCAACAAGTTCTCTTTATTTTTATTTTTTCCCTGAAACTTCTGCTGGTTAAAATTAAGCTTTATTGCAGTCAAAGTACATTTGTTCTAGTCATTTTTGAAAGGCTCTTGTTCATCACAGGGAATCTGGTGAAAATGACCAAGGGTTTTGACTCTAGAGATAGATAGCAGTGAATGAAGGCTGGTACCCATACTTCCAACAACGAACCCAGGTCCTCATATATGTGTTGAATTGGCCAGCTGAGTTTTGACATGATTAAAGAGCAAGGCAAAGCCTATCTAACCTACAAAATGTCCTTTCCAAAATAATCCAGGCAAGAGAAACAGAGAGAGGAGAGAACAATGTCGCCCTTTATAGGCTAACAGATGTGAAACTATCTCCAAATAGCAGAGTAGCCAACAATAACCTATAACAAATCATGAGCTGTTGGAAAGAAAAATCTTTACACTGGGCTTTGAATAAATTCTGTGGCTTGGATACAAGTACAGATTTTGCCCAAGAGTTCTGGCTGATGCTTTGCCTTTGACGGGTCCCTAGGAAGGTCCCATCATTATCCTTGCATCATCCTGTACCACCCAAAAGTCTGACACATGTCAAAGCCAGACATGGTAAGCAAAACATTATATTTATTTATATTTATTTCTGAATAAATAGAAGTGTGTTTATATTCATTTCCAACACCCTCAAGAGCTTACAAGGTCTGACTAAGGCTACCAGGACAGAGTTACCCTCTGGCATATTTATAAACACGTACATGCAGACACAAGAGGTAGCTGCCCAGGATATCACATCACTGCTTGATCTAACTACAAGGTCAGTGTGTGCTTCACATGCATTACTGCACCTGACTCACACAGGATGTGGCTTTTTTTGCAGGCTTGCCCTTGAGCTCATAGTGTGGAAATTTGTTATTAATCCCTAAAGAGGAATAAGCATCTCCCCTGGGTGTTGTAAGGATGGTAGCAGTATCAAGCCTGAAATGAGTGGCTGAACCAGACAGAGGAAACGATAATGCCTTGAGTAGGCCATGCAGGGGGGACGTGTTACAGCCTGGTGGCAGAATACTCCATCTCCCACCCTTCATGCAAGGGGAGAGACAGGCATATTGCTGAAACCTGCTGCAATAATGCACCCCGAAGGGTCCATCAGACCTTTAGAGGATGGTGACTGGATGGAGACAGCTGGCTCCTCAGCAAAGTTTTACCTTATGTGGTTGGTGAGGCAGAAAATGTTTCCAGTGCGTCAAAGTGCCCAATTTATCCTGGGTGTAGTCCTTGTTTTCTAAACCAAGAGCATGCTTGGAGGCAGCAACAATGGAAGGATGTTGCAGATGGCTCATCAAATGTGCATCAAATGCAAAACCCACCTGAAGTCAGTAGTAGTAAGCTCCCTGTCCAGTGGAGCTGCTCACCAAGAACAGGGGTAGGAGCAGCTGGTTTTCAGGGAGCTGCTTCAGGAGCAGAGATTTACACAGTGTTTGACAAAAAGTCTATTTCAACAGCTCCTGTTTGCAGCTGGTGTGTTGTATGGAGGCAGCCACTGCTCAATTGCTTGTTTTCCAGCCCCACATGCTTCAGTTTGGCTCTGGAATCAAGTGCCCAGGGATGTGGGGAACAGCCCCTGTTCAAGGACAGAACATCTTGTTAAAATATTTTCTTTCTATAAAAATGACAGGGGCTTTTTTTTTTTTTTTTTTTTTTTTTTTTTAAAGCTGTTGCCTGCCAGTTCATGGAGCAGAGCTAAGAACAAATTCCTCATGTGCAGCATATTTCTTTTTACGACCTGAAAAGCAGCACAGAGAGCAGCTTACAGATTTTCTTCAGGCACTGCTGATTTATCTCACACCCAGCCTCCATCCCTAGGAACAGTCTATCTTATGGTTTTTATTTTATTAAACCTGGCCTTTTCAAAGGTTTTGTAGCAGCCAAGATGCTGCCTGCCCATCCCCTCACTACTCTGCATCAAACCCACAAGAATCACTTCACATGGGTTATCATCTCATGTTGCTTTGATGATGGGCTGTCAGGGGCAAAGAGAGACTGGGCCATCTTCACCCAAAACTGACTTTTAGACCTTTGTGTCTCCACATTGTGAGGAACCTTTGGCTTTGTTGTACCCTGGTAACTCCATCCTCCTTTGCAGCAGCCTGCCCTCATGTTTCTCTTTGTAAGGCTGAGTATGGGATTTTTCAAACCCTTTCCTTCAAAAGGTTGTCAAAACCATTAAAAATGCTTTGGAAACAGCTTGAAAACAAAAGGTTCTTTGTTTTCATCTCTGTGTTTTTCAACAAAGTTTCAATCTTTTCCACAGCATGAAGAAGTGTTTTCAGTTCATTTCCCTAAAAGCTGTAATACCTTGCAGGTTCTCACTTTCTTTCAAATCTCTCTAAATAACATCTTGAGAAATTGTCCTTCTCGTGTTCTCCCCAGGAAGCGATGCATGTCTTTTTAAAAATTATTATTATTACTTATTTTTTATTATTTGTTTTAACCTAATCTAGTTTAAGATGTAAGTTCTTCAGGGTGAAGAAGAGGGCTACGTTTTGGCAGCCTTCATTTGATAATATTGACTTAATATGGGTTAGATCGCCAAGAATGAAAACAGCAGGCAGTACTTTCTGTTCAACGCAAGTTCACGTTTAGGGAAGCCGTGGCTTTTAGTATTTTATATTCTAAAGAAGAGAATTACAGAATTACAGAATCTGGTGTTCCTCAACTTTTTGCTTTCCAACTGTCCATCAGGGCCAGATGTTACCTGTGCATTAGTTCTGTGCCATAAGTAGTGGTCATCTCCCCAACCAGCTAAGACCAGCTGCCTGAATCTATTGAGACTCCTGTGGTTTGTCCCTCATCCAAGAAGTCATCTTAGAGCACTTGAGTGACCTGAAAATGCAAATGCAGGGTTGAATTGGTAGCATCCTGTGCTGGCTTAGACTTCCTCAATGGCTGTCAGGGTATATCTGCAGAAGAAAATTACCTCTTTTCCTGACAATTTCACTGAGTCTGTCACTGATTGTTATCTGAAAGCAGAGGCACTAGAATAAGAGCTGTTATGATTGCAGCCTCTGAGGTATGCAGAGGAAATGGTAAAATATGTATGCAAAATGTCTACAAGTGGAAGCACACCAAGAGCTATGAAAATGGGCAGGTGTTTATAAAATAATGTTCTTTGCCATCTACTTTTTTGCCTACTTTTGTCTACTTCCTTGCAGAGATGGAGTTTTTGTCATGCTAATAGGAACTCTGTGCACTTTTATTAAGGTCATAGAGTTAACATGATCCAAAACATTCAGAAGTTGTGAACTTTTTACTTTTTTTAATCCTTTCCAGTCACTAAGAGAAAAATCATTACTCAAATCCATCAGTAATGGAAGTAAAGGTGGTGTTGGTCTAGTCCAAGAAAGATAAATTTGAATTTGATTCCTTTCAGTGGTATTCTAGGAACAGTGGCAGAAATAACAGATCTGAGGATGATCATGCCTATTATTATGTGATTAAAATCCTATTTCTTTTTTAAAATGTCCCTGCTTTTTCAAAACTTTTTCCACAGAATGCTAGCAATATTTGATGATTTCCAACTGGAGGAATATATAAAATAACAAAGAATTGTTACACTTGATAGTGCTTCATGGCTGGTGGTCTGGCAGCTGTTCAGATGATACATTCGAACACTTAGATGAAAGCATCTTGGAGAGTTTTAAAAGCCTTTCTTAGAAATGGATATGTGTGTGATTCAGTTCACTTCTCTTCCTCAGCCATGACAAATAAGAGTTACTAGCGTCAGGATGAATAGTCCCGGTGAAGGGCAATGGCAGCTTGTTCAAAGAGGGTTTACAGCTGAAACCGGGAAGGAAAATACTGTCAGACCTACCCTCGAAAGTGAAAATGTTCTCAAAGAGAAGGATGTGACATAAAAAGAAAACCCAGCATGTTTCCTGTCCTCAGGCCAAATTTTTCTCCTACCTTTGAGGAAGATTGACCCCTTCGGAAAAACTGCAACCCCATAAAGGAGCAATATCAGACTAGATTCAGTAAGCTTTTCCCTGTGTATGGAAATTTTGTCCATGGTCAGGGTAATTAATGGCCAATATAATTAATCTGATATTTTCAAATCAGCTGATGAATACTGTAGATAACAATACCATGAGTAACTGCAGAAGGAAAGATGCACACTGGTGTTTGCTGATAGATCTAATTTTCTGGAAACAATGAGTGGTGTGGCTTTTTCTGGGGAGAACTTAAGAGAAAGCCGGGATGAATGAACTATGAATTTAATAGAAAACCAGTAATAATACTATCTTGCAAGCAACTAAAGGGGCTACTTGTATTTAATAGACCTAATCTTGCTTCAACAGCCTTCAAAAACTATCTGGATGTGTCTGAGTATTACCCAGAAAGACAAAATGACAAGAGAAAAGTGGATCAGACCTGTCCTTCCAGCACCAGATCTCCACAGGGGGAAAGAGAGGAGACCCAAGTGGTGGGCTATGGGAGGGTGCACACAGATGGTGGAAGCTGCTTTTGAAAGCCACTTGCTAGCAAAGCCAGAGCTTTTCACCATTACTGATGCCAATTCAAGCTTCTTTATGTTTTCCTCAGTTCTATTTTTCAGTGCAGTCCAAAAGTCTATCAAGGTCTGTGGCTTAATTTTTCCAGTGGTTTGTCAGTATAAAAAGATGCCATTTCCACAGAGGCTGTTGTTCCCAGTGTAAATATGTTTTTAGGCACAGAGCAACATAATCCTATAGCACAGAGAACCTGCAAACCCTTCTGGCAGTGTCTATGGCAGCATAAATGCTCTGTTTCCATCCTTTCTATCTTTCTATTTATGGAAAACCAAAGATCATTTACCTCCTAGATTCACATAGGATTTGAGATAGTGAAGAACCATGGATTACTGCTTGGTAGGTGTAATTTCAGGGAAACAGCAGAGGTTGGGAAGAGGCTGTGCCTCAGCAAAGAGCCATACTCCCTAGCCTGGCTCCTCAAAGAAGCTGTGGTGATGCCTTCTCCTGCTCTTTGAGAGATGCTAATTTAACTGATTGTGGAAATGAGACTTTCCTTTAAAACTCCTTGTATTACAATTGATCTTAGATTTTGTATCACTCATAGCTGGCTCCTGAAAGAACATCGTCTCCACGCAGGAGAATGGAGAACATGCAGAAACCCTCGCAGCCCAGATAGCTGCTTGGGTCTCCCTCAGTCAGACAGGCGTAACTTTCTTTTTCTTCCCATAGGCATTCTGTCATTGCAAAGTTGTTTTTTTTTTTTTTTTTTTTTTTTTTTTTTTTTTTTTTTTTCTTGAGAAATTCTAGACTGAAAATGTATAAAAAAGGAACATTTGAGTTCTCCTGGCTAGACCAAGAGGAATTCCTTGTGGTTTAGATGGTTAGACTTCAGCTATGTGCTGGCACGAGGCCCAGTTTGAGAAGTGATTGGGGGGGATGCAGGGATTGCGCTGAGACCTGGAGCCTCCTGTGAGGGCTGCCTGGTGTCCTCCAAAAACCTCGTACCATGGCTCAAGGATGCACCATGCACCACCACCGTACTGGTCGCAGCTTCAGGCCCTTGGGCTATACCATATGTGCAATGCTGAGTGCTCTGCATCAGCCGAGTGGTGCAGCTGCTGTCATGAGATTTGCCCATCACAAATGACAATTTGGCAACCACCAAGTTGCTGTTTGATTTCTGTTTACAATGTAATAAACGCATTTCTATTTAGTTCTGCCCTTAACACCTTACCTAGGTTTGTAGGAAGGCTTATGGTCCTGAAGTACTTTGGCAAAAACAGAGGGTAAATTGGAGATATTTCCAGTTTTGTTTTAAGAAAGAAAAAAAAAAAGTAAAGAAATTTATTTATTTATTTTATTGTGTTTCTACAAGAAGATAGGAGAGGACATGTAGACTACGCTGCAATATCTTCCCAGGAAGAGTAAAGGAACTGAAGAAGCCAGGAATGAGGTAGACAAAATTCCTCCTTTAAAAAAAAAACACAACACAACAGCAGTAGTTTAATTATTTGGAGAAAAACAAGAATCTAGAATAAATGCTCTAGCTTTTGAAGAGTACATTGTGCTTTAAAAATTAATAATAATAATAATAATAAAAAACTTTCTTGGGAGAGTTCTGAAAAGTGGAATAAAAAAGAAATTCCTGATCTATTTCTTAGGGAAGACTTCTCCCCACCCAGTATCCCAACAGATGTTTTAAATCACATGATATGACTTCAGAAGTCTGGTAACTTCTGCTGGGATTTTCCTAATTCCTTTTTTCTTTTTTCTTTTTTTTTTTTTTGTCCAGAGGAGATGTCATATCTCCCTGGAGTTCCTCAAAGCAGGCATTAATTTTGCAAGAAAAGACTGCAGTGGCTTGAGTTTCCCTGCTCCATTAGGTGGTTTCTCAGTATATGAGGACAAGAGTGGCTGCACTGCTGAGCCCTTCATTTTGTTTTCCTTTTTGTTGTTGTTGTTTGTTTTTTTTATTTTTATTTTTCTCCCCTCTTGTTCCTGTGCATGCTAGTCTCCACTGCAAACTTCACTTAAAGAAATTATATTGTTAAACTCATCTTGTTTTATCTGATTTTTCTAAATCCCATAGTTCAGAAAAATAATTCAATTTTAGAAGAATCTAAAGTCTTTATGACAATTCTTAAGTTAAACATGGCCTCACTTAACAAAGAATGAAACTATTTGGGTCAATTTATTCTTTTCATAATACTGTCAGGCTCAAAGGGGAGCCATCAAGAGTAAAGCTGTGCTCGTAACAGGCTAGTTGACATTTGGCTGGCCAGATCATAGAATCATAGAAAGGTTTCAAAACTGTCCCTTAAATATCACCTAGCTCCAAACGCATGGGCAGAGATGCCACCCACTAGATCAGGTTGCCCAGTGGCCATGTGTAATTGCTTATGTAAAGGTACATCTGTGGACCATTTGCTAGGCAAATTACACGTGTCCTAGATACCCTGTTTAGGATATCTACTGCAGTCCTCAATGCCTTGCCATTTTAGATGGGCTTGTAAGTGGAAGGAGAAAAAATTGAAGTCTATCTTTTGCATCTGTCACAACATCAGGTAGAAATTATCTCCTTAATAAAACTAATGATGTAATTATGAGAGCTACTTATATCATTATAATATCACAGTTGCTCAAGATTTTTTCACTGGATCAGGGCCCTTGTCTGCCAGCTCTCCCTTACCTGGCATTTCTCAGATTCACCAGACTTCTTGCATGTATTACAGAAGAACAGTTTAGGTTTATCTGAGGTTTGAAATCGTATCTCTGGCAGTTGGTTTCTGCACTGACTTTGGTGACTCTCACTATTACTGCATGTCATCGCTAGCCTCCTGTGAGGAGCAGTGAGTGCCAGATTAGTCAGCCTGTAATGAAAACCAAAGCCAGTTGGTTTCAAAAAAAGGGTATGGCTTGTTGGTCTGGTAAGGAAAGTACTGGAAGAGAGTTGTTTGTGCCAATGCTGGTTCCAGAAAAATGAAGCAGAGAGAGTTGTGTGCTGTGCTTGAGCTTGAGTTCTCAGCATTGAAACAGAAAACCAAGACTTGAATGCTGTGATAAAATCCCATGCAAATCATAAATGTGCAGAAATCCATTTTAACAGGGAACTCAGCCAGTTTTGGTCTAAATAGCTGTGCAAAGGTTTTTGCTGTTACTCTGAGCAGTGGTATCAGCCTGCTCTGGTGCCTCAGCCCCAGAGACATGAGGAATCCTGGCAATAAAAATGCTTCCTCCAATAACACCTTCAAGCCTGGCATTGCTTAATGGCGTGTGAGATCACATGAAGGCAGCTGCTTCTGACCATTACAGAGGACGCATTACTCCTTTTAGTCAGTTTTAGTACATAGAAACCACAAAATAAGAAAAAAGTAAATCAAGGCTAAAATACGACATTTCCACCTCCACACGCAGGAAACAATAACAGTTCAGTAGTGCTGGCATGAAAGGGACTGATCTCAGCTTTATCGTATTGGGAAAGTAATAAACACACATATTAGAAGAGCTGTAGATCATTTCATTCTTCCTGCACACCCACTGTGGTCCTCCTGTTCCCTGCCTCCTGCCATCCCACAGGGAAGGTTAAATAACGTGGAGGATGTTCTGTGTTGCATGACTGTAGTGACCAGAAGATTGCTGAGACCTAGGACTCATTTTATCCACAGTATGGTAAGAAGAAGCAGTTTGTGCTCCAAAAATCTCCTTAACCCAAAGGAAAGCTTCTTCTAAGCTGTTGTTCTTGTTAGAGAAATGCCCAGGCCGGAAGATGCCCCACCAATAACTCCAGCCTGTGTCACACAGTAGAGACCCACGTATTCCCCAGACAGAGGACATGGACTAAACAAGACCCCTTGGAGGACGTGTCCCTGTATTGCATGCAAGGCATGAGACTGCTGTCCTGCCTCTCAGCTGGAGACAAACAACCCTCCAGACAAACAACCCAAACAGACCTCCCCTAAGACATGTTCAACAACTACATAGGACAAAATCCCAGACTAAAGAAAGAGATGTTGTCCGTCTGCTGATCTTCATGCACACTTAGGACAATGGAAGGTTTTCAGGGTGACTTCTTCTTTCCACTCCCAAAAGGGAAAAGGCCACCTATAGAGCAAGGTCAGACTTCTGGCTGCAATTGTAATTTTTTGTATTTCATGTTTATACCTGCAAAATAAAAAGCAGGTTTGGAGATGAGTTTTTATTCTGGCATTCTAGCTACTGGGGGCATAAGATTTCAGGTATGAGCCTTCACTTTCATTAGTAAAAGGAAATCTTCAATGCAAGCCACACTACTAGGATAATACTGACATGTTATACTGGACCTTTCAGAAGGGACCTCACCTACTGGGAATGCTCTCTCCTTTCCAACTCTCCTGTTTCTTTTTACCATCCCTGGAAGAAACCCCTGAATAAATCTGATCTCATGTTTTCATTCCTGGAATACAGAAGCCTTTGAGAAACATCTTCCTCCTTTGCTTCTAAAAGGGCTGTGGTAGAGAACATGAATTATGGTGTATCCGGTGGCTGGCAACAACACGTCAGAAGTGGGCACCTCTCTGGGGACAGAAGAGAAATCAGAGTCTTCCTTCTTCCTGCCTGCTGAAGCCAGAGGTATTGTGTGTGGTACGGCTGTGGTTTTGTTGTTCAGCTACGAGGGCCTGTTAACAGTGATCCACATTTCAGGAAATACAAGGCAAGAAATTCCTTTTTTTTTTTTTTTTTTAAGGTTGGAAGTGAGTGACTGAGTGTTCTGTTTAATTTCATGGGTATCTTGTTGCCTAGATGTGTTGAAATGGTTGATCTGCAATATTCAGAATTTGGCTTTCACCTCTTGCAGCTGGGAGGGACAAGAACATTGTTCTTCCATTGATATTTTCTGGAATTCACTCTCCTCTGATTCAGTTCCTCCAGGTCAATCTGTTCTTTAAAACAGATTTTAGGTTGATGCTGCTTCTCTTCAAGGGCATTTGTACTAGTCAAAAGCCAAACACTGTGTCTTCCAGAGGCTGGTGAACTGTGGCTGGGTGACATGACAGCTCACACTGACATATGTACTCCATATATTGTGTTGGCAGTGGGAGGGAGATGTATTATCATTCCAAATCAATCAAGGAAATTCAATACGGGCTCATTCTTTACGCAGTTCCCATGTCTTTAGGTGGTCTGCCATACACTTGATTCCAGGGATAAGCAAGTGCTTGAAAATCACATGGTGTTTTTCCAATTCTGCCTTACTTTTGGACTTCAAAAATTGGATTTCAATGAGAGGAGCATCAGAGGAGCTCAGTCATTCTCTGTTGGTTGAATCTAAGTGCAGCTTCCTCCCCTGTGTTTCTGCATAACAGTAATTCTTACTGGTGGTCCTATCTTTAGTGCAAAAAGTCTCTCTTAGAGCATCTTCCTCCCCATCCCATTTCTGGTCCTGTTGGCAAACCCGGTTGTTCTGCAATTCTTCGATGGCAGGCTTTACAACAGGGCACTTCTGCAAGTAGCAACCTTTTGGGAATATTGTTTGAATAATATCTTGAAAAATAACATTGAGTGGCAAGGTGCAGATGTTTGTAATAATTTTCACTTCTCGTTTGAATGAACTGGGTGAAATGGGAGTGGGTTTTGGCTAGATGATTTATCCATCCTTCCACCACTTCCTTCATATCTGCCTCTCTTGGACCATACCTGATGGCAGGCACATCAAAAAGGGATAAAAACAGCATGTCACATGTCTTTGATGTGGGATTATTTTATGTCTGTCCATCTGAAAACCATTGCAGTGAGACACCAAAAGCATAACATTGCTGAGCTTTTATTGAAGAATTTGTTCTTGGCTTCATGCCCATAATGCAGCAACTGAAAGTAAAAAATAGAATGCACTTAGCTTGCACTTTCTCCTTACAGTAACTCTCCCTTTTGTTATAATTCAAGTTTGGGGACTTTCTCTAGAGAGTAAGTATGAATATAGTATATAATGAAAGCTTACATGGTGGTCTAGTTTTCAAGGGTCCAATAATGCTGTAGTTCATTCAGTTTCAGATTAATCACCAGTTTGAAACTGCAGATACAGTCCCAAGTTTTAGGGCAGTCAAATGGGAAAAATCGTCCTCAAGAACAGAGAGGTCTGTAGTTTTCTGAGAGACTTTAATATTCTCAGTTATGATGTGGGGAGTGCACACAAACAGACTCAGTGAGGTCAATGAGGGAGTTTGTCTTCAAACATGTGTGGGAAGTATGCTGAGGTCCATGTTTGTCTGTCCACTGCCCAGGTGAGGTCAGCCAAGTTACTTTAAGCTGGGTCTGAAGAATTAGTCCTATTTTACCACTCTTAATTAAAGTGCCAAAGCTGCCAAATAAGCCTTATTTTCCATCAGTAAATGTTCTTAAACAGCTAAATATCTGTGTCCAGGACCTTAAAGTTGCTTAATGTATGGCAGTGTTGAGGATTTAGAAGTTTTAGCTGATACTCACATACTTTGTATGAAGCATTTATTGGAAGACAGACTAAACACACATCTCTCTGCTTCCTGCAGCGGGTGCTCTTAGCATGATGCTGCAAGTCTGGCTGATGGGAGCTGAAGGTAGCTTCAGGCAAGGTGATGGTGGGGCTGCATTGCCTGACCTCATAGAAAGACACCCTGATTATTCAGATTCTAGGAATGTCTGCAGATAAAGCCATAAAAGATGCCAAGGGGCAGAGTAGTAAGTGTGCCACAGTAGCCACGTTGTGACTACTACGGTGATCAGGTATGAAATAATCATTTACAGCAGCCTGATGGCTGACTGGTGTGTTTCTTTCAAAACATATACTCTTTTTAATCAGTGGGTATCCATCCAGTTTTTCTGTGGTGATCTGTCCAGGCAGGCCCAGGGTAAGTGGTACTTTCTGAATCAGGCCTATTAAGGAGTGTGCCTCATCACAATAATCCAAATCTGCTCCATGTTTTAACAAATTGAGAGAAAGCGTAACTCTTTTACCACGTAGTCCCATAGATTCTTTCCTCTGTTTTGTTCTTCCTATTAGAAGGAACTCCATGCTGGGTTTTCACAAGCTTAGAAGGGCTTAGGAGCAGGGAACTAATGCAGGAACAGAAGCTAATTGCCCATCTAAAATCCACCCTGATCCAAATCTCCTGCCTTGGCACCACATTTTATCAGACTGTTTCAGTAGGTGCAGTACAAGAAGTAACACCAAAAAAAAAACAGGCAAGACATCCCCATTGATTGTCTGCCTGAATACTGCAAGCAAAAAAAGAGTACGTCAGCCATGTGTTCTTTTTCAGGAAGGAGGAGGACATCAGGAAGTCTCTTAATCCTTGCTAGGTTGCAAAGTGATGGAAACTTGAAAGACAGCCAGAGAGAACCGGGATAAAAAGCATTAGTATTCTATTTTTTTGGGAATAAAACTACCTATCCTGTGAAAAAAAAAGCCCTGTAGCTGAGTGATATATCTGTCTCTGAAAGAAATTTGAGTTGGGTTCTTAAAATACTCCCTCAGTCAGTTTATGATGATGGTTTCTGAGTTCTTTCAAGTGGTTTCTTTGGAGCTGCATTAGATAGTATGAGTCAATTCACACTGTTCTTAGAAACCATCAAGGGCCAGCACAGACAGAGAAGCAAGAGGACGTAACTCGGAAGGGGCTTTTCTACCCACTCTGCAGATCTTAGTTTGTAAAAAATAAATACATTCATAATCAATCTGGAAAATGATACAAAAAGATCACAACAAAATGTACTCACAAGAATGTACTTTGAAGAACATGTTGTACTTTCATGCTGAAATATTTTACTTTCACTGCAAAATATTTTGAAATTGAGCTTTCCTGCAGGGTTATTTATCCAACCCATGTGGTTTAGGAGTGCTGCAAGAGGGTTTCAGGTGTTACCTCCCTGCCTTGCGGGGGCTTGGGACAATGAGCTGAATCTCATACACGGACAAGTTAGGCATTTGGGACTGAAACCACAGAAGGAAGTAGCTGCCTGGTAGGGGCTTAGGTCAGCACGTCTCAGTCCAAAGTATAGACCCTTTATGTCCCCTTGTTTGGCTGCTGCCTAGTCAGAAAGTCCCTAAAAGTCCACTGGCACCTTCATTTCCACAACGAGGACACTGAGGCATCAGGATGTCCCCTTTTGGGACCCTGTCACACTGTTGTCTCTGGACAAACCAACCACCACCACCCTTAAGAAAAGCGGAAGCAGAAATATAGGTGTCCGGTTCTCTTCATTCCCATTCTTGGGCCATGGGCACTCCTCTATGAAGAATTTGGGTCCTCTTCTTTTTGATCTCCCTTCTCGAGAAGAATCTGGATACCAGAGGAAGGTGGGCCCAAGGTTCTGCAGTCATTGTGCTCTGTCATGGAGGGAGAATGACCATCAGCATGACTGTACTGCCCAGTGAAAGTGGAGAAAAGGGCTGTCATCAGAGACTGAGCACACAGCACAAGATATTTACAAAATTCCTGGCCCAGGGATGGGAGAGATGTCTCACGCCTCAAAGGTTTGTCACCTCACAGCATTGCTCACTGAATGCATAAGGCAAGGGGTGGCTCTCATGATCTGGGCAAGGAGTCTGGAGATTTATCCTGCCATGGAGATTCACAGTAAGATTGGGAGCCAGCAGCTGGAGCACCTAATTTCCCATGAGGGCTGTGGCTGAAGGTATACTTCTTCTGCTGGCATTTTCCCTTGGCCAGCATCTCCTTCCTCCCGTGCCAGCTGTTCTGGAGGCCAGTCCAAAGGTGTCTTGCTGTCTCACAGAATCACAGAATTTCTAGGTTGGAAGAGACCTCAAGATCATCGAGTCCAACCTCTGACATAACACTAACAGTCCCCACTAAACCATATCCCTAAGCTCTACATCTAAACGTCTTTTAAAGACTTCCAGGGATGGTGACTTCACCACTTCCCTGGGCAGCCTGTTCCAATGTCTAACAACCCTTTCGGTAAAGAAGTTCTTCCTAAGATCCAACCTAAAACTCCCCTGGCGCAACTTCAGCCCATTCCCCCTCATCCTGTCACCAGGCACGTGGGAGAATAGACCAACCCCCACCTCTCTACAGCCTCCTTTAAGGTATCTGTAAAGAGCAATAAGGTCACCCCTGAGCCTCCTTTTCTCTAGGCTGAACAAGCCCAGCTCCCTCAGCTGCTCCTCGTAAGACTTGTTCTCCAGGCCCCTCACCAGCTTTGTCGCCCTTCTCTGGACTCGCTCGAGCACCTCGATGTTCTTCTTGTACACAGTACTCGAGGTGCAGCCTCACCAGAGCCAAGTACAGGGCCTCACAGAGCCAAGTCCAGTCTCCACGAACTGGAAAAGAAACCCTGGCATCAGTGATCTGCTTACACTGTCGAATATCCTGGCTGCCTTGGCTCATCAGGGGATTTAATGCTGCTTGATTTGCCTGAAGTTATGCATGAAGCATCTCACAAGGAGTGAATTAGATAAGTCTTCCCTTCCTGCCATAGCACCCCAGCTGCGGTACCTCTGCTATTTAGCCTACTTTGCAGCTAAGCAGAGTAGATCAGCTCGCTATTAACTATTGGTGAGTCTTTTCATCATCACTGATGAAATGAGACAATTGTAATACCATTTTTATTTCACCGGCTTGAGCTTTGTCTCTCAAGGCTTCCATAAGGGACATGATTCATTGCTGTGAAGTCCTCAGACACTAGTAGGGTACGTGGCCCCAGTGTTATTGTGATTTATTGACTACACTACTCATGTAAGAGTTGTGGGAAGTCCCTAAACCACTGACCACTGGCCTCCGAGAGGGTATATCAGGGGAAGACCTTGCACATATGTTCTTCGATACATACACCCATTAGCCTGGCCATGAGAGCAGGCTTTGGGCTGAGCAAACCTCTGCTCTGATGTGGAAGGCGGTTTCCATGAGCAGCAAATGAGCATCTGTCAGGCGCTTCAAGTGCAGCTAATAATACTTTAATTTTTCCCTTTGTTCTCTGCCTTTTATCCTTTGATGACTTAACAGGCCACCCAAAACAGAGGAGACTCCTGGCTCTTCAAAGCAGGCACTTAGCAGCATCTTGTGCAGTAGCACAATATCAGACGAAAGAAATGTTCCCCCGACTTCTGGGGAAAAGAGCAGTAACAATTTGCAGAAGGTTTATTTAAACATGGCTGTTTATTTTTACTGCATATTGAGTTACCTTCCCTTATAGGAGTAATGTCTTGGAATCTTCCTCGGTTCGCCTACAATAAATCTCAAGTTGTCCAAAGAAAAGGAGTGAAGCTCAGAGTCATTTTTCTTTGCTTTCCTCCATTAGCAAGTGAAGGAAATGCCCCATGAAGAATCATTTATAACAAACTTGCTTTTGAAAATTTTGGCAAGTCCTTGGCATATTGGCTAGATAAATTATTGCCCTATCTCTTGGCAGGCAGAGCACAAAGCGGCAGCTCTCTTTTTTCTAGTAGATTGGTGGGATCTCTAGTATCAGACAACACAGAGAATAAAGAAAGCCAGAAGAAAGGCTCACAGCTGGATCTCAGCAAGGGTGGCAGGGGTGGAGGGGGGGAACCCCAGGTCCTGTTATGACTTCAAGCCATCTTTTGTCCCAGCAGTTGCTGACAACCACACGGACAACATTTTGCTGCTGGTATTGTGGCTTCTTGCGAATCATGGGCTTCATTTCTCAGTGTGGGCAAACAACAATGTGAACTTGCACTCAGAGCTCTTTAATTCTCTGAGAAGGGATGGCATTTGGGCTAACACACAGTAAAGAGACCTCAGGGAAGAGCAGACTGATGGTGAAGACTAAGACTTCAAAGGCGTTCTGAAATGGCTTTGACTCTTCCCATCCTTTTTCTGAGAAGATTTTCAATGAGATTTGATGCTGTGGGCTAAATTGCTTCGAAGTATTTGGCTGATAGAACAGCTGGAACTGATAATCTCCAACATCTAACAGGCTCTGTTATGACAATTATTATTTATTTATTTGAAATTGCCCCTTGTTTTTCCCTATGAAGCTCTGAAAAGATTTTACAAAGGATAACTATTTTTTTGCCTAATCACAAATATGTACAGCTAGATAAACTGGGGTAATATGAGTAGGTCAGGATTGCACAGTGCATTAGCATATGGGCAAAAGGAGTGTAAAAATGATAGGGTGGAAATTTGGCAGCAAAGTCTGGGGAACTTCTACAGATTTAAGTATACTTTCCTAGGGAAACAAGTCTTATGATACTCATCTCTCTAAGTTCAATAATTTCTTTAAGAGGAAGCAGTGCTGGGATATGCAACATAACTACAAATAAATATCTGCATAGTGGCCAAAGTGGATTTTTTTTTTTTTAAATTTATTTATTTATTTTAAGGAAAAAAGACACCTTTCCAGCATCAAACAAAATTAACGTGGCAGAAATACCTTTATTTGGGAACATGGAACGGCACCCTTTGATGGACTTGATCTAAAAAATGGTGAGTGCCCAGTTTATTCTGCTGGTAAGTTTTGTTTTAAGGTTATCAGACCTTTCTGAGTATCCTAGCATAAAGACTTTCTGCTTTGAGTGGTGTTTATCCACAGGAATGCTGTGTATTGTCCCTTTTCTGTAGTATACAGCTAAATCTGGAATATGGCCATACTGCAGACCTGACTCAATAGTCAAGAAAATACAAAATTATGGTTATTTTAGACTTTGCTAGGCAGGAAATGGGATATTTTCCTCCTTTTCAGTCTCCATCTCTCCTTAGTGGTGTTAGGATTTACAAGAATTTGGAGGTTGTATGCTTCAGTAAAAACATTTCCCCAGATTAGATGATGCTCATTCTTTGGTCTCCTTTAAAAATATTATAAGAAATTTCATCAGACCATGAAACTCAAAATATCAAATTAGAATCTTACCCAAATAATCCAGGTTTTGGGGATCTTGTCATGCTAAGTGGATTCTTTGGCACCGACCAATTTTATTATGGATGGAGCCACAGTGGAACCACATTAGAAAAGTATATTGTTACAACACTTTCAATATCAACAATGCTACTTGGAAAGTAATAATACGTTCCAGATGGCTAGAAAGAATGACTGTCAATTTTAAAATGATTTTTTTATTGTTGTTTAGATGATTTATTTTGATAACATTTGAGATAATTTGGATTTCTCTCAAATGGTCAGTAAACGTGAAGATAAGGTTATTCTAAAAGGCTACTTTCATATAATTTGATTAGATAGAGTTTCATACCAGTCTTATTTCTTTCATCTGAAGTATTGCAGCTAATTTTGTTTTGTGAAAGCAGACATTGAAACTTCTTGGTTATGTCCAGGGTTTCTCCACACCACTGACAAGCAATGGGACTACAGTTACCTGTCTGTAAGTGTGTGTAGTAATAGCCACTGATGTAGCAGGTGAGATTTTGAGAGGCTCCAATGAAATTTATCTCAATTTGTTACATATAGTACATGAATTGGAGCTAAGCTACTGAAACTGAAATAAAAAAAGATATTTTAAATCTGTCTTTGCTCTTGTACTGAACGCGTTTGAGGGAAGTCTAGGTGTTATTAGGTGAAGTTAAAGTCATTGTAAGTTCACAGGGGTATGTTTTTTTTACAGGTTCCAAATCACCATGCTCCTTCATTGTCCTGGTGCACCAATACCTGTGACAGTCTGTGTAACATCGATGGGGCCATACCTTGTAAGTCTTTCCCATCGCTGATGTTCTTCTGTACCAAGTTATCCTGCAAACAAGGATCAGCAGATAATGCAAAGCTAACAGTATCCCTGGACAGAGCAGGTGAAGTATTGCCTGAGCAATCTTGTATGGAACATTTTTATTTTTTTTCAATTCTGATGGTTTGACAGGGATATCAATGCTTAGTTTCTTGCTTGTGACATGCCACTGTCCCCAGGTATGGCAGTGTGAACAAAAACTGTTGTGATATGTCTTGGCCTTTTATTGTCCTCCTTAAGACTTGCTGTATCTGGGCTCTTTCCCAGCTTCTCTTTTGGCTGTTGCTTAGGCACTTTGAAGCAGGTATTTATAGGTCCCCAGAGGCAATGGGAAATGCTAGGCACAGGGACAGCTGTGGCATTCAGGCTGGCTGAATCTGGATGTGCCTTCTGCTGAGCCTAGTCCATGGTGACCTCCCTTGTTAGGACACAAAGAACGGGTCTGCTCTATGCAGCTCCCTCTCTGCTGTACCCAGCAGCATCCACCCATCTCTCCAGCCATCGGACTTTCTCTCTGAAGACTTCATTTTGCTTTGTGTGTTTCTCCAGCAGGCATTAGTTAAGCTGCTCACTGAAAAGCTTTTGAAGACATTCCCCAGAGTTGGTGGCTGCTGAGCATCAAGCAGTGGAAGAGCCTGAGGAGGTTTTGTTAGTCCTGGCTGACCAGATTCCTGTTTCATGTTTGAAATAGATCTGCAGCCAGTTGGTTAACAAAATATTATTCTCAGGATAACTACCTGAGCCACCTCGCCAAGCCAAAGAGTCATAGTAGGGTTCCAGAAAGGCCAATATTAAATCCAGAGACATCAACATTAGTGAAGTAGGACTAAATTATCTCCATCTGTCTCTTGCTCTTGCCTGAGGCAGAGGAATAAGTAGCTCCCTTGAAAAGAAGAAAAGATGAAGGCTGTGTTAACGAGGACCATAACAAAGCTTGTGGCTCAGGTCACGTTCTTTTTCCAGTCCTATCAAGTTCTGTCAAAGAATATCTCAACTCCTGTTGCTTGCCTGCCAACTGCTCTACCAAAGCTCAGTTTCCTTGGCAGTGAGAACAGCTGTGCCACCATGCAGCATCAGAGACACGAGCTGGCCCTGCTTTCAGCGGTGGCTTCGTATAGGTGACACGCTGCAGCTTGCATTGCTCTTGATTCAACTAGCTGATTTTAACTGTTAATTGCATATTAAGCACAAACAAAAGTTGCAGCTAAGTGCTTTGAATCATAGATTCATCTAGTTGGAAAAGACCTTTGAGATCATCAAGTCCAGCCATTGACTACTGAGTCCCATCACTAACCCATGTCCTTTAGTGCCAAATCCACACATCTCTTAAATACCTCCAGGGTGTTTAATAATTCCCTGGGCTGCCTGTTCCAATGCTTAACCACCTTCTCCATGAAAAAATTCTTCCTAATGTCCAATCTAAACTTCCCCTGGCACAACTTGAGACTGTTATCTATCCTCACTGTCCAGCACCATTGAGTGCAAGTCTTGAAATGTATGGGGAAAATTATATGTAAACACTGGCCCTTGCTCTGCCCTAAATGCATTTAAGAATAGAATAGAAGCAAATTAAAAATTAACCTTAATGTTAATTAAGAATGTTCAGAAACCTTCACTGAGTCTTTCTGTTCAGTTCTTATGACAAAACTGCTTGTAGAAGTAACAGGGACTTCAGATGTGAATAATAGGCCTTACTACTGCAACGTATCCTGATTCCACTATTAATTTCAATTAACATCCATTGGTTCTCTGCAAAGCTTTACTCCCCATATGTTACTCTCTATATAAGTAACCACATTCAAAAATGCTTGTATTTTAATGATACTTTGTTATGATTAGAGACTTTTTCTTCTTTTTGAAAGCTTCGTGATCCCCAAAAGTCCATCAGAAGCAACACTTTAGGGGAAGAGCTCTACGGGGGCTTTACTTTTGAAAGATGATATGAAGAAAGGTAGAAAAAGCTTCCTAAATATAGATAGAGGTTTAGAAGGATGTAGCTGTTCATAAAAGTTTGCATTTGTGCAGCACCTTGGTGCATATTGTTGGGCAGAGTGGAGACGTGTATAATGAGGCATGGAAAGCATAAATTCAGTTGGCTAGGATCATGGAGTAAGTAATTATCCCTGTGGGAAGATCGCAGGTGGATTAGTTACTGGGCTGCATCTGCAATAAGCAATTAAAGGAAAACATCTGTTTCACATCGTCCATTTCTTCTTTTCCAGGATACTCCTCCACTTTGTCTCTCTGATACTGCAACCTGGAGACAAGTCACTTCTCTAATGAGGCTGTGCAAACATCATGTGTTCCTACGTGGAAAGAAGCGGAGAAGGCCAGGAGCAACAGGACACAGTAAGTAACATCTGGGAACATCTCCTGACTCTTGTTTTATTTTCTATTAGATTCTGCCATGCTCCAACACAAAATAAATCCGGTTCCAGTGACTTGAGAATAGACCTAATAGAGGTGCAGAAAATAAATCCTGGAGCCAGCTCTGCTAAGTGACTCATAGTATCTCTGCTGCCATCTTGAGTAAGAGGAAAGTCTGAGCATCAGATCAACATTTTCCTGTTTGACTGAGCTGTTTAGAGTGGCTTTTGTTAAATTAGCCAGGCCAAAGTGATATCTGATGTGCAATGTGTTGTGAAGCCTCTGTTTGAGCAAGGAAAGGTTACCATGTACTGAGTACTTCAGGGTATCCGTGGCTGATGATGAGTGAGTCCTTTTGCCAGTAAAAACTAATAATAAATGAAACGTAAATGCTGCACTTTACATGCTCTTTTCTGCCTGTATCATTGCAAGCAAGATTTCTTTGTGTTCTGGATGAATTTAACTGGGCTGGATTCTGTTCAAAGTTGCGATTAATCTTGAATAACCCTGTTTTAGGTGAGCTGATTTCTGTAGTGCTGGTGTGGATTTACATATTCATAATAAATAGAATGTTTTTCCCCCCATTTTTGGTAAATTCTCACTGTTAGTAAGTTAGCCAGCAACCTGAACCTAACCATCTATAGATTTTCAAGATGCATAGGGATTTGATTACCTTTGTCTATGTACATAGACATAAAAACAATTTTTGAAGGTGTGGACTTCATTATTTAATGTAACCAAGTTGTGGAATTGGCTGAGTAAGCATTTTCTTCTCTTAAAAGTCCCTTATCTTTATTGCTTTTGTCTGTGATTTATTTTTCAAGCAGGGATTAGACTAAATTTCTGTAAAAAGATCAAGTATATTTCAGCAGTCATATGTGGTTTAGTGATGCTTATCAGTGTCAGCAAGTGTTTATTTGTTTCTTAATGTTTTGAACTATAGCTATCAGTTATGTCAATATACAACTGGAATTACTCCAGTTACAGCAGTGGAGTTGCTCCTGATTTATTCTTTTAGTTTAAACAAGAGTAAGTTTTGATACTACTTATTCCTACAGTAAAATGGGAACAGAGCAAAGATAAAGTGTGAAGGGCTTTGGCATTAAGTTGTTCACAGAAAATATCATCATGTCCTGTGTCATTGATAACAGAAATGAAAAAGGGAAGGAAAATTATCCACCCTCATTCAGGATCACAAAAAGTAATGAATCACACTCTTTCTTTAAAATGCAATGAAATTGCCTGGCATGAAGTGTTTATGCAATATGAGAACTCTGCTTCCCTAATCTCTATTTCAGACAGATTAAAATGCAAATATTTCCAGTGCAATAAGAGTTCATTAAAGCAGACTATTGCTTAGGGAAAAATGCCTTTTGGTTGTGCTTCATTAAGTCTCCTGGAAGAAAAGAAAAAAAAAAAAAAAGAAAGAAAGAAATGAACCTAATTAGTGTTCCATATTCTTCTAAGTAGAAAAAAGGGCCAAAAATCCCTGTATGCTTGAACAGAATATTGCAGCTATGGAGTGTAAATTTTCTTCTCCTGTTGGGATGGTTTTTCATGGGGGCTGATGTAGGTTAGAACGTCCTAACTGGAAGCAAGTAGAGCCGCTGGAGGTCCCGGAGAAAGGTGCAATGATCTATTTTATAGAATCAGAAAAACAGTAGTGATATTTATCTTCTTTTATCTTTACCTTCTATAAGTTTCAATTAAATTTTGGCCAAAATAGATGTATTTCAGTTCATGGTGTTGGTGATTCACTCTATCTAAGGTTGCGGACAGCTTCTTGGCTTGTAAGATGTTGCTAAATTATTTTCAGTACTTGCCGTGGTCTTTTGCATAAAGGAATCAGTACTGTAGATCAACTCTTTGCTGCCTCTTTAAGTTAAAAGGATTAGATACATGATCAAACTTTCTCCCACCCTGCAAGGTCTAGATTCAAGTGCATCTCATAATGCAGTGAATGATTTGACATGCATCTGTGTCTGAGTAGATCTGGCCTCTGTTTTCGGCCTGGACAACTTGTTTCACTCTTTAGTTTTCCTCCTGACCTTCTGTCTGCTTTGTTTATTATGAGGAGGGACGGCTTCTTACTGCATTTCTGAACAGTACCTGGTGTAGAAGCATCCAACCCCTAAGTGCTGCTGGAATATAAAAAAGAGTAATAAAGAACCTTTTCCCTGTACTAATATTTCAACAGTGTTTCTATGCAGAAATTTGGCTTGGAGCAAGGTATAATTGGCAGACAGCTTTTAACTAGGAAGGCCACATTGACCTATTTCAGCAAGGGACCAGAGAATAACAAACCCATGTTATGCTCTAAACATAATTGAATTGAGAAATAAAGCTTGGGTCTAAGCTCTCCTCCAGGATTTAAGATGGTTCCCTGTGACCACCACCACCCCAAATATCTGGAAAAAAAAAAAAAAACAAAAAAAAAAACAAACAAACAGGAAAAGGTCAGAAGTCAGGTTCTTCCACAAGACAGTGGAAAAATAGCTGTGGTACTAGGAGCCTGAGTGCATTATTTGGCATTGCACTTTAGCTGTGCCCCCACAGATCATTGTGTTAACACGAATCCTGCCTCTCCTTCCCCCTGCGTGCAGGCTCCTGAAGGAAATTATTATTAGAGATGCTGAAGACTTTCCATTTATCTTTCATTACTTTTTCCTCTGTTAATTTTTCCTTTCCTCTTTCAAAACTTTGTGATGTGAGGAGGCAGGATCAAAACAGGTTAGACAGAAAACATCAGACGTGGCCAGGTTGTCACTGGGTTTGGCAGACCAGCACCTGCAGGGGAAGCCACAGACTTCCCTGTCACTTTTGCTCCGGGCCATGACACAAGGTAAGAGGCAAAGCAAGGGTGGGAAAGACAACTTTTACATCCCATGTGTGTACTTATACATATTCTAGACACTTTCTCCTTTCTTTCTGTAAATATGTTGTAAATGTCACTTTTTTTCTTTGAATGCATTTCTAATTTACAGCAGGTAATCCAGTGACACTGAGCCTGAGAGTGTGATGGGACTTTTACCCCTTTCACTGTTGCATAAACACAACTGCCAACCTCTAAGGGATAACTGCCCTGACTGTCAAGGTAAGCAAATGCAGAGCTTTCTAGGAACTGTTCATTAAAGTGAACAAATGCATGAGCACACCTAGTAGGGGAGAAGGAAAAAAAAAACAGACAAATTGCTTTTTTTGTTTCCTGGTCTTCACAGATTAGCAGCACAGATTGCAGGATTGACAGAATCATTTTCTGAAATGCTGATGGTGTTCAGAATTTGAAGTTTGGTGTGAAATACAGTTCCTCCCCTTCTCCCCCCCCCCCCCCCCCCCCCACCTTACTCTTAGGAAAAGGCAGATGATCATGATACAGTTCAGGCTGAAAATGACTTCAGCATCCGGAGGTTGAAAATGGTCATTTTTGAGTCAGAGAACTGGCAGAAGGATGCTGTGGGGTGTTCCATATTTGGCTCAACCTAAACCATCATGGTCATAGTCATCATAATAAAAAGAAATCCCTTTCCTAGTACAGCCATGAAGAATGGAGATGGGCTTCCTCTTTTGCACTTTCCCCAAACTATAGCTATTGGACACATTGGGTGAAAACTTCTATTAAAATTGATAGCTATGCTCCCATTGTTGTCTGCACTGTGAGATAACGGTCACCAGCTTCTTTTGACAAGTGGGTACTGCTCCAAATTAGGAAGGACTTTTCTTGTTAGAGATGGAAGTAGATGATGGAAAAACTTGCCCCAGGTCCATGAGATAATTTTAATAAAATGAAGACTTTTGTGCAACTTGCCTCCTAACAAGCACATCTGTTTAGACTAGATTTAGGTTAGATCCGAGTGCTTTTTGAATCCATGCAGTCTTACAGGGCTAAGTGGATCAGATTATGACATGCAAAAACCTACCAATTTCCATATTTTTCCCTTATGAAATACGTGGTTCAGCATGACCCACAGTTACATAAACTGATTGATGGCATAAAATGCTTGTAAGGTCTGTCCCTGATGTGACGTTTGCTATGCATTTGGGTTCAGAGGATTTGTTAAAAACTCTGCTATGAGCTTATTTTGACCCTCTCTTTTGATGGTTAATTCCAGTTTCTAAATAATTTGTTTGATGTCACATACTCTTTAAGATATGAAATTGGTCTAATTAAAGACATGTGCAAAATATAGCCTGTATGACAGATATAAGGAAAACATACTTCTCTGTGTGAGTGGTAAAGCCCACAGCCACAAACACCTCTCCAGTTTGGTAGCCTCAAAAATGCATCCACAAATATTATTCATCTCTGCGGTCTGCAAAGAGTTATCAGGGGTTATAACTTCCTGAAAATACATGAAAAACTAGGAGTTTTGTATATGGATGTATTTGTCACTCAGTAAAGAGTCACTTTCTTTTACTATTCCCACTAGTCTAAGAGAACAGCAATTATGAATAAAGTAGTCTGGAAGAGACTGAAATATTCAAAAATGAATATTATGGGGAAAATATAGCTTGATGTTTACAATAATTTCTCCAATTTAAACTCAAAAAGCATCTTTCCAACACGTCACTGTGTTTACTTACCACATTTTTTTTTGGTGTGAGAATCTTTAAGAAAGAAAATATGTCTGAATTTGTCCCAAATAGTTTTAAAATAGCTTCTCAGTTTGGATGAGGAAGGCAGAACATATCTGCCTGTAGGTGAATGCAATAATCCTGAAACTTCAAGTTGAGCAAGATGTATCTTGTACACAGTAATTTTTATGAACAACCACTTCTTGGTTTACGGGTATTGTTGAATCACTACGTTATATCATATTTCTTCATAGTCAATAAAGCATTTTTTTTTTTTTTAAAGCTATGCCTATTAGAAATAAGAAAACATCCTCGTGGGATGTAGGACTGATGGTTTAGTAGAGCTCATAGGTGCACTGGACTATGCTAAAGACTATAAGGTTAGAAATATGCACCCCAACCAATGCCAGTATTTCTTTCCAGCATTCACAGAGTTTGGAACACTGTTACTCAGAGCTTTGGATCGTGAAGGAACCACAGGATAAACTACTGAATGACACTGCTGGATTAAATATTTGCTGATGATACTTTTTCCTATCTTTCAATGTCTAGCTGAGACGAATGGTTTATAACGACTACTTCTGGACGTACTTCTGTAGAGGGAGAGAGGTACTGATTCCTAAGGACTGTGTTTCCTCGTTTCCTGTTTTAAAAGCAGATAAAACGGGGGATGCTCCCATTGTCCAGTTCCCTAGGTTAAGCTTTTTTTTTTTCTTTCCATTTTTCTTATTGGCTTCTCTTTAATGTTATCCATTAAGACTCTCAGATATTGACCCCCAAGCTGCATTAATTTTGGTACAATAACCAGTTAAAATAATCCATAATTACTGGCAGAGCCCAATCAAATTAGGTCTTGTAATGTCCCAGAGAAAGGGACAATCCCAGTGGGAAAGGCTCACTGTTAGAAGGATGAGAGAAAAAAATATAGAGAGAAGGGAAACTAGAGAAACAATCACAAAAAATGATATTGCTAAGTGTTTTCTTAGGAAACAACATTGAAACAAGTGATTTGGAGGAATTCCGTATTTGTTCTGATCTATTAATTTGTCTGCACAATGGCAAAGCTAGGAAGTATAGGGGTCAAGAAGAGAAACCAAAACCACTCTCCAAAAATGCTGCATGATTTTCCAGGTAAGAAACTTGCTTTCAACTCCCCTATTTACTGGAACACAGACAATGATTGACTGGATCTCAATCAAAGGTCAGTTCATATTCTTAACAATTCTCTGGAACCAAGCCAAAAATCTTTTGATCTTTATCACATGTAATGAAAATACAATGTGAAGATGCAGAGTGAGGGTGGAATCAACAGCTTACAACCAGAAAACGTGGATTTGAGAGAAATTGGAGTACTCATGGTGTAAAGCTGAATCAGATTTCACCACAGAAATCTTAAAATACATTAAAAAACAAAACAAACAAACAAACAAACAAAAAACAGCAAGAAGGTTAGATACCTTTAAAACCAGAAGTAGAAATTTATACAGTACAATCAAAAATCTAAGAACTGCCAGACTAATTCTTAGCAATGTGAAAGATCTAATTTTAAGTTATATGAGCATGATTTCAGTAGATTACCTTTAAAAAAGTGCTTTATATGACAGCAAGGGGCTTATAAAATAATAAAGGCATCCCCTAAAATAGAAAGAACAACAGTGACATAAAACATTCATCGTGCTTTCAGTGTGAAGTGAGAATTTGCACTCCTAACCTCCCACATCGGATCTGGGTCTTGAATAGTGTTTCTGTTTTCTCTTCAGCTAAGCTAATGACAGATCTGAAGAAGTGTCAACACTGCAACCAAAAAAGCTTGAAGCAGCAGGAATGTCGTTCACAGGGGAGATGGGAGTCATAGCAAATACACTTTTCAAGGTTGGTTACTCCTGACTAATGGCATGTCGTTTTCAGTAAGAAAAGCCAAAATCTTGCCCACAGGCAGCGGTGCTCTCCAGATGAGTCGCATGCCTACTCTGAGCAGCATCAGGTGAGGTAATGTTGCTCCCATCTCCTTGGCTCCTCTTCTGCTGCCAGCTCTTGTTCAGGCTCAGGTATTTGCTTTAGTCAGACTTTATTGTCTTCATAGAAAGCAGGTGGAAACAAATCATCTCCCTGTCAAACAGGGGACTTTGTGACGAGTCATATCCAAACAGGACATACTGTAAATTCATTAAAATGTTACATGGTGAGTGAGCTAGAGTTTCACAAACATTTTAATATCATTCAAAAACTGATGGTATCAGATACAATCTATTCTGAAACCCTTATAATTTCAGACATAACATGCTGTACCCCAATACTTATGGGGTTTGCTACATGGGACATAACTTTCCACTTATAGAAAGCAACTTACCATCAGCCTCAAATGTTAATCAGAAGCTGTACCATGGTTGACAGTTCCAAACAGTAATAACTGTTTTTTTTCCATCCTTTTAGTACATTTCATTTGGTTCACTACCAAATATTTAAACTTCACTCCCTTCTTCTGTGACTTTTAAACTTCAATAAACTTTCATTTCAATTTGAAATGAACAGTCATTTTGAAATCAACAAACATTCTTTGCCCCAAAAGGTATTTAACAAAGAAGCTTGTTCCCTTTCCTTTATAATTGATTTCAAGTGTTGACCAATTGACCTTTTTCAAGTAAAGAGAAGAAACAAGAAGTTCTCTGTAATATTTCCAAAGAATTCCCTCAATAGAAGCATTTTTCAATGAGAGGAAAAAGTTGCAGTTTGAAAAATATTGGAAGTGTTTCCTTTTTCTGAGAAATTATTGCTGCTTCTGGAGAAAAAATAAATGCAAACTGGTGTATGCAGGCATCAGGTGTTTGCTATGAAGCATTTGCCAAAAAGGGACAAGTCTGCAAAGGGCATCAAACTAAAGAAGACCCCATGTAGACCAGGAAATGAGATTTTATTCAGGTGTCCAAAACAGGGGACACAGTTGTATGAATGGCCTGTGGCTACATGAAGATATCTACAAATCCAGTTATTATTCCCAGTGGGAGCTCCTATTTCTCGACAGATGTGAAATTCAGGCTGTTTCATATTTAGAAACCTAAATGAGCACTTAGCGCTTCTGAAGACCTGGCCTTGGCCAAACGCACCATTTCCAAGAACAAAAATCACATGAACTCAGACAGAACAAACCTTCAGGTTAACCCTTGGTCACTGCAAGAATGTAAAACACTTCAGATTTATTCCCCAAATCCAGTACAGGTTTCAGCTGTGTTGAACAGTCAATACATCACTGAAATAAAAAAAATAATTGAGAGTTTCACAAGTTCACTGACCTGAAGCCATTGGTCAGTATGGGTTCTGTGATTTATGTTTGATGATTTGTAAGGACAAGAATCCATCATTCATGCCTGGTGGAAAAAGCACCCAGACCCCAGAAAGGTCTTTGCATTTTTTGTTGTTTGATCGTTAAATTATCCTAAGGGAATTGTTTCAGCATACGTATTGAAGCTTGCTTAACTTTCTCTTTTCCCTAAAGGGTTACTATAGAAGATTGAATTTAATTAATCTAAAAGCAAAATAAGTAATTGCTAAATGAATGTGTTTGGCAGCAGCAAGCCAAAATAAGTTCATTTGAAGAGAAAGGGAGGTGAAAGTTCAGATCCTTACATCTAGATTTTCTGCTCCTGGTCGTGTGCTAAGGAGATGTGGTACCTATGGAAAAATTACTGCCAGAGATTGGCTCATGTAACCAGCATTCCAGGGAGCCTGGCTCAAGTCCTTGAGCTTCTGTGTTGGCTATGCTGCTCCTGTGTAAACTAGTGATGGCATCTGAGACCTGTAGGCTCTCCCCCCCAACACACACACACACCAGAGAAGCGTCTGTCCTTTCCAAACACCTGGAAGTATGAACATGGGAAGGTGCTGGAGGGCTGGGATACTGGTTTGTGGTAGCAGCTGCACAAGGCTCACTTCAGCACATACAAGTTGCTGGTGATACAGATTATATTCTCAAAATATCCCAAACTGTGCATTTTTATCTTCACTGCTTGCTAGAGCAGAGAAGTACCCATCCTGGGTCACCTCCAGCCACAGGAGCAGAGCAACCAGTTATCCGATGTCATCACATCATCTATCCTGTCCAGATCCATCATGTGGGCTTCAGGAAGGCTGGATGGTTAAAGCCATTCCAGCTTCAGATGCTGTCAAGGCACTGTGGAGAAAAAGCGTATGTCCTTACTCAGGTTTTTTTCACTGCTGCAGGATGTGACTCATTGGCTGACCATTGTCCAGCTCCAGAAATTTGGTCTGTCTCTAAACAGCCCCAGATTTGGTGGGCTTAAACTCTGAAGGATCCCGAGGTCTTTGAAACACAGCAAATGAAGCATGGATTTCCAGCAGGGGAATCAATGGAGCTCTAATGCAAAACCATCACCAAGCCAAACCAAAGATTCATTGATGACTTTGGCTAACTTTTTTTTTTTGAGGGGGAATGGGTTGTTAGTTGGCTGGTTGCCATTAGTTTCAATGAGACTTATATTAGTTGGGTGTGGAATAGCTTTTTTGGGGGCTGTAGTATTCAGAGACTATCTTGAAAAGTGATTGACCTGCCCATCATGCTGTGCAAAACCCAACATCCCCAAATGAAGGGTGAAAGTAAACCATGGGGAAACTCTGCAGCACTCCCCTCTCCAAATGTCATCAAGAACAAGACAAAACCCACCTCAGTAATTGTCAACTGTAAACCCTGTGAGCCTCCCCCATAGATAATTCAACTTTGCAACCTTCAGTTTAGGCTGTGGTGACACAGACATTCCTAATGGGCATCTGCTGTCCTGGTTTTTAAACATGCAATGAGTTTACAGCACAGTAAATGAATTGGTCTGATGCTGTTTGGAAAAACAAAGATGCTAGCCAAGAAGTGTATTAAACTGTTTTTAACTTTGCAAACAATTTAGGCAATACAACTGAAAGAACAGTCAGCCCTTCACCATGCAGTAAGGTCACAGTACCAAATGTTTGATCATAAGAAATACCTGATAACATGAAGAGATTCTGCTGCTAGTGCAATGCAGTCTTATACACCAAAAGAATTTGCTTTAAAGAAAAGAGGAAACTGATCTAGCAGACATCTGGTCTGGGTAAATTTGTCATGTCTGCAGTTGTAATTATACACTAATTATATGATTTCACACTGCTTACAATCCCAGCAGCATGCTGTTTCTAATTATACATTACCCATAAAAAGAAAGGCCTTACTGACTTCTGCCATTCGATTGTTTTTATCCAATTCTATGGGCTACTGATGCTTCCGATATCTGAGAACCACCTGAGCACTGTTGAGCATATACTCACAAAGACTTGCAAATTCAGGAAATAATATAATTATTGCCACTTTTCATGTGAAGAAAGTCTATAAATTAGTGATAGGGCTTTTCACTGTACTTCTAGGAATGAAGGAAGAATACTCTTATACTTCCATGCCAAAAGAATCAGTTAGGGTCTGAAGTCTGCCTCACCATTTTGCATAGCAAGTGTCTGTCCTCAGTTTTAGTGTCTTTGACACCTCCCCCCATATGCAGCAGTTTCACTTTCCCTGAAAAAAAAAAGCATCTACAAATCACCATGAAACTGCCATAGCTTACAGACTTCTCCCACCACTTACCTTGCCAAAGAAGTGTTGCTTCTGACAGCATGTGCTTGGTGTTTTGTATTCTTACTTAATTAAGAAGAGAGTTCTTATCTATTCTGCACTTCATCTTGTCTAATAACAACTCCCAAAGGCATCTGATTTTATTTCTAGGAATAAGCTTGTTGTTTTATAGGGACCATGTGCTTGTCAGAGCTTGCCCTTTGTCCTTGCCACAACACATAAGAAACCACATAGATTAATTCCCAGAGCACTACCTTTGAACATACGTATGACTTTTATTAAACAGAACTCCGCATTTCTTTTCCTCCATTTTCTCTACACTCTCTAGCTATCTCCAGTCTCAGAGTTAAAAAAAGGGAAAAAAAGACAAATCATCATTATCTCCATATAGAGATAAAACACCAACAATATGTTTTGGAAAAAAAATGCAGATATTACAACACACAATTCGTTGTAGTAAATTTACCTAAGCAGGTATCAGTTCTAAAGCCCTGAGGGACAGCCCTTATGTAGAAACCCTTCCCCACCTCATAAAGCAACTTGCTAGGACCCATGTGTGGGACATAGGGGCCCTACCTGGGAAACATTTGCTGCTCAAACACCCTCCCTCCCCAACACTTCCCTCCTATTTCCCACCAGCCCCTTTCCTGGGCATATTTATATGTCTAACACTAGCTTGAGATCAGCTGGAGAGAGATCCCTCCCTAGCTCCCCAACTGGTCTGCTCTTAATTAAAGGTTAAAACATTTTAAGTAAAGGAAGAAATCAGAGGTTTGCTGGGACAGGTGTCTGCTTTGTTGTGATAATGAATGGTGCTGAGTAGATGTGAGGACACCTCAAAGTGAGCTAGATTTCTCCCAAGGTTAATAAAACTCCATCCCATCCTTGAATACATCATAGTGAAGGTGTATCTGTGACTGAGAAATGGATGCAAGAAAACAAAGAGAGGAAAAAGAAGAAACTGTTCAGCCCTCAGCAAAGTTTCAGTAATCTTCAGGGCTGATTTTGTGCTAGCAAAGTTTGGAACAGGGTGCTGACTTCTTTTTGAAATGGATAGAATTGCTGCGTTGTATCACTCCAACACCACCTGCAATCAATCCTGAAAGTCAATCCTGATATCAATATGTATGTGATGTTGAAAGTTGAGTCCTGAACTGTAAAATTTACTCAACAACCTTTTCTTGTTCCCAATACTCTTTCCTCGTTCCCAGAAGAAGTGTTCAAGCATGTCCTCACTGCCCAGATTTTTTTTTGAAAAAGAGCCTTAACCCTCACTTTGTACTGAGAAATTGAGAACAGCAGGAGCCCCAGCATCTTTTATCTGGGCCACAACTGGCTGAAAGCATGGTGACTACATAGATGGCTGTTTCAGTGGTGATTAACCCATACAAAACCCACTCAAAATGGAGAAATCTAAGTCTCTTTACCTGGCTGTGATAGTATCAGAGTGCTGAGAATCAGGCAGGATCGTGTCCATAGCTCAGTTCAAAAAAATGTGCCAGATTAATAGGCATAATCAAGGCTGACATTGAGTAAGAGGCAAGAACGACTAATCAGATGCTAACTTAGCTGATGCTGGCATTACTGAAAGCCTGGGGGCATAGTCCAAGGATAAAAACATAATGTCTTATCTAACCAAGGAGTCATTTGTGCACCACTAGTTACAACATGTACTTAAAAAAGGAAAGAAGGAAAAAAATATCTATGGCACATGAAATTATTTTATGCCCCAGAAATGATAAGAAATTAAAGGTAAGTGTTCCTTTACCCAATCTTTATAGGGGAAAAGCCCATCTAAAGTTAACCCATTGCAAAGCCTACTGTAAGTCCCCAGGATATGGACAGATCCTGACAGCTTGCATGTAAAATGGGGACTGCATAGATGAAATAAAAATGAGTATATCTAAGATATTTCAAAACTCAGTTTTGGCACATTTCTTGCTGTTTGGAGTTTGCTAGGATACATGGGCTGCCCTGCTCTTTGGTTCAGTGAAAGTTCAGGCCGTCTGGCAACCCCCTTCTTTTGGCCAAAGCTCTTTTTTTCTGGCAACACATTTCCCTGTTTCTCAAGACTTCTTTTCTCCAGATTCAACAGGATGTTGAACTGGATCTCACAGAACAGCTTATGGAAAGGAAAGGCTCTCTGACACACAACAACGTCACTGGAGGGTGAACTTTAATGTCAGGGAAGGCATCTGGAGGACAAAACCAGGAGTAAACCAACCACTTCCAGGTGTAATGCTTTGGGGAAATTCATGGCTGTGTCTTACTTCCAGTCTTTTGCAGTACAACTCATGAGTCCTAACAGTGAAAGAACTGTGCAAAATTCAGTAAATTAAAAAAAACACACACGGTCCTTGGGGAAAACCTGGAATTGTACTTCCATAATACAGGCCTTTCCCAGAAAAGCCAGGCATGGGTCATCATGAAATGCAACACCACACATCTGTGAAGGAGTCTGCCTGGTTCCTTCCAGCCTTTCCCATTTCCATCATTTGCCATTACTTGAAACCTTCTGCCCTAGCAACTTGAAACCACAGCCAAGCTCTTGCTGGGTGGGAGCTCTGGGAAACTGGGGCTGCCTAGAGGGAGGAGGAGGAAGGCACAAGTAATGCATCATGTCCTGAAGGCCCAGTGGGAGAAGTTACCTCACCTCTGCTCGTGGGGAAGGGTGAAAGCATGAAACTGGCTGTAATGAAACCTCATTTTTCCCTTCCATTTGTTCCAAGAGGCAAAACTAGTGCCTCTTGGCAGTGCCTCAGGCTCTAAACACTGACCTGTCTTCATGGTCTTTAGCCAGCGGTGACACTGACTCATTGTCTTCACCAGCTTCAAGTGACATCACTTGATCTTCTTCCCAAGGGCTGGTAGCCAAGCAAGGTGACACCTTTGTGGCACGGGCATGATTTGACGTGACCACTGCTTCACCCTGGAAGAGTGAAGCAGTGCATGTGTGAACGCCTCTCTGCAGCCCTTTTCAAAATGTTTGTGCAGGAACAGCCATAAACCAGGCTGTATTGACCCAAAGATGCAATCCAAGTTGTTTGAGTCTAGGCCTTATCTACATCATATTATCAGGACCGAGAGCACAGATGCACCCCGGGAAGGGAGGGGACTGAGCGCGAGAGAAGGAAAGGCTTCGTCCCTTCTCTCCTGGCACAGGGAGGGGACTGCGGGCAGAGCTGGGTAATGATTTGTCAGTGCAAAGGCTGGGGTGTCTCTTTGCGGAGGAAAAACTTGGCCGTGATTGACAGCAGGGCTGTTTTTGCCGCTTCCCTTGCAGTTGACAAGTAATAATGAAGCTTTGTCAGTCCATCATGGACATGGATATGCCAGATTACGTCGACTCCTTGGACTCCTCTTATACCATGCTAGAATTTGAAAACCTTCGGGTGCTTCCGAACAACACTGGTGAGATTTCTGTTTGCTTCCTCTTGAATAACCTCTATTACCTTTGTTAAAAAGCTGTACACCTAGGAAAGACAGGTAGGAAGTGTGGGGCAAAGGGTGGAAGGGGTAATATTTAAGCAGCTGATCTGCCAACCTCTGTTACATCTGCAGTTAGATTTGGGCTGAAATGGGTCCCCTTCACTTCCTGGTCCTTTTTAGGTTATTCCTTTCCTTGGTGTGCGGAGCATCATGTCCTGAAGAGCCAACAAGGTATTGCAAATGTTGGCGGAGCTCTCGATGGCACACCACGCATTTGTCTCCCTGTATGAGTTATGTGAGGAGCTATTATTAATATTTCTGTCTTAAAATTTATATTTTTTTCCCCTATATAACTTAGGTTCATATTTAATCCTTGGAAAAAAACGCCTCCTGCATTGTTACTCACACAATGCACCGTGTGTCTAATGTAAGTTCTTCCTAGGTACATAGATAGAGAAGTGATATACAAGTGATCACTTGCCTTTTTATTATTATTATTATTATTATTCCTTGCTACCAAGATTGTTCATAAGCCCTTAGGCCATATAAAGAACTTGGCTAGGAGTCATGAAGTTTTATATAGAAAGACTTCCGCTTGTTCACAGAAATAAAGCATGTTGTGTGATATTCGGAATTTGAATAGTCAAAGGTATTCTAACTTAAAGCAAACACTTTTATGGGACATTAACTGTTCACTGCCTGAAATATAAAGGACACTTTAGCCATATAACATAGAACCAATCATATAACTGAACGAAATCCCAATGTTAGCAATGCCTCTGAAGAGTTTTGGAAACATTTCATTTAATTTGTTAAGAAGCTTAGTGAAATTGAGATGGGATTTTCAGTTTCACATTTTCTGATTAGATGTCTCATCAAAACAAATCGGAGTTTCAGAAGGGCTATAGCCTGTAACATAAAATGTTTAGACTTATTATTGTTGGATATGGACTATGTCAGGAGACAAGTAAAGTTATAAAAGGCCTGAGGAAATTAAAATTTAAAGTTGACTTCAGGAAAAGCTCTCTCTGCCCTTAAATAAAGGATTTTTTTTATTATTTTTTTTTTCTCCAGATCCAGATAGACTTGATCTTATTTCTTATTTTTGAAGAAAGTTTTCCATCCACCACTCTACTCCAGAAATGTTATTTAACACAAATATTTCACTCACTGCTGAAAAACTAGATACTTTTTACTTTTTACAGATTTTCTCCAAATTCAATACAATTTTTCAAATTCAGTACCAAAACCTGTTTGGAGCTCTTTATGTATTTTTTTTTTTCATTCAGTGGGACTGACAGGTTGAGTTTTTCTGAAGTTTATCTAGATCAGTCTTGGGTTATTTGTCTAACTGTTAATGAGTAACTGGTTCTCTCAGGAACTAGCTGTTTTGAAATTAGCTTGTTTGTCTTGGGTAAGTGTCCTACAGTTTGTAAAAATAACTTTAAAAAAGACCTCAAATGTCCATGCATTGAAATACATTTCTAACCAGCCAAGTCATCTCCTGTAGGTAACCCTAAATAGCAGTTCACAGAAACTCTGTAGTTTCAGAAATATTTTTAAATTGTTTGAAAACAATTTTAGTTATATTTTTAAAAAATATATTGGTTTGTTTTAACCCATATCTTTCCTCTGAAAGATATCTTTATTTGTGAGAGATTATTCTATATTTCCCTGTTTAAATCTAGTGGTAGTTTTGCTGTGTACGTAAAAACGAACAGGATGTATTTTAATAGTATTGAAACTGTTTCTTACATGCTAAGCAATGTTAAAGTGAACATATTTTCAAATAAGGAAATACTTCATTAAAAACAACTCTTTCCTTCTTTGGAACATTATTTCATCAAAATTTTGAGGTTGATTAATGATGTGGAACAATTCTGGTGCTAAATTTTCTGCTTCAGGAAGCTGCTATAGTTTTGAGATTTGCCTAGGTATATATTTTGTATTTTCCACCTCTAATGTACTCATAATTTGCCAAACATTTTGAGCCTAACTAATTCAAAATGAAGAATAGAGTCTTTTGTGAGAGCAGAGGGGGAGTTTAAAAAGCTGTTTTATATAGAAAGAAGGCAAAAGGAAATGAATGAAAATCAATGCTAATCTTTTTTTTTTTTTTTTTTCTTTTATAAAATATGTGTTGTAACTGCAGAAATTTTCCCATTTTGTACAAAGTTGTTTCCTTTACCTTGGCTGGCATTACAAGCTGTATTCTCACTTGGTTTTTATGTGCTGTTAATACACATTTCCTTGCGCTCTTGTCAGAGTTGTCATCTTGCTTAAAATATGAAGCAATATTAAAATATTGCACTAATTCTTTAGTCAAGTGTCAGCGAACACTTTCTCCCATGGTTGTGCACGTTTTCCTTTCTCAGCACTCAAGCACCATGCTAATCCCTGAGAATTTGGCACAAAGTTGGCAAAAAAAACATTCCCAACTCCACTGCAACCTGGCTCAGCTCAAACTGTGAAAAAAAAAAAAAAAGTCAAAGGTATTTTGCCCATTGGAGTGTGCAAATTATGTGCATCCAAGACATGAGCCAAGACTCGCTTGGATTTCTGTGTGCATATAAGCAAAATCTGGAAAGTACAGCAAGGTAATTCTCCTTCACAATGTGCATTCAGAAGAGATAGGCATTTCCTTGAAGAGCTTAATAGCCAGTAACGTAACTGAAAGGAAAAGCAGCAAAGAGCTCTGAGGAGTCAGGTATCATGCAGAGCTCCAACTCTGAATTAAAGCCATATATCATTCCCCAGCAGCATGAGACCATCCTCACTGTTATTTCTTATCATTCTGAACCTTGGCATCATCATTTCAACCCTGGTTTGGTAATGACCTACATACTGAGGCAGTATGTAACAAAAAATTTTATATATTCTGTTTGCAAGCTTGGTTGCCCCCGAAGGTGATGAAGCCACTGGGATACTCTCATCATGTCTAGAATGATAGGTAGAATCACAGAATGGTTTAGGTTGGAAAGGACCCTTAAGATCATCAAGTCTAACCATCCAGGCAGGCTGTGGTTCCTGCACTGCACATTGTTTATATGTAGCTCACAAAAGACATGTACTTGAAACCCCAAGTTTTAATGCCAGCAAACATCAGGGAAATTCCAAGTGAGGAGTCTGGCCACAACCACAGGTCTTTATCTCAGCTCAGGATTCAAACCATGTTGAGATGAGCATCTGCTGGGGGAACATCATCAGTTGCGCCTCTCCAGCAGAAATTTCAGAGATACTGTGTTGGCGTGGATTAGTTGTTGTTCTGTAATGCCACGGTGATGAACAGCTGTAACTGATATGTCTCTGAGCATCTCTCTCCTGGGTGGCAAGGACAGTCATGAGCTTGTTTCAGTTGTGAGCCAGCTGTACTCTGACCAGATTCATCTGAATATCTCAGTGTGATGCTGAGCTCCAGGCAGCAACCCCTCTAGAGAGGCACAATGTGTTAAATAACATTGAGCAGGTTATTGGCTTGTGTCAGGCAGGGCTGAAATAAATGGTCTGCAGTTTTCAGCTGATTTCACAGGTACACAACAGTGCCAGCAGGGGTCTTGGCTTTCCTCTGCCTTTCTTAGTAGTGATCAGTCCAGGAAAAAGCCAGACATTCCCCAAATACTGGGTAGGTTTGAAAGCCCCACCAAAAATCAACTGATGCATACAATCTTGTTTGTGCCTTTTCTTCAGAGCTAATTCTCATTTGGAACTCATCATTAGCTGGTGACAGGATTTTGTAATTAACATTAATCATCATAAATAACATGTGCATGCTGGCTTAAGGCTTTCCTTTATCTTTAAAAATTTTTATTCTTGTCCAATTCAGCTGAACAGCACATGTGGCTACCTAACACAGACTGAACTATTACTATGGGCCTGTTTGTTATTTCATGGGTAAAAGTGAGGGCAAAATCTGGTTTGATAACTTCCATGGGCCCTCATGTGCTCAGAGCCGATGGTCTTGCCTCCTGTAATACTTGGTTTAAAGCTAGAGTATGAATGTCTTACTTGCATTAACAAATAGTTCCTCTCATGTCTTACGTAAGGGGGAAAAAAACAAAACAAAACAAAAAAACTCTTCTCTGCTGAGTAAATGCTTTCCAGCATCAGGGAACATTTTGCAATCTGGACCCAGCTGAAGAATGAAGAGTCCATTGGAGACCCAAATTGTGTGACCTTGGCTTGATTCTGAAGTCAGAAGAGAAAGCATGGGTGGAGCAAGGATACAATTGGCTTTCTTATCATCATTTTTGTTGTGCAATTTTTTAATGGAATCCAGCACATTCAGTGCATTTGTTTGTGTTCGTATGTTCCTTCAAAAAAATAGATGGAGCAACAGATGCAAAAATGTTTAGCAGCACAGTTACCCTTGAAGGAGTATCCTAGTACAGTCTATTTAATAAAAAGTTATCAAATCGACATAAAAATTAAAATCAATAAAAAAAATCAATTTGAATTGCCAATAAGCATCTCTGACACAGACTATTTTTGCAAAGGACCCAAGTGCCACTTACCTACTGACAAAAGTCAGAGCTGGAGCATCTTACAAGGATTTTGGGAGCAGGTGAATCACAACTTCTGTCATTACAACCTAAGAATTATTTCGGTACCGTCATTTTTTATTCTCATGATGCTCCCATCGCACTACAACCTACTTACTTACTCATCCCTATGTTAGAAGGTGAAATATAGATGAGAAGTGTCTTTTTGAGGGAGCAAAAGGAGACTTGACCTTCACATTTGTCAAGTCTTAGCTAAAAATATCTCCATCTTAGCCATAGCTGACAAACTTTCCAGTTTTTAAAAAGCTAAAGCTTTATTGGCTTTCTTTTTTTTTTGGCTTTTGATTACAATTTTCATTGCATAGCAAATATTTTCCCTATAAATTGTTTGATGTGTGTTCACATACAAAAATAACGTTCTCTCTGTGTGTATATAGAAGTGTTGTGTGAGGATGACCCAAAGCTATTTTTATGCATTATGCAGTAGAAAACCTTCTTGAGACTACCCAGATTAGGTGCCAGTTCCTCCCGTTTGAGCAATTTTCTCATTTTCTCATTGCTCAATACAACACCAGCTGAGCTGTTCCCATTTCTACCCAGCTCTCCTGTGAGACGGGACATGTCTCATCCTTTGCCTAGGTCACTGTAGCACAAGATTGGCCCCTCCGGAGTGAAGAACATGCTCCCAGAGGAGCGATAAATTCATAAATCATCCTGCAGCGAATGCCCAGGTCAGGACAGACTCCACAAACATTCCTTCTCTCAGCAAGATGTAAACACTGTCATCTGTGCCTTCTCATGTGTCCTTTTTTTTTTTTTTTTCCCCAAGCTGTGCCTCAAATTAGGAGGATTAAGAGAGCAGCAAGGCTGGTGGTTAAGGCCAAGGGAGAAGTTTAAAGGGGAGTTTTCAGCGGTGTATACACGTGGCCCAGGCAGAGCTATTCCTGCCCCAAATGAGTTGCTGCAAACAGGGGACATGACAGTGGGCATTCATGCGACCTAATTTTAGGTGCCTAATTTAGAAGGCAGATCTTCCTGCACCCCTCTGTAACCAGGGAAAAGCAATGGCACCCTTCAGAGGGCAAATCAGAGAAGGAACCAAACTCAGGAGAACCCAAGTGCCCCTTGTAGGAGCTGCTGTCTCTCTTGAGGTGGTCTCAAGAGGAGGTTTCAAGGTGTTTTTCATCTCTGTCACTTGTGTGTATGAAGTCGTTCATCCTTTCTGTCTCTTCTCTGCTTTCTATTTATTCAAGTTAATGATTTTTTTTTTCCACTGTATTTTATGATACTCTGCACTTGTCAAGAAAAAAGTAGTAGTAATCGTTCAGTTCTTGTGAGTGAGCTGGGTTAGGTGCATTAAAATCTCTCTGTTCACAGAGGTGAAGGAAAACACTAGTGTAAGAAGCAAAGCCAAGGGAGCTGTGCTCAGTTGAGGCAGAGAACAGCAGGGCTGTGATCTGGAGGCTTTACCAGCAGCACAACATGTGCACATATGTGGGGAGGGCAGGCTCAGTGCATGATCTGCTTGAAAAAAACAACCTGCTATCACCTCCTTCTGGTCTCCACCACAGAGACGTCTAATGGGCCCTGTTCTCTGCCCGCAGAGACCATCCCAGCCGAATCAGCAAACACCAACGTGCTCGCCAATGGCATTGGCTCCCTCTGCTCCATCTGCGGGGACCGGGCGACCGGCAAACACTACGGGGCGTCCAGCTGCGATGGCTGCAAAGGCTTCTTCAGGAGGAGCGTCCGCAAGAACCACGTCTATTCCTGCAGGTACCTGCCCCTTCTGTGATAAATAACTGCAATTTATTGACACCGTAAAGAAATTGGGGTGAAGATCAGGTTGTACAATGGGGCTCCTGTCTCAGAAGCTGAATCACCATGGCATGAATGCAAACAGTAATACTGCAGCTTAGCCTTTGGCCAGAAGACAGGGAGCTAAGCCCGGTCACATTGTGAATGCTGACACCTTTTGTGACTCTGTACAATATATTTTGTGAGCTCACATTCACTGCTTTTCTCGTGCTATGAATCAGCGGAAACATAGTCCTGAGGTTTAACTGGTGTGTGTAAAACCCAGATACAGCTTCCAGGTGTGGAGTGACACCGCAACCTCGTCACAGCCCAGCAAGGGAAAGACATCCTGGCAAAGGACCAAAACTTGGGAGATTTCTTCTCAAAATGGTCTTGATTTTCCTAGTGATGCTCAACAAGAAAGCAAGAAATATCTTAGAACGTGTCACTCCCAGAGCCGCTACCTCCCCCACAGCTTCTCCATTTTTTATTTCAAACACATTAAACTATGTACACCGACATATCACTGATTAATTTACAATCATTCTGAGAATGTAGCAGGGACCAGAGACGATACACAGCCACTTTGGCACACAGGTATACATTTGAGTGACTTCTTTTTTTATATGGAGGACATGATAAATTATAATTTTTTAAATCTAAAATTTTATCTTGGTTGACCTTAGAAAAATGATGTTTATTTTAACAGAGGATAAGGGAAAAAAAAAATCCACCCTCAACCTTTTCATCTCTAATTAAAACCTGGAAGTTTTCTTTCTGTTCCAGAGTTCTTCCTCCCAGGCATTCCAAATTTTTGCAATGCGAGTCACCCTCCTTGTTCTAAATGCTCCTGGGGTACTTATCACTCTTGGACACACCAGCCACAAAAGACACCCAGTCTGATATCAGTGTCCACCTGCACAGTGCCCATCCCAGGCTCTGTGGGATCCCAGCAGGAGGAGGCAACAGCTACTACCTATTTCTTTGAAATTTTGGCTCTTATTCTCCTGGGAGCAGAGTTGTTGTCCCTCCCCAGGAATTGATGAATCACTGCGATATTTGGCAGTTTCGGGAGGATATGCAGGGTCGAAGCCAAGCGAACGGTAAATGCTTGCCTGTCTGTAAATCCTTATTTGGTGAGCTGCGCTCTATTTAGCGCAGCTCAGAGCTCTGTTGTTTATCGCAGACATGAATTCCTTGGAAAGTCTTCGGGCCTTTCTACCTTTGGCTTTTTACCAGCCTGGGGAAGTGCCTCAGCTTTTACAGCCTACCAATGGTCCCAGAGCAACCTGCATTGTCTCCTCTCTGCCTAGGAGATTCCTCTTTTATCCTTTCACCCGCTGTCATGAGAGCTGCCCAATCTACATGGGCCAGCCCTTGAACAGCAAGTAGGTTCCTAAATTTCCTGTTGAAATTAATAGGAATTGGGAAGCCGCTTGCTTCAAAATTAGGCTATAGACATAAAAGGGCTTGTGGGCCATAGTGCAGTTATTCTACACAAAGTAAGACTGTTAACAAGAGGGACTGACCAGCCTCAACAGAAAACACCCCAAAATCATCTGAAAGTAGGAGATGGCGTCCCTGCACCACCAGGCTCCAGCACAACTTGAGTCACAGTCACGCTTTCACAGCCAAGATCCTCACAGTCCTCGCGGGGTGGGTGGTCTGAGATCGCTGCTCTCCCAGATGGAGGTGGGGAGGATGAGGAAGTGGGCCAAGCCAACGCTGATTCAATTCATTCTTTGCAAACCCTTTGGCTCTGCCCTGGGATTGAGCATTGTATAGCCTAGTGAGGACTGGGACGGTATTTGGGGCTGCTCGGGGGGAGCACGGTACAAGCCAGCCTGATTGCTCCATCTTTTCTCATCTCTTCCCAGGTTCAGCCGACAGTGTGTGATAGACAAAGACAAGAGGAACCAGTGCAGGTACTGCAGGCTGAAGAAGTGCTTCAGAGCTGGGATGAAGAAGGAAGGTAGGTGCAAAGAGGCCATTCAAAACTGCCTGCTGCTGTTTCTGGCCCTACGCCCACTGCGGAGGATAGCAGCAGCAGCCCTGGCCCACAGTGGTGCTTGTGTGTCTTAGTGAGAGATATCTTCGTGTTGCAGCTGAAAACCCCATTTCCCATCTCTTCAGATTGGAATTTCAGCTACGGCTCTGTGCCAATATTCACACATCCTGGGAGGCTTCAGGATATTTTAATTCTGGGAAAGGGATTGTCTTCTTCAGGGAATACTTCAGGGCACCTAAAAACAGATTCTGGCTCTGAACTCCCTGTAGGAGGCATTTCTCAACTAGATGAATCTAGAGATCTAGCTTGATGCAACCACTAGAATGAGGTTTAGCCCAAACATGATGCTTTGCAGCTCCAGAGCTGCTCCTCCATGGCACAGGGCACGCAGGCAGCACTCCTGGAGGCAGCTGACTCCTGTGTCCACCTGAGATGGGACCTGAGCCAGAGTCAACCCCTTCGGTAGCTCTGTCCTCATGGTGTCTATGGCATGACTACAGGGCCAAGTAGTGCCGGTACAGATGGTCCAGCCCAGTATTGTCTGGTGCCTTTTGGTGAAATTCACACTGGCTGTAGTAAGAGTTAGGTGGAGTGTTGTTGAACATCTGGGTATACCAGTGACCATCAGGAAATGTCTTTCCAATGCACTAAAGGAAATACTAGATGTTATAGTGCCTAATGCTTCAGTGAGGGGAAAAACCTTTCAGTTAACCTATTCCTTAGCTCTCTGCAGCCAACTTTCCTGGAAAAGTTTGGGACATGTCATAGCACTTCTTATTTCTGGTCATATGGTGTTTGCACAGAGGGAGAGAATGGGTGATACTATTTTATTTACTCCAAGCTTCATGGGCAGAGACTCACCTACAATGGCAGATGGGATATCCCCCCACCAACATGCAGGTAGTTGGGTGATGATTACAATTCACTCTTCACTTGGGCAGTTTTCCAGCCCATCAACAGTGTAAGAATTAGGGAGCTAGGAAGAAACTAGGCAGTAAAAATCCATACCACCTAGTTAAATAACCCTCGCCTAAGGGGTGAAATCACAATTCCACTGAAATCAGGGAGAAATTTGTCACTTATTTCTGGTAATTCAGAAGATTTCATGAATGATGAAAAGAATCTCTTTCCAAACCTCTGAACATATGTTTTTCCGGAGAACAGGGTGTCTTGCAGTTTGGCATAGGTCACAAATGTAGCAAAAATGTCTGTTGGTTTAATTTAGGAGAAATGGAGTAAATTCAATATCAGGGAAAAAACATAACCGTCATAGTAAAATTAACAAACCAAAGCCGATCTGTTCAGTTCCAGGTGGAGACAAAACCAATTGCCAATGCGGTAAGCTTGGAAAAGCTGAAATCTGGTTATCAGCTCCTTTCTTTCAGCTGAAGCATGATTTTTATTGGTTTTATGGTAAAAGTTATAAAACCTTGGCTCGTTCCTTCATTATTGATTGCAGCTTGATGGAAGATGACTCATTTCAAGTTCCACATAGCCACATTCTTTGCAACGTTTTTATGAGTGCATGGTCAGGTTGTGTGCTCGCAAACTGCTCATGTGTTTGGTACAGAAGATTTTAAGGCACCTTGAGCAACTGCTTTGCAGAAATTAGCTTAGCTGACCGGATCTGTATCCAAAACATGTGTGCAGAACTGTGAAAAAAAAATATTTCTTGCACAATTGTGTGCACAAAAAGAACACAGTTATTTGCTTTAGGGTGGTTCTAGATTAATATTAAACAGTATTGCAAAGCATTGGGGGAAAAAAGAGAAGCCACGTCTTAGGATAGAGCAGAATAAGGATGATACAAATGTTTGTACATAATCTTTTTTCAGTGCTATTCACCGATTTATGTCAAAGTTGTGACATCCACACTCAGGTTGTTATGTCAGGTTGTCCCAGCACTGGCACACAGCACCTTGAAACTTTTTCTCTGTCGCATCATTTTTCAACCAGCCCGTGTAATAGCAATCACACTTTCCAGGGTGTGGTAACAACAGTGTTTATTCACTGTAGAGGGGAAGAAGCTGGAAATGATCATTTTCCTGGCCTATGCGTGACAATACACCTGGGGTGGGGCCAGTGGGGTTGTGTCACCCTCACCCCTTCCCACCACCAGCACCCTGCTGACCCACTGTTCAATGGTTTTATGTGCAATGTTGGAAAACTTGCTGCTCCCCAGATGTTCTCATCCTGGAAAAAATAACTGATAAGATGGAGATCTGGATTCAGAGATTTTTATTTTTTATTTTTTCCCAATTTTCCTGTGTTGTAAGACATGATGTGACACATTTGGATCTTTCTTTCTCTTTGTTCCCCTGCTGGAAACTTCTCTTCTGGATATGAGAAGGAGAGGGACTATATTAACCAGCCTGGCAGAATGGAAATTTCTGCCTAAAGAAAAAGCTGTGTGATGCAAAAACATGAACTAGCTTTAGACTGGCTGTCTGTAGGGGCAATTGTGTAGGTGCACGGCTAAGGGTATCACTGTGGGCCGGTACTGGCAGCATGGTATTTCCAGGCTGTATGTTCAGCATAAGTTTGGGGCAGCTGGGCAGAGTTCACTGAGAAAAGCATCAGTAGAGTTCTTTAGATTGTCTTGGTTGTATGCTCTGGATTTGATTCTGCTTTTGGAAAGGACCAGGAATGTCCCACATGAACCCTATGCCTCCAGAGAGAAATCTTGGAGAAGGAATGTCCAAAGCATCCAGCTACTGCTTGGGCCAGAAGGGATCCAGGTCCCATCGGAGCCAGCAGGAACAAAAAGGGCCAAAATTTGAGACTTGTGGAAAATCCCGTCTCCAGATTTCCTAGAAATTATGTTATTCAGAAACACTCCTATCGCAATTACATTTTTGATATCAATAATTCAGTTTAATAAATAACCAATCATTAAAATTGAAACAAATGAGGAGGAAAAGACTTATGACTATGACTACGGTTAAGGGTTTCTGCAGGAGATTCATTCCCTTCGTCTCATTTTGTGATTAGGGCTGGGACAGTTCCACAGGATGGTCCATGTGTAACAATGGCATCGCTGTTTTTGTTTGTTTGTTTGTTTGTTTTTCTTTTTTTTTTTTTTCTTCTTTTTTTCTTTTTTCCTTTTCTGCCTGTTCTCTCTACTTTTCTCTCTTTGCACAGGAGAGAGTTTGATTTCTGTTGATTTGCACAATGATACTGGACAGGTTTCTGGTCACTACAGTGTCAGTGAATGAGGAGTGCATCTGATATCTAACCACTCCTCAAAAAAAAAAAAAAAATACAGTAAGAGACTATTTTTAACATCTTATTGAGATCATGTTTAACCTTGAATAAATTAGCAGGGTGTGAGTTTTCCAATGATCCAGGCTACCAGCTCACATGGAGCTGGACACCTAATAACCTTGAAACCTTTTGAAATGTCCAACACTGTACTGTCAGGACTCAGTTTACTGGTGAAGAAAGACAGGTTAATATTTAAGCTCTCAGCCCTTTAAAGTAATTTATGAATGTACATGAAATCCTTTAGATTTATGCAGAAGTCAAAAGAATTATTGTATCACTGCCACATCACAGTAGGAGGACTCGAGGCTATTATTCATTTATTCTTGTTAAATTGGATAGGTTTATAGAATGGTTTTATTAGTGTTTCACTGGGCCTCTATCTTGTTTCATCCCTTTTGTTTGCGAATCTCTTCTGTCAGCTTGCAGCAGTGTGGGACCACAGTTTATTGCAAAGGGAGATGGACGAGTTGAAGGATCTTCCCCACTTTGCGATAGTCATAAATCAGCCCACTGCACGTGAAAGGATTAAATGTGCATGTACCATTGGGTTTTATGTGCAAATAAAATGTACCACACCGACAAAATCAAAGATAGCCTAGGGAAAGAAAATACACTTGTGCATATAAATTAACTCAGCAGCAAGAAGGAGTAAATCTGTCAGTGGAGATGGAAGCACTGTGAGTGCCAGCACCACACTGGGGCACTGCACCTTCCTCCTCCTGCTCTCCATTTGTGCACACACACATCCACATCTCATTTAATACACTTCCAATCCCATCAACATTGAATGAGGATTTTTTTTTAGTGGATTAATAATAGAAATGGTACCTCCCATGTAGGCAGGTGGCAAAGGAGGGTTTTAACCTCAGCAGTTACCATGGAAAGTTACTGGTTTGGTGCTGTTCCCATCAAATCAATGCCTCTGTTCGTATTTATTGGATTCCCCGGAGGTTCCTTGTCACATGCTCTGCACCGATGTGCCAAGGTAACAAGGACAAAATGTTTGGGAAACGCGGGCTTGTTGCAATCCCACAAACACACTGCTGTTTGCTCAAGAGCTGCAGCGAGCTCCACGGCCCACCCGCTGTCACCCTTGATGCGCTCATGGCAAAAGGGCCTGGACTTGATCTGAATATTAAAATGTCAGATGGAGGAGATGTTTGTTTTCCCGTTTGCTTCCCACAGCCGAGATGTGTCAAATTCCCTGGAGGGAGATGTGGGCATCGTCCTGCCTTCCCTACAAATTCCCTGGGGGAAAAGTCTGGGCTGGGGACATGCTGTCTCTGGCCAGCAGTATCACAAAGACATTTTTCTGCTGATGTCCCCTTGCATGGGGCTGCAGTGGCCCTTCCCATCCCTGGCACCCATCTGCATGGCTCTGGGCTCCTTGCAGGGCCTCCGAGCTATTTTGGGTTGGGGCCCAGAGCCACACACACCGCAGACATCACTGCCCCTCCGCTGGGAGCCTGACCGTGACCCTCGGATGTGCTGGCTTTGGAAACCAGGGCACTGGGCAAAGGATGGGAAGAGAGAAAAAAGATGAGGGAGCAAAGCTTCTTCTGGAAACAGTGGGAGACAGCACTGGGATTTTAGTCCTTCCTGCATGTTTGCTTAAAGTTATTCACTGAACAGCCACGATCACATCTGAGCCTGAGCGCCCTCAGCACCAGTGATGCCTCACCACGGGTGACCTACCCCTTCCTTTTTACAAGCACAATAAATATAGCAATATAATTACCCCACAGCAACAGATTAATTTTTGTGGCAGGTAAAATATTAACTCCCTCTTGTATCTAATTCCACAGCACCTTGGGTACTTTCAGTGATAACACCCAAATCACCTTGAGAAAGTCGGCCGGTGCCATCCACTTACACTTGAAGATTGGGCTTATCAGGGCATGAGGGAAGCACTCAAATACATGCCATAAAAGCACCCAGGAGAAAAACAGGCTGCAGGCTCTTAAAGGAGTCTGCCATCAGGGCCCAGGGCTGGTTTGGGGGACCCATGTAATGTGCGTTGCTTGATTAGAAAGGCAGAATTGGTAACTTTTCTTGGAATTACATAAAAGAGCCCATTTGCCCCAGAGAGCATCTGCTACTAAGCCAGCTGTGAAAGGCTGGGCCTTTCCAAGGATGAAAGTGAAAGGGACTTTCCAAGGATGGCAGCGATGCCATATGTGCGGGCGGGCCGGCTTCTGGTCAAGGCTGGATGCTTTCTGGTGGACAGAGAAAAGCAGTGAAGGATTAATCTGTGCTGAAGATTAATCATAGGTAACGTGTGTATTTCCTATAACCACCCTCAGACTTGGGGGGAGCCTTGCCCGAATGCCTTCTTCCACCACCCCCATGCACAGGGTAACACATGCTGATATCTCAGGTCAGTTAGTGGAGTCTCCTACCTTAACCTACATTTTTTTTTTGTTTGTTTAAATCAATATTTCATTGCCTCCAGAAAGTATCTTTAGACTGAAAAGGCTCCATTGCTACACAATTGTGCATCGCACCTCTTCCAAATCGATGTACCGATCATTCAGGCTTTCATGGAGGGGGTGAAAAACCCAAAAGTGGCTTTGGTTTTTGATCCCTGCAGCCCCGTGCCCAGCACGCTCTGTTCAGCTGCCAGAAGGCCCTGGCTGCCAGCAAGGCTGTGTCCCAAATCCTGGAAAACAAACACCACACTTCTGCCAATAATGGGAAATATTGATCTCGTCGCTGTTGCCTGTTTTCTGCCCTTTCACTTTGTTGGCCTCTCATCAGAGGCCAGTTGGGAAAAGAGATAAGAGGTTTGACCTGAGCTGGCAAAAGAAGCCCATAAAACCAGCCACTTTCCCACCCTGTGTGAGAAATGGTGCCCACGTCTCCTTTGGGAACTCCGAGAAATGAAGGGTTCTCGCTCTGCAGCAAGGCCCAGCATTGAGACAAATTCTTGAAAAAAGAGTGGGCAAACGGGACAGATTTTGCTGAATCTGAAAACAAATAAACAAAACAAAATCTTTGCTGGAAAAATCTGCAGCGATGTTGAGACAAATGTTGCACTGGTTAGTTTCCGAGGAGTTAAAGCCCTGTAAGGAGTGCTGTGACAGCTCAGCCTGAGTCATTCCCCCAGGAAAAAAAAAAAAAAAAAGCAGCCTGGAACTGCTGGAGGAAGAAGGAGGGCTGTGCTCTATTAGCACCACATGCTCAATCTTCCTGCTCCCTCTGCCCTGATGGCAGTTGCCTTTTGGAGCTGTACGTGGCTGAGATGGAGGAGCTGTCAGGAAAACACCAAGCCCAGGTCCTGGCTCCATTCTCCAGCCCCTGGGGGCTTGTTTGCTGCTGGATGGAGGCAATAGGGCTCAGGAGAGAAACTAACACTGAAGCCACGGCTGCTTTAAGTCTAAACTCTGCATTTTCCCTTGCTGCTGCTTTACTCGGTGGCTGCAGCCGAGGTGAAGCAGTTGCATGGTGCAAAAAGAAGCTGCTGACGTGCAGTGCATCCCTGATATCCCCCATGTAGGGCTGAGAGCAAGACTCTGGATGTAGCTTGTGTTTCTGGGAAAGGGTGGTTTAAAGGGTAGAACAATCCTAAACCCCAAATCAGCCTATTTTCTAATTCAGCATGGCACAGCCCTACCTTTCTGTTTGCAAAACCCTGGGGCTGATCTTTGCTCTGCAGGGTCACTGTAAAGTGTCCAAAACCTCGCTGCATCACTGTCAGTAAGGCACAGGCTGCTTGGGGAGCTCAGGAACAAGGGATGGTGCTAAGGGGGGATCAGTGGACTGAAACTTCCTTTCTTTTAAGCTGCTTTAACGACGTGACTCCATGTGAGCAGCGGCAACGTCCCCTAAGGACCCCCACCTGTGAAGCCTCAGGGATGGGGGACATGCAGGCTGTGAGGCGGGATCAGAGAACAGCTTTTCCAATGCCGTGAGACGAGATGAAGCTTGGGAGCAGATATCCCAAAGCCCCAGCTTGCCCTGAGCCCCATGAACCCTGCGGTCAGTCGTGTGCGGTCTCCCAGCTAACAGCGGTGTTGTGCGCTCTCGTTTCAGCTGTGCAGAACGAGCGGGACAGGATCAGCATCCGCCGGAGCAGCTACGAGGACAACGGCTCACTGTCCATCAACGTGCTCACCCAGGCCGAGGCCATGGCACAGCAGGTATGAAACGTGGGTGCAGCCCCTTAGATAAGTATATGGCCTTCAGCTACTCCTCCCGGGTTAGGGACTCGCTGAACCCACCAGGTTTTCCTCCTTTGGCTCTCTCAGAGCCAGACGGAAGAAAATGCTTTAAAGATACCCAAAAGCAAGCAGTAAAAATCCTCAGTGCTTTCTCAAGACAGCATATCCTGCAAGAAGCAGGTGGAGCCTTTGGGGTGTGAGATGCAGAACTGAAATTCCAAGGGCTGAGGGGTGCTGTAGAGCCCAGGTCCCCCCTGCCCCCCACCTAAATTATTACCACCCCCCTTAAAACTCCCCATATCCTGTGCAGAAGTTTAACCCGCCTCACGTGCCCTGGTCTGAACACAACATTCCCATCATGGTCCGTTATATCTTTCATTTTTTTATTTTTTATTTTTTTTTTCCAGGACAACAATTTTAGGGGAGAAAAACAAAGCTAATAAAACCGCTGGGCTTAAACTAACACCGATAGCTTTCTTATTTCACGTTCCACAATGAATCTCACCCTGCGTGTCCTTTAAATTCCTATGCAAATAGCCTTTCTCCACAGAGACATATGGTCCAGATGTTGCATATTACATGCAACAATGCGTCCGCTTCCTTTGCAAAAATTATTATATTTTAACCCTGTCCCCTCCTTGCAGCTCTTTAGAGAGCAAAATGGGCATTTTGTGTCCCAGACAGCCACCTGGGGGGGGAAAGCTGGATGCATTTCATGCATTTTGCTGGCTTGCAGTGAAGCTCAGCCCCATTTTTGCTGGCTGCTGTGGGAACATGAAGCAAATTTTGTCCTGAGGCTGCCAGGGGGAAGGAAGCGGAGGAGGGCGGGTGTCTGCTGGGACCGAGCACCACCTCGTGGAGGCTTCGCCCTGGGCTGGGGAATAAGTGATTAGCCCCAGCTGCAAGCCTTTGGTCAAAGGCCTGATGAGATTTTTGTCCAGGAATGTTCAGCACGTTACCCGTGGATGGCTGCTGTTGAGGAAGGATGTGGTTAAGAGCATGGGAATGGATGCTCGGTTGGGAAAATCACACTGATCTTGGTCCCAGTGCTAAGCGGGGTCGCTTCTCTTTCAGTACGCATCGCTGAGCCCGGTGCACAGCGCAGACATTGCCATGAAGAAGGTTGCGACAATCAACGACGTGTGCGAGTCCATGAAACAGCAGCTCCTGGTGCTAGTGGAGTGGGCAAAATACATCCCGGCGTTTTGTGAGCTGCCGCTGGACGACCAGGTGAGGTGCAAATGCCTTGCCCCCGCACATCTACTGCCTCCCACACACATTCTCAGCCCTACCTTCCAACAGGGACATTAATATAGAGATCACCCTGCAGAGAGCAATAAAATTGCAAGAGAATAATAATAATAATGGACAAGGGAGTGATTAACAATGAACCCAATAGCCAAAATGCCCCAGAATAAGGAGCTGATCACTCCAGGATGCACAAGGACCCAAGCAAAAAGGTGTTCCTTTTATTGAAACCTGGTGGATGGATATAAAAACCATTTATTTCAGAATAACTCCAATAAACCAAAGCCTTATTTGCCCTTTCAGATGAAAACTTTTATTTGTTGTGAACATAGCACTTCTGAAAAGTGAAAATATCCTAGTAAATTATAGCACTTCTGGACAGTGAAGATTTCCTAATAATTTCTAGCTCTTAATAGTACTTAATCTGTAGATCTGACAGATCTAAACAAACACTGAATTTGGCTGAATCTAACCAGCAACAGCTCACCATTCTGCTCTGCTTTGAAAACTTAATGCCATTTCTGTCTTCTGTGCCACCTCCAGGTTGCCTTGCTCAGAGCCCACGCAGGGGAACACCTGCTCCTGGGGGTAGCCAAGCGATCCATACCGTACACTGATTTTCTATTACTAGGTAAAGTAGTGAAAGCATTCCTGCTTTTATAATTTGCACACATGAAATTGTGGCAGAGAGAACCCCAATATTAAGTGGGATCTCAAACTGTTTTGCCTTTTTTTTTTTTTTTTTTAACTAATTGCCAGATCCAGGCAGTGAGATATTTGGGTATTGGTGCTGAAAAATTTAGCACACAGGCCTATTAAAAATGATAGTGTGAATAAGTAGCCTTTTCATGTAACTCTCTGCCACCAAAAATACAGATGGGATTATTCTTGGGAAAAGGAGAATACTGCCCTTGACAGCAACGTGTTAACGCAAGAGTGGGAGGGAGAATATTGTTTAAAAAAATGCACCAAAAATAAAGATACAACACCATTTCCAAACAGATGCTAGGTATAACAGAGGGTAAATCAGAGCAGAAGATGGAGCAGGCTTTATGTATGGTGTGACTGCACCAACATGTGCAAAATAGATAATTAAGGACCAAAGAATCACATCCATGGCTTGCTTCTCCATCAATCTGAGCATGAAGCTGCATACTGGAAATCTGCTGTGCGTGGGCAGTGGGACTACCTGGCAATAGGGGTCTGGATGGCTTCTGGGTGAGGCCGTGTCTGCAAAGCTGGAGCAAGTGTCCACATCTGGATTTCTCATCTCCCCAGGGAATGACTTCATCATCCCCATGCACTGCCCGGAGCTGGAAATTGCTCGTGTGGCCACCAGGATCTTGGACGAGCTGGTGAAGCCCTTGCGGGACATCCAGATTGATGACAATGAGTACGCTTGCCTTAAAGCCATAATCTTCTTTGACCCAGGTGAGCTTCATCCTGCTTGCTGGGGCAAGCTTGGGGCTCGAGAAAGGGTTGGTGTGTTACAAAAGGCTATGGGAAATGGGGCAACAGGTGGGGAAATGCAGCTCTTCCTCCTGCTTTTGCAATTCTAAATGTAATGTCTAACTTCAGAGTCACATCAAGGTTAGTGAGCTGTTCAGCAGAGTAAAGAAAAATTTCTGGACTGCTTTCTTGCCTCATGGGTGAAGCAGGAGCTCTACAGAGCTTCACCCCATGGGTATGAGCGTGATGGGTGCCACAGACACAGTGCAGGGAGTTACTGTTGCACCCGTCAGTGTGGAGCATATCTGGGCAGGGAAACATCTTTCAGGACATCTCTGGAAAACGCTGATGTTGATTCTGAGCTACTTTCCTTTCTCCCTCAGAGTGTCCTGAAAAGCACACTTGCAAAGAAAGTGATATTAGGAGGCAGCAGAAGTAGTGGGGAAAGCAGCCAGAGATGCAGGCTGTGAAGCCCAGCGAGGCTGAGGACACTAACCAGGAAAACCCCTTGGCAGCAGCTCTCTGTATTTCACTCTGTCTCTGCTGTGATGAGCAATATTTAGCAGTGCAGCGAGGACATGTTGGAAATGGCCTCTTCGCGAACACTTTGCTATTTGGGAAGTAGTAACACCAGCCAGACCGATGTGCAAGTCTCAGCAGACCTTAGAGGAGTTTTTCTGCTACTGCAGGGTGGCTTCAGGAAAGCCCATCAGTCTGAAATGAAAGAGATGCCTACTGAGGATATATGTGCTTATACTGAATTATGCATAAGCTAAGTGAATCAATTGAGCAGCAGCTTGAAGCATCCATGAGTTCAGAAAGGAGTTTTAAAAACCACAGGCAGCTGGACTGTTTGGGGTATTGAGTACGCAGAAATATCAAGGATGTTTGTTAATGGAGCTTGCTGGCAGCCAGTCCTGGCTGAGGGCAGCTCAGGGTGGAGAGGAGAGCAGGGAAACACACAGAGGAAAATAAAAGTTTGTTTTGAACCTTTGCTACATTCTTGTTCCTCAAACATGGGGGTTTTCATTCCAGCTCAGGTACGATGCCCTTGGTACTGCATTTGAACCACTTTATTGTGTATTGCCTTGTAGCTTGGAGAAGAGATGGGAAACAATACCAAGTTGAGAACAACGCCCTTTTGTCGTTGGCATCTATTAGCATGGAAAATTAGCATATCATCTCCCATTAATCATTTTTTTTTGCTGCGTTCTCTGATTTAAAATCGAGATACAGGAGTTTTACAAACATCATGAACTTTGGCTTGCCAAAGAGCCTGCCGCAAACCTGTGTAAGGATGGTGTAATCAAAAGCAGTCTGACAAATTACCTTCTCAGCTGATTGGTATCTCAATGAAGCTTTAGATCATTGCAACAATGAGCTGTGATTTCATCTGAAAGGAAAAAGTGCAAAGTTCCACAGAAGTGAAATTCATTCATGCTAACAAGTAGGCTTGTCCATGGAGTTACACATTGACATACAATAACGTGATAACTACTCTATTTAATCTCTTGGCATGATGATCCCTAAAATGTATTGCTTGGCAGTTCTTTGTAGACTGAAGGAAACAGTCCAGCGAGCCAGAAATCTCAATTTTAGATAGCAGGAAAAGCAGGAGTGGAGAGCTGTAAATCCTGACACTTCAGCCTACCCTTGAAAATTTACTTGATTAAGCAAAACTGGACCAGTAGTGCATGGAAAATGGATCGACCGCAGGTCAAAGACAGGAAATCCAGACAAGAATCTGATGCTAGAGCTCATGTGTTTACAACAGATAAACTCTAAACCTGCGTGTATTTAGCGGCAGTAGTTGGGACTCAAAACTTTCAGGCGAAAATCCCAGGCTGTGTACTTAGAAGGACAAACACAGTTCAGCTTTTAAATCCTTCCTCTTCGCTTACGGCTGTAGCCAGATATATCCATCTGAATCAAGCTCTTACTATTTCCCCTCAAATGTCTTACTCCATCTAAGATATGAAGTAGTGACAACCTGATGTAAATCTATCAGATAAACTTGTACACTCAGAGAGAGCCAGTGGAGTCACTTGGGTCTCAGCCTTTTTCCTCCACAGAGCCTGACTGCCAGAGTAACACTTTTTGGCTGCAAAGGCCATCAATTAATTTATTTCTTCCTCCCCTCCCCAGACTGCAAAGGCCTGAGTGAGCCCGGGAAGGTGAAGAACATGCGATTCCAGGTCCAAGTCAACCTGGAAGACTACATCAACGACCGCCAGTATGACTCCCGGGGCCGGTTCAGTGACATCCTCCTCCTGCTGCCCCCGCTGCAGAGCATCACCTGGCAGATGATAGAGCAGGTCCAGTTCGTGAAGCTTTTTGGCGTGGCGAGGATTGACAGCTTGCTGCAGGAGATGCTGCTGGGAGGTACGAACCCTGCTGAGGAAGGATGGCAGAGCTGTTCTATTTCAAAGCCATTATGGGGCTTCTTGCCAGGGTTTTTGTCCTCTGGCAGATGTATGGTAGGGAGAACCTGGTCCTGGGAGGAGGGGAAGTGAAGGCTCAGTTTGAATTTTAGCTCAAACATGGGGTCTTCTCACTCGAGTCCAATCCCTGAGCTGTTCTTTCCCAGTCTATCTCTGAAAATCTGATCTTTGGACAATTTAGAAGCGGGTACATCCTGTGTGCTTCACGCCACTGGGAGCTTGACTTTTTGTCAACCTACGAAACTGATGCAGTTTGCAGGGAGATAACACATCTTTGCTAGCACTATGCAAAAGTCATAACTTTATGGGAAACCCTGATATGAGCGGTAATTGCAAAGCACACACAGAGATGAACAGCACGGTTGGTTATTAGCTGAAACCCCAGCCATCCGGGAGGGCTGTCTCTGGACAGTGAAAGGGCTGAGAGCAGGAAGGAAGCAAAGAGGAGCCAAGATATTAACCCCCACCCACAGAGGTCTCCCACATTCCCTGAAAAAAGATGCTTGTGCCAGAGCATCTGGCTTCTCGGTGACTATGCAAAGAACAACGTCCTTATCCAATTCCTCTGCAGGATCCACCATCGACCTCCAATACCAGTCCGGACCTCCCAACCTCAACCTGGAACAGCTGCCAGGACACGTCCTCCCAAGCAACATGAGCTCTGTGATTCACACCGTCCCAGACCGTATGTGTCCATTTTTGTGCTACTAGTGTCAGGTTATTGAAGGGACTGGATAGGAGAATTGGTTAAGAAAATCAAGTTTAAGTTTATTTTTTAATTTTTATTTTTTTTTTTATTTATATATTTAAGCATTACACTTAGATCTGAGTTCACATCTCCCCCCTTGCTGACTTCCTTTAGCATGAAGTCTGGAAACACGCTCCACAGAGAAGCTGAGATTTTCAGTTAATAGCATGAGCCAAAGGGATTTTGAGATGCTACTAAACATCCCAAGAATGAATGAATGAATGAATGAATGAATGAATAAATAAATAAATAAATAAATAAATAAAATCAAGAGTGGTGACGGTGAGTGTCTATTAATGTAGACAGCACTGGGGAATACCACAATGGTGCACAGACAGTTAGTGGCAAGAGTTTCCTTAAGTAAAGCATCCTGGTTGCTGTCAGCCAGAACACCATCCAATCTGAACAACTGACCATCTTCAACCACTCCAGACACTGCTGCCAGGCAATTGCTATTTGTTAAGGTATTTATCCACTGTCGTAGCAAACAGATTATGCTATTTAGAAAAAAAAAAAAAAAGAAAAGAAAAAAAAAAAAAGCAGAGCATGATTTGCAATTTCACAATTACTGCCGCCTCGTAATCACAATGCCTTACACAGCTTCCTCTTGCAAGTTTTGCTCATACACCTCTAATAGTGTGTTTTCCTGTTTCTTGACCATATTAATGTAGGTATCTTGTTTTAGGTTTCTGTCTCTTTTTTCTTTTAAAGCCACCTTGCAGCAAGGGAAATTAAGAGAGATGCTGATGTAGACACTGAGTTCTGTAAATGAAGTCTAGTTGCCAGCAGGTTGAGCTTTCTTCTGATTAAGAGAGTAAGGAATAAAAAGCAACTGGGCACAAGCATTTCCCAAGGGCAAAATACTGGGAAGAGCTGGTGTGTACCTATCAGCCCCTCCTAGGCCTCATTACAACCCAGGAAGGAAGAACATGCCTGAACTGGGGCTGGATTCCCCCCACCACCACTCCAAAGCTCCTGCTCCTTGGTTCGTAGGATGGTTTGCTGATTTTATTTGGACACTGCTCTATTGACCAGCAGCAAAGGCCATTCTAATTCTGTTTCTTTTCTCTCCCACAGCATCTCCTGAACCATCCCTTCCATCTCCTTCTACAAGCACAGGCAGTGAAGACTATAAACTAGGCCCTAGCGCAGGCCCCAGCGCTGTAGCGCAGCTCTTGCCTCAGACAGTTATACCCAAGCAGGAGATTTTATAGGGAGAGTGGAAGGAGAAGCTGGGAGCAATGTGGAAACCGTGCTGAAAGTGAATCGGGCCCTTTCTTTTTGCAGAGGCAAAGCACGGCAATCCCCTGCCTGTCACCGGACCTGTCGGTCACACACTTTCCTGTCCGTGAGTAAAGCACCAGACACCAGACTGCAGCAGGAGCCTCGCCATGGGTCATCCCGCCGCCGTCACCCTCATTTGTCACCCCCAGTTCACAAGGGATTGCGGTTAATGCTCTTTTCAGTAAGACCAAGACTGTAAGCTCTTTGGAGCAGGGCTTTTGACTGCACATATTGTCATCTAACTCAGTGTGATCACCACCCTTTTGAAGCCTTTTGCGCCTTTTTGAAGCCTTTTGCTATTTTATGGAAACAAACACCTTACACAGCTCCTGTTAATTGTTAATGAACACATTCTGTCTTGAATTGGCAGTATAGAAAGGTCTATCCCCATTAAAAAATTAATTACATTCCCATTTCTCTTGCTGCAAGTTAAGCTTTAGGATGACTACCTTCATAATCCTTACAGGCTTTCTTATGTCACACAGCTGTAATACTTCTTCCACGTAGACCAGCCAACTTTAATGCTGGTTGTTATGTTGTTGTATTCCATGATTTCCAATGTGTATGGAGTCCATTTGTTGCATCTAACACTGCTGCAAGATGGCAGCAAGACCTCTGCATTGGTCTATGGCTGCCTGGTCTGGAAAAACCCATAACTGGCAGCAAGCTCAAGAAGCTGTTGACTTACCAAATCATTTCTTTGCCTTTCCTGCAACCATATTTGGAAGAAGCAACAGTCCTGGCGAAAATGCAAAAAAGAAAAAGCTTTTCCCGCTACATAGGTGTGATTTTGCTGCAGTTTTTCTAAATCTTTGTAATGTCTGTAACCTAAACGTTATAGCTCTGAATTTGTCAGATAAGGAGGAGGCAGGTCTTTTGTGATCCATGTATTTAATAATGTTTGTATTTAAAACATACGGTCTTTCTGAATTTAGTGTACATCTCAGTCAGCAGTGACCAGTTATTAACGATGCTACAGCTACTGAAAATAATCTCTATAAAATCTCTAAAGTTCCTCAGGCGCTCTCACTATGGTACAGCATTTATTCACATGAATTAACCGTCATTAGAAAGCCAACTGCTGGATTTCTACATTTGTGCAAAAGTCCAATGACCTCCATTGGGCAGCTCTCAAGGCATTAAGGATGGTCTCACACTGAATCTAGGACACAACGGAGAATTCTTTGTTCTGTCACGTTGCACGTATCTGCCACCCCACAAGCACCATCCCTGCTCACCACAAAGATGAAATGACGGTGCCCAGCCATAGCTTATTTCACTGACGCTTGTGAAGCACTTTGAGATCCTCAGACAGAGGACACTATGACAATGCAATCTGACTGAGTGAAAGAGGAGCTGGGAAGAGCATCCAAACCCACATCAAAAGGGGAACACTTTGTACTCAGGTCATTTCAGTGGCTGGGGAAGATATTTTAAAGTTGCCATTCTACAGTGTAAAGAGTTGAAAACCATTGAGGACTGGGTTGAATTTCACCTAACATCACAATGTTTTATTTTTCTACTGTCTATGATGAATTTGATCTGATATAAATGCTGATAACTTTGATTTGAAACAGCTATACCAGGAAAACAAGTCCCACTGCAAGCATTCCTGCTGCATCTGTACTTGTGTAACACTGCTTCCAGTTCCTCCATCATGTAGATTACTTTTCTAGAAATTAAATGTACATTTATACTCATCAATGGTAAGAAAATAAATCTAGTGGAAATAAATTCCATATGGTCCACAGTTCTCAGAAAGAAAGCTTGATTTTTTTTTTTTAATTCAAAACAAAGTTTTCAAGTTCCTGTGTTGATTTCTCCATCGCAAATATCCTAGGGATTTTCACCTGTTTCATAAAAAAAGAGGATAATATGTGGTTGCAAAGCCCTGATTTTACTTGATATTTTATAACTCACTCACAACAGGCCTACATTTAGGGCCAGAATTGATTCATAGCAAAAATCTCTTCCTGGCTTTCCTGTCAAATCCCACTCTAAATTAAATCAATGTTCTTGGAAGTCAGTACTTCATTAGTTTCTGCTTTATTGGACTAATAATTTTTTGTAATGAAAAGTTCAAAACCATAATTTAAAAATATTTTAGTAGTGGGGTAAGATGCCAACTGTTTGTCAGAAAACATGCACCATGCATCTCAGGTAATGAAGTCTAACCTATTGCTCTGTAAGTGATGCATTTCCTTGCCAGCTGTAACATTGGGCTCTGTTTGTATCTCAAACCATAGAACTAGGGGAAAAAGTCAGCATTTGGGTAGAGAAACCAGAGCCCAAACCTGTTTTACATAAATACCTGGAAGTATGAAAGCTGTTTGTCCTGTAAAGTGCCTTCAAACAGAAAGCATTCACTGCATGTTTATCACACTTCCCTTAGACAAGCAGGTACTAGTAAGATAAGGAGTTACTCCAGAGGATGCAGCTAAGTAGTTAACATAGCTTAAAATCCTTACTAAGCAGAGTAGCATCCTTAATTTGTAAATAGTATCTACTGTTAGTCTGTAGATTACAAGCCAAAGAACATGAGACCATAACCTGCAGGTGCTGACATGTAAATATATGTGAATATGGATGTATATGTGCAAAAACGCAACATATACAGAACATAAGTTAATCGACTAAGTCTTCATTACTTTATTTTTTTTTACATTAAAAAATTACAACGTAACAAGTGTTTGAAAAGCCAAGTAAACCTGATTTCACACACGCACACACTTGCTAAGTCACAGAGTTCATTCACTTGAAGTGATATTTTCTGATTTTCATCAGGATATTTTATTAAACAATATACACATTAAGAGCCTCATGACAAAGCCAGACACATTTTTTTTTCCCAGTCTTTAAGATGTGCAACTGAATATGCAAAGATTCTCGTGGAAGTTCCAACATTCCCCTGACTTAGATGAGAGATACTTTTGTTCATTCGGCTGCAATTCCATTGGACGTGTCCACCTCCAAATTCTCCAGCCTTACACACACCATCCCCCCCAGGCAAAGTGAACCTACTACGTAGTATTGCACGGTTCTGTTTGCAGGGTCATCGATAATAAATGGACCCCTTAGTAAGTTCACCCACCTAATGGTGTAAAACCTGATGAAGCAGGGACCAAGATGCCACAAACAGTTACAAAGAAATGGAGAAGCAGGTAAGTGAAAAAAAGAAGGTATAACTTCTGTAGTAAGTAAACTTACTAAATGCAAGGTTCTTCAGCACATTGAACTGCTTGAGGTGGGACAGATCATCAGTGCAACTCGCAAAGCAAAAGCAAGAACAGGACAATTTTAAGGCAAGTCCCAGAACAGGGAGCTATTTACTTTCTAGGCACGATTTCAAGCTATGCATCAAGGCTCCTGTTTTATCCTTTATATTGTCAGTAATTTATAGAACAAATTAACAATACAAAAAAATAGTCTAAATGTAATTTTTCAAGAATCCACTGTTAGTTGAATTTCATTACTTGCAGTTTGCATTTAATTACTTGCAGATTTACAAACATTTAAACATTTCTTAGCACTACTGTTGTTTGTCAGGCCCACATAAAGCAGTTCTAGATCTTTTCTTGAAAGTAGTTTTGGTTGGAAAATGATGAAATTAAAAATAATTCATTTTATTGCAGATTCTTCTATGTTTGAGAAAGAGGCAAGTTCTGTCAGTACTAGAGGAACTTTCCTTGTTCTTCCAATCTCTTTGTTCATGGGATCACTGAGTCAATAGCTTTCCATCTATGAAAAGCCCCTGCAGTGAAAAAAAAAAAAAAAGGCAGAACAAGATCTTATAGACAAGTGTTTTCAGTTGATTAACTCTAATCTCCAGTAATTTCATTTTAATATTTCATTTTAATCCCACATAGGGGGATATAGCCACTGGTCCCACTTAGCCCTGCTCAGAGGACAAGATACAATCCTCAAACACGTACACTTAAGTTCCTCTAGAATCAATGCATTAAGAATTGGAGATGCATATCTGAAGGCAGAACTTGGCCTGCAGTTGTTAGTTAAAAGTGTTGTTTACCGAGGATTTAGAACTTACCTAAATGCCACATGAGATTAAAACTGCCAAACACAGGACATGCTTTTGTGAGCCTGGGAAGACATTTGGCAGGGGTGTAATAGTGCCTCTGACGTGTTATGCTGTCGTGTGCACAAGTCCCTTGAATCACTTGCATATGAGGAATGTGTGTCTGAAGTGGGACACAAGTACAGCTCTGTTTATTAGGACAAGCTGAAATAGAAATCAAAACTGAACAAACCACTATTCCCTGAAAACTGGATTTAGAAGGCTAGGTCTCATTTGAGATCAACTTTCACCATAATGCTCCTCCTTGATTGACAACTGCACCTAAGTACATAATTTTTTATAAAAACACACCAGTAATTACCCAAACATTTGTCAAATAAGAAGGGTTTAACAAAAATGCATAATTAATCTCATAAAATAAATTACAGTAGCATGACAACATTTGGCTTCTTTAGTGTGACCACGTGCTTTTCCTTTGTTATCTTGCTGTTAAGACCATTACAGATCCAGTTTGTGTCTCTGAAAGTTAATGAGATGTCTGTGACGATAAACGTATAAAACTCTGCTTGCTACAAGCAAATGTCTGATATCAGTTTCACCTGGTCACAGATTATATGTAGACAGCCTTTTCTGGCCCCAAATAAATATTATATAGTATTCTTGCAAGTTCCAGCATAACTAGACTCAAACAGAAAACTCAGGTCCTCCTTTCTTTGTTCTCAGTAGAATTCGCCTGATTCGAAATCCTGCAAAAGGATTGATCCACAGGAGTGAAGGCTGACCCCCAAAAACAGATTTCATTCCTTCCCAGCGTAGTCTCCGCTCCCATGTTGGCTTTTCACTCTTCAGTCTTTCAATCTCCTGTATGTAAACAGACACACAGTGAAACACTGAAGTCAAAAGTTTAATGACATCTAATAGGAATTATCAAAATTGATGACAATTTCACATTTTAATTTATGACTATGAGCCGACTAGTTTCTTACTGTTATTTATTCAGTAAGGAAGAAATAAGAATGGGGCTGATTTAACCTTGAGGGTACGAGGCAGACGACTTAGAACATACAGTGTATACAGGACAGCTTGGTCTACCCCTACCTGTTCCCCCAGCCTCCCAAACTGAAAGACAAAATGAGCAGAAAATCTGATATGGAAACCAGAACATCTGCACACAAGACATGTACACTAAAAGTTGTTTACTCATTTAATGAAACCATGTAATAAGGCTTCCAAGACAACTTTGTACTCTAATTACTGAAGCTAGGCTTACTTTCCCAAATGCATTATTTTAATTATTATTATTTTTTTTAATCTTTCCCCTAATGAAGGCTGGATATTTACCAATTGTTTTTCACTTCTGTAACACACAAAGCTCTTCTGTACAGAGTACACTTTTAAACAGCCCCAGATGAGAAAATTCTGAACAGCCACAATATTCAAATTTCTTACGTTTCCAGTCAATTATCTCACGCAAAACATCCTCTCAAGGCTTAACACTGCAGATCTCAGGGCAAGGGAGCCAAATGTCCTAACTATGGTTATATTCTAATAAAATATATCAAAGTAGGAAAGGGTGAAGAGTTGAAACAAGATAGCTAGTTTAGGCAAACAGCTGAAGAAAACAGTCATTTCTCATGACATTTTAGGAGTTTGTGATTATTGAGAAGTGGAAGTCCAAACTGAAGTTGTGCAACACGTGTAACTGAAAACCTAACTACAGAATTTGTCAGAAGAGCAAACAATACGAGAATGTCTGTTACAAAGCAAATACCGAAGACGTCTCACCATTTTACAACTGTAGAAAATAAAATCTATATTTCAAATTATTTTTCCCTACAAAATAAGAATTTTCCCTCATGTAAATAAATCTCTATATAATCATATTTTCTTTATAGAAGTAGAGGTCTTTACCGTTTCATCATTGCATATTGAGTGGATTTGGGTGCCAAACATGACTGCAGTGAAAGTGAGAAACAGAAAACCCTCAAGGCACAAGAAGATCATCAGGATCACAGTTACAGGTGGGGAGAAGTCACTGCATTCTGTGAAAACAACATATGTACTTATAAAAAAAATAGATCTATAGATTACGTTCATGCTAAGACATCTCTTCAACAAACAGGAATAAAAGCTAGCTATTTGACACTTGAAGCAACATGTCACAATTTTAAGAAACTTAAAAGGTATCAAAATGTTTTTAGAACCTCACTTGAAGTACCATAATACATCATATGTGGGACTGAAATAAGTGGAAAATGATGACTTTTACTTAGTATCTGCTAGATTAAGATAGTGAAAATTAAGTAATTGCTTACCAGTCCACTGCCCTCGGACACAGGAGAAAAACTGAAACCCACACAGTATGAGTGCATGAGCTGAAATTAGGGCTATATACATCTGGAAATGAGAGAGAGAGAGATTAATTTTTTACTGCTGCCAGGAAACAAACTGGACATTCTTTTCAGCCAGCCTTCACCACTGCACAACGAACATACTTCCCCACTTCAATTTTTTAACCCAATCATTTTACAATGATGTAAAAGTAATTTTTAATTAAGTCTGAATCTAAAAACACAGGCAATGATCAAAGTGTATAAAAATCAGCTCCCTAAATCACACTATAAATTCACTGATTTTTACTATACAACTGCAAAATCATGACGACTTAAAACAGTACTTTACAAAACATACTAAAATGAATATGGGTAGAAATATCTTCCCACCTGGAGGATATCTTGGGTAGAAGGAGAAAAGCAAACAACATAACGCAGTTGTGCCCTTAAGCCATTGCTCTCTAATAAGCATAGTCAAAATAGTTATAAACAAGGCAGGTTCAAACCGAGATCATGCTGCTGTTGACTTTCACTTACCGTAAACAGAACAAAAAATCTCTGATTTTTCTCCCCCACACAATTATTCACCCATGGGCAGTGGTGATCCATCTTTCGAATACATCGTTTGCAAATACTAAGGGGAAAGAAAAGAGACATTTGTTGAGAAACGATTTAGATTTTGAAATAGAAATCCAGTTGCCAAAAGACAACAAGCTGAATTATATTTTCCTGACAAACTGAAAACAGTGATTCCATTACCAGTTTCTTTAAAGTAATGCAAATAAAATATTTGGTCACTTTTACCTGTTTTAAAACTGACCATATAGGTTAAGACTGACCATATAGGTTGTCTCTTCACTTGAGATAAATAGTATATGTGCTCTTACTTTAGAGAATCATTGCAGACAAACACACAACCGAGTGAATCCAGTACTTTGTTTTAGACACTTGTGGCACTGAATGAACAAACCCTCAGTATATTCTAGATTCAAGATTATATATATATTTTTAAGACGAAATCATTATTTCCAGTCTATAGGGTTACAAGCTGTAAGAGTAGTTTCTGAATCTGGAAAATGATTTTACACAAAAATTGTTGCTCAAGGTATCAACTGGCCATACAACTCCAAACACATACAACCAAAATCGCAAACAAACAATGGCTTACCATGTCTCCCTTCACTTCTTCAACATAAAACAAGAATTGAAACTATACACAGCACACATTCTTTGCCTACTTATTAATGGATACTTAAACACTAATGTTCTTTGTTAGATCTGTAACTAATTGCTTAGTTTCTGCTCAGTTCTGAGTCATGGCTAATTCCAGAAAAAGTCAAATATTTCAATAACTCCATTTTACATCTGCTAGGCCATAAGGCACTGGAGGGCTCATTTCTCTTACATTCAGGCCTGTCTATGACCAAATGTGAACAGTTATGCAAGAAAAACAGAACAGCTGCAATGTGTTGAACTTCTTCTTTGTATCATCAATAGCTTAAATAACGCTAATATTTCATTTGCCTAGCTTTGTACTTCAGATAGGCACAGACTCAAAGCATTTCATATTTCCCTGCAAGGCATCCAAAACTGTTACGCATTTTCATTTCAGGAAACAGAGCCAAATAAGCCTCACAAATCCAGACACTGTTATTCAAAACCCTTTGTTTTTATTGTTTATTTATGTATAATATCTATGAGTGCTGCACCAACAAGCCACAAAGCAAGGCTAGATGATCGTCACTAGAGTGAGGAAAGGTGGAAAAAAATAAATCAGTGTTCTCACACATAAAATCATCTTTAAGTCATTGCATGTGCATGACTACAAAGTAATTCAGCAAGAAGCAGAACGTGCTCCTGTGCAGGTAATAGCAGGGAAACCCAAATCTCACACTGCTCTTCCAAAGCTCCCTTCACTCTGGGCTATCATGACCCAGTCCCTGTGTTCCTGCTGCCTCTTGGTTTATCGACACTGAAGACGGTAACTCCACTGATGCAATTTGCTTTTCAAATGATGCCAGTCACACATGGAAAACCAACACCACAAGCAAACACCGCAACCATTCTCTAGTGTGGAAGAAGCAGGTATCATTCAAGAGGAGGCATTCAGAAGGCTCTCCAGAAGATTCTCCTTTCACAGTATGAGCCTGTAAGTCAGCCTCTCATTACCACCCGCGAGGGTGGGGAAGGTGAGCTAACGCCAGCAGAGCCATGCAAGCCTTCTGATGTAACACAGAAGATAAACTGTCACCCTACAGAGACTATTAAGGTAAAGTACTGAATAAAATCATACCCGGATTCAAATCAAGCCAAATATGAAGGATGCGAAGTGGGCCGGACTCACTTTTGCTCATTCAGTATTTCTCACAAGCCTACTCAGCTCTTCCAAGACATCAGATGTCTGGAACCCTGCCTTCATTTCTCATTTAACACCACGATTCAGCCAACGCTTCCAGCCAACAAACAAACTGGCAGTGATGCTGCAGACGTTGGGCAGCTTGTTTCCTACCCCAGTATCCTGCTCCTTCCCTTCTCCCAGCACAGATTCTCCGTGCAGCAGAGAATTTGGGGAATTCGCTCCCTTAGCTGCAAGCTGGGTCATTTCACTGAGCAGCTGCATGAACACTCACGCCTATTCAGGAGGAAGGAGCAGTATGGCAGTGAGAAAACGCAGCTGTGGATAAAGGAAGGTCTCCACCAGCTCGGTGCTGCTGCTGAACGCATTCAGGCAACTGCAAGTGCAACTATACTTGAATGCAGAAGATACCTCTCAGAAAGACACAGCAAGTGGCTGCAGAGGACCTGGTTTGGGTGACAGAAATTCACAGAAAAACTCATGCAAACATCTCAGTGACCTGATTCTGAACAGCTCCCCGTACACACACACAGGCTAGAGATAATGACAGCTGTGCTCCTTCGGTGAAACTGATAAAACATTCACATTGGCTAAGCCTCCTCCTTATGCTGAAAATATTAACTACGCAGCGCAATCTTAGTTTCAAGTATTTCATGGAGGCTACTTAGCTGTAAAGAAAGGTTTCTTTCTTGTTTTCCCATCACTAATGTGCATTATGAAACTATTTTTCTTCCTCAAAAGAACTTCTGCAGCATTGCACAACAGTTTTGATAACAACAGCATAAGAGCCTCTTCTGTTAATAATTTACTACTCAAAACCTGCGCTGTGGCTTTGAGTGTAACTATTTCCCAACAGGAACCAACTTCAATTTCCATTTTCAACTCTCTTCTAACAGCAAATTGCCACTTTGACTATTTGGGACTAGACCGTCTTTTTAATATCCTTGGAATGGGTTTGTAAGCCAATAAAAAGCTGGCAGTGTAATCAAGCAAACCTTTTTTGCTATCTGGGACACTTCTGCAGTGCTAAATATACAGCAAAGAAGCAGATTCCGGTAAGTGATTTCCAGCTAGTTTGTCCTTGCATCACGTATCCAACCTTCAAGAAACTACACGAAAAATCCTTTGTTTTACTTTAGAGGAGTTAACTGACATTACTAGCAGCATGCTACGGGTAACAAATAAGTAGAGTTAACCCAGATATCCAGCTCCTGAGGAAAACGCGACAGGCTTACAAAGGATCACATGTGCACTTCCAGGCACAAGCCTTCCCAAGGAAATGTTGCTTGAATTCTTGCTATCTATAATGTATAAGAAGTCCTTCCTTAGCGTTTTATTCTTTTTCCATGAAGAAATACTAATGTTTAAATCAACGTTGCCTTCTCTGGGATCACAGGCAACACCCAACAAAATAGCACCTGAGAATGACAGACCAGATGTAGCCCAGGGATTCTGCAGCACTCTCCTGAAGCCTCTGTAGCTGTTAGCTGCACATCCACCACACAAGCAGAGCCTTGCAGCTGTACAGGCTCTAGGCTCTCCAGTCCTCCAGCTTCTTTATTCCTATGCAGCATTCAACACAAAATGTCTTCATTTAGGGTTATTTGCAAATTAGCCAATTCTATAGGGAACAAAGATGTGGGAAACACTTCACAAAGATACCTGCAAAGTCCCTGTGGAAGCCGGCCTACATCTACACTGAGCAAATCAACAAGATCCAACCTACACGCAGCAGAGCCTCTATCTCTTTACTGCATCCCGTGAACACAACGCTCAGACATCTGAGCAGATTGCACAAAGCTATTCTTCATCCCCAGAGGGTGATGGCTTATTTTCTGCCACAAGAAAGCAGCTGCCCTGCTCCTGCCCCCGAGCCTGCCCAGCGAGCAGTACAGCTGTGCTCACACAATGCTCTGCTGGAACTAATCAAAGCAGCTCACTGCACACGAAGCCAGGCCTGGTATCTGTATCCATGCCGCAGCTAACCTGAAACACAGATAAATTAACTGAAGAGCATTTTCTACTTGGCTATATATGAAACTTCTCCCTTCACACTCCAGACACACAAACCCACTCACATCTGAGATAAGGACAAGATTTCAGTGCCAAGGCAGAATATTTATAGTGGAAATGGATGCTCAGCCGTAACTTTCACACAGATAAGTGACATACACTGAGACTTTTAATTTAGAAACCACACATTTCCAGAATATTTGAGAGCCCTGACAAGACTTCTGTTCTTTTGACGGCTACTAACTCAGAAACTTAAATTGAATACACGACACAATTCAATACACATCACCCTTCACAACTAGGAAGGGCCACTAGAATATTTACATATTTATGTAAGCCTTAATTATGCAGGCATATCTATTTTCAACTCTCACACAATAAATATTACAAATGCATATCCACAGCGCCTGAAAACTCAAAAGATTGAGAATTAATTAACAATGGATGTATTTACTATCTCTTGCACAGCACACTAAGTTCAAATTATCATCACTTCTGTCCTAATGAAAATGAAATCTTCAACAAGCAGATGCACATTTAACTGATTTTTCATGCAACTTTTGGAAAATAACCAAGCAATTTGCAGATAGTTTCAAATGAAGCAGTAAAAAGACAAGAAGAATACAAACTAAAGTGATAGTTAAAACACGTCTGTATCTTTTTTAATTTAGGATTGCAGGAGTCTTCTTTAATCAGCTTCTATCTGAAAATTCCTTGACATTCTTTCCTTTGCCCTATATTATCACAAGTGTGCCATGATAATTAGAATGATGTACAAGAAATATGCACAGATCAATACTGGATATTGAAATAAATTTGTGGGAAAAAAAAAATCATGCAAAACAGAAACATTATTCCTAGATTCAATATGAGTAATTGCTTAAAAAACAATTATGGCATACCTGCAATGGTGCGCACGTTCAGGTTTGATACTACAGCACTTTGGACATTTGTAGATCACTTCCCCTGGTTTTAGTTGCAAATTATCCATGTATTCTTTAGTGGCATTTCCTTTGGGTACAGCCCCCTGAAATCATTTCAATTAAAAGAGAAAGAGCTGCTTAAATGGTATGAGAGCGTTTAAAAATACATTTTACAGACTTCAGACCAGTAATCTCCAGATAACTGCTGAAATAAGTTAATTTACTTTAAGTTAGTCTGCCATAAGCCAGAATCACTTCCAAATGATTAAGATACCTCTTGCTTGACCTCAAGTTCAGTTTCATTTCAGTGAGTCTCACCTGTGGCCAAGTATTAGCATAATTCTGATGGAATCTGTAGTCACTTAAATGGAATGAAGATGAAGACATCTTTACATGCAGACAGAGGCATGACAGGTACACTATTTGCTTATAAGTTACTCCAAGCGAGCACTACTCAGCACTATGATTTCTCATGTTAATTGTGACTTTCCATTATTAGGCCAAGCCATCCACAGGTTAGCTCAGCCAGAACTACTTAAAAGATTTCACTTAAACTCTCCAATTCCATGATTTTTCCTCCTGTCCCATGTACACAAGTTTTCTAGAATCACAAATCACCGTTATTTTCCCCCTTTACACTCAAACTTTTGACCTGCACACTGTCTTGTACCACCATCAGCTTCTTCAGCCTGCCCCTAGCATTTCCTTCTGCCTTTTGCTACTGTGAAAGTTTGTGTATATGCACAGCAAACACGCTGAAGGAACTGATCCAGAAGAAAAATAACCCAACAGGAAAAGAATTTGTTTTTTAGGTTACTAATTCTACAAATTTTAATGACAGAGCTGCATTAGCAGCTGCTCTGACACAGAGAATGATGATGAGCAGCCAGGGAGAGGCAGGAATTGCTTCTTCCAGTAACAAAATTAGTCTATAGCCCCAAGATATCAGAATATAATTTTGCATTATTTTCTCCCTACTAATGCAAAGTACCGTTGTCACTTTGCTTATTTATGGAGTTAAACGCTTATCTGTGACAGGAAGTGATTTTGAAATAAAGCACAATGTGAAATGAAAGTGCTACGGCTTCTCTGCATCAACTCCTCCAGGCCACCGCTTACTTCACACAGGGATAACTTCTTCCAGGTTGGCTTAAATCAACTGCAAATAATTGTCTCTTGATAGAAAAAAAAAGCCCACTGGCAACATCATCACTTATGTACAAACCTTAAGTTTTTGGGACAGGATTAACAAAACAGCAGGCACTTCACATTCAACTGTAAAATAACTTTAGACTTGGGCAGATTCTTCACTTGTTTTTGTAGCCCATGGCCTGGAGTAACAACCTCGCATTTATCCTACTTGAGAGGCAGTGCAAGACCTGCCCCAGATGGACTCTGCACCACAACAGCACTCTTTGGCTAAATGGTGCTTCAAAAAAGCTGTCTTTGAAGGGGTACAAAAGAGAGAGCTTCCAAACACCATGGTGTGTTGCTTTTGTGTTTTGTTTTTCAGTATGAATGTTCACATTTAAGTTAGTTCACCATGTCTACAGTAAAGTAGTTTCCTATCTCAAAGACAGAGAAAATTTCTAAATGCATAAACTTATCTTCTGGATAAATTCAGCCTTATAAAACATCTCTCAAATTCACCTATTCACTTGTCAATAAGGACTGCATCCTCAGGTCACACCTTTAGCATTTTGATGATAAAATACACTCTATTTCCATAATATCTTTTCTGCTCTGACTGTTGTTAATTCTTTTCAATTACAAATATATATTTATGAGAGTATGTTATAATTCACATGTTTTTACAGGTGGTTTATTCCTCTTTCCTTCAATCTTAGTATCTATCATGTAGTCATGTCTTCCATTCTGGGAGACAGAAGGAGAGGAGTGAAGAAAAAAAAAGGTGGTGAATCATCTCAGTTTCAATCATGTTTTATCCATAAAGAACAACGTGAGTCTAGAAAGACATACAGTATAACAGTACATATTTTTAAGTAACCTAACCTTAAACTATTAAGTTTCTTAGCTGTCACTATCCGCAAAAGTCATAACATTTTCATCACTGGGTGTGGACTCAGAAATAAATCAACTCTCTAGTAAATCATTAGCTGTAACACCCTGCTGTTTATTTGGACCACTCCCTAATTTTTATATACTCTTACTGTCTCAAAATCACAGAGAAAATTTTTTCTTTCCCTCAATCCTCTCTCCACAGATTTCTTTCCTAAAAGAGTGATAGATTTTTGTACAACATAAACAATTTAACTTCTTGAATTCCTGAATTTAGAAGTCCTAAGAAATGAATGCTTCTAAGACCGCTCAGATCTATTCTTACAACCGCATGCTTGTTAAACTTAAATCTTGCTTCCCAATGACTCCACATATCTAAATGAGATAACACAAGTGACGTAGTACAGTACTTGTGACTTTATGTGGGTATGTGACAGAGAATTTTCAGCATGTTTATGTCTAAAAGTTCCTCCACTTGTCATAAAAGGAAGACATTTCAAATGATCAACAGGATGTAACTACAGCTTTTTATGAAGTTTTGAAAATAAATCTGGGGGAAAAAAGGAGAAGTGAGGATAAAAAAAAAAAAAGCCTAAAGCTTTATCAGCGCCCTTATCAGTGTCTTCAGAAAACTGGGTTAATATTTAACAAATGAAATATATTTCTTGTGAGCCTACCTCTCCCTTATAATTCATTTTACGCTGACTGCTCCTCAAGTCAAAGCTTATTTGTAGTTTCATTGACAGAACAATATGCAAAGCACAGATATGGTCCCTCCAACTCGAGGAGTTTGCATCTAACGCTACTTTCCCTGGCAGGAATGCACAGATACCACATTTTCAAATCTGTCTGCAGCCGATGAGCTATATGAAAGAGTACTCCAACACCAAGGAGTGATCGCATACTTACTGGATCTGTTAGCATAGTTCTCAGATGCGATGACAAAGCTAGCACTGCCAAGCAGTTAAAGAGAACACCGTTGATCACAGAGTACCAAAAGTCTTTGGAAGGCAGCAGCATGACAAAAGTCACTACGAAGTCTGCATAGACAACCAGAAGCCATGTCATTATAGCACAGACCATACCACAGCCATCTCGGATGAACCAAACCCTCTCTGCCATGTCGGCCTCTGAGGAAGAGGAATCGTAGCTGTCATTTTCGGCAAGAAGCGGGTGGTGCTCAACATCACGGAATCTGTGCCCTGATGACTGCATGGTTTTCCGGACTTGCCCTGTGGGAAGCAAATATACCATTACTACGTGTGAGGAAACCAGGACTAGGGGCGCTCTCCTTTCCTATTTTTGTAAGACAGCTTCAAAATAATTAATGGGATTTTTTTTTTGATCAAAAACTGAACAATTCTGTGACAACATAAGAATAAAATATTTCTGTCATCAGAAGAAAAAAAAAAAACGTTATCAGAAGAGACTCATTTACAAAGTTTCAACAAAGTTTCTGTAAGCTATTCGCTGAGTGTTATAATCCCATAACTATATTTTTTCTTATGCTACTTCAATGCCCGAATCATTTTATTTCCACTTTGCTATGCCTGTAAACCATTCTCCTTATAGTAAAAATACAACCTCTTTCTTTTATCTCGGACTACTCCAAATGGCAAACTCTTCCCAAAATTACAGTTTATGTCTCTCAGAAAACAGCAAACTATGGCACCAGCCTGTTGAGATTTTGTACTGCTTCTGCAACCCAGGGAAAAGCAGAAGGAAAAAGCAGAATGGAAACAAAGCTGTTCCAGTACACTGTTAATGGAAAACAGAGCAAGTTAGAAAGCAAGTAAGTTTGTTGACAGAAGTGCTATTGTATTTAAAGAAGAAAAAAAAAAAAAAAAGACAAGACAGTTACAAAAATACATCGGATAACTGACAAAACGATTTTACATCAAACCAGACTTAAGGGAAACAAATGGCAGTGGCTAAATTAGCGTGGCAGCAGATTATATGAATCAGATTTTCAAATAACATATTAATTAATTTAATTTCATGAAAACGCTTTTAGGGCTTTGTTGTTGTTCCAATGTGGAACAAAAATATGACTTGAAACCTTAAGAGCCTTCAGGAAAACAGAATTATTTTCCAGACGTCTCTAACAAGCAAAGACACAGAATAGTAGAACTGAAGTGCTACCAACAAACTGGAGACAAAGCTTAAACGTTATGCATCAAGATTAGACTGCTATCTTAGAAGTATGCTGTGCTCTAAAAATTATATTGATTCATGCTATTAAAGGCCATATCAGAGGGAAACTTGAAAGCATTATATTGATTGATGACAGCCACACAAAAGTCTCAGGTCTTTCCCCATAATAACAGTAGCTTATATTGAGACTTGAAGTTATATCCCAAGACCTTGAATACAGGATCACTTTGTTAGTCTAAACTGGTCAAAGTGACCATCCCCAGGACTCACATTTGACACAGATTGCAGATGAAGCTATGTGGTTTTAGACCCTTTAAAAAAAAAACTCTGTCTCATCTATGGGAATCAAGTCAGATAAACATATTCTGCCTAGCAAATCTTTCTGATCCTTCAGGTTTAATGGCTAGAATTAGGCTGGAAAAAGGCTGGAAAAATCTTAAAGACTAGAAATGACAGCAAATATATGCAGATTGCAGCGTAGAGATTCAAACACAACGTTTAAAATTGTTATTCCTCCAAGACCTCTTGCTGTATAGATGCTTTGAAGCGTTTTAGAGGAATCAATGAACCAAAAAAAAAAAAAAAAAGCTCCTAATCTGAAGCCTCATACACAACACAAATTTGGAATTCCATCCACCTAGGGTGAGGTATCTCAGCAGAAGAAATATACAATTTTTCAATCAAGGCAAGTTTTCAGTTGCTCAAACCAACAAGTTACCATAAATAGGGACATCGAGACTCTGAAAAGACATAAATCAATAGTTCTGTATGTCATGACGTGAATTTTTGATTAATTCTGCAAACAACTACTGCAGCATGCAAATGGAATGACACTAAATTACTGTGTTCATTTTAACTGCATAAAAGGCAAACAAAGCTTTTAACACAACAGGAAAAAAAAAACTGCATACCTCACAAATGTTTTGTATGTTATTCTGACATCATGTCCTTCCTTCGGGCTATACTAGGCTATTCACATAGTCGTATTTGATGTAATCTGAAAAGACATCATCAAAAAACTCATTAGTAAAGGACTCTTGCTTCATCAGGAAAATGTCAAGCACAAATAACGCATGGTGATAGGAGCACTTTGAAATATGCTGCATATAATTACAGCAAACAAGCTTCTGACCACAGGAAGAAACTTTTACACTGCTTAAGCTATCATAAATAACGTTCTGAAAATGTCTAAAGAGTGTTTCAAGTAACACTGAACAAGATCTATCCCATTCATACTTCGTTTAAGATGAGTTGGGTATCCAGATTTTAACATTACAAATTAATGTACCCAAGAAGTTTTTCCTGTTTGCTGTTCCCCTATGGTTAAGAGTTAAAGGATACCGAAAAATCCCAAACTTTGAGTGACTTCATTGCTTACAGCAAGCTTTTTTTTTCTTGTAACAAGCATGAATAGCACTATTTTTGTAATTTCAACATAAACTATGAAAGTTTGTTTTAAACAATTATTAGACCTAGCTATGACCATTTTAAAATAAAGAAGCTACTCCTTCCAGAATCTGTATATAAAAGAAAATGGCCCACAATTATGCCAATGGAAATATGCACTTAGAAAGTTCTCCTTGCTGGAATTCCACCAAAGAGGCAAATAATTACCATGAGACCTATGCTACACAGGGCAGTATACGGACTGAAATGCTGGCAGGAGCTGTTCTAACCATGCTGATTTCACAATACGAACATTTCACAAACTTGAATCACATTCCTTCCTTTTTACAAGGATGCAATACTCAAGCCCAACACACAGCCCGTGTGAAGTGGCAGCATTTTTTAAGCAGTCTAAAGGTTTACTTTCTTCATCATGAAAGAAGAAGAGAAGCATTTTATTTAGAGAGCCAGGTACTTCAAAGCTTGAAAAATTCAGCGGTTAAAGTTTGGAAATCACCAGTGGCATTTGAAGCAGGACTGCAGAATAAAACCCCAAGCTAGCTGTATAGTTGGGGCTCTGAGTTTCTGACTGGCAGAGTTAGCAAGCACATGAATGCTCACAAAGTGTTGCTGTTCCCAAAAACTAAGTTGGGATCCCTGCAAACAAACACCTGTCTTGCAATTAAATCTCCCATATGCAATCAAGGAAGATTTTCTTCCTTTGTTTTATATAATACAAGGGTGAGATGACCAGCTTGTAGAAGGAATTTCAAATTTGTGCCTAACCATGGATGAGGAAGTACCTAGGTTTGTTTCCTCAGTTGTTTTACTTTAAAGTAATTAAAATAAGCTATGTGAAGCTTCACTCTTACATGGAAGGTTCATTTAAATTAAGGCATTTTAAGAGTAATGTAAGGATTCTGGCATTTAACAGCTAAAGCAAATATGAAGCCACTTTAAACGGAAAGCTTCTGAAAATAGTTGGCTATTTCAAATGCAACACTACTGATGGAATTTTTCAGTGTACGTGTTCAGTTTTTTCCACTTCAATGGAAGTTACACCAAGACAGAAATCGCCTGGAAATTAGAAGACTCATGTCTTATTTAAATAAACTTGTATAATCTATAGAAGCCTAAAAGGTAAGGAAGTGCTTTTTATGCACGTATAACTAAGCGAAGCTCCTGACTGCTTTCTGTTTTGCTTTATAAATAACCTTTTATATTTTTGTTAAACAAGTTTTCACAATGTTGTGAAACCCACAGTCATTAAGCTGTCATTGACGTGGCATTTTGTGGAAGCAGAGCAGAAACTCACAAAAAGAAGACACGCTGAGTGTATATCACATTCATTTGCAGCATCACCCACCCGCTCTCCGAGCTGAGGATGACAAGCAATAGATGACACGCTAAGCCTCTGCAGGTGAAATATTGAAGTCAGAGTAATCATTTGAAATTACGAGCAGCGAACTCATTGACAAGACAGGGACGTGATTTGTTTGGTCAGTTCCCTAATCATCTGTCCAGATCTGTGCAAAGTGTCAGGGATCCTTGTAGCATCCCCACGACTGGTTTACATGGAAATGCCATCAAGGTCCAGCCTGTGCAAGAACAGGTTTATTCTCATGTGATCCCTCCCTCCACATCCACTTTCCCTGCTCCTGCACGTTGTTCTCCTCCCTAGCTGCCTCCACCATTACCCCCCACCTCCGTCCCCCTTCAAGGGGAAGGGGATCAATGTCTGAAAAGCACATACACTTCACAAAGAGCTTTGTACCCCCACTGAGATGCTCACAGCTTTCCCGTAGACTGCTAATTTATCTGCTGCCTGTCCTAACCAAAATTTACATTGCATCTTTGTTACACATTTGAAGTCCAAATCTCCAGGCATAGCGTGATACTTTAAACCCTAATACTCCAAGCAGCAGTTTTTAATTTGACCTTTTACAAGTCGTTAGCTGGCACTGGAAGATAACACTGAATTATTCAATGTTTCATGCAAAATGTCATCTATTTGCACAGGTGATTATATTAAATCTAATCTGATACAGCTCCCCTCTTAAGTGTTATTTGAAATTCTCAGGTTAAGTATGTCTTATCTGACCTGCTCTCATTGTTAATGAAACACAGGCCCAACAGCAGAGAGATCATTGCAATAACAGTAAGAAGTGACAAGCGGACTGCTTAGAAAGCACGTGGAAACATATAAAAATAAATAAATTTGATGTTACATTACAAACTCGAGATCACTGGAAAGATGGTCTTGTAAAGTGACTGGGCCTAACGTGCTTGCAGTTCCAGAAAAAACACACTTTTTTTTAAACAGATATATAGATAATAATTGACGTACAGGTTTAAAATCTAGTCATTAAAACCCAAATCTTGTTGGGTCACTTTTTCTTTCTAGTTACACAAGGCAGTTCTTACAATTCCTCATACTTCAGTTTCAATGAAGCAACGAGAATGCTTTTATTTCAACTTTGCTGACTAAGTACAGATAAGTGAGAAGTCGTAGGGATGCTGTCTGATACCACACACTAGGGCAATAACCGTGCAGCGTTCACATATGACTGATTTAAATCCTACACAGCAAACACAGCACTGGTAGCAAATCACGATTACAGAAATGTAGTCTCATTAAAATAAAATAGCTTAAACATTAACTTTGATAAAAACTGCAAAATTTAAAAGTAAACCATGTGGGCAAACCTATTACTGTATCTGAAACCATCAGCAATTTGGACCACTCACTGCTGACCGATAAATAAATATCCATCGGCCAGCATCTAGACATAATCACGCCTGATTTGGGTAACTTACTTTTCATTACAGATACATACAACCCCAACTGCAAAGCCACTTAATAAGTAAACTGTGGCTCATTTCAAGCCCTGCTCAGTGACTTATCTGGCAAACAACCTCCCGGCAAACAAATAAAACTACTCCAATAACTACATTGACCATTAACTGTACTGAAAAGCCTTTAGGTCAGCCCCAGCAACAGCCTAGCTCTGCAGCAGGAAGCTCTGCAGCAGGGAACTCTGTCTGCTTGGTACTACGACTTCAAGGTTAAGCTTTCTCAGCAACCATGAAATGTGCAAGAACTGCTTTGAGCAGCTGGCACTCAGCAGGACCAGTCCAGCAACTACAATCCAAAAAAATCCATCAACTACAACCCCGATTCTGTCCCGTGGCCTCGGTGACATGGCTCATCACCTCTCTAAAAACCTTCTTGCTTTTGCTCTAACATATTTTGTACTGTATTTATCTAGGGAATTCCTCGTTTATACCTTTTAGCCCTTCCTTTTACTGAACTCCACCTGCTCTGCTGCAGGCACACTGACAATTTGCAGTGGAAACACATCACCAACATGATGCTGTCTACATGCACACATCCACGGATGAATTCAAGAGATGATCTTCAGTAAATTACATATTTAACATGCAAGTTTAAAACTATTGTAATGGTTCTCCTTATGCCAGTCTCTACAGCAAGTCGAAAGCCACAGAAAACACTGGAAGAGTTTCTTTTCAGCTCTGAAAAGGGGATGTGCTACATGACTTCAGAGAAAAGGAATACAGTAACTCAGCATTATGTATGGATGTCTTACAGGCAAGCTGCTCATCTAATTGCTCATGTCTTTATGCTGCTAGCATCTTTATAAGCATCCACAAAAAAACAGGAACTGGCACCCTGGGTAAAACAAAAATGAAAAATACAAAATGAAAGAAAAAACTCTGCAGGCCTTCAGAACACACATCTATAAAATGTATTAAAGCGTTTTGCTTGTCAGCAACAAACCTGATAAATCTGCAGTACCGATTCACTTTCCCATATTCAGCAAAATACCAAAAAGCTTCTAAGATGCTAGGTATCTTTTTTTCCACTCCATAAATATGGAAATCAGGGGGAACCTATTTCATGAGACTTCAGAGCCCACAAAAGATGCACACGATCCGATACACGACGAGCTCACTGGGTTTCAACAGCAAGGAGAAAACACTTCTGGATTAGCGAACAACCTTTACTTGAGAAAGGACACAAGCACGATATGTGGGAGCTACGGCTGGGCTTTACATCTTACCTCTTCTGGAACAGGACCACAGGCTCAAATTCAGATTAGACTCCAGAAAGCTTAAACAAATATCACATCGCTATGTAGCAACTGGAAGTTTTACTCCTTTGCCAATGACAACTGCCTCATGTTCTGTAGAGTTGTTTGGTTTTTTTGTGTGTTTTTTTTTTTTTTTAACTGTGGTTTTTACACTGATAAATTTATTCCCTATCCTCACATTCACTTGAGGATGAGCCTGAGTATCTCATTCAGTGAGTGCACTGCAGTATCCGGGTGGCAGTACCAGGCACTGCCACTTATCGTATCCATATCCACATACAATTTCTCCTTCAAGGTTACAGAAAGTAACGTCACAGATCAAAGCTAAAATATTTGCGCTGGCGATTTTCAACATCGATTAAGAGAGTGCTAAACCCTTTGTTTTCAACGGTTCCTTACAGCAATTAAAAATAAACTCTCACATTTCCTTTCCATTCTTCGTCTTCAGCCTTCCTACTGCTGCAGTATGCTACCAATTCGCTTCCCTATGCTTTCAGAAAAGGCATATTCAGGGAATTTATCAGAAAAGTACGGTACAAAATGTATTAAGTTAGGGCAAAAGCAAGAGAAGTTTAAAGACAGATAAGAAGCGTTATCTTTTTTTTTTGGACACCACGAGCTTTCAGTCATTAAAATCTTCCCTAAAAGCCTCAAGTTATCATTTCATTTACTAAATAATCATCAGAGCTCTGCTTTATCAGCACATTTTCGAAGCAGGAGAGCGTCAGCTCCCAAAGACCTCCTCTAACCCCGTTATGGTGAGCAGCCATCGTGCCCCCAACCCCATCACACCCCCAGCGAGGCTCTCAGCCACATCCCCGTGCCCACGACCCAGCGGTGCGAGCCCCGCACGGCGCCCCCGGTGCCTCCCAGGCCCCCCCTCAGGGCCCGGCTCCCCCCTCGCAGCGCTGCGGGGCTCGACCCCCTCCTCCCCACAGGGCTCGACCCTTCTCCTTTCCAGCACTGACCTTCCCGGCTCCTCACTGACCTTCCCGGCTCCTCCTTCAGCGGCCTCCTGGGGCGGAGCCCCGCCGCTGCTGCAGGGCCGGGCCGGGCAGGGCCGGGGCCGCCGCCGTGCCCGGGGCCGGGGCCGGGCGCTCGGCGGAGCCGACGACTCCCGGAAGCGTCCGGGGCGGCGCCAGCGGGAGGCGGAAGCCCGGAGCCCCCCCTCCCGGCCTCAGCTGCGCATGCGTTGGTTAGCAATTGGGTGCGTGCGCATGCGCGAGACGCCGGCGGGGCGGATTTGATGCCCGTGTGGGCGGGGCTTCGCCTCAGTGTGTGGGGAGGAGGGGCTCTGAGAGTGGGGCATTATTAGGCGCTTTGCTCTGCGTGGGTCCAGACTCTTGGCGTGTTCAATAAAATCATCATATTGGGTTAAAAGTGTGTTTACAGCTTCTAAAGTGATATCTCTGTGTGGCATTACAGTCCCACAGTATCACATCTACCTGTCCCACAGCACCACATCTACCTGCCCCTGTGATAACTGGCTGCAGATCCCTGGGGTTTTACCTCAGGATGGCCACCAAGGGTTATTTTCGTGATGTCCCATGCTCGATGTCGAGTGTTTCTTTGTGACTCTTATTTAGTTCATGAAGTCTTGTTTCTTCGTGGCTCTGTAGCTCAAGTAGTCTCAGGAGAAGGATATGAGGCACCTATGGTAGCAGCTTGGTGTTTTACCCTGCAAATGTTCAATAAAATCATCATTTTGGGTTAAAAGTGTGTTCACAACTTCTAAAGTGATACTTCTGTGTGGAGTTACAGTCCCGCAACACCACATCTACCTGCCCCTGTGATAACTGGCTGCAGATCCCAGGGGTTTTACCTCAGGATGGCCACCAAGGGTTATTTTTGTGATGTCCCACGTTTGATGTCGCAGTGGTATTGCTTCATGGCTCCAGTTCAGGGAATCTTGTTTCTTTGTGGCTCTTCAGTTCAAGGAATTTCAGGAGAAGGATTTGAGGCACCTAAGTTAGCAGCTTGGCGTTTTACCCTGCAAATGTTCAATAAAATCATCGCTTTGGGTTAAAAGTGTGTTCACAGCTTCTAAAGTGATACCTCCGTGTGGCGTTATAGTCCCGCAGCACCACATCTACCTGCCCCTTTGAAAACTGGCTGCAGATCCCAGGGGTTTTACCTCAGGATGGCCACCAAGGGCTTTCTTTCGTGATGTCCCACACTCAGTGTTACTTCGTGGCTCCTCTTTAGTTCAGGGAGTCTTGTTTCTTCGTGGCTTTTTAGTTCAGGGAGTCTCAGGAGAAGGATTTCAGGCAGCTTTTTCAGTTCCCGTTTACTAAATTTTGTGAACTGATTTGGTTTAGGCTCAACATCTGTAGTTAAATTAGGTGAAATGTTTCATGTGGAAATACTAGCACATGACTATCATTCAGTATTTTCCACAGCGTATTAGGAAAAGTAGATACCCAGTAGCCTTGAAAATGAGATGCAAAATAGCAATCTTGGCAGTGTGTGAGCTGAAGATGCATTTTAAAACACAGTAAAAAAAATGCTGAAGGATGACATTATCACAGCTTGGGTACACTTTTCCATACTCATTTTTTTCTTCTCGTAGCATGAACACCATCTAGTGGGACATCGGCAGCAAGTGCATAACGAGTTCTGCATGCTGATAAGTGCAATAAAATACAGCTGCCTACATGTCTGTGTTTTTTTTTTTTTTTTTTTTTTTCCTTTTTTCTTTTCTTTTTCTTCTGTTTCTGTCCTGGACCATTGGATTTCAGGAGAACTTGCTTTTGTGTGTAGTCTTCTATTTCCCAACAGCTGGGCTTTAGCTGGAAGAAATTACCCTATTGCCAAACTCTGCTATTGAAATGACAGTATGCAAACATGTATGCACATAAAATCATAGGAGTTGACCTTTTCCTAAAACTTCCTTCTCTCTCCATATTCTCCCTTAATATAACTAACATGTCATTTACCCATACAAAAATGAAGCAAACCACATTGTCTTGGGTATATACTTATGATGATACAGTGCTTAATGAGCTTACCCCTCAAGAAAACTGAAGCATACTACCTTGCTTGTGCTTCTATGTTAGGGTGGCTGATACACAGGCTGATACACAACAGTCACCCAGAATATACAAAAAAAAAATTGAGTTCTCTGTTTTTTTTTTTTGTTTGTTTGTTTTGTTTTTGTTTTTGTTTTTTGTTTTTTTTTTTGGACTTAGCAGTTTTGATGAGACAGGACTCTGCGTGTTGTTGTGCCCAAAAGGTTGGATACTTGCTCCAGCAGCTCCTGCATGTGCTTTACCAGGAAGAACTTCTACATCAGTGCAAATGTTGCAATCCATTTCAGTGGAACTGATGTTTAATAAGTTGTCACTGCAGTGTCCCATCTTGTCACTCACTGCTTTTGTCCACTGGATGGTGCCTCACTTCTGCATCTGTAGGGCATCTTAAAATGTGTTAGTCATACTGGCCGTGCTGCATTGGCAGTGTACACTTCTCCAGATGCAAATTGAAGGAGAAAAGGTGTAAAGACGAAGTAGTTGTTTGACAATTAAAAAAAATAATAAAATTATACAATGTCATGTCACATAAAGTTAGGCTGAAACTAGGGCATTCTCTCCCAGATCTGAGCCTTCTCAAAGTTCAGTCACATCTGGATCTTGTACTATACACGTTACACTAGCCATTATTTGTGGATGTAGTTCTGAAAACCAGCTTTCATTTGAAGCTGTCTAAGGATTAGAGACCAGGAAGGATTTTTTTTTTAAGTTAGTTTTGATTTCTGCTCAAACACTGCTAGAGAGATTGGATAGCTTCACACAGCAAATACAGTCTGTGCTCACTACAGGGCAAAGATCTTGAGAACCAGTTTGGACCTCAGAGCTTCCTTGAGGGACTCAGTCTGATATTGCAAAATTTTTAACCTCAATTTCTGAGGGTGCTGAGGCATTTTGATAGAATATAACTGTGCTGTACCAATTTCTTTTGCCAGTCAGATGGTTTTAAAAGGTGCAGTGTTCACTATGTTCACTACACAATGGGAGTTTTCACGGTCAATATGGCAGATGCTTAAGGGCAAGTCAGCAAATTTATGCTAACCAGAAATTCTTAAATTCATCTTGCTTTGTTCTCTGTATTTTTAGCACTGTGCAGTTTTCTCATTTCCTCCTGAACTCAAAAACAAACAAATCAGTCAAATATTTTCCTCCCTGCATTTTTGCTAAGTGTGCAGAGCAGAGCTTAGGCAGGCTCGTTTTAATATGCACTGTGTTGTTTTTGCCATGCGAAAAGCATTACCAGACATGTCAGGACTAAGGTTCTTCTGCAAGTCCTGCTGTTTTGGAACCCACTTCCACAGCAAACAATGCTGCCAAGATAAATTGTTTGCCAGAGATAACTTCAAGTCCTCAAACAAATTACCTAAGAAATGTTGAAACATAACGCTGTACGAAGCAAATTGTTTCCATGCTTCCTGTCCTCGTAGGAAGGAACGGGGCTTATCTCTGTTACAGATTCCACAGAGACAGCCACAATACCTTAACCAACGTGTTGTTTAAATTGTGGGACTTTTTGAATACTTCACATATCGGAGGAACATATGAAATATGCATGCCCCGTTGTTCCTGCCCTTAGAAATGCAAATACTGAAATTCAAATGATTTGTATAAGGACTCCAACGGTTTGGCAAAGAGCAGTAAAGCTGCTCACAGATTGCATTAGAAAAAAATAAAGCATTTACAGGAATATGTCGTTTGCCATAGGCCCTTACAGCTCAAGCCGACTAGCGCTGTTGAAGGTTTAATTATGCATGTTTGCAAGGTGCCAAACATTTGTCATTTGTGTGGATGCTTCCCCATTAAACAGTACTTTGTGTCAATGTTTTATTTACATTTTAACTAAAAATAAAAGCTGTTTTTCATAATCCGTTCCCTTGCAGCCTTTCTCTGTTCTGAACCATAATGCGCTCTGTTGCAGGTGCAGAGTGATAACATTGTGACACATCTATTTTGTGACGGTTTTCCATCCCTCTGTGGCACAATCTGAAGCAAGAATATATATATATATATATATTTATCTCTGGCTCTCTGCCTATTGTATGTGGTTAACTTTAATACTTGCTCCTTGAATATTAACTGAAGCAATGGCGATATACTGAAATAAATTTCTGAACCTTGTTGTCTGTGGTACCTTCTGCTTTTTAGATCCTGCCCTTCTACTCTTGATGCCCGATGATAGCAATAAAGCAATAATTTGCTATTGTGCCCAGTCTCAGAAAAAGGAAACTGCGTAAAAGCAAGGAAGCTTTTTAAGAAAAATGAAACATTAAGCCACTAAAGACTTTTGAAGGATAGATAGAAACATGAAGATAGGGGCAGAGGAAATGCACGTCAGTCCTCTAAAAGACGTTATAATCCCAATGAGAAAGATGTAGGACTGTCAGAGGCCAGACACTCAGAAAATGAAAGTGTGGAAGCAGAGAGCGCCGCCAAAGCAAGAGCATCGGCACTTCAACCTTTCCTGTGAGACTGGATTTAATCTGGAGCAGGGAAATGAGATGAGGAATAAAGGGACCTATTGTGCAGCCTGCTAAAAGCCCTCAAAAACACCGCTTCCAGAAATGGCACCTGTGACGGAGGCTGCCAGGCTGCCCGCTGCCAGTCTTGCTGCTGGCTTGTCCAAAGAGCGCTGCCAAGCCCTTTCCATGCCCATCGCCTGGAGCTGGCAATGAACACCCACAGAAGCCGAAAGCCGAGCGAAACCGGGCCAAAAACCCTAAACCAGCCACTGATATCCCGAGGGACATCAGGGAACGGCCTCAACCTCCACCCGCAGGGCCGAGCCGCCCAAAGCGCCCTCAGCGCCGGCTCCGAGGCGGGGTTTGGCGGCGGCCGGAGCCGGCGCTGCCCCTGCGGGCGAGGCCCTGCTGCGGCTCCCAGCCCGGCTCCGAGCAGCCCGGGCCGGCTCCAAGACCTTTATCCCGGCTCTGAGGCCCCTATCCCGGCTCCGGGACTCCCTGGCCCGGCTCGGGATCCCCCCAGGCCGGCCCCGCGATGCCGGCGCTGCTGGCGCTGCTGGCGGCCGCGCTGCTGGCGCTTCTCGGGGCGCTGAGGGCGGCCGGTCCCGGAGCTCGGGTCCCGCTGAAGCGCTGGGCTCTGGCCGGGCTCCTGCTCTTCCACGGAGCCTGGCGGCACAGGGTGGTCGCCGGAGGGACCGAGGAGCCCCGCAGGCCGCGCCTGATCTGGCCCGACCCCCATGTGAGTGTCCTGCAGCGTCCCTGGCACTCCTTTCACCAGCACCCCCTTCCCTGGCACCCCTTTCCTTGGCACCCCTTTCCCTGACACCCCTTTCCCTGGCACCCTTTTCCCTGGCACCCCTTTCCTTGGCACTCCTTTCCTTGGCACCCCCTTCCCTGGCACCCCTTTCCTTGGCACTCCTTTCCTTGGCACCCCCTTTTCTTTGCACCCCATCTCCCCAGCACCCCTGTCCCGCTGCAACCCCATCCCCAGCACCACCATCCCCTCTGTCCCCATGCCCACAGGACTCCCATTCCCCCTGGATGCAGACCCCCAGGACCTCCATGTGCAGGACCCACACCTCTCTGCATCCCCTGCACCCCAGCACCTCCAGGACCTGCATTCCCAGGAGCCCCCAGCCCCTGCATCCTGATGTTGGGCATCCCTCACCGCCTGACCCACATCCTTCTTCTCTGCTCAACACATCCCTGGGCGGGCACCTTGACTGTCCCTTGCTGTTTTTTTCCAGAAAGGAAACCGTCCAGAAGGAAGTTTTTTCCAGATCACTTTTTGACCTGGAGCAGCAGTTACAAAACAGGTCAAAAATGATCTGGAAAAACTTCCCAGAAATGATCCATGTGGCATCCAGTAGGCTCACTCTGTGAGCCTGTATCCATCTTACGATGGATAGATTTTTGGAAGCAGAACTTTATCCATGCCCAAACATGCATACAGAAATCTTAATTTCCACGTTCCATCTTGGGAAAGTTAACTTTGTGTTCCGCACATACATGTGAAAGTACACATCTGAATTTGAAGTTGTGGACTTCTGTCCCTAGCCCAAGTGTTCATCATGGCAGTGGAGTGCTAGGTTTTCAATGGCTTGCTCTCTTTTTCTTTCTTTTCATTGTCAGTTCTGTGTTTCCTGTAAATATAAGTTGTCCTGTATTCAATTTGGAGCTAGATGGGGAAGCAGCATATTTGGGGCTAAATTCCTTTTACACAGATAGTCTTTTTTAGGACACATTTTGTAAGGATTTTGGTTGAAGGAACATCCCATTGCAAAATAGTCATCTTGCTTCTTGGAAATAGTTCTCCTTGTCTGTGGCTATCGTGATAATTACAGTCCCTCTCTAAAGTGCTTCTCACCTGCTCTCTCTCTGCTTTCTGAGTTGGTCGTGATGAGGAAATGGCTAAAGAAGAACGGGATAAAGCTTTTGGGTCAACGAACGGTGTGGTATTAAATACAGAAAGTGAAAGTAAAACTGAGCTCCCCAAAAGAAACATGGAAAACAAAGAATTACTCGTCTTCTCCCCCTCCCTTCCTGCCTCCAGCTGGAGCTGAAATCTGTTTCCTTTTCCTAGGCATTCGATTCAGTTTACTTCACGGGCTTTGTGGAGACCAACAAGACCTTTGTGATTGCTCGCCTTGCCAAACGCCCTCACGGGATCTGTGAGATGTGGCTCTTCCTGAGGGTGGATGGGATAGGAGAGTTTGAAGTAAGTGGTGGAGTGGGCTGACATTCAAGAGCAGTGCTTAACTCGCATCTTGAACCTGCGTTAGGAGCCCAGTCAAAAATTAATGTGCTCTGCATCTTCGCTACATTAACGTCCTAGCAGTAAAACATTGGTGCTGTGACTAAAGGCACTGATGTTACAAGTGATGCTTGGTCTTGTCTTCCTTCTTAAAGCCTGTCTCTGGAGTTCTCTTCCAGTGATAACAGCAGCACTCAGTGGCAGAAAAACAGGCCCTGCGCTCTGAATCTGCTTGGCTGTAAGTTTGGCAGAGTCACTAGCATAAGGAGCTGGGCTTTTACAGTCACCTGGTCACCTCCCTTCACACAAGTAATTCAATTGTATCATTTGAAGCAATAACACGCTATCTGATAACTCTGGTGTTTTAGATGGAATTTTCCTTTTCCAATATGTGGCTACCAGAAAGCAGGCAGAACTGAAAAGCCAATTCAATCATATGTTCCTCTTGCAGAGGACTATCAGTGAGGAACTGACCAGTGTTGCATCCCCAGATAAGACTTACACAAATGTTTTCCTGAAATGTCTTTTTAGCACCCACAACATCCAAACATGATGGTGAGTGACGAATCTGAAGAGATTTGGAGTGGAGGAGGGCTCACTATTGAGTACTTAGAGCTCCAAGCACGCTGGAAAATAAGCTTCGATGGATTACTTAGGTACTACAGCACTTTATCGTTTCATACACAGAAGACCAAGGCTTTTGGATCACTACCTGAAAATTTAATTAACCAACTTGAACCAAATGCTACTTGGTAACAATAGCACACGATGCTTGCTAAGTAATGAAAATACAGCTGGTAATATCTACAACCAGTGCTGGGTTGTAATAGAGGATTACTCTTCTACCTTAGCACACAATAACGCCATTCTTCTGCAGTGTCTCCTGTTGGTTCCATTATCAAATGTGTAAGGAACATTTTGCTGTTTGTTTAGGGATGTTACAAGTGCTTTGTCTTACAGAAAAGGTCCCTTCCGACAGCAGTGGAGTGAAGAAGAAGGAGAACTTGTACCAGTTAAATTCTCTCTTCAGTAAGAGCATTTCACTTTGATTTGGGATGTATAGGAGGTTTGTGGTTAGAGGTTTGGTTCTTCAGGAAATGAAACCAAACTGACTGCAAAGTGGTAACCTCACTATTTGTTATTTAGGAAGTTATCACACCAAAGACTTCAATGTCTGGTGTATTTTTATTTGGAGAAACTGCTTTAAAAGGATTTTGGAGCTTCTACAGAGTGCTATAATCTCAAAATACATTGCTGCTGGCATTGTTTCCTGCATTTTTCCTATTAATAGTAGAAATAAAGCCTGAACAATTAACAGTCGTGGAATGATTCTAGCATATATTTCCATAGGAGCTCTGCTCACACAACTAGGAAACAGACTAAGAGCTCCAAACCACGTTCTTTTTTCAGAAATATTTATTTGTGGTTTTGTTTTTCTTTTCCACATAGTTACTGTTTTCAAAGGGGCATGTGCACAAAGTAAACCCTTGCCTCTGCTTTCTTGTTCTGCCATCACTTCCCAGCAATGCAAATTCTACCTGGTTTATGGACTCTAGTTGCCTGATTAAAAATGATTTGCTGTCGAAGTAGCACAGCATTTCTGGCAGAGTGCTGCATTTGTACCTCTGAACAGACCACATGAGACAAAGCAGCATCCTTATCCTTTTGCTTGAAGCTCTGCCCCTCCAGCTTCCCTTCCTTGTTAATCTGTGGACCCTTGCTGTGCTTTTCTACAGGCCGTCATTTCCATTCTCTGTTTCCTTTGAAAAGTAATAACATGACAAAAAAGACAAAAATCAGAAATTTCCTAACACCATAACATTCAGTGGTCACCGTGGTCAGAGTAGCAAGTGCCCAACTTGGCCTTGTGCGACCTGCAAGCTAATGATGCCTTTTGGTTTTCCCTTCTCTTCCTAGCTGGGAGAACTTCACAGAAGTCTTCAACTTCAGTGTCGACAGTCACCCCAGCACATTTGCCCGTGCTTTTGCCCAGGAACCATGGACCATCGAGTTCTTCCAAAGGGTCAAAAAGTGAGAGGCAAGAGTAAGGTCTTCTGGGGTTAATAGTAATTATTCTACAGACCTCTTGAAGGTCTGGCCTGTGTTGTTACACGTAACAAGCATTTTGTACTATAACTGGGAAATGTGAAAGTGTTTGCTAATGTGTAGAATCTGGTGTAGCTGTGAGCTAGATGCTCTTGAAATCTCTCCTTTGTTTTGGGATGTTAATCCATCAGATCAGCACTGTGGCCTCCTTACCAGCAGCTTTATTGATTTTGCCTGTGTCGATTCACTCTTTTCTTTCTTCTAGACAAAGGGAACAACATTTCCGACATGAGCAGTGGGGCCAGTCTGTTGGAGAAATTGAAATAGAAAATCATGAGAAAACTGAACTTTCCCTCAAAGGCATTCGGAGCCACTCTTATGGTAACAGCAGCAGAAACAATTCCCTTGCTCAGCAGCCTTTACTGCTGTTACTGCTAGGACAGTCAGGCTAAAGATTGTCTTTAGAAATAGCCGGTTTCACAAAGGGCCATAAGTAAAGACATTTCACAGGAAAGTCCATTTTTCTGGCTAAATGTCATTTGTCAGCTGGGTCAGATGAACATAGAGATTTGCGATGGAGGGAATTTGGTCCATTCAAGCCTCCTGAGCTTCTGCAAAGGCACTGACATGCTTTGAGATAGTAAAATATTTTTGGTGACATTTTCCTAGTTTTGTTCAATATATAAACCTGTTGTCAGTCTGACTTGGCATGTTACTCTGCTCCCCTTTCAATTCTAGTGACATTGTATTAATGGAAAAAGAGGAACAATTCCATTGCCGTTTTGGGAGCGCGTGTATGCTTAAACATGCTATCAGCTAGTGGAGGACTTCTTTATCCAAAGTTAATGTTAATTCAGTTATATTGCTTCATGTTTTCCAGCAATGGCAAACTTTAGGGTGGGTGACTTTGTTCATTGCAGGTGTCCGGAACTGGTCTGAGATTTACCGTTACGTTATGATTTTGGCACGTTTTGAGGTAGGTATTAACATGCCGATATGCTATTTAACCATGGCATTGGAGGTGTCTCTGAATGTATCAGTCATATTTGAGTATCTGGACATAATGCTTTGGGATCAACCACGGTGTGCGATCAGTAGTGCTAACCGGTGCTGTCATTAGCATGTATCAATGCTTCAAGCACCTCTCAAAAGCAGAGCCATGTGTGTAAAAACTGAGATTTTGCTACATGGTTTGAACCAACAATTGTTTTGGCAATTTGAAACTCTTTGTTTTGGCTTTAAAAATAAATAAATAAATAAAAATAAATAGGCAGCTTTACAGGACAGATTCTCTCCTGCTGCAGATACCCAGGGCTCAGTGGAGGTGATGCATTGCTGAGCCTGACATATTTGTAGGCATCTTAAGCCTTTATGACAACAGTCAGCAAATATTTCTGCCTGTGCTCAGCTCTAATTCCCTGCTTTGCCGTTGTGGCTGTGCTGGAGCATTGTTGCTGGGATCACAGCCTGGGGAAATTCTGAACCCTGTCAATATAAGCTGGCATGCAACCCGAGCAGATGCTTCTGAAAAGGCATTTCCTTCACCAGTGCAGGCGTAAAGAAGTCTAAACTCACTGTTAGAGGCAGCATTACAGGAGTTAAGACCAAAGGCAGAAGAAAAATTCTTTCCTGGGTATATGTTGGCCAAGAGAAAAACACACCTTGGAAAATCCCACATACAGTATCCCATAATCCAGTCACTGATGTGATTGACCGTATGCCTGTCTACCTTGTAATAAGACTCTGGATTTGTGCTGTGGTGTGCTTAATCAGTCATTAATCTCTCCTTTTTCTTTATAGTTATTCAGGACTTAAGATGGCTGCTGCTCTTCCCCTCTTAATTAAAAGCTAGCTGACTGTTTGTTAAAAAGGAATTAATCATGGATTGAAGTTTGGAGTATGTGTACATTTATAACATGGCAGCATAGACTTAGACTTGCCTTCAAGCAGCTCAAACAGAGCATGGAGGGATTCAGACTCAAGGACGGAATAAAAATGAATAAAACCATGAGATTCCAGCTTCTTCTTCTTTAACCTTTTCCCTGCATACTGCTCTCAGGCATAGAATAGTAAGGTTAGAAGAGATGTCTGGTCAAAGCAGGGCCAATTTTGAGAGGCTGCCCAGCGGTTTTGAACACAGCTAGCTGAGATCTCTGCACGTATTGTTTCCCTCCTTTTATGTCTGCTTTCTGTGGACTTTTAATTGCATTACTGTCCTTAATTTGTCCATAATGTGTCTGGTTTATATTCCTGGACTTTCATTTGCAGCCAGATTTTCATGGAAGATGTACTGAGAAGATTTAAAAGTATCAAGTAATAGCACCCTGCGTAATCTGAGTTGTATCCAGTGTCTTCTTGGTCAAGCCAGCATATGATCCACACAAATCGGGCTGCTTTTTCTTTATTGCTGTGTTTCAGGATGGGACTGCAGCGCATTTAACAGTTATAAATATGCCAGCTACCACGACTAAGTAAGTAACCAAGGAAGTTTACACGGATGAAAACATGCATCTCAAAGGTGACAGAAGTTGCTCTGCAAGATAACTTTATGCATTCTTGCTTTAAATCCGCATAGCCAGATTTCCATCCACACCCTTTTTTTCATGCTTTCCACTCCCTCTGCCGAGTTTTCCATTTGCAATTAGTTAGAAGGACAGCTTTTACCTCTGATTGCTTCCTTTCCACTCAATTATTGTTTGGCTGATGCAGCTGTCTGTCTTACTGTCTAGATGATTTAGAAATACAAATAGAGCACTTCCAGCTATTTTTCAGCCTAATGTTGTGCTTCTGGGGAGGGTGGGGAGCTTAAATCCCTGCATTCCTGGCCCTTCAGCTCTGTGACCAAGTGGGACCAAGTGACCAGCCTGTCTGTCCTCACTTCACAATCAGCCCTGCACTCCTCATCTCCTTTCCTGCATGCATGGCACCCCCTGCTCAGCGTTCACAAGATCCCCAAATATAACCATTTCTATGTATTCCTGCTGCTGGCCAGGGTGGAGGCCATGCTTGATGTTGAGCTCCTCTGGAAGGCCAGCATGCTGGTCCATCTGAGCTGTGGTTGCACTTTAGCTCTGCTCCATTTCTTTCCCCTTCAGCCTCACCGTAGGTTATGTTTTTTTCCCTGATGGGAAGAAGGCTGGGATTGAGTGGTCCAACGCCTCGCTGGCTGAGATGGCTGATGATGGTATTATCAGGGATGAATACAGAGTCAGTTTTACTGCTGGTAAGCTAAACACAGTTCTGAAAATATGCCTTGGCCAACGATGTTAGGCAATTTACAAAGCAGAGAGCTTTTTATTGCTCTTTACAAAAGCATAAGAAGAGAACCATAAGTAAAAATAGTAGAGCTTGTAATTTTTATAGATTAAAAAAGATTGAAGACTGGAGGCATTCTTCCTTTTTTACTTTTACTAAAGGTGGCAAATACTTTGATGTTTCTGCGAGGCTGGATAAGCAAGCTTGCCCTGTGGTGTATAATGGCCTGACTGGAAGTGGCGTTTTCCATGAGTGCATTGCAGATTTCCAGCTGAACGGGTTAACACAAGGCTGGGGCTTGGCTGAATTTTATTACAGGTAAAATAATGGTGGGCAAGAAGAGGTAGAGAATTCCCATTCTCTTCTGTTGACCCATGTGGCTACAGCTCCACACATAGCTGAAGTGTAAATGCACAGATTTTTTATTTTGTGTAAAGAAATGTTGTTCATTTAATGCTTAATAAGTTTATTACTTTGAATACATGTTATTTGAAAAAGAACAATTGCATGCACTTTGTGCATGCAAACAAACCTTAGGCATTTGTTCAGTTGTTACTTATACAGATTTATGTAGGTATTTATATAGGTCTCCATATAGGTTTATATGCCAGTGGAGGTTTTACTCTGGAGAGCACCTTTTTTAGGCACTCTTTCACATTTTAAATAGAATGAGTTCTCTACCCAAAACAGCAGGCTAACCATTTACGGAATGAAATTTGCTCACACAGCTATGTGTCAGACTAGAGAAAAACACAGATAAATGTTCAGAAAATCAATACAGGAATGCCTCTTCTAGGTGAAAGGGTTATATCGACAAAATACATGCTTTTCAGTCAGCTGCTGTTTCTCCTGACACAATTACCTCCATTTTTTACTGGAGCCTTTTCCCTGTTGAGTCTTTTCTCTCATAAAAAAGACAAGTTTGCTTGTTTACATTTAGATTGCCTTTTAAAATAAACACTGATAATTGGCTGTCAGAGCAGATGCCACGGATGACTTTCAGAAAATTGAGAGCTCAGCTCCTTCTGAAGAGCAGACACTTCTAAAGCATATGAAATAGGTCACTAAGCCCCAAAATGCACACTGAACTTGAAAAACTTGGCCTGTAGCTGCTGCCAGATACCTGTTTCACTCCCTTCATGGGCTGCTAAACTCTGCATTGTGGAGGAGAAGACCCTGCATGGAAAGCCTCAGGTACAACTCAAACAAGGCATGCTCTGTAGTTCCAGACTGTCCTGGAGATTTCTAGACCTACCCCAGGCAGGCTAAATTTGACAATTCTGACAAAATATGCCTGGTTCCTATCTCATATTTACTTCCTAATCAAAACCATGTCAGAAAATAAAAAGAGGGGGTCTGGTTCTTCCACCTTGCCACAGGATGCCAGCTCAGCATCTCTGTTCTTCTTGCAGGGATGAAGCCGCCCAGCTGATTCCGAATTTGCAGCTCGGTTCCAAAGCCAGTGGACCCAACCTTTCCTCCCAGCACCCTGTGAGCGACAGCTCTCCTCCGTGAGCTTTTTTCAGGCTTGTCCCAGTGGTATTAACAGGCAGCAGCTTTCAAGAAATGCTATTTCCTGCAAAATGCACGGTGTTGAGTATGGGACTCAAAATCACAGGAGGTCAAGGGTGTGAAAGGATTTGGAGGAAAAGAATTTGTGAGAGGATTTGGAGAAAAATGAGATACATTTTTACTTGTATCTCTTTTTACTTTTTACTCTTAGTGGTTGCTAACCGTGGTGGTCTGGAGGCAATTTAGAGGAAATTTCTGAACAGCTGACTGCAGAAAGTTTGCACAAGGAAGGATTGCTCTACGCTCTGTCTTTTGGTATTTTTCCTGAACTGCCGTCTGCTCCACACCGTGAAGACCAGGACATGGGGCTACATGGAACTCTCCCCCACATAGCAGTTCCTCTGTCCCTTCAGATTCGTTTTTGAAATAAAGCTCTATCTTTCTGAACTCTCTGGCTGTTATAGTCATTAAAACATGGGCATAAGTTGTTACAGGAAACTACACTGATTTGACAGTCTTGTCTGTAACTGCATGAGAAGTTGAAGAACTAGGAGAAAACGCATCTAAATGAGGTGTCCTCTAGGAAGAGCATTTATGTATAGGCTAATGAAATAAGTGATACAAACACATTTTCCCTTGTCTGAAGGGAAGCCAGGGTCTGGTAGTTCAATTACAATAACAAGCTGAATTTCTCATCATTCACTTGAGCTTAGATGCCGTATTCATCACAACATCCACGTTAGTCACTGGCCAAAGTAACCTACAGTCCATTCTCTACCCAGTTACATCTTGCCCTTATTTACTAAAAATTAAGTTTACTTATAATATGTCAAAACAAATAGTTACGTGGAAGATTATATATATATATAATATACATATACATTACATACATATTTTATTATCTGCTTCAGTTAACACTGAAGGAGAATTAAATAGATTTTAAGAAGACTTTCTCCTTTTCAAAAGAGTTTTTGCACTTATTACTACAGCAATGCTATAGCAGAAGAGGCATCCAGTGCTGGAATGTAAAATCATTGAGCCTATGTATACCACAGCAATGACTTGAAATTTGGGATGTGTTATTGAACAAAGGGTTGGAGGCAAATATGGCTTTTGTCATTTATTCAGCCCTCCAAGTTAGCAGTTTCTCAAGGTTGTGGTGCCATACTGGTGCAACTGGTGTCCGTGAGCTGCACCCCACACAGGTTTGGCCATGAAGCCCCTCCTTGCCCCCCGAGGCATTGGCTGTGTGTATGAAGCAGCCTGTGCCTCTTTTGGGACAGGCATTGATTCAGAGCTTTGGATCTTAGCCGGACTTCTCCGATAAATACATCTCTGGTTACAGTGGTATTAAGAAACACATTCTTGGGAGTCTTGCACAAATTTAAAGGTGTCTTAAATCTGTCTGTGAGCTGGAAGCTTCATTGCACTGAAACAGAGAGGTTCTAAATTATTCGAGACAATGGTACTTTGACAGAAGCAAAGGCCTTATGCCTCTTTTTACACATAAGAAATCAGTCAAATAGGTAATTTTAGAAAGGTTAGAAAAATAACAATGTTATACATCACAATTTGTTCCTACTAAGTATGTGGCTTTGTTTTGCTATGATCTCAGGAACATTTGCTACTTTTTCTGTGGAATTTTTATCATTTCTCCTTTTTGCATTTTTTTTTTTTTCTTTTTAGAATAAATCTAAAAATCTTTGGAGGTGTGCTTCTCTCAGAGAATGTAGATAATGAGAAAAATTGGGAATTGTTACGCTGGAGTGAGAATTGGAGGAATTGATGTAAAAAAAATCCCCGTCCAAGTCAAAAACTTAAACTCTATCTCATCATGCAAGATATTGGCTGTTTCTAGCTGGCAGTAATTGGACTACACCTAGGAATACTGTGGGGGACACAGCAGTTATCTCCCCCAAAACATCATCCCTGAAGTTTCTGTTCCAGCAGTAGAGGAGGTAGAGGAGGATGAAGATGCCTTCACTCTTCTCCTTCCATGCTTTTTACTTGTTTCTTTTGGTACCAGTGGATGGAGAATTAGAGTACTCCTGAGTTCAGTTTAGAAAAGTTCAAGCAGGGTACAGAAAATGATTAATAAAGTTTTGAGCTGGCAGGTTTATTTGCCAGGTGATGAACTACTGGTAAGGTATTTCAGCTTGAAGGACTGAAAAATTGACTGTTGGGGGTTTTCTCCATGGATTTCAAATTAGTTTATAGTGAGCTTGTGTCCAGGACACATGGAAGAACTTATTTAATTTAAAATAAATCTACCAAGCCCCACGCTTTGACCGTATGAAGTGGTCCTTCTCTTGTGGCTCCTTTCTTGGTGGAAAAATCCATCTTGGGAAATGCTTCTGCAGCCCAAAAGCATTAATTTTGAGCAAAAAGCAGTAAATGGAGGAAAATCCTGGCCAGAAGTGAAATGTAGCATACGATCTGCTCTCGTCCGGCACAAAGGGGGGCAGCTGGAGCCTCGTCGGGATGAGCTGCTCTCCAGCATCTGCGTTTCACACATCTGGGAGGAACCGAGCACCTGTAATTCCTGCTGCTGTCAATGGGCCAGTGCCTGACACGGCAAAATCCTTGCACAAAACGCTTGCACGTCCCACTGGAGCTTATGTGCATGTTAAATTTCAAGACTGAGGCACTTGTAACAAGGTCATTTAGAGGCTGTCAGCCCCAAACTAAGCATTTCCCATCAATCTGGCCCTGGCTACTGATGTCTAGAACGGTAAATATTTTACTAGGCTTATTTATTCTCCTTCCTTTTTTGCAGCCTTTCATGTATGCATAGATATAAAAGCCATTTGCAGCAATGCTGTATTTCACTGGTAAAAAGAAAGAAGAAAAAAAGTCTTTTTTTTTTTTTTTTTTTTTTGTTTGGATTTATGTCCTAGCTTTACAGTTGGTGAAGCAAGGTGACTGATTAACTGAAGCCCAGGGAGTTCCATAATTTATCAAAAAAAAATGCATACTATGGCCAAATTATCTCCGCAAAGCAACCAATTATTTCAAAAGTAGACTTTTCCCTCCATAAAAATGAGCTCAGCAGCCAAATGACTCAAAGACATTCCAGACTAAGTGACTGATAACCACCCACTCCCTTCTCCTATTTACTGGAACCCTTGTGCTCCCTCTTGTTTACCATAAAAAGCCACATTAGTCTTTCTCCATCCAAAATTGCTCTTCCCTAAATTGTGGCTTTTTTTATTATTGCTGTTTTCCTAACATGCTTAGACTAAGAGCTCAGGTGTCCAAAACAGGGCCTCCAAAGGCATCTGTTCTGGGGGGGAGTTGGGTCGTCCCCCCCTCCATTGGAGGGATTTTCCTTTCCTGGTTGAGGTTGTAATTAGTTACAGCATTGATTTTTGCTTTTATACAGCACAAAAACCTTCCTAAAAACACAGTGCAAGTGAAGTTCATTCTAATCTGGCCATAAAATTTTACGAGTGATGTAAATCAAAGGGAGGAGTGGCAGCTAATGCTCTGGAACAGTTGAGCCCTGTTCAGGCCTTCTCAATAGAATTAAATCCCTCCAGGAGCAATTAGCCTAACAAGCTGTTTGGTCCACTTATAAATAACGTCACCGATGGAGACGTCTGGAGGTGTCTGCTCTGTGTACAAGAGACTTTCCAAATATGCTGAGCAGTGAATGGCTTTTTTTTTTTTTTTTTTCCTTAATCCGCAGAAGGGGGTGGAGATGCTTATCTGACATGTCCCAGCAGCTTCGCTCACATATTTATCGTGTTTTCCAGGAAAGATATTGAGTGGAAAGTAGGAGTGCTATGCTCTTCTGCAGTGTCCTCTTATATATTGCTCGGTAGCTGCATGTGGGACAGCACGTCTTGAGTGCTGACCCCAAACGCTTTGGTCAGAGCAACTCAGAAATGGTCCCGTGCAGGATAAACCTGGGGCTGGTTCATGGCTGAGGTTCTTGTCACATCCCCTGTGACATCTGAGCCTGGTGAGGGACTTCTGGAGCAAGGCCACCCAGTTGGGAGAAGTGTTAGAACTGGGTTTGCAGATGGACGTTCATCGGATGTGATTTGAACAAGAGAATGTTGACAGAAGAGAAGGGCTGGTTGCAGCCCATGCTGTGCCAGCCCTGGGGGCTGGAGTGAAATTTTGCTTCTGCAGAACGAATCACCATCTGGAGAGGCTCAAAAAGGTGGAGATTTCTTTTGCATGTGACCAAGTGACTTTGGTTTCCACATTCATAGGCATCTCCGGCATATCCGGGCTCCCTCACAATGACTGACTTTTTGCCCTCCTTTTTTCCTTCTGCTTGAGAGCTGACCTTAGTTTTCCCATCCAGCTTTTAGTCCTGAAAGCTTTTTTTAGTTTCTCTCTTATTTTTTATTCCTTTATTGTCATCTGTTTGTCTTTTATTTTTTTCTAAAATACATTGTAAATTTATAGCCTTTGTGGTCTCATGACTATGGAGGAACCTTCTGTGGCACGCAGAGAGCTCACTCCATAAAACTGGCTTTATAAATTGTTAATTAGAAGTTTTCAATTGCAAGTATAAATAACCGCCCATATCCCTGTAAAGTTTGACTCTTCAAAAAAGGGCTGAAAGGGGATCTTGGCCAATCTTTGCCAAAGCAGGAACTCCAGCACTGGTGAAAAAACACCCACACAAGGAGAAGACAGCAGAAGATAATTACAGTAGTTTTAAGGTGGTGCCATTCACTACCAAAAATTGAGATTTTCAAATTCTTTTTTGTTTCTCGGAGTCTTGATCCTGTCTTTTAAGAAAAGACCAATTTAAACTCAGCAACCCAAACCATAATTTAAGGATTTTTAAGAAATTAACAAAATTATAAATGTTAAATTATACAGTAAAAAATAAAAATAAAAAAATCCCTGCTACTGCATGAGTGACCTGAATACCAATGAACACCATACAAATGAGTTTCTCCCAGACCTGGGATGAAGTGAGTGCTATAAAGAAGAGAACTATAATTTCCAAAACCTCTCAGTCTCAAATAGGAGGGAACATCACTTTTATAAGCAAATAAACCTCAGCCCAGACTCTGCTTTGGTTTCAACCCTCACGTGACTGTCACTTGAGCAAGCCCTGGTTCACCAAACCCAGCAAAATGTAATGTGTCAGGTGGCATGGAAGGATGAAGGGGATGGGAGAAGGATGAAAGCATTCGGTCTTATCCTGCTTGCACCTTGAAGGTCCAGAAACAACACATCTAGATAGGACTCTACAGCTCAGCTCAAGGAGGATGAAATATCCAGCTACCCAAAAAGCACAGGGCTGAGCAGCTGGGGCAGGAGCACCTGTGAACAATGTCACAGCTGAAGGCATGGTACCAAGCAAGGAGATGATGATGTATTTTTATTTTCTGCAGTCAATAAAAGTTAAAACATTTAGGTGTTTTTTTGTTTCTTTGTTTTAAACATGGATGCGTTTAAGTGTGTGAACAGTTCTCTTCAGTCAACATCTGTTGCATTCAAAAAAATTAGGCATTAGATATTTGCTACTGGTTCTGCGAAACATTTTCCTTGGAAAAGATCCTTTTTTTCCGTCTGCAAAATGGGCCAAATTATGCAAACTTAATACATTTTGATTAACTTTCTAACCCTTCCTTTGGGATGAAGCATGGGAAATTCCTCCAAGTAAAGGCTGGATAATCAGTTGATAAGCAATTCAAAAAAATAAAAATAAAAAAAAATTAGCGACCCCTAAATTTTAGGAATATTTAATCGTGTTTTGCAGAGATGAGGAGTGGGAAATGCTCTGAGGTTACACGATGTGCTGTGCTGCTAGTTGTCTTTACCAAAGCATCCAGAGCTCAATGTTTCCTTTCCCAGTCTTGTTTCTGCTGTTATTCTAAGGCATGTAGGCTTCTACCACATGTTTATAAGCTGATAAAACCATAATGCCAGGAATGTTTTCCTTCCTCTATTAGATTAACAAAATGAGTGACTTTTCAGATACAGCCTTGTTTACCACACTCTCCACACCAAAACAACAGTTGTGAATAAATGTCGTAACACAGAGAGGTGAGAAAATTGGAGTCGCTTGGCATCGATACAGTTGTAAGACTTATCTGTGCATCTCAGTGCTGATGAGAAATGTTCTGCTCTCCTGATGGTGTTCTCCTCGTGGGAGCCCCAGTATCGCCTCACTGCTTTTTGCTGGGCTGACAGAAGGGGTGACGCATTGCTTAGTCCAAATACCTAAGGATAAGTCCCATCAGACATGACTGGGTCCTTCTGCAGCTGTTTGTGGGCGATCTGGTCAATAGGACCAACAGCGTGATTTGCTGCCACGTGTTCATGGTGGAATTGCAGCAAGCCCGGCTGGGAAGAAATTTAGGCAGAAACTGAAAAAGGCATTTTTCTGAAGCTGGGACTGTGAAGGGTCTCACAACTCGCTGGTGAGCCTCTGTCTCTGGATATGGGGGACAGCCCAGTCCCTTTTATGAAGTACAGGAGTTCCTGGTACAGAGGCCCAGACCTAAGAAAATCCTCAGGTGAAAAATGCCTGACAACTACACACAGAGTCCATTTGTCACTTCCATGACAAGTTACTCTGGTGTTCATGCGGAGGTTGGCTAATTGTACATGTCAGGCAGCCTTGTGACTACATGGGGTTTGACTCGCATGAAGACAAGACAGCCACAGAAAACACTTTTCATAATATTTTAAATGATCTATAATGAGATTTTCCCAAAGCCATAAATACACTGCTCTTGATCTGGTGTGCACTTAGAGCAGCCATGTGCTGCATGAGGCTTTCAGAACAAATACCGACACAAAGGAGTTTTGGGGATGAGGAAGAGCCTTGAGCCATCAGAGCCAATTACACTAACTCCCAAAATACATAAAGCATTTCATGAAAGGAGATCAAAGTGCCTTTCATGGGAAGGAAGAGCTATGGTCTGTGTTTTACCCACGGGAAAACTCTAGAGAAGAAACTGTCTAGCCAATTCTATAGCAGCATTCTTTAGAAGTTAACCCGAGAGTTTGCTTTCCTTTCGTCGCAGCTTCCCTGTGGGCCCTCATGGCCTCTGGTGAGCTGTGCCCAGACCTACAGCAGCCTTTACATGTTCTGGGGTGGGACATGTGTCACAATCAAGCTATTTTTGCAGAGGTTGTATTGCATGTCCTGGATGGGAAATTATCGCCTTGGACTGTGGAGATCCCAGTGGTTATGAATAATCCCCCATTTCAAATGTCCACTTTGAATACTTCCTGATGGTAATAGCAAGTTTTTTTTCTTCAAATCTCTACTGTCTTTGGGTTTCATAGTGATGATTGGATCAGCTCAAGATGCAGTTGGCATTTTCTGGGTATTTAGTACAGCAACTTGCTCCTGGATGATTTGGTATTCTGGAAAGAATGGAGAAGCACTGAGTGATGATTAGCTCAATTATCCCTCATCTTAATGAACTGTGGATAAAATGTTCCTTAAACATTATTTCCGTGTTGTTACACTTGCCTCAGAGAGAAAATATTCATCACATGCCCTGTAGGATAATTGAAGTGCTATCTATGTGCTGCTCTGCAAGGGTGATGTGCAATGCAGCACCGATAATTATACAGTATTTTTGGAAGGATTACAGCTCAATAGTAATGATATAAATGTTTCTTGATCATCACTAGCAGGACATAGTGGCAAAGGATGCAAAATGCAAAAGAAGCCCAGCTCTGCACACAAGCAGGCATAAGATGATGTTCACAGGAATACTTCAGCTCTGCATATACATTTATCATCTCTTCCTTCAAAACTTGGTGGTTTTCCATGGACAAGCCAAGTAAACAGCAAATGTTTCTGCTGTGACAGGGCAAGTGGATGCTAATTGGGTTCATGGACTTCATCAGACTGAAACATCTGGTTCTTCCATTGTTCCAGTTTGAGTTTCCTTCACCAGGACCACTCTGGGCTGAACTCTTAGGACACTCATTTTGCTGTAAAAATACTCAGGAGTTACCAATAGGAGCTTACCAAAACCCAGAGCTGTACTTTGCCCAGTCTCTGCTGACTAAGGGGACTGGAAGTAGGAAGTTCTGGAAGTGGTTTTTTCTCAATGAAAAGAATACCAAAGCATTATTTGGAGACTCTTTCTGATTTTTTATTTTATATTTTTTAATTTAAATAATTTCTTGCTCACATGTATATGTTACATTTGTTTAAGCACTGTTTGCTGTGATTGTTCAGCAGTTTCTCATGGTGTCTGTGGCACTTCATTAGCTCACACCGACTGAGGAGCAAGGACCCGGGACAATTTTGTACAAGTGGATGGACAAACTTGTACAGGAGCAGGAAAGCACCCAGGTGTGTTCATTGCCTTCCATGTCAGCAGTTGTCACCTCTGGCAATGCAGTCCCACAGAAAATCATTTCTTCAGGTTGCGACCTTCTCCTTCTATGAGTTCAGGATGGTTTTGCTGTCTCTCCCCCTTCGGCGTGCTGGGACCTGCACTTCCAATTTGTCTTTTCGAACAACTCCGGAGGGTGTTTCCGGTAGGGTCTTGTCTCTTGAATTTGTTTCCCCTGTCTGATTCACAGAGACCAAGCTTGTTTGATCTCCCAGGGCCAGCATTTTCAGCAGCTCCCTGGGGCTCCATGAAAGGGGAGAAAGAAAGAAGAGTTCACATATGCTACACAGAAATCTCCATATTTTAAAGGGTATCCTGTATCCCTGCTGGAACTCTTTTAATGGTCCACAAATCAGGAAAAAAAAAAAAAAGGTCGAAAACCACACTTAAGGCATTCATTGTTCGAAGTCCAGATCTTTGGGGGGCCTCTGCCCTCATGAAGGCTCCACGGGGCCGTGATCTGAGGAAGTTGGTGCTGAGCACTGAGCCCCGCGACACTGCTCCCCGGGGCCTGCGGGTGCCCCGAGCCCACGCTCTCACACACCGTGTTTATCTTTCAGGGATCTGTTTCCATTTTCGGTAAAGGAAGCGAGGGAAAAGATTTCCAGGGAAGAATATTCAAAGGTATTAGCTATGGAGATTTATGCCCTGCTTTACGACAGCCGACGGGGATTTGGTGAAATAAGCGTTACAGGAGGTAAAGGTTTATTTTATTCCTCTTTGAGATTCGTGGGGTGGAGTTCTGCTGTCCTCGTGGCATTGTCTGATGAAATTTAATGATTAAAAAGGCTGGCCAAAGGCAAAAATGGTTGCTGGGCCTTTCAAAAGGCCTTTGTCTTGGTCTGAGGTCTGTGGTGAGCAAAAGCTGAGCTCCTCCCCACCTTTTCTCTGGGCCTTTTGCAGGCAGTTCAAGTTTCAAACCATAGCCTAAACTCAGTTTGACACAGTCACCAATATTCCATCTATGATTACGTGGCTTTTTTAGAGATCACCTTCACTTGGTAAAACCAGTGCTAATTCAGCATATTGCAGCTCCTGTACCCCTTAAGGCCCTTGATTCTTACCCTCTGCGAATTGCAGTCACTGTGACTAACAGAGAAAGTGAAGAGCTGCAAAAATAGTTTTGCTCTGTTTTTAAAAATAAGTTATTTAATTTGTTTCTTCTGTTTTACTCTTTGTTCACAGGATGCTAGAAGGAACCTATAGGTGCTGAGAATGGGGGCTTTTCAGGACAGAGATATATTTTGTGGGAATCATATACATAGACTGGATTTTGTCCTTCCTTTTACTCAGAAGAGCAGTTACTGAGGCTGAAGAAATAATATGCCTCAGGAAGTACATGATGGGACTGGCAAACAATATGGAACTTGAAGTTTAGGTAGACAGAAAGAAACACAATCATTTCTTGTGATGTTTTGAGAATAGATCCTCAAAATGTGCCCATTATCATGTATAAATACTTTCAGAACATATTTGTTCTACAAACTCTTCTTGGATGGGGATTTACATATAATAACGTTTGTGTGGTAAACATTTAGGAACTCTGCCTCCTGCTCAGTAACTAATTAAAGCAGAAATATTTGGCGATTATAGAAACAAAACTTAATGCCATTTGATTTCTGAATGTTGCGAATCAAAATGTACCATATGTGACTATTCTGCAACATGTGTAAAAAACAAATGTTTGTAAGGAATTCAGTATTAATGTTTCAATAATAAAGTTTTGCAAACTCTTAAAAATGTTGACAGTCTTGAAAGGTCAACAGCTTCTAGGGAATTCCCATTATTTCAGCAGAGAAATTGCTAAAGTAATAGCTTATTTGCTAAGACAGCATTTTTTTTTTTTTTTTTTTTGCAAACGTCCTGCAGCATATTAGAAGTCTCCAGTTAAAAACGATTAAAAAAAGGACTTGACACCTCCCCCAACTTGCAGTGCCACCATTGATTGACTAGTTACTTGATACTAGTTAAGATGATTTCACAAGGAAAAATAACTTTTCCCCTGGCTAGCTGTGAATGCCACGGGCAGCTTTCAGTGACCTGCTCCTTCAGGGTTGGCTTTATGATGTGCTGCTTTGTTCTGGTCCTAGAGAGCATCAAAACAAATCTTAAAGCTAATATTGCCTCTAAAGAAACTGCCCCAAAACTTGTAAAAATGTGTAATCAAGTGATGCATCCCAGAAACTGGGAATACTGAGTGATGTTTGCTCTCTTCCTTAGCTGCTTTCCTGAGCAACTGCTTGCTGTCACAAATCATTTGTTTTTCCCCTTTGGAGTTATTTCCCCGTCCCTTCTTCACATGTCTCGTCCGTCCTCTTCCTCCCAGCCGAGGAAGGCCAAAACCAGCTTGCTCCATAGGGGGCCCACAGGGGGGTCACCATGAGCTGATGAGGGAGTGTGAGCATCCAACCCACCCTGGAAAAATCCTGGTGCAATGAACAGAGGCCCCATATTTTGCTGCTCCCTCTGCATCCCAGTGACAGTCTCAGGCTGTGGTGGGCTGACCGTGGTGTGTTCAGACCATGCCTGGCTCCATGCTATGCTACAGGTACATACATGGAGAAGGACTGATAATTAAACCATTACCAAGTCTGTGGTTGTGAGGATCTCTAATGCCTCTTGCTGTTCTCCCTCCAAAGGTGCATGGGTGAGCAAAGCTAAACCCATCTCAAACACCCGTCTCGTTTCAACACAGAAGAGGAATTTGTGGAATATCCTGTGATTATACAGGGCTCTGGGGACCTCTCGTGGACAAACACATTTGTTTCCTCCATACTACTTGTTTGCATTAGAGATAGAGCATATTTATTTCCCAAGCTTTAACCCAGTTTGGCATCACTGGTGGCCCATTGTGACACAACAGCTGATCCTGGTCCTGTAGTGATGCTCAGGCCAATGATGCCTTGAATATTTTTGTCTACTTTCTTACTTTATCTTATTCTACAATTTTTAGAATACATTTTGTTTTAAATTATTATTATTATTATTTATTCTAAAGTGGTATAGGCAGTAAAATAATTCAGATTTATGTAGCTGCCATATTGCCCTTGATAAAAATGTTTTTGGGAGTTTCTGTGTATTTATATTTATATATATATGCCCTTTTTAGACAATACAGATGCTATAGGAGGACAAATTAAAACAGCAATACTAAATATTATTCCTGCACACTCATAGTCAAGTGGGCTGAATATATTGACTGTTTCTCACCATTTTTCGATGATTTTTTTTCCTCTGTCAAAAAGCAGAAAATTACCATCAGCCAGGGAGAAACATGGAGGCTACTGAGCATTTCTCAGGCTGGCAGGAAGAGTGTTAAATGGCTGAAAACCAGCAGTCTTAAAATAAATAAATTGGAACTTAAATTTTTATTTACTGATGATTTTCTTCAAAAAATGTCCCAGAGAAATGTGTTAGGCTGGGCCCTGAGAGATGCCTCCTGTGGGACAATTGTGTTGTCCCCAAATCCATGTGTACACCCTTCTGTCAGTACAGGGATAACTTTTGTTTTTTTCCAGAAGTTAGTCAAGTTTTCCACAATCCACCTCTTTTTTCAGTTCCATCGTGTCCTCACCAATGTGAATACTTGGTGACACTCAAAGTTTTCGCTTAACAAAAAGCAAAAGGAGAAGTGGTTGCTTTCTTCCTGACCCTGGCTTTGCATGGAAGTGCCATAAAACCAAAGGGAGACAAGAGGGTTTATATTAAGCAGATATAATTAAAAAGTGCACTCAGTTCTCAGTGCTTATCTTTGGCCCCTGTGAGTAGCTCACTGTGTGGAGCAAGTAATAAAAGCAAGGTAATTTTTCTTTTTAATATTGCAATAACTCTAAGCACTTTTAAGAGAAAATCTGCTGACAATTTTGGGCAGAAAGCAGCATTTCAAAATAAATTAAAATCTTGGCACAAAGCACCTGATTTCTCAGGAAAAAAAGTGCAATGTAGCAGAGAGCTGAAAACCAAACTAGCAGGACGTATTTCAGCTGAATACATTTTTATACATGCCAGGGGAAAAGCAAAGACTGGATTTTTATTTATTTATTTATTTATTAAAATATCTTTTCTGCTGGTTTGCTACAGGGAAAAGGACCCAGCAGTACTTTTTCATCGGCTATTGGCAAGTGGTGGCTGTGATTGTCGGGGCAAAATGCTAGTGGAGGAATTTGGAAGAACAGGATAAAGATGTTGGGGTTGAGAGCTAGCTCTCCTTTTCTGAAGGCACACTAGGAATTCTTTAAATACTGAGTTTTAAGCCTAAACCAAAACAAATTTATGACCACTGTTGGTCGATCAGGAACATAAAGAAAGGATTGGAAGTTCTGACACCCAGATTAAGCTAAAGGAACCACGGAGCACCCCCCAGCTTTACCTCTGCCAAAATGTTGCCTTTGACATGGTAGCACCAAAGGACTCTGATTCGCAAAGGCTCTCCCTTTTGCAGTCCTATGTATTGACCTTAGCCAGGCCAGATCTGGGTCCGTAATCCCAAATTCTTGCCCCATTTTGCTCTCTGTCTATGCATCAAGCTTTTTCATTTCACTTTGACAAACCACCAAGAAGTTTGGGTCTGGATATTATTTTTTGTGGTACATCTTATCGGCCAATTACTGTTTTAATTTAAATGTACAAGTGCCTATCTCTCCGTTCACAGTTATTCTGCCTGATATAAAACAATTGTTTGGTTACAGGCTTCATGAATCAATGTTATCACGACTCATGAAGTATCTTATTTGCTTTGTGATATGAGTGTTTAACGTATTTTTAAATTCTATTTTCTTGGTTTTTACTTTTATGTGCCATGAAAACCAGAGTGATCTCAGCAGGCTATTTTCCTGTTGTTAAGCCCTGAACCCTAATCTGAAGGAAACAAACCCAGCTCCTCTTATTTTCAAACAGATAAGATTTGCGAGGCTATTAATCACAGGTTCAAATGGCTACACTGGGAATTGAAAATGATATACAGTTTTATATAAAACTTGTCAACATTTATTACAGAGACGGACCATCCGTCCAGTGGGAGCCTTAGAAAGTCATTATGTGTCTGGTGTATGATAAAGAGCGATTTAACTGCATAAACAGCCATGACATCATGCTGAACTTACATGTTCTTTCATCTGCCCCTAAATGATACCGTTTCTTTTTGGCTATTACCCCAAGCTTTGATTTTGGATGGGGGAGTTGTTTCCCCTCCCGTGCATCATTTAATCTATCTATTTATACTTTTTTTTTTTTTTTTTTTAATAGAGTGAATTGCTGCTGTTGGTTTTATTTTTCTCAAAGATCTGAAAACACTTTCTGGCCAGATTCAGAGGCTTAGCTCCCGTGCTGGTGTAAATCAACATTATCCCCTTGAATTTGGCTTCCATCAGACAAGGATTTAGCTTGCGGTGTTTAATCTTGGTGAATTCGTACACAGGAAAACAAGAAATTACATCTTCTCACACATCAACAGACGCTGGTAGGAGCTGAAACCACTGAAAGAAGATAATTTTCAGAGTGCTTTATTACCTTTCTCAGCCTTGCTCTTCAGAGATTAAACCTATTTCAGGGGTGAATGATACTTGAAGGCTAACCAGCCCACTGGTTCTGCTGACAATTAATGACACAGAACGTACAAGGAGATGAATTTCTTCTTGCTCTGGCTGCCATAGCTGGAAGGGCTTTCAGCGTGCAGTGCCACATCACCATTACTCTGACAAAGTAGCTTAAAGCCCTGATAAATATCCCATCAAAATCTTCCAGTGACCATTTGGTGCTGAAATAAACTGGCACAACTGCTTGAAAAGAATGATTTATATATATATATTTATATATTTATATTTAATTTTTTATGTAGGTGCAGAGGTGCTTTGCAGAAGCCTGTGGTGGGCTGGGACCCCCTTCACACTTGCTGCCAAGGACTGTGCTGGAATAGCTGGTGATAAGATCACAGTATGCAGTGAATCCCCAAAGTGCCTTTGGAAAGGACAGACGATGGGAAACGAAGTGCTTTAAGTGCAGCCAGATCCCTGTCACAGGCTGGGGGAAAAAAGAAAAAGTGCTGAAACTGGTATTTGGGAAAAGTGGCCTCTGAACCATGGGAAAACACTTAGATTTGAGAAATTAAGCTATGTGGAGAGTGATAAATACAGCTTTTTGCAACTGGTGATGCTGCAGCCTTGAAATGGCAACTCTAGGGCTGCGGATGCTGAAAGGCAAAGATGCACTGCATCTGTCCGTGCCAGAAGTGAAACGGAGAAGCTGAGATAAAAGTCTTGACAAAGATTCCTCCATTTCCTTTCAGTGATTCCTCATTGCAGGAGGACAAAGTACAGGAAGACTGCTAGAGAAATGATAGATTTTCCCTCGTACATACAAAAAGGTTGCTGTTAGAAGAAGAGAGGGAAAGCTGTGTGTCAGATTTTTAATTTTTTATTTTTAAATCCTTTATCTAAAAAAATAGTCTCCTCTGAAAACTGGCCATTCTTTCCTTATGAGTACACTTTATTAAAGACTCTTTAAGCTACTGCTTACGTCACTTCTAAGTAGAGGTGGATGCTCAAGTCCAAGCTCTGAGAAGTGGATGTACAGAAGTCCCTCTGCTGTAACCATAGCACAGTACCCATAACTGTGTCAGCTTCAAACTGGTTGTTAGCTAAACATCAAAGTACACACCCTACATCTCAGAAGAGTTTTAAAGCCTGCCCTATGACTTCATATTGCCACAGCTAACTATATCTGACCTCCAGGTGTAAAACTAGCCCAAACTAGTGTCAAAATGACAGCAGAGTGGCTCTCTTCTGCAGGGTGGATATCCAGTGGAGATAATCCTCCCTGCAGCCATCAACTGAGTTTTTCCTGTTGTATCTGTTGTTAAAACATTATCCTTGCTGTTATTTGGATGAAGACATTTTCATGAGCAGGCTGCTCTTCAGGTCCCTGGAGGTCATGCATAGCTGAGATGGCTGTATCTGAGGATAACATTTTTCAGGGGAATAGGAGAGATTAGCATGAGTAAAGCATCTACAATTGGGTCTTATCACAGTCCACACACTGTGCTTAATGGGAAAAACATGTGTGTGGGAGGAGACTTTTTGTTGAGGCTTTCTCCATTAGAGTTTTAGTCTTACTATAGGTATTTTCCCCTGAAACGTGCATATAATTTTGAATTTGAAGGGTTTTTTTTAATGTAAAAGACAACTTGATTATGGGCTAAAGCTGATGCTGTAAAATGCTCTGCTCTTTGGTAGAAAAAAGGTTCACTGTTTATGCAATTCTAAATTCTTCCTTTTAAAATAAAATTTACAGCCTCCTGAAATGGCTTGCACAGACCTCCCAGGCTTTGATTTCTCGCAGAGTTTTTGAAATGCATATGAACCCTGAGACTGGTAACAGACTGAAATAATTACACTCAATGGTAGGTGTTAATGCCTTTGACATTGCCTGCCAGTTGTCTTCATGCTTGTGAGAAATTTATGCACCAACTACCCAGCGTTTTACTGCCAAACTGTATTCTTTCCATTCCTCTTAAGGATCACCCTCCATGCCATGAATCTGCTTGCTCATTTATCATACCAATTCTTCAAGTCAGATTTATTTCAAAGAAAAAACAAGGCGTGGGCTACAAAGCTGCTCACTTGCAGTGTGAGATGGGTTTCCAGAGGTTAACGCACCCCATGCGGACACGGCTCTGCCTCATGCAGTTGCTGTGCATTTATCACAGAGTAGGAGGAAAACTGGTGAAGAAATCTGGGATGTGCAGAAAATTCAGGCAGTGTGCTGAAAGGCAGCCTCCAGATCTTCCGATACTTGGATCTGGGAGGTCATCTGATGGCAGCAGCTTGGTAAACCTCTGCCCCTTGGTCTTCATGTTGGCTAGTGAAAATGTGGTCATTTTTCTGATCCCTTGGGTTAAACATTGGCTCTGCCCCTGCAAAACTTTGTTGGAGATGAGAAAATTCAGTGGAATAAAGTGGGCAAGCTCAGCTCTGTCAGCAAGCCTGGAGCTCACCTCTCCCTGCTCAGTCTTATAAAAGCCAAGCAGAAACTTCTCTCCACAAACCTTCTCCACCTCCATTTCCCATTTTACAGCATGATAATGCATTTGTTATCTCGGTGTTTAAAAACAAGACAACAAGAGGGGGCTGAAGGCCCTGTGCTGATGCACCTCAGTAAGTAAGAGCCGGATGGTGGCCCAAGGTGCGGCAGTGGGGGGCCCTCTATTGCTGCTCCACGTCAGGATGCATCACAGCACCTACCAGAAACAGATATGGCTGGGCTTTTACACCTGGGTGGGACCACATGCCCTCTCTGATGGCTAGAAGAGCCGTGCCAAAAAGCCCTGACACGAAACGATATGATTTCACCACCCTTTTGTTTCCTGGCACGTGGTTTTGTGTGCTGTGGGGCGGGAGCACGTTTGACCTCTGTGCACCAGGCGATTTTAATTCTCTTCTCAGGGCTCTCATAGAGGATTTGCTTCCAAAAGGCAAATGTGCAGCTGCACTGGAGTCATCTCCATTTTGATCATCTAAATAGGGGCAGGGAAGTGGAGTGCTCACTTCCAGTAAGTGATTTTGCAGGGAAGCTTCTTCATGCATGTAATTGGCCTTCAACATAGAAAAGGGACTTCCATTTGAGAAGTTGGGGCTTGAGGAGGTTTTACATTGCAGCCTGATTTCAGCAGAGCTGAAAAAGTTGGTTTTTAGCCCGTGAAAACCAGCCCTAAGGGGCGGCAGCATCTGCCATTACCTTGTGCTGGACTGCAGAGAGCAGCACGAGGCACTGATATCTCTGGAGGAAACGTTGACTTGTGCTGGGCAGATTGGTCTGGATTTTATTTTTCCAGGTGGTCGTGGAAGACGCTGGTTTTGTACATTGTGGTGATGAAGGCAGCAATTTTCCTATCAGGTTCTGACTTGTTAAACTCTTATGGGTGATACTGAGGAGACCAAGACGATTTGAACACCTAAATAATTATAATTATCTGCAGCCAACACACCGGTCTGTCGGTGCTGAAATGGGAAGCGTTGAGTGAGAACTGAGCGACAAGTAGCAAAAAAAAGGAGACATAGAGAAGGAGGAGTAACATCTCCACACTTTCCATATTTCCCCGAAAGGATTTGTTGGGCATATGCAAGTGTCCCATAAAGCAGCATCTGCAGCCCACATTTAGGGCTCTGGTGCATTTGAGGACGGGCTGTGCCGGAGCTGTGTGCAGCTTATGCAGACTGCATGCAGGGCTGGAAAACAAATACAGCACGATGGAGCTTTTGTCACCTTCCACGAGCATTTCACTGACTGCTGTGCTCATTGGTGACATCTCGTTTTAACTATTAGCTTAAAAAATGTGATGCCATGGGCACCTTGTAGGTCATGTTCTGCTCTCCCTGTGTACACTGGTTTTATTCTCTCTCTTTTTTCTTCCTAAACAGAGACTTTTCTAATCACCCTAGAACACAGATATTTCAGCTGCTCCTAACATTCATGTACCAGAGGTAACCCAAACAATGTTTTTGTGGAGCATTTCCCAAACTATCAATTGAAGTCCAATAATATTGACAACATTTATTTCATAGCTCTTGTTTTTAAATTTATTGGTTTGAGGAACATGAAGATCAGTGGAAAGCTGTGCTTCTCTTGAACCAGGGAACTTGGAAGAGTTTTGCTAAAACAGTAGGTACTTTAACAATGTTTTCAGCTACATGCCATCAAATAGCGTGGCTAAACAGGGAAATGGCCAGACCTTTGAACTAATCTTTGTGGCTCCTCATCACTCACTTCTGTGCAGAGCTCTCTCACAATAACGATCCTGGATAGAAAGGCAGGAGACATTTAAAATATGAGCGGTGTTTCCTGCCAGCTGATCTCAAAGAAATGGTAAATGATCCTACATCTAGACAGAACTGTGGGTCATATCCTTTTATTTTCATTAATACCTTAATTTGAGGGTAAACCGTGAGGAGGTCCTTTGGCTTAGAGCTCTGCAGAGGATACTATGCAGATGAAACCTCGCTATGGGTTGAAAGAGATCCTGTGGACCAAAAGCCATGGGATTTAGGTTAAAAAATGAGAGCTATCCTCAGGCTCATTTATCTCCCCCTTCAGTGAAAGTGCCACAAGGACTGGGTTCCTTTGAAGTCTGAGCTGAGAGAGGAGTGGGGAGGCAGGTACCTGGGGGAAGGCAGCTCTCCAAAGAGCGGTCTCTGCTGAATTAAGAACAAAAAAGCAATGGGGTGAGCCGGTGAGCAACAGCTATTTTTGGACACGAGGCCCAGCAGGTGGTCAAACAGCAGAGAGGTCTCCAGACCTCCCACCTTACTGTGCAGGAAGCTTGTGTAGAAAACCACAGCGTCCTGGCGTCCACCTTCCACCTCCTCTTCCAACTTAGCCCCAGGCTCCCGGTAAGCCTTCCTGGCTGAAAAGCACCCAGAATATTAGAAAATTAGGCAGACCCTGTGTTTCCAGTCTTCATCGTGATATGCAGGAGGTCTGAGGGTCCTTTTTTGGCAAGTGGTAGCTGGAGGTAGGTGGGTGTTTTGGGTCCAGGTGTTGGCCGGGGGTAGGAGACAGCATCTCTGTGTTTGCCACGAGATAACCAGCTCTTGCAGGCTAGCAGGGCTGAGCCCAGAGCAGCAGCCTGCACTGCCGTGACTTGTTTCCTCTTGCAGATTAAAAGCCCTTTCTATAACCTCAGCAACACCCTCTGCCAGGAGCATTGTTTTGGAGAGCGCCGTAGATGCTGCCCATTAAACAGCAATTAGTCTGCGCTGGATGCACAGCCCGCTCTCTCCCCCAGACGGCTGGTTATTAAGATATTTATGGTTAATATGAATTTCCCCTGTCATAAATCACCGGCCTTTATACCTGCAGGGAAGTTCAGGCAATCAGCGACCCCGCTCCGCTGGCCCGGCCAACGAGCACTGTCTTGTAAAATAAAGATCGTAACAACTTATCGTCGCCGTCAAAACAACAGGAGAGGGAAAAATCCCAGTGCTGGTATCTGATAACGTGCTGTAATCAAGCGCTTGCATATCCTCTTCGAGGAGGCTGGTAAATGGAAAGTTACACGGCTTCATTTTTCACGCCGTGACTTCTGGCCGAGGAGCCAGAGCCTGTTGCAATTAGCTGGGTGGGAGGACGGAGGAGCAGGGACGTGGAGAGCCGAGCAGCTTGCAGGAGCCAGCCTGGGGAGGGCTGTGTGCTCCTCGCCCACGTGGGGAGATAGGGAAAATGCCAGCTTCTGCAGGGAGCTGGGAAACACCCTCTGGGATGTGCTGCTGTAGGTGTTGCAAGCAGGAGTTATTCCCAACCCAAGGCTGTTGTGAGATGAGCGCACATTTTCTATGTAGTTTGAGTACTTAAAAAACTTGTGTTATACATGTATCTCAAAATAAACCCTCTTTGCTGTTATTAGGCATGTACACATCACATTGGTTTGCTCTTGTGGTTGACATTTGGGTGACTGGGGGTTTAAGATCGACGTGAAAGCATGCCGGGTGTTTTTACCTTTGGGGCCGATCTCATGCTTGCCCCGTGACTTTGGTGTTATCAGAAATTCCTGTTCTTTGCAAATGTTAGCTTATGGCTGTTTTAGTACCAGCCAAACAGCGTGCCTCTGAGAGTTCACCCAATGAGCGAGGGATAGAAAAATCAGCTCTTGAGGTTTCCTGCTGAGTACCCAGCGGTGGCTTCAGCTGTCTGGGGAGAGCGTGGATGTGCAATGTCAGTAGATGGCACTATTTTATACTTTATGAGGACAGTACAGGTAGGGAGCGAGTGGCAAAGCTCAGGAGAGGTTGCAAACACCGGTCTCTTCTCTTTCTCAATGCAAAAATGCTCCAGCAAACCCAGCACCAAAGAGGTGAGGGGTTTGCTCCATGCAGCTGCCCCTCGTTCCTCTTGCACCGAGCCTTTTGCACAGGCTCCGGATGAAGGATGGTCTCTGGCATTTACAGGTCTCATTATGGGATGATAAGCTCCCATTCCTGCGAGATGAATTTGTGTGTTTATTAAACATCTCTAAACTAATTATACTCAGAAAATATCCTTAAACCACTACATATGGTCTCGTGTGCTGGCCCCAGGCAGCAGCGAATATTAGCATCAAAACTGGTAGGAGGGTCTTCTACCACAAAATTGCTAAAACTGGGATAAAAAGGGTGAAGCTTACTCCTCTGAGACTCAAAGTTATTAACAGAGTGGCTAAAATCAGCTTTGTATTATTATAATTTATTTATTTATTTATTTTATTCAGCTGTGCTGGGCTAAAAGATCTTTAATGTAAAATGGCTCCGTGTATTCCATACCTGGGCATAAAGTCTTCTGTGATTAATACAGACAAACCGTGCAAAGTAGAGGAGGGAAGAAACATACAAAATTGGGCAAAATAGGGCCTTTCTTGTATTGATTGCAAAGGAGAAACAAAGCCAACCAAGGGACTGACTCTGCCATTTGGTGTCGTTTCTTTGGAGTTGCCCCGGGTTTATTTTGGAGGCTTTAAAGGTCAGAGAGTTCAAAGTTCAAAAATGCTCGTCAGAGTTAACATATATTTTGCCTTTAAGTAAAAAAAAAAAAAAAAAGGAATCTGTCCTTCACTGCTAAATCCCTTACATTAGGAATTCCTGTCATCCTCTGAGGGTGACGTTTTTATTCCCTTTAGTAACTGATTTTTTTTTTTCCCTTTCCCCAAGGCCTCCCTTGTTTTAATTCTTGCCGTTTATTACTTTCCTTTTGATTTGACATCTTGCGTGCTGCTCTGTTCCTTCATCCCTACATTGTCGCCTTTGCTGTACTGAAAACACACAGGAGACGTGCCTAAAGAGCAGTAAAACTTGCTGGTCTTTGCTAACGCTGGTCAGCAGCAAGACCGAAACGTGCTCATTTATACACAAGCCGTTTCCCCCTCTCTGCCCTCCCGCTCGTTCCCTTTCGGTTGCTGCTGCTGCAACGCTAGATTTGCAAAAACCCCTGACTACTATACTGTTTTTATCTTGGGGAACATCTAAATCACTTAGAAGTCTGTTGGCTGAACTCAATAAATAAATAGCCGAGAGCTCGCTGGTAGCGGTGAGTTATGGCTCTTCTGTCACTGCTGCGCGGGGCCGTGCACAGCAGCTGCGCTGACAGCCAGCCCGCCATTGGCACATGTTCCTTCTAAGCCAGCTCAGAAGAATCAAAGCAGTGTTCTCCACGTCGGGGAGCAGGGGGTTGTTGAAACGATCCAGGTAATAGTTACCAGGATTTGTCCGTGGGCCCATCTTGCTGCACGTTCCCATCACGGGTCAGAAATAAATGCCCTCTGGTCCCCACCAGGGCTGGATCCTGCTCTTTTCTTTCCCCACTGGACTTGCACAGAGCTGGACGGATGGTACTGAAGGAGAAGAAGGGATTGCTTGTGTTGAAATGCAGAGAAAAAGAGCCGTCGGTGCTCCCGTGCTGCTCAGCGGCGCGCAAGGAGATGGATGGGCTCAGCCGAGCTTGCGACCCCGCTCTGATTTATGAGAAATCAGCTGCTATCGAGATCACCTCCAAGCAATTGGCAGAGCCCAAACTGACCCATAAAGCAAGCAGTGCCCTGTCCTGCCAGGGAAATAAAGCCAGCTTCATGAAAAAAAGGAAAGTCAAGCCATGCCCAATGCTCTCAATTGCTTTCTGTGTCTCTGTACGTGTATGTATATAGTCCTCTAGATGAAAAAGTCAGTACAGATATTGTTGTTCTGCCCATAGCATAAAGGAAGCATAACAAACACTCTTCACAGGAACTGCATACACAAGCAGATTGTATAAAAACAGGTAGGATTTCTATCCTGGCACATGCACTGCACGTGTCAGCTATATCATATCTTACAAGTGATGACAGACAAGTCTCTATAGGGCAGAGATCTGGTGCATTGTGCATTGTATGGAAAGTACTCGACATCCGTGATCGAAGGAAACTAACTCTCATAATATTATTCACTTGTCCTCTCCATACTGGTTAAACAACCCTTAATTTTTAGTTATCTCCATTTTGAATATGTTTTAAGTGCCACTGCACAGTAATGGTTTGGGTTTTGAAAATATTCTGCATCTGTTGCCTTGCGTAAAGCATGCTAAGATTTTATTTTTTATTTTATTTTTAAATTCAGGTTAGTAGCCTGATGCTGTCCTTTTCTCAAATTTTTACAAAGCTTTCAGTTTTAGGTTCATTTCCAGTTTCTTTTATTACGACCTCATAGAGTATTTACAATATTTCATTATATTTTAAACCAAAAGTACTGAGAGAAGTGGTTTAAATAAAAATGCCCACAATTTTCCTGTTCCCTTGTCACTGTCTGAAAACCTTATCAGAGTTCCTCATTACTTTAATGGTATAGGATTAAGGATAATGAAGAAACATTTAGGGCTCTGCAGATCACTTTGATTTCATTGTATAATGTAACAGCACTTCTCCTTGATTTACTGCTCAGTTGTTTGAAATAGCTTATGGTATTTATCAGCCTTGGAGGAAAATCTGTTTCCTTCAACAACTAACTAACTACACAGCCTAAAGTTGCGTAACTCTTTTCTTCTAGTCTTTTTTTTTTTTTTTTTTTTTTTTTTTCCCAGAACATTTATGGATGAGAAATAATGAAAAATAATGAAAAATAATGAAATCCCTTCCCTGGATCCTATCTTGATGCTTAGTGAATGAAAGATGAGTATTTTCCTTGCAAATTTTCTTACAAATGTTTTATTTTCTAGACTTTTCCCCCTTTTTTGGTGATTACAGCAAAGATTGCAGTTTATTGTAAAATTAAGTTTACTTCAATATGTTTGATAATTTTATTCACTCAGTTTGATATTCATTTTTCATTTGGTTTTGTTTGGATCTGTTTTCCTTATTGCCCGCATGGGTTTCTCAGTTTCCTCACCAAGGGGGATGTTACTCAAGTTAAAAAGAAAAATGTTTTGAAATAAAACCCTCACAATTCAACCAGCACAATAACATTTCTGACTATTACAATGCCAATAACGTAAAATAAAAAATCAAAAGAACAACCAAATCACCCATACATTTAAAAAAAAAAAAAAAAAGTTGCAATTTTCGTGACAATTCTGATCTTTCAGCTTTTCCTGTTCACCAGCTGTTAAAGAAAGAGTCATTTCTCCATAGATTCTCCAACTTCTGTATAAATGGTGCAGAAAGATGCCCTGCCTGGAGGTGTGTATGGTCACCTAAAGCCAAAAGGGGTGACTTCTAGGTTTATATTTCTCATCACCTCCCAGCATTTCCCATCCCTGCTCCCAGCAGCGTGCTAGCATCATGTTGGAGGTGATCTAGTAAGCTCCTTAAAGTGATTTAACAATTGCAGATTAAAATAATGTGGCTGTGGTTTTGCTTTTACTACAAGGAGGTGAGTGTGAATCAGGAATGAGGAATTGGCCGTGACATAACTGTGGTTGCAAAAAATGAATGCTGTGGGATGTCCCCACCCATGAAGGGCTGATCAAGCCAACATCTCGGGAGCTGGAGAGGTCTGAGTGGAGGTGGGGACAGGGCACCAAGAAATCCAGGCAGACCCCTGACACCTGGAAAGTGGTGAATATTGCTAATAAAGCAGGTATGTCCTAGCAGGCATGAAGGATTTGGTACGGAGGAGAGAGAGAGAAAAATTTGCCGTTGGCTTTGATTTGCTCTCCGTGATGCTGAAGGGATGCTGGACAACCTCAGTCCATTTGCTTAATGGGTGTTAAAAAACCCTCTGTATCCAAATTGCTTGGGAAAAGCATCCCTCATTAAGTCCTGTGAACTACCAGAGAGAAAAACATAGTGAAACAACCTGAAGGTGGTTAAAGCACAGCTGCTAACAGTGATTTGGCAGTCTGTCACCTGGGCAAGATGCGATAAGAAACAGCAGCTATTGATAAAAGGCATCATAGGCATCTCATGACAATTTTTTCCCCTGAAAACCAAACACAGGACATGTTTTTACATCCAGTGAGAGTGCTGTCAAAAGCACATAAACAATGGAAGAGCCCACGAGCTACTCTGAGTCTAGTTTTGTGAGGCTTTGAGAAGTTTAATCCCATGTCTGTAGTCTGGGAGTCTCTTTGCTGGATTCCCTGAGTTCGGATTAGCAGCTATTCATTTCTAGCTATTTGCTTTTCAGATTTTCAATGGTTTCTGTTTAATATCCCTCACTTTGCAAGAAGAGAAGTAGCTACAAACCATAATATATAATCTGTACATTATACCAGCAGGATAATCCTATATGACGATTGGGAGATAACAATATACTTCAGGACTTAGGGAATCACAGAACAATTTTGCTGTGTAACCAGTGCTACCAAAACCTCTCTCCAAACATTTTTTTTTTTGAGGGAGGGGGAGTAGAAAGAGGGAGAGATTTCAAGCTAATTCTTTCCATCTGGGCTTCATTTATGGATTATGTGGGAAAAGGCGAGATTAATGCAGAAGAGGAATGAGCAAGCATTAATTTGCCATCTGCGGATGTAAACAGGAAGCCCAACGCGTTGTGCCTTAATACGTGCTTATTGGTTTAGTGAGGAAAGATGAGTTGACGCCACGGGTCTTATGCTGAAAATATTTTAGTAAATTCTAATAAGACATTATAAACAAACGTCCATCCAAAGCTTTTCCAAAAATGGGAAAATAACATTGTCCTTGGATACAAGAGCAGCTGATAGGAGGGAAAAAATCCTTTGAATGAATTTGGCAAGAAAATCTCACTTGTTTGAGATTATTTTTCTTGAAGTTTGACATTAAAAGAAAAAAAAATTCTTCGAATTGAGCATGTAAATGAACCCCCATGTTCAACTTCTGAGCATCTGCTGCTCCTTTTAGAACACAATAATTGGCCTCGAGATCTGACAATGCTTTTAAAACATAAGTTTATGAATAATCCTCTTGTGCTGTGATGGCTGAGTGAAAGAGGGATGATTTTCTCCCCTGGCCTTTTTCTTTGCATTTCCCATGTATTCATTAAGCTGGCCGGGACCACCTACGTGCAAGGAAAGCCGGAGGTCTCCCTGCTTTGCTCTCAGGTGACGGGAGCCCATCTCTTTCCACGGTTTCACTCCCTGCAATATATATCCCCACCTTTCCTGAGCACATTTCCCTGGGGAAGTGGAAGCGGGGTGGCTGAGCAGAGATGACACCAGTTCTGCTTTCCTGAACCCTGTGGCTCCGTTCCCACTTTCCCCTCCAGTGTCTGGGATGGCTGCTCCAGCCCCGTAGCCCCACTGAAACACCACAATGCCGCTCCCCATCATCAGCACACATGCTAAAAAAAGCCTGCATCACACTGGGTTTGCTCCTGGGTTATCCAAAGGATGTTTTTTGCCTTCTAACTTTGTGCTGATCACTGTCTCCTTGTCCCAGCGCGGTTCATAAATCCTCTCATGGAGAAACACTCAGCTTTCTGCAGACAATAGAGTCTTTCAGGCCAGGAGTGTTTATTTGCTGTCCCTGATTCGAGACAGTGATCAGGACTGTGGACAATAAATGTCGAGCCCTGACATTCGCAGTTTTATACAAAGATCAGTTGAAAAATTAGGGCAGGTTGCTCTTATGGCTGCTCCCTCCTCGTGTTAGCCCCACTGGTTTGCTGGGGACATGGGCAGTCCCATCCGTTGTCCAGCAAGCTAAGCAGGGTAGGATGCCCCTTGCACTTCAGTGGGGTACCCTTCCTTCACCCCCATGCACTCCACATTGCTCCCTGCCCAGGAGTCAGCTGCAGGGAAGTGTTTCATGCACAGCAAAATTTCATTGTTAGGAACATATGAGGCTCCATAAGACTGCTAGAATCCCAGAAAGCTAGAAGATAACTCATATAAACCTCAGAGCAGCCTCCTTTCCTCTCAATATCCCATAATTATCCTCAATATTCATATTTTTTCAAGTACATATGTGCACGTGTATGTACTCATATAACGATAATTGAAGGGTTTTATAAATTTCCATTCCTGTCTAATGACTTTTTACAGGCAATGCAATTACCTGTTCTTTTTATTGTTATTATAATGATTCAAACATGAATACCCCAAAAGTTTAGTCCAGCTAAAGAAATGGCTGCTGTAAAATTCTATATATATTTGGTCCACATAGCTTTAAATTAATCCATTTTTATTAGGGTGTTTGGCAAAAAAATTAATCGGAAACTGAGTCCAAACAGATTAGGATTTATTGCAACTCTGTAACTCTGCAGAGTAACTTGATGGATTTAAACCATTTTTACAATAAAAAATAATAATAAAGCAAACAAATTATCCTGGCTTAAAAGCTGGAAAACCATTCTCCCTTCTCGTGCTCTGCAATTTGAACCAGCTGAGATGATAAACTCCAACTCTCGAGTCTTTTCAGCAAGGAAGACTGATGAACTCTGACCAGGCGGCATTTGGGAACTGGGCTCTCCGCAGCTGTGAGGTCTCCCCACGTCCCCGCAGATGCCGCTCAGCGTCACAGCACAGCTCCCCCAGGACCCGCGGCCGAGCAGCCGGATGCTCTGCGGGCAGCACCTCGGGCTGGGAGGGCGGTCGTGGATTGCTTTTTTCCAGGGGGGTCGTTAATCAAATGTGCGGCAAGGCATCGAAGCTTAGCAATAAGCACTCTAAGCCTCAAGGGTCTAAACTACTCCTTCCCAAATTCTGTAAATACGACATAATTTTGTGTCCCTTCTGTTTCCTTGGGGTCTTTTGTGTTCTTTTCTTTGTGCGGAAAAGCAAACCCAGTTAAAGCAAGGAGAGGTCCTGTAATTTCTGGTGCCTGTCCGTGTCCCGCCCCGATGAAAGCTCTTCCTGGAGGTAAGTCAGCAGTGCAGAGGACTCCCAGCACTGCCTGTGGTCGCAACGGGCTGGACAAGTGTTAATTAATCCTCTGCTCCTTTGGAGGAATGTTTTCCAAGACTCATTTTACACGCTTTAAATCAAAGCACAGAGAGTTTCCTTTGTATGCTTTGATAAATGCTTTCTTATTATTTATATTACCATGGTGTTCAGAGGCCTCAGGAGAGATCGGGGCCCTATTGCAATAGGTGCTTTACAAAACCCCTCTGCGCAACTGACAGTTTAAACAGATAAGGCAAAAATCAGAGAGAGGGAAATACACGGAAGTGACTTTTCAAAAATATAGTGAGGCTGGGAGCAGATCTCTGTCCCTATCAACTTGGTCACCTCATGGTCAAACTAAGACAAGATCCAGGTGGCAGAGGCATATGAGTTTGTGACCATAATGCCTCCAGGAAAATCGTTCCTCTTCCTCAGATGTTGGCTTCAATGCTTCATTGGAAACCTCTCTGGGGAAAACCAGGTCTTGCAGCAGTGTTCAGTGTGAGATGAAATTCAGGATCTTCAGGGACAGAGCATGTGGGCATAGTGAGGAAGGAGAAATGATTTTACAGCAAACTGGGAGCCACCCTGCTCACCACGTTCCCCTGAATCTCTCATTTAAGCAGATCTTCAGGACTATAGCACCTTTCATCCAATTCATTTAGGTTCACTTTATGGATTTTTCCACCTCAGGAGAAGTAGGAAACATTTTCCATGCTCCCTGGAGAGTCCTTCAGCCAGTAAATGGTCACACAGCTTCTTCTTGCCCAAAGGCAGCTGCCTGTCCCTTGTCTGCAGCAGTGTGACTTGGACTGCCTCATGCTGCAACTGCTTTCTGCTGCGCAAACGAGCGAATCCAGTCACTCAGACCTCACTGGGGATCTGGTCTTCATAAAGGAGCACAGGGTCATTTATAATAACTGGAAGGGGCTGACCCGCATGCAATATGTGAAATCCCAGTGTACATGTACATCTGGCCATCCTGGTTTTTTAAATGATGCATTTTCCTCCTTCCCCCCGCCACGTTGTCCATTATTCTGATCAGTGTGGACAAGACAAATAGCACCACACACCAATGTGTCTCTGTCAGAGGACGGAAGCGGTAACGAATGCTGCAAATCCCTTCTCAGAAGTCACTGTTGACCTTACTACTAACACAGACGTTTCTGATTCAAGAGGCGACTCCCCCTGTGCTCCATGAGTTCACAATTCCTGTATTTGCTTGGTTATTTTTCTTTATCTCCCTGCTTTTTCTGCTAACTTCTTCCATCAGCAATGGCCATCACTCACTGGGTCAGCCCAAGCCATCCTGAATCGGAGCATTGGCAGCACTTCGCTTATTAGTCAGCCAACTCATGGGATCCTGGCAACCTTTTTCTCTTTATAAGGATAGGGTCCAAGCTGCTCTTTGATGTTGTCAAACCATGACTTCCACTGGTCTCCCTGCTGATTTCTTTGCTCTTTCTCCCTGGGAGTAGAAAGCCACAGGGAAGCATTTAGTGTTGTATCAGGCATCGCGCCAATCTGGTTTCAAGTCTTTGTTACTGTGCGGAGCAGACAGCCTGTCCAGTCCTGGATCTATAAGAGGGATGCTTTCATCTTATAAGAATGTTCTGTGTTTCTGTTGTTCAGGTTGTTCCACCTATCGAGCCCATCCAGGCAACCTCTGTAACAGTCAGTCTTCCTGAAATCCAAATAACAAAAATCTAAGTCAAACACAGAGTTCAAAGTTTACCCAGAATTTATGTTTTATGGATTCAGAAACATAGAGGACAAAGTGAAATCTGCATTTCTGATGGGGTATTGATTTATTTCTACTCCATTTGCCTCCTAAGGCTTGAAAATATGTGGACAAAAAGGAGTCATTCTCCATATCTGAGGCAACACAAGTGAAATTCTGGCCCTTATTAAAGTCAATGGCAAAACTCCCATTGACTATGGTGGGGCCAGCATTTCACCCCATGATTTCTCATCTTGCTTTATTTTATTGACCTTTCTCGTGAATACTAGCGAAATGCAAATATTTTTTTCCAGCACAAGTCTTTGTACTCTATGAACTCTGCTGGATCCAAAGTACTTCATATGTATATAAGAAAAACAGTCGAAAACAAAAGAGAGAACTGTGCAAATAATGATCTCCACAATCTATAAAAAATGGTCACATTCAATAACATATAGTGGTTTAAATGGTCAGAATAAATAAAAGAGGACTAATGTTTGTACCATGAAGAGCATTCTTAAGCCTGGATGGTGTGGACCACACTTCTTGGGAATGCCAATCACCTCAGCTGGGCTCTGTGGTGACCATGAAGTCACAGACACTTTAATATCATCAGAGAGTGTACAAAGCTGAAGGAATCCGTCACTTCTGAGCTGAGGAAATGGAGGAGGATTCCATTCCTTCGGCTTTATTTTGGTGAACTCTTCACACTGGAAAAAATGGATATTTCTTTCTCTGTGGGTTCAGCCTTAACATGGAGTGAATAAAAACAGCTGATTTCAGAGACAAAGAATTACCTTTCTTGCTTTCTCCCAAAGTCTTGTCTCATCCTTCAAATACTTTAGAATAATCCCCTCTGCTTTGCCACTATGAATCCAGGAAAACCTCACATTTCATGAAATTATTTTGTTGTTTTGTGGAAAAGCTTACTTGCAGTACAGAATTGTCAATGCTCTTTTACACATTTCATAGAACCCATCCCACATGCACCAACCCCAAATTTTCATTACAAACTTTACAACCAGGATCCAATGTAGTATGAAAGGGCTGTGATGTACCAGGTACTCAGGCAGTGCAACTGGAAGAGACCTTCAATCAGTATGGAAATGATAGGTATTTGCAATCAGTTAGCACTGTTTAGACAGTCATGAAAACAGTAAAAGGAGGAGAACCTCAATAAAACGTTCTTGGTTTTACAACAAGCAAACAGAGGCACAAGAAGCTATGTAAGCGGCAAGTGAATTAAAGCAGCTGTGGTGGAAAAAAAAAACAACAGAACTCTCGACTCCTAAAGCTGACATGGTATTATACCCAACACCTCAATATGATAGAGAAGGCAGAAAAGACAAAAGCCCAATAGTTTGGATACTTTGATATTGTTCCCAGTGCAGAATAAGAGCAGAAAGCTCCCAGTTCAGTCTCCATTTTCATCCACTGCCCTGGTGCTTTTCAGCACTTAAATCCACAATCAATCTCACTTTTTCAGGATGTAAAATCCAAGGACCATGTTGTGTGGTGCTGCTTTGAGAACTTTTCTTTACAATGAAATAAAAATCAGTCTCAATTTTAAGTGCTTTGGGCTTGCATTTTCTCCCTTCACATTTATTTTGTTTCTCATTGTGCTTCTAAAAAAACACAACCGCCACACAACAAAGAAATTGCAGTCGTCTCATGGTTCCTGTTTTGATGCCTCGTGGACCACCAGTGGTTTGCAGACCACAGGGTGAGTAATGGTGCACGAGAGCTCATTGCATGTTAAGTCCTCTGCTCTGAGTCCTTCTGCCAAAGGAGCTCTGTTCACACCAGCGTATTCGTCCATGCTTTGTCAGACCTAATTCTGCCTGATTTGAGTTATGAAGCTTCCATCATGTCTTTGGGGAAAATTATTTCACTGTCTGCCATGTCTCTCAGGCCAGAATGTGGACTCGTGAAGCCTGCGGTGTGTATTTAGTAGAAGAGCACTTTGAAATTAATAAGGTTGAGGAAACGGGGCCAAAATTCTGTCCTCAGCCTCACTGGTGTGGTGCTTGTTAGAGCAGAGAGGAGCCGCCTGAGTGACAACGGATGGAGGGTGGGGGACTTCTACAGGGGCTGATGCATCACTGAATGTGCTTTTCCCAAAGACCTTTGGGAAATCCTTTGACCTTAATCACCCCAGCTGGGAAACCGAATAAACCATCAGGACCTTGCTAAAAAGCCAGCTCCTGCACTTAAATCAGTGTTACCACTTACATAAATAACAAACAAATCATATGATTTGGGCCCTATTTCCTGGCTGGAAGGATCGTGAAGACTGATCACTCACACAGAGCAAATTTTACACCAGTTTTGCTTTATAACAAGTGCTGTATTGGACTTGTGAACTTGGGTTAACAATATTGTTCTTTCTGAAAATATTAGCACTCACTGAAATGCTTCAGACAAACATCCTATGAAGACTTAGTGGCCTCAGCTTGTTTGACTTGGAATCAGACTTGATTTCTAATTAGCCAATCTTCAGCAGTCTGTCAGAAAATGCAACCAGCTGCCAATTTTCACACCTTAGCCCAAAAAAAGATCCCAATAAAAATCTTAAGAAAAACGGCCTATCACTTCTACTACTAGGAAATTCCCAATATGTTCAAGGCTCTTCTCTATTCACGCACATATGCATGCAAACATACATTCACTTATATGCATGTTCCTATACACTCATATAGAGCTAACATCCAAATCTTTATATGAGCTTAAAGAGCCCAAAGAAAGAATATTTTCTTAATTTCCTACAATTTTCCATAGTCAAGGAAAGAAAAGTTTTGAGTATTTGAACAAGCCTCGACCATTTAAAATAACCAATGCAAACCAGCATTTTAGCTGTTTAAATCAAAACACATGCACTGATGTTTTTATAACAAAAATCAATAGGGAAATGAAATAAAATCAAGAGTGTATAAAGCATGCTGAAGTATAAGCTATCAAACAGCTGTTTCAGTCAAACGTAGAAGTGGTACAAGTAGCATAGCTCAATGGAGTTGAAACTGCGCCCATCAGTATTTTATAGGCCTTTCAAAAATTCCATTGCAAGCCCCAAATGTGTCCATAGCATTTTTCTTACAAATTTTGTTCATTTGGATTAATTGTCAGTCACTTTCCACAGCCTTCAAACCTCAGATGCAAGTGGCTTCTAATGGGACACCAAAGTACACTTGAGTGTGGAAAAAAAAAAGTTTTTGCTTGAGAAATGGCTCAGTAGTTTGGGTTTATCACAGTTTAATTCAAACTTAACTCAGATCCAGCTTAGAGGGAATCCTTGAGGGTGTTGACTATGTCACAGATATCTTGCGTTGTCCCCTTCTACAAATGTACACGAGAAGGAGCAGTCCCTACTGCTCTCTACTCTGACCCTTCTTCTTTACAGTTGTTTGGAGTAGTAACTTGTTCACCACAGAGATTAAAAATCTGAAACCCATTAAAAAAAAAAAATAAAAAAAAGCATTACTCCTCAAATGGTTAATTTTCATGGAGGTTACTTCTCTACCTAGAGGTTATTTTACCCCTGGGAACCAGAATAAGCTAACATGTTGTTTTATGGAAAATGGTAGAAATGGAGATTAAATAGCAAAATTTATGCTCTTAATGGTGTTGGCATACCCAGAAACGTCTCCATCTCAGTTTTGCTTCACATTTTCAAGTATGGTTCTGTCTTCTTTTCTACCACTAATAGTATTCAGATGCAAGGGAAAATATTGTTCACTGTCAGCCACAGTGATTGTACAGCTTCAGAAGCCCATATTCTTTACGTGCCTATAAATCGCCTTACGGGGACCCCTTGACACTTACTCAGAGCATCTGGTACAAGAAAAGACAGTGGGTTTTAGTCCTGAAGACCTTTTTCAGCTGTTACAGATCTCCTACCTCCAGCAAATTTCAACTGACTTCAAGAAAAATTGGCCAATTAAAGTCTAGGTGAGAACTCCCAGATTTGGCCAATACTAATAAAATTATAGAAACGTGATTTGCTTCCTCAGCTAATAGTTTCCTTACAGGCACTACCACATGCCACCACCTTTCTCTAACATCTCCTTGCAGGCCAGACCCGGCTCTCCTTCTTGCAATGCCTACTCTAATAGATGCCAATAGCAGTCACGTCTGCTAAGGATTATTTGCATTCCTTACACAAGCAAGACTCTTCTTTGAGCCCTCATTTTTAAATTCTTCTTTACGAAGGTTTTCACTCATATCACGATCCATTAACTAAGCCATATGTAGGATCCTCCATCCAGAACCATTCCACTCCCAGAAACACAACTGCCAAGGAGAAATGAATATTTGGATCCATTCCTGTTTTCCTTTCTGGCTGTTTATTTAACACCGGAAAGATTATTGAAGATGTTATCTCAGAGAGAGTTCACTAGGGCATTTTTCTGTGACTGTATTATTGCAAGCACAGTCGGCTGGCTCTTATCTTCAGCTAATTAAGGTGCATTAAGCAGGGAAAATTGATCAAATGTGCACTGACCGTAATTTCGTTTGAGCTTTTTTGGTAATATAAACATTCTATTTCTTGCATCTTTTGTTCAATTTGAAATGGCTCTGCTTTGCTTCCTCTACCTATAAACTAGAGAGGTTTCATTTAGGAAAAGGCTGTTGTGTGTCTGAGTCCCGGTCCTTCACAACCACTAGCACCTGTGTAAGGTAGTGTAATACAAAAAGGTCCACATGTCTCCCATGAAAAGCTCTGTAGAAATCCACAGCAACTACAAAATCCCTGCTAGGAGAAGAACAAAGTATTTATAAATTGATAGGAATGCCCAGATGCAACTAAACCATGATTTACAATCCAGACTCCTGTGGAAAACAGTTTTTCTCCACCCCAGTCTCCCCAGAGACTTCTGTCTGTTTGAGAAGAGGAAATACATATTTGCCACTACAGATATGGCTATTTGTGGTCACTCAAATCTGCCAGGGCTGCCACAGATTGGGAAGCATTTTTGGTGCCCCTTAGAGCTCCATCACTGCCCGGTCCAGCCGTTCTGATGCTTCAGCATGGGATTAACTCTATTAAAATGACATAAATAATGTGCAAGTAATATCAATAAGACTTTAAGACAGACCTCAATGTCACCTTCTGGGTACATAACGTTTAACTGTACAATTATTTATTATTCTTTTTGCTGCATTTTCAGCATTTTTAACAGATCGAGGCTGAATTTCATGGTCTGTTGGTAATTTGTATGCATTGTTACCACTCAATGATCGCATTATTTCTGGTGACCCCACTTGAACTTGCTTCCCTCAAGTCCATAACAGGTCCAGGAGGCAAGGGCTTGGTTTGCTGCAATGAACTCTCGGTGGGACTACACCTTTGGACCACCCAGAACAGCAGCAAACTGAGCACAGCTGCCCATGTGCTTCATAGCATTGCTCATATCTGGAGCCCACCTGTGCTCCTTGACCCATGCTGTGGCTTCCTGTTCATTGCTAGTCTCATTCAGACTTGCTGTGCCCCCGCAATTTAGCTCACAGGTACCTCAGAGACCTCACCTCTTTCTCCCTCCCTCTCCTTGCAAAATCCACTGCAGAGGTGGTGCTGTCTTTATTTAACTGAGAGCAACTAAATGCAGGTGGTGTGAATGTGGCGGGCTTTGCTGGAAGCCATGGAAACTCCCATGCCTTTGCATTCTCCAAGAGTCTGGCCCAGGATGTTTTCTATTTTTATTTTTATGTCTGCACCTAACCCTCCAGTTGGATGTATTTTAAAGTAAACAGCGTTGATAAATAAAAGTTTGTGCATTTCCCAGTCATCCCAGAGCATTTCTGTTTCTCCCTCCTCCTAATCTTTTACTGTTTGTTACAGATACAACAAATAAATATGCAGCCAGCATCCCAAGTTTCCTCTTGCTCAGTCAATTCATCCTGAAATCTGTTTTTTGAATGGCCTTCTTTTAAGAGAAGTGCCAAAGCAGAGAATTTCAGTTCTTGGGTGGAAAACTCCTGATGCAGGACTTTTCACCTCAAATTAGTCATCAATCATCAACAGCCGTGTACATTTTACTCTGACCTTGGGCTTTGCTGAAGCCAAAATTTAAAGGCTTAACTGGCAGGATGGGAACAGAAACGCTCAACTGAACAGCAGCCAGCAAGTAGCCCTGTGATTTCTTCTGGATCTGGATGGTGGAAACAAAGGGGGATAGTGCCCATGTTCCAGATGGAAGTAGAGGGGTTATGGGGCCAGGGCTGTCTTCCCTGTCAACTCTCATGATGCTCACCTTCTCTGGCCTCCTACATCACCATCTCCACACTGTGTGCTTAGGCCCTTTTCCGAATCTGTGACTTCAAGAGAATTCACCTTAGTTTGAAGCCCCAGCCTTTGATCTTGGTAACCAAGGTCTTTATTTATTTAAGATGGTAATTAACTGAATTTAGTAATGGAAAGATTTTTGAACTTAATGGGCCTATGTTTGAAAAGCACTCTTGGATTTTTTTAATTTATAAATCCCACCCTTTTCCCACTTTGTGAAACTTTTCTGTTCATCCTTTTCATTAAAGACCTCAGATTGAAATGCTGGGACTTGTGACTTGGGAAGCATATGGATTTTACAGCCCATGCAAACCAAAAGCTGAGGCATTCATCCACACAGACCATTTGTTTATTGTCCCAGCAATGGGACTTTTTGGCTCAGCAGCCATCACAGTACAGGTTCCAGACTCGCAGCTTTTCAGCCTCTCACTGTGTGTCGCAGCTGCATCAAGACCCTGGCAGGTCTAACTCTTCTCCAACAGCCACCTTCCCTCACTTAAAAGAGGCCTGGGGATTGTCAGGCCTTGGTTCATTTCCAAAGCCTATTAATTGAACCTGCAGGGCTTGGTTCTCCTAACACACAAGGAGCCCAAATCTGGAAGCTTCACACAGCTGCTCTGATTATTGCAAATGCGGAGCACATGCCAGTCTTACATCTTTACATGGGAAATAAGGGACTATTCCCAGCCCTGAGGGGCTCAGATGGGTAAAAAGCTTTTTTTTTTTTTTTTTTTTTTTTTAAAAGAAGGTCTCATTGAGTGCATGTTTCCTGGCTCTGAAGGAATTATTCCTACACAGAAACTGTTTGTGTCCAAACAGAGCTGTGGAAAGGGTGGGGTGAGAAAGAAGCTTGCCTCAGAGGCCGGCTGAATAAAGGGAGACTTTCTCACACCCGGACATCTGCTGCCCAGAGTCCATCCGTCTCTGGCCATAAACAGAGAGCGCACATGGTGATGGGAGCACCCAGGGCCAGGGGGCAAAGGGACAGGACCCAGTTGCCTAAAATGGCCCTTTTGATGCAACATGTGGCAGCTCAAACATGAAATGTCCTGAGGGCAGCAGAGAAGCTCCTGAGGGCCTTGACCACCTCAGAGCTTCTTGTAGCTGTCTTTTTTTTTTTTTTTTTTTTCCTTCCAGGAACATAGGGGAAGGAGAAGAATTGGGTTTTACATCAGGGATTCTCCAAAGCAAGGGACTTATTCTGAGGCACTGAAGAGCTGAAGCTTCTGCAAACACTGAGTGAAACAGTGCCTTACCGGGCATCCTCATCTCTCCAAAGAATGTTTGTGGATGAAGGCCAATGTCTCCTGCCTCTGTGCCTCCTTTGTGTTTGCCTGGTTTGAGTAGTGGCCATCTCTTTTCTGTTTATCTTCCCTGGCTGGGGATTTTGAGTGTCCATGATTCCAGCCAGCCTTCAGACAGCAGCTGTAGTCAGCAAGCCAGAAGTAGCTGTTTAACATGGTTTGAGATGTCCTCAGGGGTCCCCCTGACCCCACAGTTACTCATAAAGGATATGGGTCTCACACAGGTTCAGTATCAAATCTGGCAGCCCCATGTAGGTGTCTCAGATACTTCAGGATGCCTCAGTGCAATATACTCAAGCCCAATTACATATGGCTGTGTGAAGGTCAATCCCCATGGCCCTGCTTGGGCATTGTTTTGTCCATAACTCCTTACAAGACATATTTCACCTTCCAGACACTCTGCTTAGCTCTGAAAAACTAGAAGTTCCCCTCATGAACACTAATTTCACTGAATGAAAAGGGGATGAGGAGCAGGCCCAGCCTCGGCCTACAGCTGCTTGTAAGTTGTCCCCAACAGCTTCTGCCCAGGTAGAACCAGTTCCCACAGATGACAGGAAGGCAGGGAGCAGAAGGGATCGAGTACACAGAAAGCCATTTGTCTGAAAACTGGGACACACATTGACTGCAAATATTTTGCAACATTCACTCAGCCCTAATAGGAACTCACACATTCCTTGAAATGGGCTATTCATTATACCACAGCTAGTAAAAGAGAAGGGATTTTTTTCCCTAGCCCTTAAACATATGATTTTGAGCTCCAACAAGGACTTTACGAAGTTCATGTGGAGCAACTTCAACTGCAGCGTGCACTGCCTTCAGCCGTGTGCCGGCTGGGGGCACTTGCTTGGGGCTCAGCAGGCCCAGTGCAGGCCTGTGTTCATGGGCCCCTTGTGCCTGGGAAGCTGTGCCAAAGCCATGAGCTTTTATTAGCACTAACTTTCCATTTAGTCGGGAGGGACCGTTCCATTTGCTTCCCCTACAGTATAGCACTGGCTCCACCTCAACATTTGCACCTTATAAAGTGTTGTCATGACCCGACTAGAGCAGTTTATACAAGGCCCTTCAAGATCCCCAGTAATGAAGAGTAAATAACTGAGGAAAGCTTTCTCTCACTTTGCAGCTTTCTTTCAGTCTCAAAAGAAATAAAACAACTTACTTAACAGCATTCTTTAATCTTTTGCACCAGTGGCCTCCTTTATAGGGTGTTATACAGAGCCAGTGTAAATCCAACCTCTGTAATGGGGTCAGTGTTTCTCAACAGGTGTTGGGTGGATACAGCCTAAGATCTATTTTTTCAATAAATGTCAAGCCAGAAAGCTTGCTGTTCATACACAGGCAGCTTTAACATGTGGTTCTCTCACACACTCACCCCTCCCCAGTACCCCCTTCCCAATCTTTTTTTCCAGCAGCCCACCAAGGCCTCCAATTTAATAAACGAAAGCAGCGAATGCCCATTGCCCAGCGGTAGGAGCTAGAGCCGCTGAGCTTCAGGCAGACTGCAAAAAGGATTAAAGGAATCCATCTGCTGGAAACAAATCTTTCCTTCTGCTCTCTTTCCACCAAGGGGCTGCAAAACAAACTGCTGGGGCAGGGGAGGTACAGCAGAAACTACTGGCTCACCCAAAAAGACTTGCTGCATGATTTGGAAGTAGGCCTGAGCCTGATCTTGAGGCTCTTAATTATTCTTTTGCTAAGGCAAAACGCTCTTCAGAGCCAGCAGAAAGCTCACCTGTGTAAGGATGACATTAGTGGGCACACAGCCATTGAGTTTCATCCTGAACCAAGTTTGTTGACCAACAGATTCCTTCCAGCAGGGGCACAATTTTACATCTCCTGTGCAACTGTGCAGCAAAACAAACCACGGTGAAACATGACAATTAGTTACAAAATTAGCTCCTGGTTAAGCAAGTTATTTAAATAACACATCATTAGTGCCCACACATACGACCAGTATTTTCTATGGATCTTCTTACATTTATATTAAAATATGTAAGTCTTCAAATGAGTCTTTGAATCAAGCTAACATTCCTTCACTGGTGATTGCCAGGTAATTACTAATAAGACAGGTCCCTCAGGACTGCTGCTGCTCCCCTGGTGCCAGAACATGCTGGGCTCCCCACTCCCTGCATGTCCATGCAAACTATCGGTCCAGAGCACAAAGCCTTCTTTGCAGTATTTAATGGTGGTGTGGCAGACTGTGCTGCCTCCCTGCTTTCTTATCCAAATAAGATATGGGAAATTAATGCAAAAATATTTCCCTGAGTATTTATTCAAATCTGTGGGCAAAAATAATATAAAAATCACACTTCGCAGTTACTTGGCTTATTCAAAGTATTTCCTTATGTACTTTAAGCATGTGCTTAAGTCCATCTTTTAATAAAAACACCTCAGTATCTAAACAAATCTTTAGGCACTTAGCTTAATAAGGGGCTATAAGAATTGAAATATAGTGGAAATATTTGTGGAAAGCAATTTGCAAGGTATTATAGAAAACAGACCTTAAAACATCTGCATGTTCAAATATCCTTCCTAGTTTTTTTTTTTTGTTTGTTTTTTTGGTTTTGGTTTTTTTTTTTTTATACTAAAAAGTATACATGGTCTGTCAGAAGCGAGCAAAGTTCTAATTTCAATATTTCTGAACAAACATGAGGGCTGATAGCAATTTATCTGGATATCTTATTCTATCAATCAAAATAGCAGAACAGATAGGAGGGTATTGAGAACTGTTCAGATATTCCATGAGCCAACAGAAAAGCACATTTCAAGAAATCTTCAATTTTTGTTAATTTTTGTCTGGTGGTGGACATAAAATTACCAGTGGTATTTAGCAAATAAAAAACCCTTTTGTTTATATCAGTTTTGATTATAATGGTATTTTGTGGCTGCCAATCCAGCTTTGTCTGGCTAGATGTTAGTCAGTTAAAAAAGAAGTTTCTTTCTGTTCTGTTTTTATTTGGTAAACCAGAAACCAACTTACTCATTATACATTCTGAAAACAGTTTTACTAATCCCAGTCAAGTACTGCAAACATTTATATATATTTTAGGAGTATGAAAATGGGCTATGTACAGTAAGGCACAGGATCCTTTGGACTAGTGGAAGGTGGCATTTTCTGTGTTTTCTTTTTTAATCCAGTTTGAACAGTCAAAACACTAAAAGTGAATATCTACCATTGTTTTTGTATTGATGTTGCTCAGCTCCAGTGGGGTTCGATCTTGTCTCTACTTTACAGTTTACAGTTGCAGTAGAATAGAATGTAACCCAAGGATTGGTATAATTTCATGTAGATTAGGACAAAAACATGGACAACAATGAGGTAAATAACAGCTGTAGGAGCAAGCCTTATCAATAACTTCCAAGAATGTTTGGACAATACCAAAATCAGGAAGGACCTCCATCTAAATATTTTCATGCTTGAGTAACAATGAAAACAAATGATTTCTGAAGAAAAACAATAAGATATTTGAAGTTAAATTGAATATGCTGTCTACTATGCTGCCGTGAATGTATTTTTTCCCAATAAAATTATGTTTGACTGAAGAACTTAGTCTTGATCAGAAGACTATAGAATTTCACAAGGCACGAGAAAATACAAATTATTCTGACAATGCAGTGGGATACTATTACTTTTAGATTTAAAATGAACAGATTGTTTAGAATAAGACATTTTCAAGATTCAGAAAAAGATTAAAATGCCAGAGATGTGATACCTATATGCTTCTAGTGAAACTGTCTTTGCAAGGAAACAAGTGATGTAATTAGTGACTCACCTTGCAAAGGTGGAGCTAAAGGGAGAATTGAAGCAAATTTTAACATAAATCAAATAGATATATTTACACCAAAGAAAAGTATTCCACAGATATTTGATCTTGCAATTACATTAAGGTTCAGAGAGCTGAACAACAGGTGCTAGATGTAATTGTACTAGGATACAGCCTGGGCAAGAGATGCCACATAAGCCATCAATTTATTATGTGACTACTTAAATCTGAAGAATAAAAACCACATGGCCTTATCTTTATATCCTGGCTCTGTTAGCAGCCAACACTTACTGTGTAGGAAAAAAAGTTTAAAAGCCAAGGACAGGAACAGAATGATCCTTCCCCTGGTTTGTCCTTCCAACTCCCAGCAGCTTAGGAACAAAGCAAACCAGAGATTGCATCCAGACTCCCATGTTCAGTAGCCACCAGTGAATTTACCCACCATTAATTTGTCTAATCCCTTCCTGAATGCATTCTTTTGGCCCCCAAGACATCGTGGCAGAGATGCTGAATAAATATGATCTCTGGATATTTGCTGAGATTTTGCAAGCATAAAACAAACAGTAACATTGGATTAAGTCATGATTGTGCAACCCCATCTCCCATGTATCTCAATGGGAGTTGCAGTTCTTCAGCTTCATTTGCAGTTTGACTTTTCTGTAGGACAGGGGCTGTTTGTTCCTTGAGAAACGCTGAGCTGGCATCACTGGGAAGGAAAAATGGAGCTCAGTTGTGTATAGAACTTGGGCATTGGCACATTGTTAACTCAAGGATGCGTTTGTTAAAAAAATGTTTTCCTGAAAGTTACTCATGCATTTACAAACTTCTGCCACAAAATCAAAATGCTACTGTAAATACAAAAATTGAGAAGTGACTAAGAAAACACATCTCTTGGTTTTCATTGGAAATCATGTAAAAAGTTTGTAAGCTTTTAATTAAAAAAAGAAGGCAGCCAACACAGACACATTTTAGAGAAATTCACTGTAGTAAAGCCTGTAATTTTGGTTAACTAATTGTTTGGAGAATATTTTCAAGCAACCCAAGTAAGAAACAACTTTCCTTCCTTACAGGAATCAAACCCTTCGACAGTATCACAGAATTTTCTTTCAACCAAGAAAGTAGTTCTGCTTTCAGGTGTTGGGACAGCCATAGCTTGAATGCAAAAGCAGCTCTGAAACTAATAATTATACAGCTCAGACTTGCTCTATGTGCATTTTCATTTTATATTTAGAAAGATTTTTTTTTTATTCTTATTTATTAATTGTTTTATTCTTATTTATTAAACACAGGGATTGAAGTTACAGAGGATGTAAACAGCCATATGCAAAGATTATTCCCAGGTTCAATACTAGCATTGTTAGTAGTTGGTAAGCTCTTGAGCCAAATATACCTTTATTTTATTCATTTTATAACACCCCAGTTCCTTCCCTTGTAATACCCTGGTCCATTTATTAGGTTCTACCATGTTATCTGTCATAAAATTAGTGTTAAGACCAAAGTAGTGACAAACTTAATTCTCAGAAAATCTGTCACATTTCAGAGTTTGAATAGAGATCTGAAATATCAGAAAACATAACACAAATTGTTTCAATATGTGAGCCTCTAACTGCCATATACACTTGAGGAGAAACATTACTAATGATAGCAAGACCTGGATGCTCTAAAGTGTCACTATCACTATATACCTTCACCAAATAATCACAAAATAAAATAAATTTTCAGCTTTGTTTTGGCACTTAGAGAGGATCTTCTGGCAGAAGAGACTTCGAATAAAACTTCAGCCACTGTGAGATGGAATAAGATCCAAAAGTGTGTAGCTATCAGGTCTGGTTGCATGCTTTCATTCCAAAGCATGATCTTTCATAATCAAAGGCTCTGAGTAGGGCAATTGGCTCCAGCACAGCTTCTGGTGACATGTTGGTAGGATTTTTGGAAATATTGTGCACCAGGAGTAGAAAACTGATGTGGGACTTACACTACAAGTATGAGAAGAAAAACCTGGAGGATCCAGAGCTAACTGGGAAACTAGTTGCTTCTGCTAGGGACAAGAATGGGAAAAAAAAGAATCTGCAAAGGAAGCTACATTTCATAGGTCAGCAGGCATAGGGGTAAAGTAAGAATTGCCAAAAGTCAAGCTGAGTTAGACCTTGCAAAGGATATTAAAATAAACAAAGTTCTTTAACCAGAAGAATAAAAGAGAACAGGAAAAGACATGGCTTGTCTGTGCAGTAAGGATGACGCTCAGATTAAAAAAAGTGAGTATAACTCCCAAATTAAATGAACACATTACACATGCTTTCAATGAGGGTGTATGGAATACAGGGTAAAGGCTGGACACTCATAGGAATTAGTGGCCAAAAATGGTTGTTACCACATGAGAAGGAAAGAAAACTCAGAGGACTTAATATGCTGAAATCAGTGTACAGAGGGGAAAAAAAGTCACCCAGAAGAGTGGGAAAGCTAGCACAGTCCATTAGTCAGGACAGAAATAAATGTATTCAGCTGGGGTGACCTGAACAATTACACATGCCTGCAGCTGTCCGCAGTAATCTGAAAAGCTTTAGAAAAAAAATCTATGAGTGATTACAAATATCAAGGTAAACACAAAAGGAAGAAAACGTGAAGCAAGTTTACCTGAGCAATTCTAAACATGCCATCTTTCCCTGATTTTCTCCATTCTCTGAGCAGAGCTAAAACAAAACAAAACAAACAAAAAAAAACAAGCAGTGCTTCAGAGTAGCAAAGATGGGAGCTGGCACCAGACTGCAACTCAATAAGAAACCAGCTAAATAGAAATTGCTCACGTTGTCTGAAACAAATAGTAGGAGGTTACAGGCTGTTCCCAAAGATCAATCATGAGACCATCATGATTGAGACAATCATGCTCAGTGGAATAGCAATCTTGCCCTGTTCAGTTTGACAACTATTCCCTGAGATTGCATTCAGGGAGACATGCTGGTGAGGACAGAGAACACTCTGGTAAAGAACAGCATCAGCATAAGTGTCACTTGCTGGCCAAAAAAGCATTTACATGTTCAGAAGGAACAGAAACAATCAGAACATCTAGCTCATTGAATGCAGTGGTCTCTCCACACCATTTCCATTGGCAGCAAGAGGCCCTGGAACAAGCTTCCTATAGAAGTAGTGAAGCAAAGTAATTAAAAAGAGGAAAGGGACCCCAGAAGTCCTTTGCAGTTCCTTATTTCTGGACCGGTAACTGGAAGCTTTGTCCAGAGCTTATTAAATTGTGCAGAATTTCTTCCATTGCTCTCGGTCAAGGCCAGCATTTTATACCTGTCCATATAACGGCCATCAGGGATCATGAAGTTACTAAATATAGCTATTAAGTAGTCTAGTGCTCTGAAACACTGGGTTTCCATTCCATCTGAAACTTCTGAAGTCCTCTCCTTCCCATTCCTACTTTTTCAACAGACATTAACAGAGAACTAGGAATGAGCCATAAATTAATTTTCACTGTTTCTAAGCCAGTTGGCATAAATCATTGCAGCCAAGTTGCTGAGCAAAAGAAACATACATTTAACAGATAATCTTTGTGAAACAGTGATATTTACAGTTTTGAAGAGCTACATAATTTTACCCTCTAACAAATATTAGAAGCAAAGCTTTACCCTGTTTAACCTCAAGGCACTATCGAGAGCATATTTTTAATTATTTTTTTTCCCTGTTTACTCTCCTTCCTAATGTCATCACTGACATTTAAAAGTTTGTAGAGCATTGACATGTGGAATAATGAGAAGATCAGTTTTTAAACATAGAAAGAAATCTCTTTCCATTCATATGAAATGTTTTCAAATTAAATAAAAGTTTACTCTGAAGTTCACTTTTGGTTTTTCCAAATTTACATGTCATGAGCAGTCTGTTTCAATGTTTTAAAATTCATATGGAATGATTTTCAATTGAGATAAAATTTTTCAGAATGAAGTGAACTATGAATAAAATCTCAGAAACACAGGTTTAAATGATCTTTCTTTGCAAGCTCTGTCCAAGTCAGGATACTGAATAGCCACTTCCTGACTTGAAAAATGAAGCATTGTCCTGAAGTATATAGACTTAAATACTCACTATGGTGAATTGCAGCCCAATATTAAATCTGTGCAATATCTCAAGCTCCAGATATGCTGACCCAATCACAAGACCAATAAATTAAGAAAATGAGAATTTCTCAAGAGAAAACATCCAAGTGCTATTTTAACAGTGCAGGCAGGGTAAAAAGCTGTCTTTTTGCAATTAAAAGTTGCAATTCATTCTCAGGGTAGAGTTTGATCAATACGATATACTGGAGTCCATCATGTTCTAAATGCATAAAACTGAAGACCAAAATGAAATATCTATCTGATCATTTGCAAACAACCATGCTCTCAGACTCTTGCATTTCACCCCTGTACTCCACTATTGAGCCCTATAGCTTGTATTTGGTTAAATCATTCTGTGGTCGAGGTATCCCCATCCCTGATAAAGACCACAGAGCTCGTTAATTCTGGAGATGAAGCTGCTCTCATGATGATAGCTTTTTATTTTGTGGAATGACAGCTTTAACACGCAAACCCCACCATTGCCCGCGCAAGCAGACACACAAAAGCCAAACCCTGCACCAAAGATTTCTCTATATGGCCAGTTTTGCTGCAGTTAAAGGTCAGCCCATAGCTGTGGGATCCCAAGAGCATCCTGATCTTTATCTCTGCCTGAGAAAGTTGCAGAATGTAGCACATGAAAACGTGCTTTCCATGCAAGAGGATGAAGCCTGCTTGTTCGATGACTGCAATTTGGGGAACATGCCTTGCATTCTGCCATGGCAGGGACATCATTAACCTTCATTTTTTAAAATCTGTAATTAAGAGTATCAGTCAACTTTCTGTTTTAAAACAGTGTGTTCTCATGAGAGCTCCACAGGTTGTTTGAAATCTGGGCCTCTTCCCAGTATTTTTCAGCCAGTTTCCTGAGCTTGCTGACAGAGCTGTCTGGACGGCCACTGGCTCGCATTCCTCGCAGTCTCTGCTCCAAGCCAGCTTCTTTGGGCCCAATTTCAACAAATACAGACGGACCACCACAATCCAGAGCTCAACGTGGGACTGGCACCACATGCCTTCAAGATATTAAACATAAATCAGCTGTGGCGAGCAGAGACAGATGTGGGCGTTAAGAGAACTGCCAGCTCCATACACTAAATATGGAGTTTTACATAGGGAATGCCAAAGATCGCAGGTCTTTCTTTAATGCAAATTCGGCTGAAGGAGCAAGAACAGCAGCCAATTAAGCAGCTTGCAATAGAAAGCAGGCACTTTCTATTGAATTTGCAGATGGGAGGCCTGGGTTCAAGTCAAGAGAGAGGACAATGCTGCAAAGGCAAGTTGCCTTGCTTGAGACCCAGGAGAAAGAAGTCAGTTCAGTGTTACAATAACACATCCTGGGAGAGCATCGTGGCTGGGGACTCCTGTGGTCCTCCCAAGGTGTCCAAGCCTCTGTCCCCTCAATGGGGGAGCAGTTACTCCTCTGAGCCCTCAGAGAAGGGGCAAAAGCAAGTCTGTCTCAGGAAGCCTGCCTGAAGGGATGGGACTTTGTCAAATAGGCTATGAGACATTAGGAGCATGGCATCAGCTTGCTCATTGCTGGAGGTTTCATGGGTTTTGTAACCAGCACAGGGAACAACCCTGATTCCAAGTCATAATGTAGAAATCTGATGGATAACATTTATGCATGTGAATAACTTCATGTGCCTCAGTCCCACTGATGCCAACAACTTTCTGGCATGAGAAAAACCTAACCCAAAGCATAAGGTAGGTATCAGTAGGACATGCTCTGAGGTGTTACCATTCTAATAATGCATTTTGGTTCCAGCATACTGGCCGGTCTCTATTTGATATCTCACCTGACAGCTCTATCCTGCTTTAAAAAGCAGGAATTACAAAGATTAGAAACTGCTTTCTGTTCCAATGCATTACCTAAAGCAGGGCAACATTACAATCAAAGTAAAGCACTATGTGTTTCATCCAGAAATCGGGATGTTCCACCAGATTTTTGCTTGGGAAGTTTACGTTGATTACAGACCAGAAACATCTTGTTAAAACTCTGAACCAAAACCGACTGGAGCAGCCAGCAGTTGGCAGATTGCAGAGGTGGACTCTCATGTTAGCATCTTAATACCATTACATCAGGTGGCTCAAACACAGAAATGCTGACACACGCTCCTGACTGCCATTACAAGCTGACAGTGCTCCACATGCAATCAGACCTCGCTTGCAGGATTTCTCCTTCTAGGAAAGTATTGTTACTGCAAAAGATATTGCAGTGAGAGGGAAGTTAACAGTTTTAAGAGCTCAGCCTGCATTCACAGGGCAGAGGTAGCAAATTTTGCCTCATTGAGGGAATTTACAGTGTCGAGTTTAATGACAAAGCATGACTACTGGTGTCAGCCCAAAGGGGCTGTTTTGAGTGCACTATATCTGAGCACCAACATACAACTCCTCACTGAAAAGCATTCCTCTGTGTCAACAGGATTTCAAAGTTTTCCATCAGATTTCTACATTATGGCATGGAACTTAGTAAGAAGTGGGAACTCACATAAAATACTTTTTACCCCCATAGACATAAACATTATAATTTTTTGGACAGGATGATATTTTATTTCTAAACAGGATTCTACCCCTCCCTTCCCGAGCTTTACCCCCCTATTCACCCATTACCAGAATATTTACAAAGTATTCAATGTGAAGAATAGGAAGTACTCTGCAGAGTATTAGAACAGAGGTGTATTTGGAAACCTCAACCTGTAATTCAGCCACTTGCACAGCTCTATGGTTGATATCAGTGAATATCCCCTCCCCCCAGCAAAAAACATCAAAGGCTTGACTTAATCTCTCTTAGCAAAATACTTTTTCTCTTTGAAGAGGACACCAGAGACATCCATCCTCAGAAGAGCAAACTGATGATGTATAGGATACATTCTGCTGTCTGGTCGGATAGTGCTATAGATTAGGGTGTTTCTGAACTGGGCAGCAGAATAAATGCTACAATCCTAATGCGTGCCAATATTTTCATTTTCAATAGTGACACTATTTAGGACATAAGTTCAGAGTGTTGTTATGTTGCAGAATTAAGACAGAGGAAAAAAAAAAAATGTATCTCTTCATATATCAGTAAGTTTTGTGCACATCCATTCAATAGAAGCCAAATTTTGCAGCCAAGGACATACAAAAAAAAAAAAAGAGAACAGGATGTTGCTCTAGGGTTCATTACAAAAGGTGAACCCATCAGCAATATTTCCAAGGAAGTAGATGTTTTCACTACTTTTATTTTCTGAGAGGCAGCATTTTACACTCTTGGTGAATTAGGAAGCAAGATAGCAAATTTCTTTTTAGCTGGAAAAAAGGAAAGAGTGGAAGGGGCAGCTCTTTCTTTTCACATAAGGAGAACAGGAACTTGAAATGATCCCTGCTATACCCCTGGGTTTGTACCTCTCTGCAGCCAGCCTCTCATGAGAAGAGCCTCTCTATATTATCTCAATTCCAGAACAGTTATCTGCTATATTTTTAGCATGTTCCCTGAACCCAATTTCTCTCCAACAACATAAACATGTAAGATGCAGGGAATAAGATAAAAATTGTAATATACTCATCTAATTTCTTATATTTCAGAGAAGATAAAGAAACACAGCTGAAAAGCTGAAATCTTCCCCCACTCTCCTACCAGAAAAAAATAATCTTAAAGATATCTTAAAGCAAACAAACAAAAAAAAAATCCCACCCTTTTGAAGATGTTATTTGCTTGTTACAGTATTACTACAGCTTAGTTAACATTGGCAAGACAGACAAAAAAAAAAAATTTCATAAAAAGAAAGACTAGAAAATAAAATTTGACATGTTTAAGTTTTACCTACTAGGCTTATAAAAATAAAGCTGCTTCCTTGGAAACAAGAGTAAAGAGATACAATTTTTTGCATCAGAACAAAAGAAAAAAAAGAGATGCGTTACCTGTGTCTTGAGAGCTGGTTTTCAGCAAAACCTGGAGAACATGACTGCCACTAACATAGGAGCAGTTTCAGCTGAGGTGAGCCTGCAGCAGCACAACCTCCCCATAAATCTTTCAGACAGAAGCTGCAAAGAGCAGCATTGCACAAATTTATAAATACCTCATTTAAATCTAAGCACCTGGCAATTATGGAGACAGCTCAAAAGGCTAATGGCCTCATTTTCTTTTTTTTTTTGTCTTCCTTCTTTCCTCATTAACATAGCTACATGCAAGGAGCAATTGTTTTGCAAACCTACCCCACCTGCTCTGTCAATAATGCATTTTGATGCCAACCTTTCACTGTTTGATGAAATTAATTAGTATCAGTGGTGAGCCGTGGAAGCAGCTTTGTGGACCTACCACTGGGGCATGCAGTGGTGATGGACAGTCCTCCCCCTCCCCTCCTCCCACCTAATGCATTTTCAGGTGTGAATGTGACACAGAGTGGGCTTTCACAAATAAAAGACTCCGTCTGGTTAAAAATAAAGTTGCTGTTTTAGAGAATCTCAGTGCATTCCTGTTTTGCAATGGTAGCAAGTAGACCTTTTCTATACCAGACTTACCTACAGGCTCAGAGATTCAGAACATAATGCCTTTATCTTTCTCTTTGAATAAAAGCTGAACCATAACCCCTCTTGTTTTCTGTTACAGTATGTTCTGGTTTTGAATATGTTTCTCACTGTTACTGAATTCATATCTATTAGCAGCAAAGTTAGGGAAAAAAAGATGAAGAGCACTGTCCCCTTCTTGAGTTTTGGGTTTCTTTCTTTGCTTTGTGCCATTAAAACACTTCTGCATAGTATGAGCAACTGTTTTATTTCAGATCAAGTCATAAAACACATTGGATGAAAAAGACTAAGGAGTGATTTATTTTAGCACCATTTAGAAGTATTAGGGCATGCCAAAAGATTATAATATGCCAAAAAGTTGCAAACATTCAGTATAAAAACAAAATCTGTGATGACGCTGTTGAAAGTCAGGTTAAAAATAGAAACAAGGTTTGCTAGGAAAAAACTTTCAACAAGAAAAATACATGCAATCGTTTGACTTGTCCATACAGAGACACAGGTGCTACAAGAAAAACTGGTATGTCACATGAAAATAGAAGCTAGGTTTTGGAGGTTAATAAGGTCTTAGAGATTGAAACCACAATCAGGGTTTCAATCTAATGAATTTTGTTGCAATACTGTTGCATTTTGCAAAAACTGAAAAAGAAAAAAAAAAAGCAAAAACTGATGCATTTTGGTTTCATATTGAGGCAGTGTGACTGAATTGCTAACTGCTAATATAAAAATTTGGCATACTTTATCTGAAAGGTCTGAATTTTGGATTGATATTAATTCTCGGTCACATTGTTATTACTAGTTCTGGGAGACAAAGATCTTTTATATATATATATATATATATATATATATAAAAAAAAAGTTATAATGATAACAAATGAATTGTCTCCTGTAAAAAACAACCATACAAAAAAGACCCTTCCTTCACCACTTCTTGATGGGTCTCAGCTGATAAATCAATGCTCCTTGAGCTCTCAGTTTTACCCTTTCCATATTTCAGCCCTATTGCGTTTATAGAGAACACATTTCTTGAATGGGATTCCTCGGTTTCTGGAGTTTAAGCTTCCCTCTCCAGTGTTTTCAGCTGCCGCTGGTTTTACTAGTGGATATAATGGATGCTAAATTTACCATGAGCATGATATTTCCAGTTTGAGCCACCTTTGATTAACTGGCACTCCAGTAATTCAAAATGCTCATGGCTGTTGCACCTAGCAGACCTTTGGCAGCTTGTGTTGGCTGCCCATTTTTCTTGGGAGCGTTCATGGGGAAAGGAATTTTATGTTCGCTAAAGCCCCTGATGGTGAAAAATAAAACATAGTGGGGCACAAACCCCCTGGAGAGGTCAAGAGGGCAGCAAAAAAGTCCTGACACGATTGTCCTTTGGAAAGATCTCTGTGCAAGTTGTAAATAAGCGCTCTGTTTCTCTGCACCTCTGACTGAACCTCACAATTCACAGACTGCTCGGAAATTGGGTAAGTGTTTTTTTACCCAAACTTGAGTAACCGCTTTTAAATGTATGGTTGGAAAATCTGGCTTGCACAGCAGACCTCACAGTCATTCTCCCAGTGAAATTCAATCCTCTTGGTTTATTTTGTTTTACCTAGGACACCACTGAAGGAAAAATGGTTTTGGAGGAGATAAATCTCTTTCCATCCATGTCTATGGCTTTTTTACAGAAAATCTTGTTCTTTCTCTCTCATGATTATTTTTTTTTTCTTTCTGGCCTACAGCTGTAATTTGGATAGTCTGTTTTCTGCCCTCTGCTTCACTTAGAACATAGGGCAAAGGCCCCTTGCAAGGAGAAGACCATTGGACGTGCGATTTCCTACAGCCATGACTGGGTGTCCTTGCTTGCTATATTCGATAAGTGATCCAGACAGCCAGAAATGATTTACTGCGAGTCTGCCTTTGCCCTTGTGCTAGGATTACAATCTGGGAGGTTTTTCAACAAGCATTCTCAGCCCCCATTTTTAATCAGTCTTTCACATGGATAGGCCAAGAAAAAGTTGTAAAGTCAGAAGAAACGCTGGCATCTGTTCTTTGACTCAGAACAGAGCAGAGGTTGTCTCCCTTCCATTTTCTGCAAACTTCATTTTTTTTGTTGACCACACACAAATGGTTCTAATCAGCTTCCAAAAGGCTCTTGCTGGCATTTTAAGATGTTTGCTCTTTGCATTCTTCTCAACATCCCCCTTTCCTTTCTCATCTGAAAGCAAAGAGGATGTTGAAAAAGTGGACAATTTTTTTCTTTTTTTTTTTTTTTTTTTGTGCTGAGCGATTTTGGTTTTCCATTAGCTGAACACTTCTATTGAAGGGTGTTGTGCAATGAAAGTGCAACGGATATGGAAACCTCTTTATTATGTTTGGAATGTCAATTCGGACATTTGTTTTAGTTGGACCATATGAAACACGGTCATGGCAAGAACAAGCCAGCAGTTTGCTTCTTTAATGACCCTTCCTTTGCTAATGGGGCTCAGGCTGTCAAGCAGTGATGCATGTTCCTCGATCGCAGGTGAATTCAGGTGCTTGTCCGTCTGGAGCCAGCTGGGAGCTGACAATACTGCTGTCAATCAGCTACCCAAGAGGCGTGATTGGTGATGCCTCTTCAAATGGAGCACCTTCAATCATGCCACGGCAGCATAGGAAGCTGTTAAAGGCCTTTTTCACCTCTGATGGCACGGAGCTGCTGAAGACATTGAGAAAAGTTGAAAGCGCTTTCGGAAGGAGAAAAAGAAAGGTGGCTGTTGGCATGAGAGCTGTTGTGACTTCCTGTAGTGAGAGAGCACAGAGGTTGCTGAGAAATAGAAAACACAAAAAAGAAGGGGATATAAAGCCCAGCAACCAAACAGGTTTGCCTCTTCCAAAGGATTTTCTCCTCTGCTATAATATTAACAGTGAAATATATTCCTTTATGTAAACAAATATAACCCCCAAAAAATGAGCCCTTGGCATAGGCCAATAAAATCACACATTCTGAACAGGGCCAGGCCAAGATGGAAAAACACTCAGTCTCTTTTTCCTAAAATTTACCATATTTCTCCACTCTTCTTTTTTTTATTATATTTTTTTTATTATTTTCTTTTTCCTTTTTTCTTTTCTTTCCCCAACATGAATGTGGATGTAAGACCTGCAAGATTTTGCAGGTACATTTCAGTGGCTCACAGCCTCAGTGCCAGAGAGTGAAACCGCTGTGGCCTCAGCAGTCTGACTTCTGTGTGGTAGCACCCAAGAGTTGTTATGGCTTGAAGAACATCAGATGTTAAGTTGCAAATGCCTCCAGAGAAAGGATCCACAACCAGTTGGTGGCCACCATGGGCAGTTGGATATTACGGATTCTACACCAAAATCCCTGGGCTCCTGAAGCTATTTTGTACCTGAATGATCCTTGGTTCCAGCAGGGTTTTGATCAGACCTTACACATGAACTTCTACCAAAGCAGTTGAAGTTCAGCCACTGATTCACAGAATTGGTCAAAAATCCACAGAAAGAGTAAAAAGGCTCAGATTTTTATCTATGATGATGCAGCAGAATGGGATGACACATGGGTAGAGAAGCTCTAGAAACTAATGGCTCAAATCAGTGTAAAATCAGTCAAATCAAGTCAAAGCAGAATTTTATCTGGAATTTCAAGCAGTTATTTGCACTTTTGGAATTCAATAAGAGATTCAAACAGCAAATAATGTTAACTAACACCTTCATAACCAAAAAAATAAGCAGGAAGTCACAAATCTATTGGCTAATACACTCCAAACCATTGGTGATTCAATACCCAGTTTGCAACCAGAGAAAATTGTTCAAAGCAAAGGAGTCACCAAATTTAGCAGGAGTTGTTCTCACAGCATAAAGAGCATTTTAAATTGGTGACACTACTGACACCAGTTAAAAAGTCTGATTTCTCACTCCTCAGAGCCTTGGTTCTTGATGTTAGGGTGTGTAGACAGTGTACTGGATGTGTGAGGTGTGTAATACTTGAGTGTTTGATGTTGCAATGGCTCCCAAAGCAATGGATTTCAATTTTTCCTCTGCCAACACCCTTTACAGACAAGTGGAAAGACTTCTTTCACAACAAAAAGAATTAGTTCACAATTGGTCTCACATCTTCCTGTGGCTTGGAGAAACCTAATTTATTCTGCATGAGTCATCCCTGCATCTTTTTCTCCTTGCAGCACAGAGAACAGTTTATGAAGGTAACCACATCAGCCAGGAAGAAGATGTCCACTATTAATCAATGTTAGCAAACCTGACCTTCAGATTTTTCCCCTTTGCACAGTTTTTCCATCTTAGATGAGGTTTGGGATGAATCAAAGATGAATTGAAAGAATGGTTGTCAGGTCAACTGGTGTTTATAGACACCCCCAACCAGCACCGACCACCCAGAACCCCACTCAATGTATAGGAGTGTACAACATCTTAATTCTTACTGCGTTTCTCATTCTTTTCCTAGCCTTTAGATAGCAGAGTGAAGCAGGTATAGTAAAGTGTAGTTTGGTATGCGAGACAGGTCTATAAAACAATGGAAAAGTGACAAATGCAAATGATGACATACTTGAGAATGGGAAAGAACTGTTCTTTTCTCTGATAAGGCAGCGTAGGTGTCTGAAACAACTTAGGTACACAACAAAATGGAAAACTGAAACTTTGCCCCAAAAGGTTGTTAATATCCATGCTCCATTGGCAGTGTCAGTTTCTTTCTTTTTTTATTTATTTTTTATTTTTAAATTTCTTACTTTCTGTCTTCCTCAAAGCCAACTTTTCAGGAACAGAAAGGTAGGTAGTGTAAAAATATAATGTTCTGTTTTCATTATTTTGAACTAATTTTCCTTTGCTATTTTTAACTACTATAAATGCTATTGCCACAGGGAATAGTTAGAATTATTTTGCCATTTTAGCAGACTGGAAAGAAATTGAACGAACTTTAGCATACAGTGGGATCCTACTCTTGCCAACACTTAAATGAAATAGGTTTGCCTGTGTTATTATAATAATAATGTAATTACGTAGTACTAGCAGGATGTTTTACATCTTTGCAGTAGTGTGACATTAATCTGTGCAGTAGCTGAATATTATCTCCATTTCCCAGATTAGGAAAGAAGGAAGAGAGCAAATCTCTAGGATTATCAAGAGTCTTGAAAGAATATTAGCACTACAGTATTGCTAGGAGCACAGAGTACTCTCTTGAGGAGCAAAAGACAATCTATAAGAATGCTCCTCTGCCTTATGCAGTTTTGAAGGTAAAAGACTTTCTGAGTTTTTTTTTTTTTTTTTTTGTTTGTTTTTTGTTTGTTTGTTTTTCCCTTTTTTTTTTTTTTTTTTTTAAATCTTGACACAGACATACCAATCTGCTTCAATATCTTTGCAGGTTACAAGGCTGTTTGTGACAAAGCAGAGGAATTTATTTGGTTTTCAAGAACCCATATTAAATTCTTTTCATGATCAGTGCCCGAATTCATCCACCACCCTCATTTATTCTCCTCAAATCCACATCCCATCTTCAGGACCACTCTCTTCACTCCCCAAAGGCAGCTGCCCTTCTCCAAAAGCCTGTCAGCCTTAGCACTAATCAGTCTCATGTGCTCTGGATAAATGTCCCTATGAGCATTTCCATGGCCAAATTGCATCTTCCCCTTCTTTCCTGGACATCGACCAGTGGGAGAGTTTGCCAAGTTAACTGAATGACACCAGCCCAGTCTGTCACTCCTGGTAGAGGGACATGGGTATGAATTTCTTGCAGCTTCACTCCTGGATGAAACTGCCTCTGCGGATCCATAATGTTTTTGTCATTTCCTCATTCCTGGAGGCCTGTTCTTCTCCAGCATCCATGTATGTGGCCATTTCTATTAATAGCTCCCAGGCTTTGCATTTCCTGCATCCAGAGTGCTAATGAAAACTCCTTCCTGGTACTCCTCCAGGGGAAAGGCGGTTTCCTCCGTCTCCCCATCCCTATCTGTACATCTGGTCATCTGACCTTCTGGACATTCATGTCCTATGGCAGATTTACATGAAACATCTGCCTCGTTTTTGGTGTGGTGAGTATTCTACAGTGAAAAGCCACACTCTGTCTCAGGACAAAAACTATTTCTCCCTTCCCAGATGACTCTTCCCGTTCTCCAGAAGGGAAATAGCAATCAGACCTTTTGCCCTGGTTGACTTATCATACTGCTGCTTCTGCCTGAGTCAGGCTTCCTCTAGGGTCTGTTAAATGAAATCCTTCATCCTGCATAATTAAAACTTCATCCTGATTCTGAAGGCTGTCTCGACAGGTCAAAGAATATGAGCTGGGGATTTTGGTCTCTGTGGTTGGTATCATTTGGCAAGGATAGATGTATGAGCGACGTCCTACCTATGTAAAGCTCTTCACCAAGTGACAGAGAGGTTTCCCATGGTGGAGAGCTGCACCACTGGCTCTGCTGAAGTTTAGCATTAAAAACTCCAAAGGTAAATGAGATTTAATCTTCTGCTGACCCCAAAATAACTTTCTAGAGCTGGTCCAAGTGATGCAAGAGTTAAGCTCCCCTCCCTTCTGCTCCCCTGCCCTCTTCGCAACCAGAGCCTCTCGGTGCTATCAGACTTCCTGCAGCGATTGCCATCTCTGTGAACTGTGGTAAGAACTGCACAGCTCAGGGCAAATCCTCACTGCTCCTCAGCAGGGATGCTGAACTGCTGCTGCGTGCGTGTGGCTGGCAAACCATAGGCTGCCAGGGACCAAGATGCTTCCCGCACTCATCATAGCAGTGCCAAACTGTTCCGAGGGCATGCAATCAAATCCCAGGGAAGGGGCAATTTACAAGTAATTTTTGGTTTCCGCTCATTTAGGAACTGAGGAGAAAGGGATGGGATGTGTTCTGGGAGTCTGATGAAGTCTGGCACTTTTGAGGTAAATGGAGTAGCCATTTTTGGGGGGTACATTTCCTAGTTTTTGCTAAGTTTGTATTTTCTGCAGTGAATGTGATACCTAAAAGGCCAGCAACATTTGGTTTTCCATTCCCCCCAAAGAGACACTTGTCTCCAGACTAATAAATCTGAATCTGAATTTGCAGCCTTGTAAAAAATCTGGTGCCAACATGACCTGTTTATGTTTCCTTATGTTTCCTCTTTCCTGTTTGAGGAACAAACTTTGTCAGAAGTGACAGGTTTTGAATCATCTTGGGGTTCCAAATCAATACACCCACTGAACTAGATAAAAAAGGCACATGGAAGGAACCATTTCAAATATAAATCAAAGTACTTTTATGAAGGATCTGTCACCAAAATGGTTTGGATGGTTTCACCTCAGCAAAGTGTTGGCTGTTGAATATTTTCTTCTGAAAAGAAATATCTCAACAGCAGCTAGTTAAATATTGTGATTTCATATGGCGCCTTTATTTACAATGTGGCATTATCTTTAACAGCATCTATTTATAATGATCTCTACGAGATAATAAACAGTGCTATCCTATTAACAGGGACCTCAAGGTTCAGCCAACAGCAAGGGGAGCTTGCCAAAAGAGCTAGGTGGCCTTCTATGCAGCTTAGTGGAGCACAGCTGATGGTATTTTTATGTCCCTGTATTGCTGTGTTCCCACTCAAATAAATATGCTTTAAGGTGTGAAGAGAAGTTTATTAATGTGTGTGCAACCCCATGGCCATTTGGGGTGTTCCATAAGGGGAATGGTGCAACTGAGCCTTTCCCATCAGGCAGCGCCATGAGAGGTAAACCAGCAAGTAAAACTGGATGTTTAATGAGGAGAAAATCATTATTTCCCTGAGAAAGCTCTCTTCCTCTGTGAAGACCCAGTGTCTTCACCTTTCTCATCAAAGGGCTGAGAGTTTTGGCACTGTGGAGATTGAGGATGAGCTCTGGCACATTATGAGCATCCAGGGACCAGAGACCATCTCCAGACTAAATCTCTTGCAAATTCTAAATCACAGAAAAAAGAAAAAAAAAAAAAAAAGAAGAAAAAAAGGAAGAAAAGAAAATGAAAAAAAAAAAAAAAAGATGAATTTCAGCTAAGGCATAGCCCACATGAGATTTCTCTTCAAGACCATTGATCTGTCCCATGTTTCATGGGTCAGACAGAGGCAGCACCCATAACAGAGGATTATTTTTGATGTGGTTTCCATGCTTTTCAGGCTGGAAGATGTTCTGCCCATCCCCTGCCATGGCAGCTGCCATTGCATGCCATCACTGATACTAAGTCCACCTCAGCAGAAAGGGAATTTTGTAATCAGAGTGGGAAGCATCTAAGACAGATGGAGACCTGGATTGGAAAACTGTCTGCAGAAGACAGCAACCCATGTGTGAAGGTAAGCAGAGGGTTCCTGAGTTATCCCGCACAAACAAGTCCCCTTCTATGCAACTGCCTGCCCAGAAAGCTCAGCATCCCCCACCAGGGAAAAGCCCGTCCTGTTCCAGTGCCCAGCAGATGGCACATCCCACCAGAAAGCTTTCCACTCCTTTCATCATGTTATTTATTGCTTTGTTCCACTAGTGGAGGAAGAGACGGCTTTACCCAACATCTTCAATTTTCAAAGCCAAACAAGCCGCTATAAAGGCCTTCTGTCACCACTGGGTTTATGCATGTTGTATGTTTGACATCATGAGCCATGGCTAAACACATCTGGGGCTATAAGCAATAATTACGGAACTGCATGGCATAGGACATTTTATTGTTTTAATTACAGCCCTGATCCAGCCTTGGACAAACACCTTGGGTCTGCTGCTGTCCAGAGGCAGAAAGTCCAAGACTTCAGGAGTCCTCCCTGTGTCACACAGCACCTTTCATACAGCACCGACCTTAACTACTAAGGTCATCTGGGACGCAGGACAAGCGTCCCACTGAAAGGCAGCTCCTGCTGTAATGGCTAGAAATTTCCAGCCTACATTCACAGGCAGAGGGTTTTTTCTGAAGCAGGTCTGGCAACAGCAGGGATCATCATCGGACAAAACAGCCGGGAAGTGTATTGTAGACATAGGGCACAGAAAGGACTATATTCTGCCTTTCTTCTCTGAGATAACAAAGGAGTATTATCCACACTTTAAAATAAATGATAGCTTGGAGAAATACGGGTGAGCTCCTGTATGGGCTCCCCAGACTTCCTGCTGGGATTTATAGCAGTATGTTTCTGTGCTGACCAGCAAGTCCCTTTGCTCTGCTGGATCTCCACTGCCGTGGGCTGGCCCTCAGAGGGGAATTAATGAGCTCCAAATGGCCTTATCACTGAGAAGAGCCAGCCATCAAAAATCTCCACTTAAACAGCCTGGGAACCCTCAAAACGGGAAGCAAGATGGAGTGTGTGATGCACGAAAGCTTCTGAAACCTGCTTGCTGAAGGACACAGCGTTTGAGAGAGCAACATATGTGAATACTAACACATTATATATTAATCCCATTTGCCAAGTTGCTTTCTGAGATGAGTTCAGTCCTCTCCATTTCTATATTGGAAATGTATGATAAAAAAAACAAAGCCTCACTTCTCAGTTGCAAAACAGCGATGAAAGCAAGCTGTGAAGGGTGGCTTGTCATCTTAGACGAGAAATGTGCTCCATGTCCAGGGGGTTCAGACTGTGCCTTGGGAACCCACGAAGCATAGGATGTTAAGACAAGGACTTTTTAAGATGGGCTTGAGTGGATTTATGACCCTGGAGCCTTCACTAAGGCTTTCCACAGGTCTCCCTGCAGTTCGCATAACAACAGAGTCCTGATTCACAGCCCAGTACTAAAAACTTGGACTTCCCTCAAAGAAAATGGAGGAGAGAAAAAAGATATCAAAGAGATCAAAACTGTGTTTGCTGTAACATCAGAAATCAGATGGTGGCAAGGTCCTCTTACAAAAAAAAAAAAAAGCTTCAACCTTCTCCTACTACCAGTGGCCAACCTGTAATTGTTAGTGTGTCAACATCTCCAAGAATAAATTATCCCAGTGACCTTCCAATTCCCCTCCCCAAATGCAGGATGCTGCTCATCATAAAAATGTTTTCTCTGTGTTATTTCATGTAATAAATTTGTAGATTTGTAGAAAAGCAATTACATTAAAATAGTTTTAATTGCTTTCCTGTGTAAAATTGACTATAAAATATTTTTTATTCAGTGGCTAAAAAGACTGAAATTCCCCCTCCAAGCCTTCTGTCCTCTACACACAGCCCTGAAATCCTGCTGCTATGTGACCTGAAATATTAATTCTTTTTGGGGAAGGGAGGCAAGTTTGTACTGTGGCTGAACGGGCACTTTTCATGTCCTAGTCGGTGGTATTAATTTGTTAATTATGCAGATACAGCTGAAGAATAACACTCAACTTTCTTTAACAACTGCTGGGGAAAGCTTACTAACAGGGTGATATATCGGATCTTTTTACTTCACAGATGGGCTCTCCCTGGTTCAAAACAAGATGAGGTTTCAAGTAGCCTGTTCTAACCAAAAAAAAAAAAAATAAGGTTGACTTCAGAACAATGGTATGTGCCCTTAGGGCTGCTTTCCAGACCATGAAGGGTTTAGGGAGAGGCAGAAGATATATCCTGAATCCATGGGTGAGCTTCTGTCCACAGCCCTTCTGTAAATTCCACCACGCAGTTTTGGCAAAACACTGAAAAACTGCTCACAAAACACCATAGCTGAGGAGTTTTTACCATTAATTACAAGGGGAATAAATCCTTATGGACTGCAATTAGCTTTATTCTTGCCTACTAGTAGCACCCTACACCATATTCCCTGTCACAGCAAATTTTCGAGTCCTAAAACCTGGCACACAGATTAGCAGATTACTGATCAGTTTACTTAGCAGATTGCTGCAGTCAGCTGAGCTGCGGTAGGTTTGAAGGGATGTTTTTGATCATTTCTAGGCAAAATGTAGGCCAAAGACGTTCCCCCTTGGTTTCAAGCCTGTAGCCCCTGCTTATGCTGGAGCTTTTGCACACTCGTTCAGAAGTTCGTCACACTGCACTTAGAGCAAGGAATTCACTTTGCTGCTCTTCACAGGTTGAGAGTGCTGGCAGCGAGCAAGTCAGAAATGCAACATTTCTGCTATGGTATAATAACACTTTCTATTAATGTTGCATTCATAAATAGTTAACAAAGAGTAAGTTTATTTATTTGTACCAAATAACCATCTTAATAAACGGCAAATCATTTTTATAGAGACCAGAAGCTTGCTTATAACCCAGGTTTATAACTAGCTATAAAACCTTGTTTGACGTGTTTAAGCTGATGTTTGACACATTCTAGTCATGTTTGCAATTTTCTTATAAAAATCTATTAAATATTTATTTGCCATTTATAAGTCAATTACAAAGGGAAGAATTACTATAAAATATGACTACTGCATACAGATTTCAGATACCCAAATAATTTAATTGTTTATTTGCTCTCTGTCCTCATTTCTAAATGAAGTGACACGATTTTTATTTTTTCTTTACTCATTTTTTTCTGGAAGACAGAGTCTCCAATGCAAAAGGATTAGAGCAACATTTAAGGTCTGAACTAGCCTTGATTTTGTGACAAAAACATTGGTTATGGATGTGCAAATTTTTACCAATATTGCTATAAAAGGAGTCTTTAATGTGCCCCCCAAAAATTTTACACCAAATTTTTCATATAGCATTATAAAATATTTAACCTCCAGCCCCAGAGAAATCTGTTATAACAAGCTCCCCAAGTGCTGCCCTCTTGCTTCTCTCCCCATTTCCTGGCTGCAGAGATGGACCATAAAGGGAGCATCCTCCCTCACATCCCCCAAATCCTGGAGGGAGATGCTGTGATGGATCCAGCTATACCAGAGTGACTACCTTGCCTGTTCCAGGCAGCTGTATGAAAGTATCGACTTAGTCTTTTTGCTTCCCTTTCTGCCTATAAATATAGTGATGTGATATACTTTGCTGGCTAGAAAAAACTCTTCTCCCTTCTATCCCCTCTATACAGAAAAATGGGTAATAGTAGACGAGAGAAGAAAAAAAGAAAAAGAAAAAGAAAAAGAAAAAGAAAAAGAAAAAGAAAAAGAAAAAGAAAAAGAAAAAGAAAAAGAAAAAGAAAAAGAAAAAGGAGAAAAAGAAAGAAAAAAAAAAGAAAAAAAAAAGAAATGTGACAAGAAAGGAGAGTGAGTTAGTGTGGCTGCTAAGTCTATGAATCAGACAGAAAATTCCTGTCCAGGCTTGGGAACAGGACAGAGAATGGGAATTTCCATTAAATCTGTCTCCTTTACAAAGCCCCCTACATTTCCAGTGACTTTCTCACCTCTGACAGGTTTTGCAAAATGCCAGGGACTCAAACAAGCAATTAGTAGTGATTTTCTTGTGCTATTTACCTCCTGTGGATAACACAAGAAATCCTTCTGCTCCCATTCTGTACCATTTCAGGGAGTTTAATTTGTCTCTCTCTAAATAAACACATTCCAATTTTCAGTTCTTCAACAGAATTTGATGAGCTTTGGCTGCCCAGTGGATTTCTCTTTCTTCAGTCATTTGAAAGGTAAGAGTGGGAGAAATCTTTTTTTTTTTTTTTTTTTTTTTTTTTCCCCAGGAAAATGGAAATTTAGGATAAACTGCCAATTCTGATAACAACACGCCTTTTTTTTTTTTTTTTCGTTTTTCTTTTCTTTTTTTTTTTTTTTTTTTTTCTTGTAAAGTGCATGTCAGATCTATGTTGGGTTTGTTAGTGCATGAGAATGGATGTCAGGCATTCAAATGGACACAGCTATATTAGGGTGTGGGGGCTGGCACACTGGCAGCAGGAGTATGGAAATGCATCTTAAGACACTGAAACCATCTAGGGGGTATGGAGCGCTCCAAAAAGCACAGAACTGGCACACAGCACAGTGAACCAAGACACAACCTCAGCATGCACGGTAGGACATTTCTAGGGAGGTTTTTGAAGGTTGCTTCAGAGCTATTGGAACTGCTTTTCTTATAACCCTGCCAAGAAAGCCAACACCCCCAATAACCTTTGATTTAATACTGCCCTGATTGAAGTCAGTGGTAAATTTTTTTGTTGCTTGCAGTGGAGTTCATGACTCTGTAAGTATACAGGGCTTAGAATTACAGAAAGGGTAATTTAAATGTCTAAAATATATTTTCTAGACAAGTCCAAACTATAATTTTGGTGTCTTGGTGTTCTAAAGCTGAAGCATCTACTAAAGACCAAATATGACCCTTTGTAAGCCCCCAGTAGGTACAGGACAGGGTGCAAACAACACATGTGAAATAAAGGTAGGTAGTTCACTGCATATAGCTCATTCTTATACTTCTGCAAATTATCTTTGCAAATTACTTTTGCAAATTATGCAAAGTACTATGAAAGACTCTTTGTGAGCTAGAAAGTCCATGTGAGAAATATATTCTTCCTGAATTATTTAGCCTAGAACTAATAATAACAAGAACAATAAAAATAAACCTAAAAAATGAAAATGGCTGCTAAGCTCTGTAATCAATTCTTCCCTCATTGTAAATCTTGTGTGGTCTCATTTCTGGTCAGCATAGAAACAGGAAATGTTGTTTTCAAAGGAATCGTTACAAGGGACCTCTTTGTTATTTGTCCATGTAACACTTTGCACAACGAAGCCTTAATCTTGGATTAAGTAGGTGCTACTGTAACACAGTAACTAATTACATCATGTGTGGGAGCATTATTATTGATAAGCATAACGACAGTAAAAGGAACAATATTAGTAAGGGACTATTGAGTGGAAGACTTTAACCTTGGAAGGGTTTTCTCAGGAAATCAAGCCATGTGGATTCTGAGCAGTTGCAGGGACCAAAAACAAAGAATAAATGTTCAGCGCCATATCACACACCCAGTGGTTGTCATTTATGCTCTTCTCTTGGGATTTTATATAAAGGTTTTGCATTGGCTGCATCATGTTTCAGAGAAAGCAAATCTTCAGCAATTTGTTGTCTTGATGTCCAGAAGGTTTTTGTTGGAAAGACGAATTTGCATGGGAAGGGTCCAGTATGGACAGCATGGGAGAGCTCAGGAACCAAAATTGCCTCCCTAGTTCTCTTGTAAATCTGGGAAAGAGGGGTTCAGGACTTCCCCCAGTGGAACTTTAAATATTTGAATCTCTTTTCCTAATAAACTGCTTTCCTAATAAAGTGCTACCATGTGTAAATGCTAACCGTTCACTGACTCAATACCCACCCGGAGCTGCTCACTGGGGTACTGCTACCCTTGTACACAGCGCATACACCCATCCCTGTAAAAAGTAGCAGCCTGTGCCCCTTTAATAAATTACACCGTAAATTTTACAGACTTTACCCCGGTGACTTTTTAAATCTCACTTTGGTTATGCAACATCATCTTGCAATAGGAAACATCCTTCAAATGTTTAGGTTAGAGGAACAGAATTTAATCCACTCAAGTTATTTTAAAGTGTAATAAATAAATAAAATGTACCCTCTCTTCAGAATGAAATATGACACGCACAAAAGGGAGACAAGTACTTTTGATATCTGATAAAAAGGGTCAGTATTTCATTTTCATTTTATTCAGCATATGTTTTTTGTCCTAAAAATCTAATATCTATGACACTGACAAATTAACTAAAAATATGAAGCACTGAAGAGGTTGTTTTGGCCTGAAATGTTCTAGCCTGAGAATTAAGAAGAAAAAAAGAATCAAGTTGTTTAAATAGTGCTAAAACAATCCCACCCTGAATGAGACTCTTAGTAAATGTCAGTGCTCAGGACCTGAAGTTGGGGAGAAACAGAAAAATTCAAAGCCAAATAACTGCTACAGATGTGCCCTTCTCTTATTCTTATAGTAGGTAAGTCTATGGACTAAAAATTGAACTGCTACTTTCACTGATATGGTGATAATTTTTGGGGTGTAGATGAGTCCATTTTGCCTTTTGTGACTGCTACCACTAGTGTTCACAGGGATGGCCATGCTACCGCTAAGCCTTGGTTTCCACCATGGAAAAACAGGCATTTGTGCTGACTCCAGAGGCAGATGGAAAACTAATAAACCTCTGGGAATCTATGGAAACTGAGACACAGCACTGAAAGTAATGAGCATCATGGTAAAAAAAATAGACAAATCCAAAGCAATGCTGACACCAGGGTTTGTAAGCTCTATAGGTCAAATTCAAACCCAAGAAAAGGAGGAGGTGTCCCCATTTAGACCAACGTTGAATTTGGCCATGGTTCTTGTGCTCTTCAGAAGAATGCACAAGGTCTACAGACATTCATGAGAGATCACTACTATTTTTGTGACTTTCAGTGTTGCACTCCAACTTGGTTTCCATTCTGCTGCAGTTTCACAAACAAGGTCCATGGGCATAGGTCCCAAGACAAGGCAATGCTAATTGCAATTTAGGACTGGGGAGAGAGAGGAAGGAAAAGACATTTGTTAAATACCACTGCCCACACAGAACACTTGTGTGTGAACATACCCCTACAGTGAATACGACAACACCACAGCCTTCCAGGCATTTTTATTTTTTTTTCCAAAAATTGTTCCCATTATCAATAGCACATTTTATAATAAGGTGTAACTATCAATGCAGCCACCTGTAGTTTAATAAATACAATTAACCAATTTTCTTCTTTCCAAGAAGAAATGAAGACTAAAAGGTTTACTTTTGAAAGAAGCAACACCCAAGAGGAAGCAGAAGACACATTAAAGTTGCTCATGCTTGTTTCCATAATAAAATTTAAGAAGAACCACAAACAAATTAAGCAAAATATTTGAAAAGATAAAAAGTCTATATCAGAAAAATACTATTAGCGATGAATTAAAAAACTGAAAAGTACGCAGAAGAATAACAGCTATGTGCTCCCACAGCAGAAAATAAGATACTTTTTGCATGGGGGTCCAGCCTGACTTATTCTTGATGCATCCAGACAACATGCTGAAGAAATGGCTCTGAAGACCATGAATTGAACATTAGAAGAGTTGGGATAGAAAAACAATCCTCAGAGCCTCTGCAGATGACACAGCACTACCAGGCATTGCTCGTACACTAGTGAGCAGTGATAAGCTTTAAGCCAGCTTTAAGCCGTGTCTCACCAGTTTTCCGAAGCACTTGAGCTTTAACCACCTCTCTTGTTGTTGGCCTTAGGACTTTTTGCTTTTTTTTTTTTTTTTTTTTTTTAGCAGAGTAAAGGGGCCTCACCTGGGGCTCTAAATCTGGTCTTTGACATAGCAGAGTTAATCCTGATTTGAGAGGAGAGTCAGACTCATTAATTTCATATACCTTTGTTTACTTTGAGAGTGAGCTCAGAACTCCCTTTGAGCCCTGCACTGTGCTTTTGACTGTCCTTTCTGTACGCTGTACACAGTAGTTGTACATGGTCTGTAGACCTCTGCTGTTGTTATTTTTCATCAGGAAGATGGCTTTTAGCTGCAGGGGTAAACCTCACTCCATGCTGGGCAAATGTTGGGTGGAAAAATATTTCACAATACGAAACAAGTTGGAATAAGTCAGAAAAGAGGAAGTCGACCAATCCACGGTGCTGTTTGGTCTTGGTGTAATATTTCAAAGTTCCCTGTTTTGAAATTATTAGACCACCAAAAAAGTGAAAGGCTGCCAAAAATTACTGTAAAAGGTAATAATTGTTAATAACTTGGCATCTGCTTGCTCATTTGAGCAGCATGGTTTTGGCATTCATTAAAGACAACATTGTAAGCAAATAAAAGAGCAACTGCCTGGCACATAAAATTGTTAACCACATCATAACTAAATATTAAATGCGAGTTTTTAATTCAATTTATAGTTTAAATAAGGATCTTTGCAGTAACTTTAAAAAAAGAAGAGTCAACCCCATAAACAGTCAGTCATAACAAGATTTTAAAGAAGTAATTGCAGTGTCCTTGACCTTGAAATGATCCTTTTTCTGAATTAGCACAGGAATTTAATTAAGACTTCAAAAAATAAAAAGCTTTCATTCTAGATTTGAGTTACCAAATATTTAGAGATCCAGTGCCCAAGCAAGCCAATGGAAACATTCCTGTTCACTTCAGTGAGCTTTGGATCAGGCCCCGCATGGCTTTGGGTATCTCATTTCACAGGATGGACCCAAGGTCACTGCAGGAGAAAATGTCCTCCCTTAGACCAATGTTATCTGAGGTTGTGCATCCCAGGGACCCTGAAGGCGGTTGCATCGCAGGGACAAGTCAGGGAGGAGCAAACACTCAACCACTTTCATTCATCTTGCCTTGCCACTTCTCTTCAGCAGTTTCAGGGGATTGCATGAGGCTCTGAAGCCCCCTCTTCTGTCTTTTCCAGCAGCTCAGACTATTTCGACTTGCTAGCAGGTCAATAAATCTTCGCACCCAGCCGCTGCCAGAGAAGCAGCGTGTTCCTGCCAACGAGCCTCTGTCTCCCTTGTCTTTCCAACAAAGAGTTGTAGGCGTTACGGCTCCAGCATGTCAGAGACTCATCCAAAGGTCACTGAAGTCAGAGGACACCTTTTCTACTGACTTCAGTGGGCTTTGGACTGGGTTCTTATTCACCATTAACAAGTCAGCATTTACCAGAAGTGATATCTGAGGCCTCCAGCTATTTCCTGTTCTCAGGAGAGGGTAAACGGCGATAGCTCGGGTGTCATCCAGTGGTTGTGTTTGGTGTTTCTGACTTATAAATGAGATACTCCATCCCAGTCCAGTGTATCCAGGGCTCTGGCTTCATGGCCCAGTGTGCAAGAGGAAGGGGAGCAAGCTCCAGGTAGCGTGTCTTCCCTTATTCATCCCCTTCTCATCATGATCCCAAGCAGAAGATAATTTTAGGGGGCTGTAAATCCCAAACAAAGGCTGGTTTTCTAAGCTGCTGATGAAATTCCTGCCTAATTCCTCCTCAAGTCAGATCCACAGTGAAGCAGATGACAAATTTGCTTGATTTAGGACAAAATAAGGATAAACTGGGAAAGAAGCCCTTTCCCTAAATGCTCAGTCCCGGCACACAGTCAACAGTGTCATCTTTCCAAAGGCATTTCTGCGCACTCAAAAGGATCAATGCTTTCTTATTTTGGTTCAACAGAGGCCTGGTTTATTACACAGCTTTTGTTTTTATTAGTGAAATACACTAAACTGTTTTCTCAAGACTTGCCAAACAGCTTAAAACGTAATACCATTAAATTTGAGGTCCTACTGGGAAAAGTAATGCAAACTTAATTAAAGTTAACCAGAGTTTTCTCTTTCTGCTGCCCCATGTTTCGCTGGGTTGGAGTTAGCTCATAAAGCACTTGCTTGCTCAGTGTGGCAGCAGAGCTCAGGCTGGAAAGGGTGATGCAATTCGCTGAGGATTGCCAGGGCAATGGGAGTGAGATGGCAAGAGGAGAAAGGAGGAATGAGCAACAGAAATAGCTGGGGGAGAAAGGAGAATGACTGTTTTCTTTCTCTTGTGTATAACATCCCAATTTTCATGTTAAGCTTCATAGCATTCCCACAGCTTTCAGCAGGATGAGGTTTGTAAGCAGTGCTGTCTCCAAAGGGTGTGAGGGCTCAGACTTCAGAAAAGAGTTTATTACATATACTGCTAGTACAGCATCAACCAAAAATAAGCAAAAGTGAACAATTCCTATTTCAATATATTTTCAAAAGAGACATTCTTATAAATTGTTCAAATGCTTGTTGTATGTCACCAGGCCAAGGGATGTTTCCAAGCCATATCTCCTGCAAAGCAACAGACAGTGATGAATGTGCTACATTTAGCCTACAGGTTATTGAATTAGAAAAAAAAAATAAAGCTTTCTTGTGATATATTCATCCAGCTAGAACTCCATGGATTTTGAATAATATTATATATATATTAATTTACTAAGGGGAATGAATTATTTGCCTTAGATAAAAAGCATACAGAAAACAAGCAAACAGAAATGGAGGTGACATTTGGCAATTAAATAATTAATTATGTTTATATATATATACACACATATATATATATTATTGTTACCCATCTGTAGGATATATCTGTGATATCTCTGAGCAGTATTTTTTTTGCCATCACCATTTCTCAGCTAAAATTTGGAGCTATAAAAATATATAGGGTATCCTTGTATGTAAAGTGAGTCTGAGATATTATATTGCCGAAGAACACCACTACAGCTGAAGCTGATATTTCTTTATTTGTTTAAATGTTATCAATAGGACAGAAAGCAAAATGACATGGCCTTGTATAACTCATTAATTTGCTCATTCTCTCCCAAATTATAAATTAACTCCACTTTGTTCCCTAAGTTGGAGAAAGAGGGTGACTTCTGCTCTGCTAGTGAAGCAGTTGGATGCTATTGCAATAAGAGTGTAAATGAGGGTGAAATTTTGATACTATATAAGCAGAAGGTATTCTGGGACAAATTTCTTGTGGAGGAGAAATGTAATTCATGGGACAGTCATTTTTTTCCTTGCTGCCACCTCATGGAAACCCGAGGCAGCAACAGTGGCAACCTGTTTTTGTTTTTCCCCCACAGCACTTAGACATGAGCCCTGTTGAGAGCACTGCTTGCTATCTGCGTGTTGATAAGAGGGACAAGAATAGCATTTTGGCCCTCAGAGACTTCATTTATTTCCTAAAAACTGCACCAGTTGCAAAGCTATCACTTTCCCTTTTATTCCAACCTGGGTAACACCAAGCATGAGCAGCACTGCAAAGCCACACGTCCCTGTCTGCAGGGGCACTTCCTGACCAGAAACGAGCAGTGGGACATCTCTTTCTTTCCACTACCCCTGGAGAACAACAATTTTTTGGGAGCAAACTACGCCTACATGGAAAGTTCCCATTTCCTCCTCAAAACAACCAAAAAAAAAAAAAAAAAAAAGAGGCTCTTGTCTCCTCTGTTCCATGGCTGGGGCAGGTTCCCGCTTGCACTATACCATGGCCCTCGCCTTGGCCAGGTGCCCAAAACTCCCGTCTGTTTTCCAGACAGGAAATATGAATCAAAATAACATGACATAAAAACAGTAATTAGCTTTTGTGTGTGAGGCTGCTAAGGCCTTAATGAGGAACAGGCTTGTAATAAAACTCTTGGCTACTCTCTCCAAACCTTACTCTCTCGCTTGTTCTCGTTTCAGTTCATCATTTATTTTCTCGTAGGGAGAAGTGAGGAGAGAAAGAGACACTATCTGTGAATTGATCCTCCCCACCTTTGCTTAATTATCAGGGAGTCTGTAAATGTTTTGACACTTTTTTTTCCATTTGTTTTGAGCTATTTGCCTCCCACCCACAATGCTCATCTCTGCCCATGATCCTTCTCTGCCATTAATGGCATCTTAAGAGCTCCTGCTTGAGCAATAGCTGAGCATTTAATGGATCCTCTGGGTCACCTGGGGCTACCACACTCATCCAAGGATAGTTTCTGGATATTTTCTCCATCAAGTGACCCGGGGCAGTTGTGGTGTCTCCAAATGTCATCATGTGTTTGAACAGGGTGAATGGTGTTGCAAAGCAGCAGGTTCAACATGAGGCCAAGGGAGCAGTGCCAGCACCATCGGGTCATCTCTTTCAGCACCCTTTGCACAGAAATCTTTCATCTCAGAAGGGAAATAGCATCTCCAGCTCTTTGTGTGCAAGGATTAGTTCAATTTCTGTTGGAAGAGGCTTCAAATTGTAATAGCAAACTCTTGTCTTAATGCTGGTATCATGCAGACTAAGATTAACACTTGAAACTTGCTTCAGTATCAATACTGCAAAGAGTGCTTGCTGAGAGTACTTGAAGGCATGCAGAGGTTTGCAAGCTTCTGGGCTTGTCTTCGGCAATACAACAATTTGACTATAAAAATTGTTCTTCCTCCTTCCCAGACAGATATGTCTAGTGATGAGTGATAGGATAACTCCATAGAAGTTATTAGGAGTCTACAAATCCAAAGCATAAACTCTTTCCCTGATATAACCATAAAAATCTCTCTTTGTATAGACCCTGACAACTTTCCTGTGCATGTCTCTGCCTGAAGGCTTCCCACCAGTTTTAAAGATTTTCAGTTTAAAAGAGAAGTCTCCTCATGGCCAGATTATTCAGAGCTGCAGAGCACTAATGCAAGCCTATTGCAGTTTCTAGCAATGAACAGTAGTGCTTTTCTAGGCTCAGTCATCATCCAGCCACATATTGCCTAACTGGCAGAAGATCTAATGGGCTTCACCAGGTGGGAGGAAAGAGGAAAGCTGTATACCTGTCTCCAGAGGGTTTGCTCCCATTTCCCATGTATTTATGGGGACTTTATTTCCTTATGGGACACAGCATGGGAAAAGACGTTGGGGACCACAAGTTGCATGTAAGACATGTCTAGAGAGAGCATCCACAAATTACCTATTTCTGTGGAGCAGACCATGGACCCTCTTGGAAAACTAAATTCCGTGGTGGGACTAACCTCATGCCAGTGCTCTGTAAAGTGATGCTGACCAATTAATTAGCCATCTGTAGGAGCACCTTGGCTGCTGACGGATAGTTTCCATTGCTTCGAGCTCTACCTCACAGCTGGCAAAGCCCAGCAGTGCTGCTGGAGTCAGAGAAAATATCTTCTGGGAGACCTCAAAATGTGCTGTAATTTTTAACTCTAAGTGCTGCTGTACATGATAACATCAGATTAGAACTAGCAGGGAAAAAAAAAGAAAAAAAAAAAAAAACACTTTTCCCTGGCAATTTTTCAATGGAAAATGCCATCCAGTTGAAATCAAGACTTCCGATCAGAAAATGTTGTTGTCAATGAAGTTTTGTTTCAGTTTTTAGAAATGAACTGTTTTGACTAGGTTGAAGTATTGTGTTTGGAGCTTGCTGGAATGAAATTACTTGATATTTTGTACTAAGTATCTTTTCATAACAAATGTGATTTAATTTTACACTTTGAATAATGTATGTTTAAAAGAAAGGTATTTTGTTCTGATTTAGTTTTATCAGAACAGACTATTTTAATTCTTCCCAAATAATTTTTATTGTGGTTGAAGAGAAAATGTGGTTTTCAAAAGTTTTTTTTTTTTTTCCTTCTGATTTGGCACCATACCAAATTTTGAAATGTCAAAATTTCTAGTGGACTTCCAGTGAAGTTCAGCCCCTTCCATGGTGTAAAGCAAGAAGAAAACCCACATAAAACAATCAAATTGATGTAGACATTTATTACTTGTGAGAGCTGTAAAAGCATCACATGGCTTTCTCATAAAAAGTCATAAACCCTATTTACAGTCCCTGCATTATTATTCTAGTAACTAAAACCAGTGACTCTATGAAGTGCATGAGTGTTCAGCTAACTCTCTCACAACTAGTTTGGAAATGCAGAAAATACTTACTGTTTTCAGAGCAGAGGGAATTGCATTTTACATGTATTTATTTATTGTGTTTACCTCTTACATTTATGGCTTGGCCTCTACCCAAAAGGTCAAAGCTATAATTATTTGTACTTCATGATAACAAATTCAGAAATTAAATCGGTAAGTGCACTCATGATTATTTTTTTATTTTATTTTATTTTATTTTATTTTATTTTATTTTATTTTATTTTATTTTATTTTATTTTATTTTATTTTATTTTATTTTATTTTATTTTATTATTTTATTTTTGTGAAAATTAGTGGCTACAGTTCAGCATTCAATAGGGTTAAATGCTTAGTAGAAAAAGCTTAACCCTGTAGACAATGGAGCAACCAACACATGCAGCCTCAGGCAGTGTGTGGTTACAGGTGAAATTTATTTGAAATAATCATAAAGTCCAGTAAGGCATGTGAAAAAATTCTTCAAGGTTTTAGATCAAGTCCAGGCATTTCCTATTCAGAAATATATATATATAAAATTAAATTAAATTAAAAAAAAAAAAAGAGAGAGAGAGAGAGAGAGAGAGAGAATAAGGGTAGACATTCAGGAAGATTCATTTATTGTTCCATGTTCTTAGCTCAGTGAAATCAATGAAAAAAGGTCAGCTCCAGAGAGAGATTTTGGTTGTCCTGTTAACCAGCAGTGTTGCCATTGCAAACACATTGTATTTGGGTGTTGTCATCTCTGGAATAAAGTGCCAAAAATTTTAGACTGAAGCCAAAGCTTTCCTCAGACTCTTTAATGTGAAGAGCTTTTACATCGCCTATAAAAATGACACCCCCCCTCCTTCTTTAGTGAAAGTTCAAAGCAGCTTCAGAGCAGGATCAGCTGGAGATGTTTGCAGAATTTTGCTTTACTAGGGGTCTAAGTGAAGGAAAGTCCCACTCCTTGTATTGGCTTTGAACCTGCAAACTTTGGGCTTGCGGAACATGATCCTCTTGACTGTAACATAAATGCTAATGTTTTCTTACTTTTATTTTCTCTCATTTATCATCCTTTACAGAGCCAACAAGTTCATCTAAGAGGGCAAGTGAGCTTTGCTGTTTGTCAGTGGAAGATCTCTGTGGCAGGCTCTAAACTCTCATGGGTTTCCCACTGGTGTCACTTCACAGGCATCACTATTGCCATGACCAGCTGTAGCAACTTTTTATAACCTTACCATACTTATTTTCAACTTTTTGCCTCTATACAGGGCCCATATGTGAGCCCAGGCCTAAAAATACTTGATTCCAGCCAATTTTCCCCTACAGATCTGGGAACTTGCATCTGTTGACTGAGCTCAGCCAGATACCAATTTCCAGAGGCCGAATCTCAGCTCAGTGCCTCAGCAAAGTGAAACATTGGAGGACTGCCCTATGCAGTTTATAGATCCATCACTACACTTCCATGGATATAGCACAGCTAAACAACACCAGTTCATCTTGTTCGAGAGTGCCCCCAAAAATCAGCATACAATGAGTTGATAAAATGGTCAAAATATCTGAGCCAAGGAAAGCAAATGCATATGTTTTCAAAAACAGGTAAATCCATTCAAAGTATCTTGTTTAAAAGTAGCAGAGATCCCTTGTTGGAGTGGAGATGCCCCTTGGGCTACTTTGGAGTGCTCTGCAAGAGGCATGCACTGTTTTCCCATCTGCTTGGGGAAAAGCAAAGATGATTGTGCCATGTCCTCCCGTAATCTCGCGCCCGCCCGCAGCTTTCCCCAGCTCGCATGCACGCACAGAAGACACGTGGTATTAGTCTTTATGATTCAATTATTCTGCGGTAGAGCTTGGACGTGTGCAATATATTGAAAGCCTTTGGGAGACTATCAAAATTTAATAGGGAAAGTATGGCATTTTTTAATTTTTACTTCCAACCCTTGCTGTCAAATGATTTGTTTGCTATTTTTATAAACACACTACAGTACCACTGGGGAGGCATGGGGACAAGAATAAACTGAGTTGACTAATCCAGTCACAAAATGTAAGGAATGAGTAACCCCTTGAGTGCCATTCATTGGGATTTCCAGATGTTCAAGACTTAGAATCAGCTCTGACGGGCATTTTGCAATGGAAAATTGTTTCCCTGGGCAGCAGGGTACGGTGAGGTAAAAATAGTGGGTACATCATCTTGTATCTCAGCTACACTTGTTGCTAAGCTTGTGGTTAACTGTCTGTACAGATAATATTTTGTAGGCAATTATTCTGCAACCTTGACTCTGCTCTCACCAGAGAATCCTGGGATTCTCCTAAATACCACTGGACATGGATATGTTTCCTTGTTGTGCCCTTCCTATTGTTGAAGCTTTCTTCATTTTCTCAGCTTCCACATTTGCTTGTTTCTCTTGGAATTGCTCATCCAACTCTTCAGTTTCTTCTGGTTCTCACTGGATTTTCAAGATCAGTTGTTGGCATCCTTTATCACCATGTTTGCTAAGGTCTTGGAGCTTGTGTCTTTCTCTTCCTCCATATTCTTCCTACCCATTAAGTCCTTCCCAGTCTAACAGTCTCCTCTTGTTCTGGACAAATGTCACAATCTGTTCTTGTCCTCCTTTTCCTTCTTTATTAATTCCTCCCATTTAGCTGTTTTTCATCAGGTCCAACCTGCTCTTTTCAAAGCAGCACTTCTGAGATCTTGGTCATCTGCCACACAATAAAACTCACCTCTCTCTAACTCCTCTCCCTCAGGACCCCATTTCTACTTCTGTCTGTGCAACCCTTCTGTCAGCACCTGCAACTTTAAAGTCAACTTTTAACACTTCTTTGATTTCACACTCTTCGCTCTACCTACTTAGTCTCTCTGCACGGACATCTGGCACAGGCAATGTGCAAGCCAGAACTTTATTTTACACTGGAATATTCAGAAGTCCACCTCCTCACTGCCTTATGAGTTTTTCCTTTGAAATGCAAAGGTGCAAGTCCACTTCTTCTTTCCCATGTTGACTTCTCTTTTATGCTTGGGACAAGTGGCATTCCTCTACCAAACACTCAGCACTTCCTCCTCTTCCCTTTTATTCCATTCAACTTGCGAGGAATTTGCTACACACTTCCTATTGGAGATCCAAAAGCTACACGACACTAATGTAGCGTTGGACTCGTCATAGGTTGGCAGCAATGAAACACCTCTTAGTATTCAGTACGTTTAACTGGCTGCTTCAACACCACCTGTTCTCCAACCCGGTCTACTTATATACCACAATTTATTTTTGTACTAATGGTAAAATACACTGAAAAATAAATTGTATGCTTTTCATGTGCAGTTATTTCCTTGAAAGGATGGCCTTGGAAGAGAACCCTGAGTGGGTCTTTACCTATGAGTCACTGTCTGCAAAGAGCTTACAGCTACAACTGCAAATCTGCAAAACTGCGTGTAAAGAGGAGGTATTCTTGAATGTGTACATTTGTATAGGCAGAGAAACATTGACATTTGCATCTGCCTTTGATTCGAGGAAAGGTTAGAAAGAAGCAATATCACTTTACACAGACAGGAGACAGTTCCAAACCATGTTACTTTTTGTACAATAATGGTTTTGAAAGATGACTCACTCAGGCTCGTCAAATTAGCCATTACATTTGCATAGCTGTTACGGGGACTGTTTGAGCCAGCACAGAAAATTAAAAAACAGCACACTGAAAGCAATTTAAATGGGGTTTCTATTTTGCCTTTCACCCTTAGCACTGAGCCTGTAGTTGCTTCCAATCAGAGAAGCAAAGCGATAGGTACACGATGCAGGCAAAACAAGTGTCCCAGACATCTTCTTGGGAGCATGTTGGAGATTTGAAAACATTTTGGCAAACTTCATTTCATGTCACATGTCTGCAATTAAATAGCAGATTTCTGACAAGGAAGGAGAAGTTTGTTCAGGACACAAACACACTGACCTCCTGGTCACTCAAACACTTGTACAATATTCCTTACAGATCCAGGCCATAGCATCGGGTCTTGGCGCCGTGACTCCGGGCTCTGCAATCAATCTATAAACTGTCCTCCCCTGTGGACCCCAGCTTTCTGCCAAGGCTGAAGTTGAAGGTTTTGGGGCTTTTTAAAACCAGATGTCTCTGTAATCCTTGATCTCTGTTAATCTCTTCTCTCAAGAGGCTTTGGGATGATGAGAAAGGCTTTCCTAACAAAGATGACAACCTGACGAGAATAGGGCCACATGGGAAGCAGACTCTGGGGGGTCCTTCAGAGTTCTTTCACTCAAGTTTGAACACTAACATGTGGGTCCAGATCAGGCAGTCCTTTGTGCAAATGCCTGAGTCACTGCTCCAGAAAGGTCCTTTGGGAAGCCTTTCCCACATCCATCGCAGTGCAGGAGATCCTGAGGATCACTTTCTCACTGCGAATGGTGCTTTCTCATTGAGTTCCTGGGAGGAGGGCAGGATGGATCCCGCTCTCTCAGCTGCCAGTGCAAAGACTCCCAATGACTTTGCAGGAATTTATCTCAAAAGATGAGTGTGATGCCGAACATAGTGGCTCTGCCTCATGTTATCTGTATGTCTTGTCTTGCAAGCCTTAGCTATGAAGTCGTTGTTTGAAACCTGTTTTAATTAGCTTCAGTTCCAGTCTTGGAGAAACATGAGTCTCAGTAAAAGCAGTGGACAGAAAAAACAGAATTTTTTCATCATGTCTTGGCATCTGTCTCTCTTTCCCTTTTATTCCTGATCTTGATACTTGCAAAACTAATTTTTTTCCTTCATTTTTTCATTTCAACCATGACTTGAAAAGATTAAAGCCTGACATTATTACTTAGAAAAAGGGACATTTTCCAGCAGGGTATCCTGCACAATGCAAATGGGAAGGGGCTGTGGGCAACTGAAGCTTTTTGAAACTACATCATTAATACTTGCTGATTGCATTGCACACAACTTTTGCCTGAAGATACAGGGACTGGATACTCCCTCCCTCACTACTGCAAGGTAAAACTTTCAGCCATGACTAAACCTCAGAAGGACAACTTGCAGAGTAAGGCAGCAGGTGGAGGCTGCCAGACTGTTAAATTTGTAACTTTGTTTAATGAAAATCTTGCTCCATTTGAGATTTTTTATAGCATGTCATTCATTTATATGTCTTTTTATTGTGGCTGCTTTGCTTAACCTAACACTGAACAAGGTTTGACTGGTTTACAGTAGGAAATCACAAGAAAAATGGACTCTGTGGAAGAGAGGAATCTGTTCTGGTGGAATAGTGGAGAGAGGTGACCAAGGGGTCCAGCAGGCAGAGGACCCTCAAGCTTCCACAACTGGCCATGCAGCCATGGCAGTGGTGGACCTGCAGCACGACACTGCTGAAGACTTCATGTGTCATCACCACTCGAAAAAAGATTTATGGAGGAGCTCTGAAAAGTTTAGCTGTTGCTGTCTGAGATCTCACTGGCCCTTATGGTATCCTTGTCCTTCTGCAAAGAATTGCTAACCTTGTAGCAAGGGCAGTGGGAGTAATGTGTTTCTGTCTCATTCAGGGTTCAATTCATTGGCTAAAAGTCACAGATGAAGATGTTACATGAAGATACAGGGTCATGAACAGCCACGAAAGACTCATCTACCTCTGAATCTTGCTTTGTGTGTAGTGATGTCTTGTAAAGGGATGGTGACAATCTAAGAAGTGACACCACTGCACTTGGACAGTCAGAGCTGGTTGCCTCACACATGCAAGACAGAGACTTTATTGTTATTTAGGACCACAGCCAAAGCGAACTCCTTGTTAAGTGTCACCACTGTGAATTTGCTGCTTAGGAAAGACAGCTCCCTGTCATATGTGTTATATAGACAGCATTTAATTTTGGTTTTAGAAGCAGGAGAGGAGAGCAGTCAGCACAGCTGAGCAAACAACATGGCTGATAGACCTACTTGGACTGAAAAGAGTTGTTTCAAGGGCAATGTCTATGATTAGTCCCTGGTGTGAAGTGGCTGTGTGCACACACACATCAGAAGGAGACAGTTCTGAAGGGTAATTAATACTCCTCATGCTTGCTATATCAACGAGGGTCAAGTGTGCACTATCACACAGCCACAGGGCTGAGGAATGAATCTCAGCTCCCTTGCTGTCATTCCCTGACTCAAAGCACTCAAAGACTAAAAGCTGTCTTGTTCCCTGATGTATTACCAGTTCTTCTATAGACTTGTCAGAATCATGGTAGGCTTCATGATAGAGCAGTCTCCTCCACAGAGCCAGGAGACAGTCCTTTGATCTCCACTGATATCACACAGAAAACTCTCTTGCTCATAGCCGCATTTCTCCTGCTTAACAAACCAGGGGTCTTCTGCTTCTGGTTTACCTCTGACACCCTCCTGGTTTTGCATTAGCACTGAAGGGGCTCTCATCTCCTTCAGTTGTTTCTCCAGCAAAAGTGGGGAGCAATGCAGAAGACCCGTGAATGACGTCAGTGTTTTGGGAAGATGCTGTTGCCAATGCCTCTGCCCTCAGATCCTCTGCAACTGATCAACTCAGCTATCATTGCAGTTATGCTTTACGCAGGTCCCCTGCTGAGTGCGATCCCTCTGCATTAGCAATAAAAATGAACAAATGTCTTCAGCTGGCTGTAGAGGCTGTTCCTCTAACCACAACCCTTTGGTATTGGCACAGTCTGATGGGGCCAGACAACAGTGTCAAGAGACATAAAACATAAATTGGACTCATACTGGGCTCCACTGAGCAAGGACTACTGTTTTTACCCCCTTTTCTGTTCAATTTCCATAAGCCTATAACCTTAGTCCTTACTTTTCCTGTTAAATTCAGTCTTTCATCCACCTGGGTGGGGTTGGCTGGATTCCTTTCACAATTTATCCTTTTATCTCTCCCTGGTTGCTCAGGTGGTTTATTTTTGTCCCGTTTCATTTATACCTCAATCCATCTCTCTTTTCTCCCCATCCCAGGAAGAAGTAGCGTGCTCAAATAGGAACGGCAGTCCCTGAGTACCAGTACTAAATGGTATTGCTGTCAGCAGATGCATTTTTAAGCCAAAATTTTTCTACCTAATTTTAATGATTTATATATACTACACGTTTTATTGCCATTGTTACCTTAAATTTACATATATCCCCCTTTCCATCTGCAGATAACATTTAATTTATGCCTCTCCCTCTATAATATAATCATTTTAGAGACAGAACTGGAATGATTTTGCTCTTCCAGAAGGAAATAAATACATGAGCCCACGGCAAGGAAATAGCTAATCTCTTAGATGAAAAAGACTTCAGTGAGAGGAAGAAGAACCGTTTTTGAATCTGTTGTAAAAGGCAAAAACACAGAAAAGTGCCAGTGGCATATGGCTTCACCTACAAAAGCAGAGTTTACAGTCACTTTGCCCTGATGCAGGTCTGTTTTACAGAGCCGCATGCTTTACACAGCTCTGTGCTCCTGCACTGCATCTACGGCAGTCTTAGGTTTGCTCCACCAAATATCCTCTTTGCCCACCAGAACAGCCATCAGACTAATTCATGTAGTCACGCTATTTAGACCTTGAACAATTTTTCTCAGCTATGGTTATGTACAAGGTCTAAATATTTTCCTTGTGAAGCACAAACACCCTTTACCCTTCTGCTTACACACCCTCCTGAGGAGCTCACACGAGAACCTTTAATCAGCTCCACATTTTGAGGACAGTCTCTTTTCTTTCCTATTTCTTTCTTTATTTATTTTTTTTTCAGAAAAACAAGCAGTCTCTGGTCCATGATCACATTTTTATTTTCATGTTGCCGTTGATGCATGGAATCCTGACAAGCCAAGTTGTATTAATTTCCTTGATTGGCACCAAAAGTAAATTTACAGCTCGTGTTTCATTTCCAGTCTGCTGTTCTGAATTTCAGCCCCTTCAAGTAGTAGATACAACCAGAAGAACTTGGCGAACTCCGTTTGCTTAATGAAGACCGGGCTGCTTGACTTATCTCATACTTATTCTTCCATTTGTTCTTATTTTCCCTCAAAAAGACGGGATTAAAGATCACCTGGAGTGTGGAAAAAAAAAAGACCAAAAAAAAAAAAAAAGACGTCTTTTTCAGAAGAAAGATTTTCTGTTTCAAAGAAAACAGACATTGCAGCAACTGTGGGTTTCCTCAGACCCTGGAGATTGTGGTGACCTTTGAGAGAGATTGTGGGCCACCAGAAGCTAAATATGCTTACTTTGGTTAGCTTGACATGAGTTATGACTCTGGAATGCTGAGGTCCATGTTCTTGATATATTTAGGTATAAAGAAGGGTTATAACATACATAAAATTAGATCAACAGATTGCTATCTGGTGAAATGAAGACTGGGAAATGTTACATGCCACAATGTAATGGAGTTACAGTCAAAACCTGATAGCTCACTTGCCCACAACAACAAAATCTGCAGTCTTCAAACTCATTTTCTCACCTGCATACACCTCATCATATTAGCATACAGAAGAAACAAGAAAAAGGAAAAATTTTCTCTAATCACCCAGTACATTGGAATATAAGCCAGGACTCTGGAGCTTCTGCCAGGTGTCCTAATGTTTAGCCTCTAAGAAAATGCTGGGATTCATCCACCGATGATTTGTGAGTATGGGAAGATAATCATGAAGCTTTTCTTTGGTGTATGAGTGCTCTAGTGTGCATGAGTTCATTCTGAACTTATCACTGGGCTGTCTCTTGTTTGCATTTGGACTATAACCAGTGTCCATTGCAAGTTGCCCAAGGATAACCACCAAGATCCCGTGCTACGTCAACAGCCAAATCTAAACCATAAGAGTTGTTTCATTTCACAACTGCAGGAAACAGAGATAGGTCTCCGTCTGAATTTGAGGGTGGCTATGGTTTCAAAATTTGGTTTCATGCTCATGACCAACATCTGCTTGGGCTGAGCCCTAGATGGAATACATTGTTTTCCTTGGATTTTAGAAGGTGCTAAAGTTTTTCTGAGCAGTTGTGACTGCAATACCTTTCCAAGGAACACCAATTCTAACCTTATGTCTTGTAAATTAATGTTCTTCCACTCACTCCTGATCAGAAATATGCACGTGGGTGATTTAGTGCTTCATGTCAGCAAACCAGCCTGTTGCTCTTAATTATGTTTTCATTACCTAACACATGCTAGAAGATTCAGACCTGTCTGTGAACAACTTTATGTCAGGTAGGATGTGAACACAAGCTAAAAAGATGATCTTTTCCTTCCTATTTTGTAAATCAAACATATTGCTTATTGTTTAGCCTCCAACATCTTCCCATGTCAGCAAAAAACAAAGCACGGAGCAACATTATAGCTGGGAAGCTTTGTCTTCTGTTGTCAGAAGTTTTTGTTCAGAAATTAATAAAAGAAATATCATGTGTGACATGCAGAGGCATCCTTCTTAAGCCATTTGTTTTTCAGCAAGAATAAAGGGAAAAAGATATCCAGTCTAAGTTCACCTTTCTTTCTGAGGTGCACAAACGGGTCTTTGAATGCAGCAGAGCATGTTTGCCACGTTCAGTGCCAGCATTTGCCAAAACAAAACCAGAGTTTGGTTTATGGATGGGAGAACGACAGGAATCGGGGGACAGAATTTCTTGTCACAGGCAGAGCTATGCAATTCTATTTGCTCTGGCACACTGCCCTTTTATTTATATGAACTTGCAGCCGTTTTTCACTGTGCAGGGCCATCCCCTAGAGAGTCTATTTCAGAAGGAAATCTGTCTAAACTTTGATGAAAACCGTCATGTTACCTCTCTATCCTAATTTGCTTTGGGTATATGGGCCATATAAAAATGTAGCAACCCACAAAATGGTGAGAAGAAATCCATCTACTGATAATAAAACTGTTCAGTGATTATTATTGCTGTTTTGTTTTATTTATTTATTTATTTATTACTTTAATTCTCTCTGGGCTAGCACGTACACAAGCCAGGCAGCAGTAAAGCTGTTTACCATCAAACAAGACTGGGACCACCTAATCAACCATTGCTATAGCCATTTTGGCTTCTGGTTTGGCTAGAAAATAAGTTTTCAGCAGCACATTAATGAAGCAGAGCTACCACACAACAGCTGTAAACATGTGTTTGCTGCTGTAGCCATCTGCTCCTGAAGGCCACTGAACAAAAGATATTTCCAGGAAAATGTTCAATTTCTTATTGGTAATGTCTCTAATCAAAGCCAACCCAATAGGGAGATCATATGTTGGTTGGTGGGTGGCCTTAATGATTTTACCATAAATATAATTCCAAAAATACACATATAATGCGCTCCAACTAATTCTGTAGCTGTGTTTGTCATGTATGAACCAATATAGTAACCAGGCAGTTATTAGTGGTAGAACAACAGCATTAAAGCTACTAAAATTGTCTTGGCACAAAAGCCACTCTGGTGTTCCTGTTAAAAGTCATGCAGGAAGCCTGATTTTCATGCCATTTCTAACATTACCTCTTTTGGAGAGAAAGCCAAGGAGACAGCACATGCTATGGGCTCATAGGATATTATCTCGAGTCCTTTGCCTATGGCACATGGTCAGCGCTCTCATCGCAGGGATGATATTGTGGTGTAGAGATGTTTTTTTCTACAGCTCTCCTGAACCTTTGGAGATTTATGGAAATCTCTGAAGTTCACAGTCTCTAAGGGCAGAAAGGACCTCGAAGGTCCATCTTGTAACAGCTGCTGTGTCCCTGTGGGGACACTGATACGAGGGTGAGCAAGACTTGGAGAATGGCTCTCCCTCGCCTGTTTTCTCCTCCTCTTCAATCTTTTAGTATTTCTAGTACTAAACCGAGTAACTGAGCACCTCCTGCCTTTCTGTTCTATTTCCTCTCTCCCCCATTGGAGATAAGATTGAGTTAGCATTGCCATTTTACAAGAAGAATTTTACATGTTCACTGTCACTTGGCAAGTCAGTGGCAGAGGAGGGACTGTGCCAAGACCTCAGTGATGGGTCAAGCTTCTTTTTCCATCTCTTATGGAAAACATTTTCCAAATGGATGATCTGATAAGACTGAAAGGTATCACAAGGAAATCCCCACACTGGTGCTAGCCATAAACTGGGAGAATATTTCAGAAGAAGGGCTGCTCTTGGTTTTCCATGTTCTTGAGGTATTTCCCTTTGTGCCTGTAACTGGTCATGTCAGGGGAAGATAACATGTTCTTGTGTTGCTATTACATCCTTGCACATGCACATGGCCAAATGCTTTGAACCCTCAATTTGCTGTCAAGTCTAGTGGGAAGAAGGTTTAGAGCTAGAACATTGGGGAACATCTGTGAAAGCAGTGTGTGCACAGAGCATCTCCCACTGTACCTTGGCCACCTTGGTTAGCACCTCAAGTGTGTGCACTCCATGCTTCCCAGAAAATTATTTTCCTTCACATTGAGGGAGCTGAAAATGCTTTTTTCTTCTCTATCATGCAAGTAAGACAAAAGAGCCTGAATTACAGTGAGCACCCATTAATTTTAAAACAAATGAAGGGAAAAAAAGGATGTTGCAGTACATCCCAGATAACCCTCAGAGCCAAGCAATGCTGTTCATGCTTGTAGTTGTGCTGCACATCAAAGCCACCACCTGCCTCATACAGACCCTTCATCTCCAGTTTTACTTTGTATTCACAAGATACCTGAGGCACTGGACAATTCTAAAAGCCTTAAGAATATTACAAAGTTTCAACAGGCTGGCTTAAAGGAATATATGTGTGCATGCGTGTGCACATAGAAGTATTGTGTTGAAGGTAAGTCATTTTGTTTCTGATAGGCACTGTACTTTGGGCACATGCATGTGCACAGAGACAATGCTCTCGTTTTTCTGCTGAGATACATTTTGCTGTGATTTGTGTAACCTTTCTTTTCAGTTTGTTAATCAATTATACTGTGGGCTTCATCAGAGGGGTCCAAACTATAACAGCAGCCGCTATTGTTACGAGGCAAAGAACAAATTGATTGATGGTAGGTAATCAAAGTAATATAGAGACTTGGCATGTGTAATATTTACTTTACATCTGTCACTTAAGACATTTTACTGCCAATCAGTGCCTTCAGAAGGCTGGCTGGAACAATAGAGGTCTTTCTACTTAATTCCTCCTATTGACTAGGGCTTACGCTGACAAAGTTCACTTGCTATGTAATCCTCAAGGCATGCACTCGCTGCTGCAGCCAAGTTTTTAGATATATATCCCCTTGTGTCAATGAATTGGAAAAAAGCAGCTCTTCAGAGCCAAAGCATTGAAGGTGGTCCCTGAAACACAGCCCATGACAGCGTACAATTGGCGTTGTCCACTTCGGAGGTGTCAAAGTGATAGGAGCGCTTACAGGAATCCTCCCTGCAGCTGCTGGAGATGTGAAAGGCCTTTGATGGTTCACTGGTGACCACTGTTTGCAGGTCAAGTCTGGCCAGGAAGATCCGATGCAATAACAAATGTGAGGGGCGTTGGTGGGAAGCTGCAGGAGGAGGGGGGTCATTTTTCTTCTTTTCTCTCTCTCTCTCTTTTTTTTTTTTTTTTTCCTTTCTTTTTCTTTTTGTTGGTCCCACTTGCTGCAGGGACTGGTATTTACAGGATGACTCAGAAAAGCCACAGAGCAGGCCTGGAGCGGGCAAGGGAGAAAACGATGAAAAACACCCTGTGTGCTTCCTCTGATATTTCATCCCCTATCCTTGTTCATGCATGATGCTGTTGTTAGATACTCAAAGCCAGGAGGGGAGGGATGCCAACCAAAGCTGTCATCTTGGGCACCCTTAGGAACAGGACACAGGATGAAGCTGTTTTCACCCTTCTTGGTTAAGGGGAGAATTGTGATGAGGAAAGGAAAAATGTAAATGTTCCTTTCAGCTGGAAGTCATTTATACCTCCAGTGCATTCATCTTCCCTGACCTGGAAGATGAGGACACCTGAATTACTGAGCATTTTGGGATGGCGGGCCTGCAAGATTGGACTTTTCCTTGTTTACAAGGCAACCTGATGCCTGATCAAAGTCTACATGAATTCAGCAGAAATGTTTTTTAAACCAGAATTTTAGGGACAACAGCTTAAAGAGCTCCTACAGATAAATTGGTCTAAGTTATTCTCTAAAATATCAGAACACACTTTTGAAGTATTTACAGCCTTAACACAGACACAATTCTCTTCCTCTCCACTTAGGAAACAAACGTTTTCTTTTTGTTGCTGTTGTTCACAGCCCCGCTGAACATCCATCCACAAAGATTTGGTGCACATTTTACCTGTAACTGGTTCTGACCCAGTTTCCCAGTGTTGCTGGCACTCAATTCCTGCAGTGATGCAGCTCCTGGGTTAAACACCAGGTTCAAAGCTTTCGGTCACAGGCTTTGCAGCCCCTTCACTTACACAGGAAAACCAAATCTCTGCCTTCCCTAAAACACATGGAGCTGTTGTAGCACACATCTGTTGAGAACTTATCAGGCAGATTACAATATTTCAGTAAAGATTAAATTCAATAAAAGAAGCCGCAGAATTTTTACACATTAAGTACTAAAGAGAGCCTAGCTGTTCTAGGGATTTCTCTTATTTGAGGTTTTCTGTCTCATAAATGACATTGTTTTCTGTGTGTTACAGCTTGATGCACAACAAACATCCTTCAGAGAGTTGAAAGTGAAGCACCAGTGGGACTTCCTGGGTTTCAAGACCCTCTGATCCAAAGACTTTTTTTTTTTTTTTTTTTTTTTTTAATCAGGGTGGTGGGGAAGAAAGGAAAAAAATATCTTGGGTCCCTGCCAAAATAACTAGCTAACTTCCAAGACATGTCTGTCAGTAAGCTCGTTCTGGAATTTCCTCTGCATGTACTGCAGGGTTCAATTTTTCCATGAAACCCAGAGCTCAGTATTATGTAAGGGGCACTGACAAATATTTCCAGTTGGACCCTGGGATTGCAAATGTGCCTGTGGAGAACTGACGAGAGATAACAGCCCAGATTCCCAAATCACTGCAGTCACCCAAAGTCGCACAGAGAAAGCTTGTGGTTCTTTTACTTCTCCAGGAGTTAAAAAGAAGCAGAATTTCAGATTCCTCTTTAGATTATAATACAGATATAAGGCTCAATTGGATTTAAGAGTCATTAGTATGCAAGTGACTACACAGTGGCCACTCAGCTCTCCCAGCACCTGGAGCCTAGCACTACGTTTGCAAAACAAATGTGATTTCTCTGAAATGTCCCCGAATATTGCATGTCTGTGCACAGCAGGGATTTTGGTGTCAGCACATTTTTCAGTTTTCACTGAGGGCTTGGAATGGCAGAGGGTGTTTCAAGGTCAAGGCTGGGAGACATTGGCAGAGCTATGCGTGGGAAAGCTTGACATTGCGATATGTCTGGCTGTAACCATTGCAGTCAGGCTGACCTCCCCAGGAACCAAATCCATCTTGTAATTAAAAAGGGGAAAGTAAAAGTTAACTGGCATTGAAGTTTGCAGCTAAGAAAGAGTCCAACATGTAATCATACATGTATATTTATAGACTCGTGTGCCATCTCTTCCATAAAAGCCACATGTATAAGAGCATTGGTATGGTATATGAAAATAGAAGTGATGTACGTAGATGAGAAGTAATAGGATATCTGTCCATGGTTCTTTGCCCTCTCCCATACATTTCTTGAAGGACTATAATATTAGCTGAAAGACTTGAAAGACTGAGCTGATCTGGGACATATTCATTAAAGACATGGTCACTGCATTACTTTCTTATAGTTAATGCCTTCTACTTAGTGCAAGAGGGGTTGCAGCAATGCACAGTGGCACTCAGGTGTATCTTAGATGTGTCTCTGTCTCATTTGCAAAGTGCATTTGTTGTTTGCCTTCTTTGTGGCCCATGTACTCCTGTGCAATTTGCTGAAAGTCCCTTGAGGTATTCAATCCCACCAAGCCTCCCTGAGAAGCTCTGGTGGGTTTCTCCTGCAGGACCTATGGACATGGTGGGAGCAGCATGCTGCCATCAGCTAACCAAACGTGGTTTGTAATGCAACACAAATCAAAAAGAAATAAAAATGTGCCTAGAAAAGTGCAGGACAGCTCAGGAAAGTGGGATACTGACCCAAGTCTGCTTCAGGATATACCTTTCTACCCTAGCCTGCCACAAATCCTGACCAATCCTGTTGACCCTTGAGGTTTCAAACTCCTCTTTGAGAATGCCTCCTGACTCCTCTTATGGCTGTTGCCATCACTATGGGGAATACTTTGTTAGCTCACCCACACCATGCAAAATGAGCTTTAACCTGAAAACCCATCCGAGGTCCTGAGATACTCTTCAGTATTTCAGGTGGCAGTACAGGGTGAGCAATACAGCAAAGAAATGTAGGTAGGGAGTGATTTTGCCATGAAACTACACTGAAGACCTTTCCATGACATGGTGAGGATGAGGTCTCTACTGCTCCCTTTCAGCTAGTTCAAGTGAGTCACACCAGGGGAAAAAAAGGGTGAATGAGATGCAATGCTGATAGGTAAAAGGTAAAAGTTCACAAGTCCACGCACACACATGCCGAATACCTCATGAACTTAGAGGGATACGGTTTCAGATCACGCCACTGGAATGCAGCCCCAGCTGCAATGGCAGGGAGCAGGAGGGATGTCTTATTAGCAGAGGGGACAGAGCCAGGACTTCACATAAAGATGGTAACCAACAGGGGATGCAAAAAAAAAAAAAAAAAAAGGAGTGAAAGGGAACTGCTGCAAAGAATCAGCTCCAGCTCACTCACAAGTTCTGGTGGTTTTAGTGATCCCACTGGGAGCAGGCTTGAGCCTTTCCTCTCTGAACCTACCTGCCAGCCATGCCCAAATACCTGAACCTGGTAGACTGCTTAGCCAGCTGATTCTAGTTAAAAATTCAATAGTCATTTCTTCCCTCTGAATAAATAATAGTAATTCATACAGTCATAAACAATTTTTTCCCCCAAGAAAGCTGTCCTTGATATTCAGCCACTGGTTGTCAAACAGAGGCTTGTTTCCGTTCCTGTTAATAAGTACCTTTTTTTTTTTTTTTTTTTTTTTTTAATCCAGACTTTTTGGAGCATTACATCACTGTGCGCAAAGTTATGACAAGCCTGGATGGAGATAATTCACATCCTGCCAGGTCTGACATAAGAGAGTGGGCTACCTTCCAGCAGGGTAAAATATGAAAGGGAAAGTAAAATGGGTCCATTCTAGTGTAAATGAGGACTAGCGAACACCGGACACACGGTCTGGGGAGGTAATTAGGGAAGAAGGTTACTTGTTTAACTTCTGCTCACTTTCTTCTCCCCTTCCCCTTTACTATTTATGCCTTAAAAGCTTAACGTCAGGACCGTTTGCCATCTAAATGCCTACAATGAGTTACAACTTGGATTATTACTCATTGGTTGATGGATATATTAAGACAGTTTTGCCACTTCATTGCAAAATGGGAAGAAAAAGTAAAACTGAACTAAAATGATCAGAGTCAAAGGTTGTGACCCAAAAGTGGCAAAATGAAAAAGCAACTTTTTGTGTCTCCTCAAAGCTGTCATTTTTAATTTTTAATTTTAGCCTACCTTGCTGCCCAGCCCTATTTCTTCGTGTCCCATCACCCCATGAATATTCAGAAAGCAGCACTCCATTCTCTGTAGATATTTCTAGGCATTCAGACCTAAAACATTGCTAGTATGGAAAAAAGCCTGATTTTATTCCTATTTTTATTAACAGACATCTACTGCTGATTCCATTATATTCAGAGTGATGCCAAAATATGAAATTTGCTCTTACTCCACAGTTACCAGAAAAAGGCCACCAGAAACTGTAATTTCAGATCCTAGTGACCATGGTTCTCCCTCAGGGCTGTTTGGCTCTGTTCTGCACTGAGATTAAAATAAGGAAGAACCTCAAAGTCACACTTTATAAAAGCGACTATAACTTTGCATCAGGACAGTTTAAAATACAAGCTAAAATAACATGAAATAATACTCCTTTCTACAGATATGCCCTTGTTATTCAGTGAGTGGGATTTCAGTTCAGATCTTCCCCCCGTTCACCTCTTTATCAGTGTAAAAGCAGTGAAAACTTAAGCAGTTGAGAAGATTTTGTCTGGATTTACAGTAAGGGAGGAGGAATACTGCACATGCATCTCAAATATAGCTGGGAAACTCAAAATAAATTTTCTAAGTACTTGAAATTATAACCCTGAGTTACTACTATATGACAAATTTCAAGGATATCTGAAACAGACACCATTTTAAAACAAAAAAATTGTCCAAGCTATTTTTATTTCATGTTTGTACTGCAGACTGTTCAGAGTCCTTCACATTCAGTTGGTTTCTGATTTTTAATGAAGCCATCAGAAACCCACAGCATATTTAGTCCAAGGAATTCCAATAAAGCCTTTACAAAAAACCTTCCAACATGCTATATCTGAAATGACAAGTGTGTTATTACAATCAAATACAGGCTGACTAATGTTTATTTGGGGTTAGGGAAAAATGGGTTTTAATTCATGACAGCTGATATTTATTTTATTTATTTATTTATTTATTTATGTATTTATTTTTAGTAAAAATAAAGATTGTTTACTTGTCTGAATCAAATTATGTTTTTGTTTTGTTTTGTTTTGTTTTTATTTTTTAATGTGAACAGTTAAGTATGAGGCAAAATGCAAAATGCAACTGAGATTGGTTATCCTCCTATTTTAATATTTAAACAGTTAAACAAAGAGCCATGTATTTAAGAGTGAAAGCAAGACTATGTCATTATTGCTCATGGAGAAACGTGCAGAATTAAGTAAAGGCGACTGAAACATGTTTTAGCGTGTGTAGCACATAGGGGGGTTTCATTTTGGAACTTTTCACTACCTCATTTCAGGCACTTTATTGCTCCTCCAATTTCATTTTCTGTGTAATTTGACAAAATTACAAGTTTCTAGAAAAAAAAAAAGAGAGATGAAAAAAAAAAAAAGGCTTTTCTTTGAATCTGTGAGTTCCTAATTTCAATCTCCAGCTTCTTAACGCACCTTTAAAAGAAATTGAACACATATTTCCACAGCTAAGGGGTTAGGCTGGAAAGAAAAGGAGATTTCTGGTGGCGGGGTATGTGTCTGTTCTGGTAACTCAAAACAAATAAACTCCATGTCTTACAATTTTGCAGTTTACCACAGATCACTCTCTGTTATGCATTAATAGACTATGTATTAATGTCTTTTAGTAATAAGATAATCTTTTTTGTTACAGTTAATTTTCACAACTGCAGTGCTAGCATACATCCTGACCAAAAAAAAAGAAGAAAAATTTTGCAAATGACTCAGAAAATATCCATTTCCCCTACTTTGCGTATTCAGTAACTCCATTCTTCACTTCCTTCCCCTTTGCAGCTAGATACTCAACTGTGAGTCATCATAAAACTTTCATAGAAATGGTATTTTCAAAAAACGTAGCTTTGTTCACTAATTGCTCGTGCATTGGAAATATTAATGAGTGAAAAAGAATCTTTCCAAGAAATACCCATGTGAAGGAATGCAGGAGCCATCTCCTTGAACTGATGATGGGCAGTATTTGTTCCAAACCTACTAGCAGAGGTGGGTACTGCTCTTCTGCTCCAAAGAGGGTTAAGGAGAGCTATGAACCACTGCAGCAAAGCTACAACAACCATGGGAAGTGCTTTTCATGCTGTGGAGGAAGATGAATGTGGTAAGAAATTTGAAAACATATGTTGATTTATCTAATCTCTAAGGTAAAGTGATTAACCCAGTGTGGGGATGCTTAGGGTGCATATGTCATTTGTAACCACAACTATCATTGCTGTTGATGTTATCGTTGTTAATACTGTGTCCGTGTTTTAGATACAACACCTTTTTTTTTTTTTTTCTCCCAAGAAGGAGGGAGAAAAAATGTATTACAGAGCTATGTATTACAGAGTTGGTCTTAACCAGGCTGTGGGCAAAACACAGTTTTTGTTGGTGATCAGTGCCTGGGAACATGTTCAGGTCTGCTTTTGTTTTTCAGGCTGATTTGCTGACCTCTGAATGAATGCACATAGGGTGGTCTGCTGGCTGGCGCGGTGCTCGGAGACCTTCTCCTGACACCTTCTTCCTTATTTCAGCACCTCTCGGTTGGGTCTCGGTGAATGGATGCTATGGGAAGTGAAGCCATAGAGTTCTTGGAGGGATTTTCCTGTTGTCCCCAGATGCTTCTTCCTAGTAAATGATCTGCAGCCACTGAAAGTATTGGTGGATTTACATGGCATTAAATTATGCTGGGTGAGGATAATTAAAAAAGTTGAAGCGTGAAGTGTAAATCTGTAACGGAGAAAACGCAAAAAGGAAAACTCCATAGCACCTGCTTCGGAAATTATTATTTAAGTCAAGGGCTATGTGCCATAAAAACACTGTTGCTGTTATTGGCTAATCCACCAGTATACTACCAATGGGATTTAGCACAATTCATCAGCAGATAAAAAATAGTGTGATCCCAACTGGCATTCAGATCCCTTGTGGGAAGTGGAAGCCTGCCATAATTACAGGAGACAGTGAGAAGGAAGAATTAATTTCCTTTAGCAAAAGACCAGTATAAGATCATTGGCCTGAGGGGGTTATTTATTTGTTTTTAGACATCTATAAAAAATGAGAATTAGTGGCAGGAGCACTTATTCATACCCTTCTTCCCTCCCAAATAACAGTAAAAGCTTCAAACCTATAGTTTATTCCCTTAGAAATGAATCTGCAGCAGGTTCACAGGTCAGTCTGCAACATTCGAGGTGATTTTTTGAACTTTGAACAAGTTACAAATACTTCCTAGAAAAGCAAATGCAATAAATATCTCAGCAGAAGAAATTTCTTTGACTTTTTTCCCTGGATCAAATCCAGAGAAGAAAGTGGGGCCAGAACTGTTACATGGTGAAAAGGAATTAAAAGAGTCGGTTTTGAGAACCTCGACAGAAAGCTAATCTCAGCCTTCGTGTGAGTTTTTGATGAACATTTATGGTGTCTTGAAACATTTTACTCATTTCTGCTAAATTTGGGTTACGTCTGTTAAGTCAGTCAGCAAGGAGCCATTGTAAATGCAAAAACCAGAACAACCTCCACAGAAGGTTCAAAACCATTTCTCCATACTTATCATTTTTAGGTGAAATTGAAAGCTTGTTTTCCTTCTGTCTGGAAGCATAACATACAAGATCTTCTAAATCCTCTGTCCTTAGCACTTCGCGTTTCTATTCAATTGGAAATTTGTCTTGAAACTCAGCAGGGTGGGCTTGGCTTGGGAGGCAATAGCCAGCTAGCTTGTCTCCCATGACAGATGGCCCTTTTAGAGGCAAAAGATTTATATCCTATATTTATGAATAATGAAAGTGAGAATAATGATGAAGGGGGAATGACATATTTTCCTTGACATACTTTGTCACCCAGAGCTGTTGGAGCTGTAAGCAGTCAAATTTGTTTAGGCCTGCAAAGTGAGTGATGTGCCCTTTCCTCTGAGGTAAAGAGGTATTTGTAGTGGCATGAAGTGAGCTGGGAACATTTCTTGTAAGATCGCCCAAAGGAAATAGCACCATGCACAACTGGCTTTTGTATAGAAGACTATATTAAAAGAAGAAAAAAAAAAAAAAAAAAAAAGGACAGAAAAAAAAAATCACAAAATCTAAAACTATATTTATAAAAAAGAGAAGAAAAAGAAAAAAAGAAAAGATGACATATTTCAAGCCCTGTTGAAACGCCTGAAAACCTTCCCTGTGACACTAAATGATCTAAGTCATGTCTCCAAAGAGTAGCTCATCATTTCTCAGACAACAGCAGGAATTTGTGGCTGACCTCCTGAGGGAAATGGTCAACTTTCTCCATCTTTCCTCTCTATGCCAATGTTTGGCTTTAATTTATGTTGGTCAGTTGAAAATGGAAAGTTCAGTACCAAAGCTGAACTGGGGGAAAATACAGCATGAGAAAGGATTTGTTTGTGGGATGTGTTTTCAAACAGACTATGGTTTTACACAGACTAAGTTTCCATATTCCTTCCAGCCTGCTTATCACCCCAGTGTAGCACAACTGTGAGTACGCTCCCCAGATGGAGAAATGAAAGGCTTCGGTAATTGAGGTCAGTTGTCGTTCCTGCTAACAGTTTGCAAAGGGTTTTTTACAAGCTGTCAGGCCACCTCCATCTGGTGAGAAGCTCCACATCTCTTCTAACCACTGCACTGTGTTTTCTTTCAAAATATCATAGAGGAAACATATTGCATCAGGAAACATATAAGCAATTTTCAGCGAGTCGGGTGCCCTGACTGTGTGACGCACTTTTGTATCTCAGCCATAACTCACTTGCAGATTTGTCTATGGCACTGCTTAAAAAGTACCCCAAAGTAACACATGCTGGGTGCATGCCTCAGAAATTAAGCCAAAGAAAATATGGTGCACAAAGACAGCACCCAAACATGATGTTGCAGAAATCAGTACTCCAGGTTATGAGAAGCAGAGCAGGAGGAGGCTATGTCTTTGGTTTGATGACCCTGCTCTGGTGGGATGTGCATGGGTTATCCCTGGCTGAAGGGCCAGGTGGGTGCTGGGATGGAGCAGACCCTCATATGTCACCTGCCAGCCATTGCCAGAGCCAAGCCTGCAGCACCCGGCAGCACAAAGGGCTTGGGGAGGGCATGTGTGCTCGGGACTCCTGTCGGCACCAAAGGAAGAACCAAGGGAGAGGGGAAACCAGCCATGTAGCCCTGTCTGCAAGGGATTTAGAAAAACGCTGAGGACTTACTACTCCAGAAAACAATCTGCTTATACATCTACAGACCTGATATTTAATAGCAGAGCTTTCAACCAAGCAGATGAGCATTATTTTCAAATGGGCTGAACATGCCCAGTGTAACGGCCACCTATAGACCTCATGCTGTGACCGCTTCAGAAATTACCTTTATTAAGTACAAATAAAACTCCAAAAAGCTCACAGAAGGTGATAGATTAGAAAAGCTAATATTCAGGACTGGTGCTGAAGATTTTTTGTCACTGGCTAAAGAATTTCAGGGATGCTATTTGCCAGACAGCCAGAGGTACAGATTTTGTCAAAAGCCATTTTGGAGAAAGAGTTGAAAGTTGTGCTCTGGCATGGTTTGGGGCAAGGCTCCATCTCATGTATATTCATTACTTTAACAAAACCATGTTTTTTGCTTTTTTTTTTTTTTTCTTCCTTAGGGAGCATTTATAAACAACCCATTAAGTGTTTTTATCATTTTCAAAAGTTATTGGCAAAATACTGGGACCAACAAGTTGCAAACTGAGAACACAAAAAATTCACTCTATGTTTGCTTTCAGAGCAAAGTGTATACAGGCATGGCACATACAAATGTAATTTAAATCCAATTTAAAATAATACCTAACCCAGAATAATCCCTTGAATGGTATTATATTACCCAGTTAGGAGAGAGTATATTGTCATGAGAAGCTTAATTTCTGCAGCTCATGCTCCTTTCCGACTTCATATGCTAATGAATAAGCCCAAACTGTATAAACACAAATTACAAAGGGGTTGGATTCTCTGTTTGTATTCTTGGTTGTTTTTCCTCTGTAAAACCCAGACGGATCGTGCTGTCTCATGGCTTTCCACACCCAGGACATTTGAAAGAGATTACTTAATAGCACAGCTCCTGTCAGCAGCTCTCAGTGACTTGGGATGAGAGCTTGCTTGTTGGGCTTGAGAACACCCAACTCCTCCTGCAATGCCCACCACAGAGGAACAGCTGCTGGGGGGCAGCTCCGGCAAGAGAAAATTGGAGAGGTTGGAAAGGTCTTGGAACAATGGCCAGATATACCTCAGGTTTGCTTATTGCAATAGAATTTCCTGGGCAAAAAGCCTCCATCTGATGAAAGTAAGAGGATGCACATGTTTCTCAGCAAAATGAACAAGACCATCCTCCGTACCCAGCACCACCCTCCCCTTCTCCATTAAACCCCAGAGCTCAGGTGAAGCACAGCAGGCTCTCGCAGTCCATTCTGCAAATGGCACGGCTCTGTTGGTGATGGGAGCAAACTGTCAGGTTTTGAGGGCAGGATCTTCCCCTCTGGAAGGACATATTGCATAGGCACGCTGCTGGCAACAGCAGACTTTTCCCAGCCATAGATGCACCATGAGTGGGCAGAGGTTGCTTTTGTAGCACAGGGCATCTGCGCATTGTCTTTAACAGCCCTCGCAGTAGCAAATTGGGATCTGTATATGAAATATAGTATTTTCACACATCTAGTGAATGCCACAATAAAAAAGGGAACTGGTGCAGTTTACGACTGGGCCTCATGCTGAGTCCAATTAAACCTACTGTTTCCAATCAGGTTTAATGTGAGGATAAAGTGAATGCTCCCTGAGATTTGGAGGAGGATAATTTGTCAGTAATAATAAGTGTAGACAAACAGGATGTTCCACAGTGCAGGGGCCTGATTAAAACCAAATGTGTTTCCAGGGATCCTCTCAAAACTCCTAACAGCAAACATGGTCAGCATTGCTTGCAACTTGCAGGATTTCTTTTGCAGAGGTTTGCAGCCTTTGCAATTTTTCCTACATCCCATGGAAAAAATAGGAGCCAGGCCACTGGGTCACCCAAGAGCCATCTCTGTGCATTGGGGTTGTTCTCCCCCTCCCTCTTTTATTTATTTATTTATTTATTTATTTATTTATTTATTTATTTATTTATTTTGAACATGATTCAGCTTTATAACCTGTCACTGCAGGGACATCCTCACAGGAAAGAGAAAAAGTCTCATATTTTCAGCCTGGCCTATCGTACTTCCTGACAAGAGCCCATCTAGCTGTACTTAACATTGACAAAAATACATTTCCTGATCGAAATGAAGTTTCCTACAAAAGGTGAATTATTTCTTGGAAAACTTTACCATGGAAACAAAATTAGCAGTCATCAGACCTTGGTCCAAGAAGTCCCTTCAGCTTTGGAGGTTTGTTGAAAAGAAATGAGGAAGGTTTCAAACAATCCCAGGCTTTGGGTTTTAAATTAGGCACAAGATCATTTTAATAACCTCTTTCCTTAGGGGATGGAGAGGGTGAATTTCCTAAGAAGGATTTTCTCACTTCTTGGCCAGATGGGAGACTCGGTAACTGAATGCTTGTTAGTTAAGTTATAGTCCCTGAGAAATCAGTGGTTACCTGTTGCTGGAGAGCTGCTTTTGTTCATTAGAGACGAACCAGCCTGAGGTCAATGTGCAGAGCAGTTAACATACTAGCAAACCACTAATTAACCTAACACAGAAGCAGGAGCCCGTTTCCAAAATGTGTCTCTAATTCACCATCGCTCAGTGTTTACAGCGGTACAATGGATCGTGTGTAAGCGGGGGCTGTGGCAAGGCCCCGCTGCAGTGGGGGTCCCATTGGGGGACCGTTTCTGCAAGTCTGCAAGAGTCTGGGGAAAATCAGCAGTGTGAATGTAGGTCTGGATGTTATGCCCTGCCACCATCTGCCCCATTGCCCTAGAGGGCCATTGCCTCCTAAAGTGCCAACTCTTTCAGCTGTAGTTCCCCATCTTGTTTAGATTTAGCAGTTTGCCTTCAGGATGGTTCTGGCTTAATGGAAAGTTGCTCTCTGGACCTTCTCTCTTCATCTGTCCTGGAGGCACTTGCTTTTTTCACCAAATCATGGGAAACACTGAAGTGCACAATGATGGAAATTCTTTTGAAGGTCTTTATGTAAGACTGCTTGTTTGGTGATATAAGCAGTGCCATATGTCCAGTAACACATCCCCAGAAACCGGCATTACGTCCTTGCATCTCAGTCCTTAGTGAATTCTTTTCCTTCTACAAATACTTCCCTTATCTGCCATTCCTGAATTCCTGCAGTCAGTCTCCTTAGGAAGGTCTAATGTGTTTTCTGTGCTCCCAGGACCAAAGGCTACCATGGCCATTCCAGCTGCTTGGTACCTCAGGGGGCTTGTGTATTAAAAGCAAACAACAAGAAAAAGATGTCATAAACTGTAAACAGAGAAACAACCCTGTTGTTTGAGTCCCATACACACTCATGGATGAGTTCACATTAAATAGGGAACATATAAAAAAAAAAAAAAGTTGGAAGTTTTAACATACCAGCCTTCTGGTGTGGCTTTGGGGCATCTGCATGGTGAGGGTGTTTTGCAGGATAAGTGTACAGGTACCGAGGGGCTGAACAACCAGGCTGAGTTGGTAAAAGGCTTAGTGACAACCCTCCATACTCCTCTCATCTGTAAGTTCAGGTGAGATAACAAAGAAACTGAAATTTTTCTTCCTGTGGTGCTGTGAGATAAAGCAGCCTTGCTGAAGTGGCTGTGCAGGGAGCTGAGCAAAGCAGCCAGGAGACAAATGCAAAAATGCAGAGCCCTGGCAAATTTCAGTCTCAGAGGATAGAAATCTCCCTTCTTCCTTGCATCCTGGAACAAAAACAGGTGAATTCATGGGATTCTTCCCCAGAACACACTTCTAAGGTCTTTACCTGCATGGAGTCTGTTGAGAGAGGTCTGGAAGAAATCAAACTTTGGGGAGAAGGGATTTTGGGGTATCTGGAGATTTGCATGCTGTAGCATAGAAAAATGTGGTTTCAAAAAGCAGGCAATAAATGAAGACCAGAAAATAGCATCAGTAAAGAAAGAAGACCCATTCTGAGTGGGAACATTTCCCTAAAGGGAAAAAAAAAAAAAAAAAAGGCCCATGGGCAGAAATGCCAATCTGACACAAGCACCCATGTCTCTCCCGTTCCTGATGAGGACTGACAACTGCAAAGACGTACTTTCAGATGGCAGCAACTTCTCTGAAAAACCACATGATGTATCTTAGCCAAGCTGCCCCAGATGAATAAATGGTTTGATTTAATTTAGAGCCACATCTTGTTCCCAGGGAAGGGTAATTGGATCCATGGCAAAAAGCTGGGAAGGAGGCCTGAAATGGAACAAAGGAAGCAGTCCTGCTGCATGGGATACTTGTTTTCTCCAGTGGAAGTTTGTTAAGGAACAAAACCCCTTCTCTGCACAGCAGAACAATTTTATTCACCTAACTTCCTGCTACTGCTTCTTCTCCTCTGACAATGGGGAAGCGTGTTGGTTTTCTCTCCCTACAATTAAATAAACAAAGCATAAAACTAATGTTAATGTTTAATGCAAAAAGCCAACAGGTGGAGAGCTTCTTCGGACTGAAGACCTTTACAAACAGAAAGTAATGCTGTCATGTGATGGTGTCTGCCACTCCTGTCCTGTAGCATCCAAGTTCGGAGCATCAACTATTTTGAAAAGGTCTCTTAGGATTTAGGAGATGGGCTGCAGCAAATAGCTGGGAAGGAAAGCGAGCTGCACATGCCTTACCTCCTTCCTTCTGGAGCTCATAAAGGTAGTGAGGAGAAGTCAGGTTATCAACTGTTGGTTGTTGTTCCGCATGGACTGGCCCCTGCTGGCTCTTGGCATGACACTTCCAACACAGCTGCCATAAAATGGAAACTTGGTCCTTGTGTGGGCGAGGGGGTGGAATTGTGGCCCTGTGCTTGGGTGGGGTTGATGCTAGGAACCACACCAACTGCGGGATGGTACCATGGACAGAGGTGTGCATGGGCCAAGTGCTAATCCTATCAATAATTAAAAGAAAAAATAATAATAACAACAATAAAAAACACATGAGCACAAGCTGATCTTGGTACTTGTAAAGTTCTGAGAAAATTTTATCTGTATCCAAATATAGTCTAAATCTTCTAGGGTCAAACCCATGTCCTTCTGACCCAGAGCAGCAGTGACATTTGCTTGAGCTGTCACCACTTTTGGCTCGCTGTGGAGCTGAGCTACCTGGAAATAGCCAAGAGATGAGGAATTTAGAGCTTTTGTCTGGTTGGGGACTGATGGAGAGGGGATACAACTGCAGTGTTTTTGTTTGTTTGTTTGTTTGTTTTTGTTTTTGTTTTTTTAATCTGGATATAAATTTATGTTTTCATATAGTATATATATATGCAGTATAAAAATTACTGTTTTTCCTCTTTAATGTTCCTGCTGTACATTATTAAGCGCTCAGCTCTGAACTGTTCTTCCCTGGATTTGACATATGTATGACTTGCAGCTTTTAAATTAAAGTAAAATCCAAGGCAATTTTGGATAAAACAGCAGTTGTTTGAAATTTTAACACATAATATAAACATGTTGCTCAGCGCTGGATTTTCTTTTTATAACCAAGTGCTGTCACTAGAATTGTTTTAAGTCTGTGCAGAATTTTCATAACTTTATATATACATATATATTATTTATTATTTATTTTTTATTTTTTTTTGGTAATTGTGACCACTTTAAAATTCATCTTGAATACTATAAAGAGAAACTAGAAATGTCTCCTCTTTTTTTTTGGTGTTTAAATTTCAAACCCAGGATTAATGGAACAGGTTCTGCTCACAAGGCTCTTTTATCATTGTACAACATAAGTGCTCAGCTGGGAATTATTTGTGGAAGATTACTTTTAATAAGAGCCAAACAGTTACAAGATATAATCAAACCGTATTAACTCTTCTTTAGTTATTTGCTTTAGACTGGAATTCTTATGCCTGGAAAAAAATAAAAATAAAAATGTTGAGCTTTCTTCCCAAAAGGGAAAAAGGTGTTTGCTTCAGAGAGGATCTTCCATCCTATGTGTTTTTGGTTTTGGCTTGGTTTGGCTTGCTTTTTGTTGTTGGTTTTTGGTTTTGATCCCTTTTGAAAAATAGTGGGCTTGTGCCTGTACAGTGGGTAACATTTTGAAAGGTTCTCTCTCCAACACAGCAGAGAAGGTGTTGTAGAGCTTTCAGCAGGAGGCTTCATGAGGGTGGAAGATGCATATAAAACTCTTCTCCCACCTTTTTCTAAAAGGAAATGCGCTCTGAGTCCACTAGAGGGTATAGCTCAGGAGCGTGCAGCCAGGCGCACAGCGGATACGGGCGGGCTGGATGCGATCAGCTTGGCAGGTGGAGCTGGCTGGGAGATGTCGAGCCCCCCTCAGACACCACCTGCAACTAGGGGAAGGCAGAGCCTGGTCTGGACATTTATCCAACTGAAAAATGGGTAATTACAAAACAGCCAATTGCTCTTTGCTTTATAATAATTGGATACTCCCGGAAGAAAGTTGCGTACAGGAATCGTAACTTCTGCTCGCTCTGATTGTTCCCATTTTTTCTCCTCACTAATTCCTTTGGCTGGTTAGAAAGCTCCCCAGCCCTTTAAAAATGTAGCCTTGAAGACCTGGCTTTGTTTTAGTTTTGAGCACTTTTCTTACAAACCAGGGGGAAAAAATGAAAAATGCACAAAATCATCTGGAGCCTTTGGAATTACTGTTGGCTTGCATTGCACTCAACAAGTCAGCAATTATAGCCTGAAATATTGAGCGGCAAGAAAATTTATGTCTTACCTCAGCATTTTTTCAAATTATTTTGAAAGCACAGAAACGTATGAAATAGACCTTTCTGTGGCAGGCTGAGGGCTGACACAATTTAATGTGATTACAAGGCAGGGGTACTCAGGGTCATTGTGGATCTCAAATGAGTGACGGCAATAAACTACTTAACTGGCCCATGCATTTCTTTTCTAGCACCTTTGCCAAGACCAAATGCAGGAGAAGAGCAGAAAGGGGTGGGGGAAGCTTTTGTGGGATCAGAGACAGGAGCTGCCAGAAGCCGTCAGGAATAACATTTTGGGCAAGAAAACCTGTTGTAGTTCAATCTTAGCAGTCAGTCATTCAGCTTACGGCAAGGAGAGTGCTAGGTAAACATGATGAGATAGCAGATGGGACCCCATGGGAGCTGCAGCTAAATGCACTTTAATGTGGGCACAGGGGGAACAACCCCACATCTCTTTTCCCATAGCTCTCAGGGGACACCTTTGTAGGTTTGGCCTAAAAAAAACACTTCTGAGAAAAGAACTCAGTGCCCTCAAATCTCACTGTCATCAGTGGGATGGGGGCAATGCCTTACACAGGGCAGAGTAGGTGTCCTGTGTCCTGATGCTGCAATTCTGGCTTACTTTGCTGATGAATTTAATATCTGCACCCAAGGGACCATTGCTGAGGCAAGGCAGATTGCAAACACAGCAAAAACAACTGTAATGGAATATTGTTATTTTAATGACAGGTTTCATCTCTTCTCACTTAACTCAGTGGCAAAATTCTCCCCGCTTTCTGGGTCTTTGGATTTTAGCTTCTTCACAGGGTTAGGAAGGTAGTGAGATGATATCCATCACCTTATCCTCAAAGCTGACAGCTACTGAGAAAAGCCTGCTTTCTTGTAATCTGGCTCCATTATACTGGGATTAAGTTAAGGCATGTAAGATTTCTATTCATGTCCAAGCCCTGAATTTTGTGTGTGCAGTATCACGGAAAGTTATGACTTGGCTTTCACATGAATAATTCAGTCTGCTGTTCTTATGCATTCTGCTGCCAGATAAAATGTCATATTTTAGGGTTTTATAGATGGATCAGAAAGGGTGCCCTTCTGAAAATGTGCAGTTCAAATTGAGAGAAAGTGTTCAGATTGCAGCTGTCCTCTGCAAATGCTGCTTGGAGGAGTGGTTGTTTTATTTTCTTCTGGACCATGTCATACCAATCCTTCCATTTTTTTCCTGCCCCCACTCTGAATGCCAGGCCCCTGATGGAGCTGGGAGAACTGCTGATGTTAAAAAAAAAAAAAAAAAAAAAAAAAAAAAAAAAAAAGAGTTATTCAGAAAGGATTGATAGCAAGAGATCATTTTCCAGTCTTCTCAGACTTTTCTTTGAAAGCAGTGAAAAATTTTCCACGGACTTCAGTAAGAACCAGACAGGATCTTATCTGAAAGACAATGTGGCTTTGGGATAAACATACCAGGCTGGGATGCAAATAACCTGTGCTTTAATCTTGTGCAGCAATTGCACCTTGGGACAAAATAAATAAATAAATAAATACCAGCACCACCAACAAAGAATAACCTCTCTTCCTAGTGCCTCATTTTCTTCGTCTAGAAATATAAATGTTACCAATCTTTGTACAAAACTTTGAAATGTACAGGTTTTATGTAATAGCTAGGGAAAAATAACATAACATCTTTCTAGTGATCTCACAGATTGGCTTTAGCGGCTGTTGTTGCATTAAGAAAAGCCTGTTGTTGGAGCTTTTTAGTACCCTGTGGTCCATACTGCACAAGAGCATCCCTAAGTAGGTAAAACTGCTAACGAGAAAGATTCGTGATACAGGGTTAGGACCCAAATCTTGTTAATTCGCCTTAATCCACGCAGCTGGCACCACACTATGTTCTGAATGGAACAAACAGTAGATGTGAAGAAGCTGTGTGCAATGGTGGCAGCTTGCAGGCTTCTCCCAGACTGCTTCCTTGCTGGGCCTGATCCAGGTGATGTTCAGCAGCTTCGCTGTTGGCTTTACAGCATGCTCAGCTGGACCACATGGCCCTGATCCTGTGCTCCAGCCACAGTGACAGCTGGCAGGATTGGGTCCTATTTTTTATTTATTTATTAACCATGAAATATAGATAAAATTTGCTCTATCAGCAACCTGTATCTATGGTCAAACAATGAATTTTCTCGAGAAGGAACCTCAGAAAAGACATCGTACATTAAGACCCACGTCAGTCCACCAAATAATCTTCTGTTTGTTTTGTGGGCGAACAGTAACCCCAAAACCTTTAAAGGATTTTAATCCACAGCGTTACAACCCACCAAACATAAACAAGAAATATTTTTTTCCTGGCGAGTCAGGTGGGGGTGGCTTAAACCCTCCTGTCCCAAAGGGACTGGATAAATAGCTTCCATAGGGGTCGACACCCCCAGCCTCTCCATATGCTAAGGAGGCAAGTGTGAGTTTAATGCCTATACAGATAAGCCCTTATCTAAAGGATACTACACTTGGCTTTACAGCCCGCACACTTATTTACCAGTTGCTAATGGCTACTGGGTTTTATGGCACTCGTGCCTCAGTTACGGTGAGAACTGCCCCAGTTATCTGTGGCGGGGAGCACGCCGTGTCCCGCCACCCTAAAACGGCACTTTTTGGTGGAAAAAAGCACTTCAGAGGGAGCTGACAGAAAGAAGAAAAAGGAAAAAAAAAAAAAAAAAAAGGAAAAAAATGTTTGTCTGACGCCAAAAGCTGCCGTACGCGAGCAACGTGTGCGCTGGGCATTAAAAACACCGTGCGGGGGAGGCGGAGGGGGGCAGAGGCGAGCCCAGCTTCAGCCGCATTTGGGAGAGCTTGGAGCTTGTTTAAACTTCTCGGGTCAAAGCGATCACAAAGGGGCTTTATTATTATTATTTTCTTACTCTTGTTTTTTCATTATTTTTTTTTTCCTTGCGCGAACGATTCTCTGTGCGGAGTAGGAAGGCGGAGGGAAAAGGGTAGCTGAGGGGAACCGTCCCGACCCCTTCTCCCCAGTGCTGCCGGAGGAGGGATGCTGCCCCCAAAAGGGGGCTACGGCACCAGGACCCCCGCCCAGGTGATGCTTCTGACACAGAAATGTCCCAACATCCCGGGTCACAATGGCCACACTGTAAATATGTCCTTTCCCATCATGTAAGACGTTAGGATCGTTAGTTTTGGCTGGGATCAAACCCTATTACATGCAAAGCTCTCTGCTAGTGGGCTGCAAATGCACACCGCTGCTGTAATGTTTCTCATTATATTTCCCCTTTGTTCATAAAAATGACTGAGTTATTGCATAATGCAGGAATCAAGGAAGAGGGAAAATATCATAAAGATGGAAACGAAGACAGCTTGTCATTTATAAATGTAAATGAATGCTCGATTGCTTTTAAAAAACAATTTCGCTATAAAACTAATCTTTTAAGTGAAAAAAAAATCCTATTCGGACAAATAAATAGTTCGCCTCCCCACATTAAACCAACCTTGAAAAATCGCCAGAAACTCGTCAGAGTTTTTTTTCTTCTTTTTCCTTTCTTGATTTTTGATTTTTCCCCTGAATTTTGTGCGCGTGCTTTTTATCGGCTTAATAAAACTTGATTTTTCAGGGTTTTGGGTGTCTCGGGGGTACAATGAGCTCGAATGTCAAATGCATCAAATAGCTAATGAAGGGATTTCAAAGGTCTCCAAAGTGTCCATAGCAGCAATTTGTAGTGTCTTATAAAGGTAAAACCCATTCTGACTACGGTGTGTTTTGTCTGACGGTTTTCCGGGTTCTCCAACCCCGGTCTGCTGTTTTATTCCGATTTTATATCTCTCTTCAGTGCCCCAGTCCCTCTGCCATAGGGGCTGTAGCCAAACCGAATCATCATCATCCTCAAGCAAGCTCACTCCAGTATTCCTCAGAAAGGGCAAAAGGAAAAAAAAAAAAAAAAAAAAAAAAAAACACCCTATCGTGCGTTAAAGCAAGGATTTACCAAAGGGGTTCGAGATAGCAAAACGATATGGGGGAAAGTCCTTCCCAAAGGAAATATTTTGCCATGTAAAAGTCTTGTTTGCAAGGGGGTGGGTGCGAGGGCGTGGGGAGAAAAGCAGAACTACTATCCTCCCTCTCCTTTTTATTCCTCTTTTTTTTTTTTCTTTTCTTTTTTTTTTTTTCTTTTTTTTTTTTCCTTTTTCCTTTCTCTTTTCTGGTTCCTCGTATTTCAACTTACTTTTGGCTAACTGCGTGCAGTTTCTGGGGGCTGAGCCCGGTGCGCAGGAGGGTGACAGTGAGGGATGGGGGGGAGGCTGCGGTGGGTCCCGGCTGCGCGCAGCTCTCACCCGGCCCCGAGCTCTCCGCTCTGCCTCGGCTTTTTCCCCCAAGATTTGTAATTCATTCCCTCCCAGCCTGGTGCTATTTTGGCAAAAGAGAAAAACAGGCAGCCCCTCCCGGGACTGTGGGGGGTGTGTGTTTGTGTAATTCCTGGGCTAATGAACTTGCCATTGCTGGCGTTCCCCTGCTTTTTCACAAACGCATTGCCGGAGCAGAGCTGGGCTAGCAGAGCTGCAAAGCAGTGCCGTGGAGCTGCCCTTCCATCAGGAACCACCCCGCACCCCCACTCGCTGCTTTTTCGGCCCCCTCGAGCCACCTCCGCTCAGGGGCAGCCGGCCGGGGACTGCTGCAAACCTGGCGGGCTGGCTCGGGTGGCTGGTGCCAGCTCTTCTGGGCTGTCAAATGAAAGATATCACCCATAAAATAGATCAATGGATGGATGGATGGATGGATGGATGGATGGATAGATAGATAGATAGATAGATAGATAGATAGATAGATAGATAATAGATAAATTCATGGATGGATGGATGGATGGATGGATGGATGGATGGATGGATGGATGGATGGATGGGTGGATGGATGGATAAATTAATAAATAATAAATACCCAAACAAACCAACTCCTCCGGATTTTTGTAGCAGATCCTTTTTCTGCGGGGAACACCCGGAGCTGGTGGACTCCCGGGCAGGGGAGGGACGGTGATAGCGAGGGGCCGGGGCCGGGGCCGGGGCCGGGGCCGGGGGCCGGGGCTGCGCTGAGGATGGCCGGGCTCGGGGCTGTTGTCACCCTTAAAACAAAAGGGCTATTATGAAGCCCATAGATCAGCAGCAGCAAAAAGCTTTCATAAGGCACAGATCTCTCTATGAGGTTATAACAGCAGTGTTAATCTTCTATTCAGTGTTTACAGAGCCAGCTCATCCGTGGGGTGGGTGGAAGGCAGCCAGCTCGCAAGAGAACGCTCTTTATTAAAAAATACGGAGTTGTGTTGCTTTTAGCAGTGACCCCGGAGCGTGTCCCGCATTTCTGGGGGAGGGCAGCTCCCCTAGCCCGGGGCTCCCCCAGCCCCGGCCCCGCACCCGCCGGGAGGCGGCAGGATTTTGGGCAGGGGGGGAGGCGCAGCCGCCTTCAGCAGCATCTGGAGGAGCCCCCCCTCCGGAGAAGGTCCCTCGCAGGGACTCGCTGCGGTACCTTTGGCCAGACGGGAGCCTAAAGCCGCCAGCCCGCAGCCCGGCGGAGCTTCCCGCTGCTGGCTCACGTAGCTTTTATTTGTGCCTTTATTTGTTTGCTTTACGCAAGGAGAGGGGGGAGCCTTTCGGTCCTTATCAGCACGCAGAGACCTTCTTCGAAGCGGGAAGAAAGGGGGGAGGACAGGGAGAATTACCGAAAACTCAGGAAAAGCAGGGGCGATAGCTGTGCAAAAACAATTAATAATAATAATAAAAACTTTTCACCTTGCTACACTCAACCTTGTGCAAAGTGCGGGAGATGGAGATGCTGCCCCTGCCCCGCGGGGCTGCAGGGGCTTCCCCCGGGGATGAGTTTCCGTGGGGTTAAAAGAAAAAAAAATGCAAAACAAGAAAGCAAAAAGCGGCAGTGAGCAGGGTGAGCAGGGTGAGAAGGGAGCCGGGGCGCGTTGCGCTGCGCGGGGCTGCGCGGGGCTGCGCGCCTCCTGCCTGCCCTCGCTCCCCTCCCTGCGCAAGCTGCCGGCCCGCTCGAGTTTGTTGCATTTCCTCGATTGATTGTTTAGTTAGAGATTTTGCCAACTTCCTGATGGTTCATTTTCTGATTCTGCAAAAAAAAAAAGAACCGCATTTCCTTTTTGACTTAAGAGGGAGAGAGAGAGAAGCGGAGGCTGGGGGCTGGTGGACGCATCGAGCTGTATGTACCGGACTTTTCTCTTCCCTCTCCCCGTCCCGAAACCCTCCTCCTCTTCCTCTTCCTCCCCTCCGAGACCGGGGCTTGCACCAGCCCCTTCCCCGCTTGCAGAGCTCCTGGACCGGGGAGCCCCGGGCAGGGGCAGCGGTACTGCTGCGCTCCGCTGCTGCTCAGCCTGCTCCGCCAGCTCCCTTCGCTTCCGAGCGCTTTTCAAAAACGTGTTGGCTTTTTTTTTTTTTTTTTTTTTTTTTCCCCGTCTTTTATTTCCCATTTCGCGTCCTATCCTTTCAGTTCTTGCGGCTACTGCAAGGGATCCAGCTACAGAAAAAAAAAAAAAAAAAGTAAACACAGAAATCTGTTCAGCTTTCTTCTATTTGCTTCGGGTTTTCTGTTGTTGGGTTTGTCTGAGTTTATTTTATTATTGATTCATTTTTTATTTTATTTTTTTATTATTTTTTAGAGAGTGTAGCAAAGCTACTCTTTGCACCACTTTTCCCAGCTCTACTAGCTTTTACTGTTGCCTGTAATCCCGTTGCTTTTAAAAGCATATTTTTAATAGTTGATTTTTACTCCAAACCTTACCTTACAGAATATGCTTGAAATAGGTGTGGGGGTACCAATCTTGGAATAAGCGCAGAACACTTTATAGTAAATGACTGTCTTTTTTTCTCCCCTTTCTAAACTGTTTTCTGCGGCCTGATGTTTATCATTCAGATCAGCACTGACTTCAGAAATGTCTGCAGCAGGTCAGGAGCTGAAGACGCTCAGGGCCCTATCCCAAACCTCCTGAAATCAGCGGGAGCTTTGGATCAGGCCCTACAGAAATAAATTAGAGGAAAATCCTGGGTACAGTGTGAAGGAAAATATATACGAGCCAGAGAGAATGGTGCTTTGTTCAGCTGCAAGGAGGAAAGGGGGGAGCAAAATCCAAACTACTTTCTGATAGTACTGCATACAATGGTGTTTAACTAGGGTGGAAATCTTAATCAGTTTCAGATTAGGGCCTGGATGGGGAATCAGCTCTAAAAGTTGGTCAAACTCTTTTTCAATGCACTGGTGAAAATGCAGCATAATTTGGTCAATTTGGGAAGACTTTCCTCAGGATTTAGGCAGTTGAGTGGGATCTGATCTGTGCCTAACATGCCCCCTGTACCTACAGATGTGTGTGTAAGCATCCACGCACACGGCTGCCCGCACTGATGCCTTACCTGACTACAGTCATGCCCATAAAGGTATTCCTGGGAAGGAGCAGACAAGCAGAGACTTTTGTAATGCTACAAAAAGTAGATAAAATGCGTGAAGGGCATATTTACCCCATCTCTGTGCTCCAGCCTGGGTCTCTCCATGGGCAGCTCCCTGCGGATGGCCACACGGGAGGGTGAGTGCGGGGGCACGCGTGTGCCTGTGCACGCCCAGGGACACGCGAGCAAGTCACGGCCACACGTCAGGGAGCAGGGGTCAGTGCAGCTCAGCGTATTTTTGCATCGCTCTGCAAAGCGAGTCATGTCTCCAAGTTTTCTGCCTACCAGGAATGGGGGATTTCTGTGAAGATAATAAATCTAAGCTAGCACACCAGGCACGCACCCCGTATAAAACCATGGCTCATACTTTAGGGGCCACGTGCATCTGTCTGTGAGACAGGGATGGGTTGAGACAACGCTACTCATTTCGAGTGTTGACATCTAGCAAGGAAATCAAAATATTTGTCCAGCCTTTGCTACAAGATTTTGTTATTCTTCCATTGAAACTATTGCTTTGTAAATCTTTTTTAAAGCTGTTAAATCTAAGCAAAGATTGCTATCAGGGAAATGCCTGTTTGGCTTTTGAGAGGTGCGGGGTCTCTCCATTAGATGGCATTGCTACTTTTGCAGTGCAAGAGGGAGAAAGTGGCTTCGTGCACTCGGGGACTGGTCAACTTCTACTGCCGGGGCATGTATTTGCATTGCAACTGAAATCATATTTATCTTTTCAGCACTTGTTATATACTTATAGCACAATTTGCTTTATCAACACAGTACAATAATTTTATTGGGTAGGTTTCTGTAACAAGAAAGAAAATTAGTACCCACTTGCCCTAAACAGTGCACATTGCATCTAGTTTTTATGTTATTAAAAGTATTAAAATAATAACTAGCTACTCTAGAGCACTTTAAAAACTTAACAATCAAGCATAATATGCAACAGATTACACACTATCCTTTCCTGTTTTGCAAAGGTTCAAACACCTGATAATTTAGCCCTTATCTTGAGAGGTAGCTGAGCACATTGGCAAATAAACTCAGGCAGTTACAAATTGTGGGTATGTTGCTCAAAGACACGAGGACAATAAAAGAAAAAAAAAATGGGTTTTGAAATTGTTTTTGATCTGAGAGACAGAAGATGTAATTTTAAATAGCAAAAATAATTATAAAACAAAAAATGAATTAAATGTAAACCAATTATGAAAAATATTTTTTCTGCTCACAGTAACATTCTGTCTGTGGGAATTTTGCTTTTACAATGCAAGCCAGCATTTTTTTTTTTAATTTGGAAAAAATCTTTAAAACATTAAAAAAAATATTTTTTTATTTGAAAAGACAGAAACAGATTTAATCATAAAATAATTAGCTTAATTTAATTTACACTGGTGAAATTTCATTATCTAAATTAGAGCCAGTCCCTTATTTACAATGAGGTTAGCAAGAGCAGGATCAATCTCAAACTGTTTGCTATTGTTTGGTTTGTGTTTTTTTTTTTTTGTTTTGTTTTGTTTTGTTTTCCCCCTGACTTCTTGCTGTCATTTAATTTAAAGGGCAGACTTCCCATTTATTCATATTTGAGAAAAATATTTTAAAGAGCTAAATATGCCTTTAAATATCAAACTGCTCTGTTTTATGGAGTTTCCCTAAATGGCTTTAAAGCATCCCAATTCACAAAGAAAGACTGAAAGGTATATTTTGTCCAAGTTTTGACCACTAAGCTGTATCAGAAACATTAGCTTGCTATATAGATGATGAAATATCTACTCATGCTTACGGCTAAATAGATCTGAAAGCATTTGGATTTCTTTTATCTAGAAAAATTGTTTTTATTTAGCATACGAAGTTTTCTCATATTGCAAATAAGTAGTTTATCACTTTAGTTTTCTTTACTTTGCCATACATGCACCAAATTAATTATCTGAGCAAATTTTAAACATCTGTTTTGTTGGACTTCTTTAATTACCCATGCTGTCTGCTTGTGCTCCTCATGTGAGGATACAGTCCTGGTATTTTGGTATTTTGATAACCAACGTTTTCTTTTTTTTTTTTTTTTCCTTTTTTTTTCTTTTTAATTAAAAAACCACTTTTTTGAATATGTGAGTCAATGAAAATGAACAAAAGTTTTCATTCAAATACCTTGGGTTTCTCGAATCCAGCAACAACAAATTGAGCGTTCATATCTCAGATATATTTTTAAATGTGCGTTTTGAATTCTCTCCCTCTAAACTTTTTCAAGAGCCCAAGGGGGTGAATTGGTACCAACAACTATATTGGTGTAGCTGAAGAAAAGTGGCTCTGGTTCTCCAGAGCCCAGTGGGATCATGATAATCTAGTTCTGTGCCGATTAAGCATGTTGATGACCAAGATTTTGTTTGTTTAAAGGTCTTTTTTGCCCCTTGCAGATTCCAGGGGAGACCATAATGTTACATGGCTCATTCCAGCAATTCATGTTGTGTTATCTACAGTTGCAGAAATGCAAACCATTTTTTTCCCCTGTATCAATCTTCAGCTAACCCCAGGAGGGCTGCAGCCAAGGAAGAGAGCGACAGTCGGCTAAAACAAAACAAACAAAACTGAAGCGAAGTGTGATTTCCAAAAGGAGAATTTAAAGCCATAACAGCGGTTGATTCTCTAACACTGAGCTTATTAGCATGGTCTGCACAAAGGCACAGTCACATTACATGGCGGCTGATAGAGTTACTTTTCAAGTTTTGCTAAACTATTTCTTTCCTTTTTTCCCCCCCTTTTTCTAAAAGTGCATTTTCTTGATTTTTTTTTTTAACATATTTATTTATTCCCCCTCCCCCTCTTTTTTTTTTTTTTTTTTTTTTTTTTTTTTTTTTTTTATAAGTAGACTCTGTCACTCATCACAAAGACACTGTTCTAGCAAACTGGAGTTTTTGCCCTGCACTCAGTGTGGGAATAATGCTATCAGCATCCTGAACTGAGACAAAGCAGGACTTCATTTTGGGAGCAGAGGGATATGATAATCAGGGAGAAATCAGAGAGCAGATCTTAAGCTAGGAGAAATTGGTGAATTTCCATGAAAAATCAATGAGGAGCTGGAGTGATTTTTTTTCCCCCGGGTGGAAGAAAATTGATATCAAAGTCAACAGCCTTAGCGCTTGCCCCTGCTAGGTGGAAATTTCAACTTACATTACCTGCTTCTGACCTTTAGCAGGGCAGCAGAATAAGCAGTGTGTAAATGCTGGGGGAATAGCATGGCACCCAAACACAATTTCTCTTTCATACAGCAAAAACCTATGGCAGAATTTTAAATGCATTTTCCTATGACATTTTGCCGGTAGAACCATCCGCTTATAGAAAATACCTACAGAAATAGTTAACGTGCTGATATGCATTAAAGCATTTTTTGCAGCTTTGTCTAGCACAATATGGCCCCAGTTTTGATTGCAGCTGAAACTCCTGGAAAGTTCAGCAGAACAAACAAACAAACAGAAAGAGGACGTGCAAGCTCTCAGGGGTCAGGTTACCTCTCTTGCCTATTCATATGTTGTCTCCTCAAGTAATTTTTAACCTCATTTTAGGGGACTTGCACACTGTAAACTGGTTAGATTCCTCTTAATGAGAGAATCGAGTGTGTGCAGTGTTCAGGGGAGGAAAAAGATCGTGGGATGAGGCTTGAGAGGTTCAAATTGCGGTCTTGGGCAACAATGCAAACCTAAATAACTGTTTAAAAACACCAGAAGTAAAATTCTACACAGTCCTTCGAGTTAAAATAAAATAGTAAAAATAATTGAAAGCAAAACAAAAACAAACAAATAAAAGAACATGGAAGGGCAAAACTCTGCTATGAACTACCCTAATGGAAATTACACCATAGTAATAACAACCAACACACGCCAGGTTTTAATAACATGACTATGGCAGATCTGTATTCTTGCATTCAGAGCATATGAGTAGAACTAGATGCCCTTGCACAATCCTATAGAAACACATACATCTTTTCCTCAATCTAGGCTCCTGCCAAATCAGGGCGCTAGGGTGGCTGCCGTTCCCATCCCTGCTGGTCCCTCTGAGGCATATTTTTGCTGTATTCATGGTTCTATCAAAAAGAGACACAAACCAGACTGGACATAATGCTACATTAATGTGCTCAAATCCGCCTTCCCACCAGCCGTGAGATGTGTTTCAATGTGAATGCCCCCGAAGCAGAAATACCATCAGCGGCAAATCTCCGGGCTCCCTGTGCAGCCGGCACCAATATGGGGGGGAAGTATTAGCTGATGAATGAAAGCAAAGAAAGTATTTTTGCCCATGATTAAAAAAATAAATTAGTTTTAAAAGAACATATTCTATTTATTCAGTTTTGAGTTTGGCTGAGGTTTGTTATAAAAATAGTGCAGTAATTTTTTAAGAAACATTTTCTGTTTGGATAGATTAACTGTACACGCAGGCACTTTAGCTTTTGATTCCTTTCAGTAATATAGTAATATTCATTGCTGGCATCAAAAGCTGCTCTTAATAAAAACATTTTGGGAAATCTTCTGTGCCAGGCAGATAAAATCTCTTTGAAACACAGGGCAGTGATGAGCAACTCTCAAGGGCTGTAGCCCCCTGTCCTCTGGCCCCAGAGCTGAAGGGGTATTGCCTGCAGAAGTCTCTGCATCTTCTCTCATGCTCTTCTACAAGAGAGCAGCAAAATGCATTTGAGAATGATATTACCAAGCCAGTCAATTGCAATAATGAATGCTGGGGAGGGACAATAAAAATAATACAAGTGTGATGACAATGTCTTCGCTCTCCCCCTGTACTTTGTGCACGTAGAATCCTGTTACAGGACTGTGGTACATCCATCGCAGCCCAACTCACCTCCTCAGCTTGCGTCAAGCTCTCAACAAGCATTTTGCTGCCTTGAAATGTGGGAAAAACAAAGCAAAAACAGAAGCAGCAGCAGAAGGGGTGCTCGCTGCATCCCCACTGTGCTTGTATTCATAATAGCTCCTTAGGTAATTCCCCATTTACCTCAGCTGGGACTGCAACCCCAAATGTCCGTGCTGCCACTAATGATGGGACTGGAGTCAAGAGAACCAAAAATCAAAAAGAGAGGGGAAAAAGGGGAAAATACTGAAAGAAGCAAGCCTTTCTCTCTGTTCCTTGTGTCAGGGGCAGGTGGCTGCCCAGGACCAGACTGGGTCCAGTTTGCTCATGCCACCTGCAGTAATCCAGCCCACACAGCTCTGCTCAGCCCCAGCATCAGCGTGCTCAAACATACGGGGCTCTAAAAGAAACTCTGAGGAAGCAGCTCCCTTTGACTCACCCAGGTACGGAAATCATTCAGACTGTAAATCACTTTTTCTTCGCCTTGAATCTTCTATTAAGCTTCAGCCTGTTGCTGGCTCAGTATTTACTTGGAATTATTTATGCTTTACAATGGTGTTTTGTAAATCCTGCAGCATTTCTGAGCTGCTAATTTCAGTCCTTTGTGAAAGTTAAGTTTTGAGGTTTGCCGTTTTGCAGTGTTTTTCCTTCAGTGCATGCACAGATGCACTGACAACAAAACCATGGACGCACCCAAAAACTCAATGTTCAGTTAAGCAGATCACTGCTCTTTTGACATTTTAATTTCATCATCTTCTTTTTTTTTTTTTTTCTTCTTTTTCTTTCCTTTTTTTTTTTTTTCTTTTTTATTATTTTTTTAAAGAGAATTAGTGGTAACTTTATCTCTCATCAAATTCCAGGATTTCGTGTAATTCAATTATACCTGTCTAAATTCTTTTCTTATTTCTTTGGCTTTACTGAAGTGACACATAAGATTGCATTTATGTTGCTGAGAAGATTCAAATCACCTTGGAGTTATTTGCATTCTTTTCATGTGTGCCCAATAATATGTCTTACACTTCTTCAAACACAGAAAGTTCTGATCTGTTATTTGTTACATGTCATTATTAAACTGTTTTAAGATGGTCTCTCTTCCAAGGTCAGAAATCTGTTACAGTAGTGGTGATGATAATAGAAATAAATATTAGGAAACAACACCTCTTTTCATTAGCTTTCCTTTCTATGTTTACTGTCAGTCTGCATCCACTTCTCCCCATCTGTGAGACAGAAAAAACCTTGGGACTGGGAGAAATGCGTGTTTCGCATAGGAATGTGGGACAGAAAAGCCTTTTCTTTAAATGAGAAGCAGTTGGCTTCTTGCAGGAGTTTTCAGGCAAAAACTCTGTTGCTGAAAGTATATATCAGCCCTTCCACCTGCCCGTGGGCAGAACTCACTGGGGTTAACATCAAACCCAAATTCCTTGTATTTAACATTGCTGTAATCTGTGACCTGCTGCAGAGCCACCTCCTTTTCCAGGGAGACAATGGGTGTGGTAGCAGACTGGGTTTTCCAGGCAGTTTTGGCACTAGGACAGGTCATGAGGGTGTTCTCCCCAGAAAGCACCCAGCTTCAGGAGCTGGTCTCTGCTGGGAAATCTGATCGGGGTTAGTCCAAGATGACTCTGCAGGAACCAGACACCCTCGTTCAGGCTTTTTTCTGCATGATGTGTCCAGCCTGCTTCCTCCAATGACTCTTCCTCCATCACACACATAACACAGACACCTACAACATGGCATTCTCACCTTGCAGCTCTGCTTACTGTGAGCTGGCAGTGCCCAGGGGGACATGAGGATTTGGATACCCCTTTTGGAAGGGAGTTTCACTGATTTTTATTCTGAGAAATATTTTGTCAGCCAGATGTTGAATTAAGATTCTCTCGTCTTGGACAATTCTTTCTTTCATAGGTAGACAGGAGGTCTGTATTTCCCAAGGGAATAACAGGGGGCATCACCCCGTCTTTGCACTCCAGAAACTTTCTGTATCAACGTGCATTAAGACAGATGTGAAACTGCCCTGCCCAGCACAGCTGTGCACTGCCCCCATTCACACAGCAGCTACACCCAGCTCTGGATGGATGTCTGTGTCTGTGCTGCAACTGCCCAGCTCTGAAAATGCCAAATCTTTAGAGGAAATACTTTCCTCAAAGTGTCTTGGTTCCCACTGTGAAGCAAGGCAATGAAGTTTTAATTCCCTGAGCTGGTATGTCCACCAACATCGCCAGCGGCTGCTGGCTTGGCATCGGAGGATGGTGCAGCCTGAGAGTCTTATGAACATTGGTGCTATTTATATCATTTTTACATTTACACCATTTTTCACAGCTTCACTCAAAAATTAAGAAAACCAAGGATAGGCATCAGTGCACATAGCTGGGTGCAATGGGATTGTGGGCTTCTGCAGACCTCATGCGCCATGCAGGTGGATGGGTATGTGGAAAGGTCACACCTACCAACTTCTTAGGCCTCTGGTGTGAAAGATAAAACCATCTGGTCACCATTTGACAGCTTAAATTGTAATTGCACCATTTGGCCTATGAATTGCTGTGAGCCACTGTTTGAAGCTGCTGTGATTCAGCTCCTCCAGCGCTGAGATAGGAATCGAGTCATTACCCAGAAGCTGAGTTACTGGAATTCATCTCACTTCATCTCCTTGGCCTGCTTTTTACCTTTCTAAAGTTATCTCTGCGGATCTTCGTTATGATTGTGAACTTGGCAGCGATTGTTTGGCGTAAATAATCACAGTCGCCGATAACCAATAACACCTGCCGGCCCATTACCCGGAACAGGAGGAGAAGACGGGCATTTCCAGCAAAATTCCACCACGGCAATATGGAAGTGTTTAAAGGAAGACCTGCACCGCTCAGGGTAGCAGAGATCTGAACCTTTAAATTACAGCCATTCCCGGCCTGACGATAAGTAAATAAACAATTCACAGCTGCATGGGCTAAACACAGAAACACATCTATCTCTTCCAGGCGTGATTGCTGAACAAGTAATTAAGTGCGAAATGTGAGCCCTCAATGTCAGTGTGAGATGATAAAGGTCTCCAGTTGTAAATTAACTGAACTCTGGTGAGCCCTCGATATTAACCCTTCAGAAGCCCTTGGGTGGCAGTGGGTGCGTTAGCATGAAACCAGCACAATTTGCATGCAATTATTCCTGACATTTGCCTCTGGGAATATGGAGCTGTTATTTTAACAAATTAAAAAAAACAAGTGAGGGAGTTGCTTTTTCTCTTCTCTGAGCTAGCACAGGGCACCCTATAAGATGGAGTCCCAGCTCATGGCTCTGCAACGATCCTCCATCACATTCCCCTGTGGCCATTTTCCTCCTGGCAACAGCAGAAGTGTCACAAGAACAAAAGACATTCAAGACCATGAGCGCTAGAGCACAGAGATAAAGAGGGCTGCCTGACTCAGCTGGGCAGATACCCATCAAAGCCCCAGACTGAACACACCAAGATTCACCAAGGATTCAATGGGCAATCATAATTGAAATCTCACTGCTTTTTAAGTAGTGCATCAAACAGATTGTGATTTGGGTTTATTGCTTGGTTTGTTTTTGTCAAAGAACTGGTCAAAAGGGAGCTTGCCATTTTAGTTTGCATGGTATTTGATGATTTATCTTAAGGACTCAGCTCCTACAATGATATGATCATACCCAGTGTTCATTTTTAGATGCATATTTCTAATTCTTTTATGTTGTAATGGAAACTTTGAAAATGTACACTGAGTATCCAGTTTTCAACTCAAGGGACTGGAAGCTACAAGACAAATAAAATTAATTCAAAATAGGTTGTTTCTTAACTTATCTTTTTTAAGCCATACAATAATTTTTGAGGCCTAGATAGAGAATTTGAAACTTCTGGGGTTTCTGTACTTAATGCAGTTTTACTCATAAGATGATTTATGAGCTTAGAGGACCTGTTTGATGCTGGGGCTGGGTTAGACTCTGAGCCCTGACTGTGAAGCAATGTGTACCTCTGCTGCTGGAGGGACAGCTCGGAAGATCTCAACCTCATACTCTGCCAACCCCAAGAGCTGTTTGATGGTAAAGAACACTGCACATGGCTGCTCACTCCTTGGTGACTAACAAGTGCAAGATGTCAGCCCAGTTTTGCCCTACAGACTACTGAAAGTCTTTTCATTGGTTTGGGTGAGCTCAGCCCAGCCACACTGCTCTATGGGTGAATCAGGGAAGCAGAGGGAAATTTTGGGTCTGCTTACAAGTTAGAGTTGAAATTTAGGCAAGACCTATTGAATTAATGGTTAAACTCAGCCCTGGGTCAGGAAGGTGACTTCTCAAGTGGAGCCATCTTTGCTCCTTCTTTGCTTCCTTTCACATTATTAGGGATTGTAGAGAAGAAGAACAGGAGACAGAAAGGAGGACATGGGCAGGAGAGCACATGTAGTCTCATTTCAGCCTCCAAATGCAGACAAAGGGACTTAAAACTATGACTGCAGTTACACTGTGGTCCTTTTGGAGCTCCGGAAAACTTAGGACCATGGTAATAAGTCAGCAACTGCAGTTGAACGGAGCTAAATAGTCTGGGTTCATGCAAGGGATGATCTTTTATCTATCAGGCTTAGCACAGAAGCGACCCGAATGGCATTCTATGTGGTGCATCCCAAGGTAAACCAAGAGGTTAAAGCTAAATCAAGAGGTTATGTTGTTGCACATATGAGCCTGTTATGAGTATTTTAACTCTTGGACAAAGCTTGCTGACCTTGGCTTTTGCGCTGCATGTACTTAATCCTTTTATCTAAGATTCCCACATGTCCCTATCATCTTTCTTAACACAGTCTCCACAGGTGGGTAGAAATCAGCAGATGTTGAAATGAGGCTTTGGAGTCACTGCAGTAGGTAGAGTCAGGGAAAATAATTGATTTTTTTTTATTTTTTTTTTTTAATAAGTAAATTTAGTGACATTATGATGGGAGTTATTTGACCTAGTACCTGCCATAGGAGGAAATATTTCTGATGGTTCAAGAAGTCCCTTGTGTTCCCATGTCCTGCTTTCCTCTGACTGTGGAAGACAAAGAAACAAGACGTGTGGACACGTCTTCATGTCCTATTGTGTTGTTCTTTGTCTTGATAGCCCAGGCATACGCTGAGCAGATACCTACACTGACAGGGAGGCTTTATAAATCTTTCTCCTTAAATAGGTTTACTTTCCCTGTTTTAGCCCCACCAGCATGCCACCCTCTCATTGCTCCATCATGTTTGGGCATAATTTTTCACCCTCAGCCTAGCAACAACACCCAGCTCAATATTGGGGTGCACTCCTATAGGGACCAAAAGTATTTCTGGGTTCACTGGGGAAGGGAGAAAAGCAGAATGTGATTAACAAGCAGGGAGTTTTTACTTCATCTTCTTTGATGCTGAAGAATGTGGTTATTTGGGACTGCGATCTTCATTAGGTATTTCCTCAACTTTTATTTATGGGTTCTTGAATCTGCAAATCCGCGAGTCCATTTCTACACATTTAACATCTTGTTTCTCTCTTAGCGCATTACTTAGTCATCACAGGGTGTTCTTTTCTATCCCTGCTCTAAACCAAGCTGTCTATGTTTTGCAGCTTTCCTTGAAGCCACATCAAAAACAGTGCTCATAACGCTGAAGCATTCGTACTGGGAATCTGTATCGCAGTCCAGGAAATCAGACACCAAATCCCTGGTGTATCTCGGCAGCTGGGCATGCTCCAGCCTGGCCAGACTGCCGGTGGGGACATAGGCGAACCGGGCTATGGATCTCCCGATTAACCAGAAGGGCTTCATCTTTCCTCTGTCCCAAAGTGCTTATATAAAAAATACCCCATTTGACACAGCTGTTTTTTCAGAGCTGAAACCATCTAGAAGCACAGATCAACCATTTTAGGTCCTACTTCCAGTGCAGAACCCTGGGAACTGGGCAGGGAGACAGCAAACTTTCAAAAACCAAGCTGTGAAGGAACAAGAACACTCCTAAAATGTCCCTTTTAAAAGGGAGCCTCCCTTTTGGATTGAAAATGCTATCTTTGTTACCACCCTCAGTAACCTTTCTAGCAAAGAGATGAATGTTATTAGAAAAGAGTCGAGTATGGGTGGGAAGACAAGAAAACAAAAGGAAATGGAAGTGCTGGAAATTAATTTTCCATTAGAAACTATTCTTTTTCCTTATTATTATTTTTTAATAAGATATTTTATAAAGATTATTGCTATGCTTTCTATTTTCTTTTAGGGTGTGTTATCTTTTGTGACTTAGTTTAGACTAAAATAAACCTCAGTTACTAATTAAGGATAGAAATGGAAATCCAAAGATTTGCTTCTCATCAATGCCAAGTGCTAAATCCTTTAATGCTCTGGGATTTTACTCTATAGCTCTAAATTTCCCATTGGTATTTAGTAATCTGCTGATTGCATTTACTTTAATTCTTTGGTCTTCAGAGTTTTCATGTTAAGGCACTCACTTACAGTAGCTCTGCATGTTAAGGGCAATAAGTTAAAAGCTATAAGTATTTTTTTATTAAATTCCAGCTTTGTTTTTTCTATTGAGTCCTAGCTACTGTGTTATGTCATACTAATAAGAGTTGTACTCTGGCTGGACAAATGGCAATGTATTGCAGTGTCCTGTGGGATTCATGACATCATTTTGAATTTGCTTATCTGCAGTAATGAATTCCTTTGAAATAGGAGGGTGAGTGGTGGGAAACTGAATTACGTTTTCATTCCAACCTACTTCTTGCTATGATGGTATGGGAACAGCATCACTGCATAGCTTACATTTACTGGCTACTCACTGGATACCTTCTAATGCACCTATCTCCATCACCTCTAGAGGGAATGTGTTTACTGACCCATAAGCACCTCTTCCCATTCCCAGAGGCTAAGCAGTAGTAGCTGAGTAGGAGAGGACACTACTTTTTTTAATGCATGTCCCTGAAGGTTTGCCTGAAGGCTCAGAGATCCCAACAAAACCTTCCAGGCAGTTTTATGATAGTATCTCACAACCTGTTTGACACTGGGGTCAACAGGAATAGAGTCTGGTAAAATGATCTTGAGCAGCTTAGAAACTTTTGGCCATGTTTGGCCTGCATTAATCCAAGAAGAATTTGATTTTATTTTTTTTCTTTCATTTCCTCATGCCAGCTTATATTGAAAAAGATGTACACATTTCATGGGAATTAGAGAAAGTCCTCCTGACATAGCTGGTCTAACCTTTGCTGTGGGTGTTTCTTCGGTTTTGGAATTAGGACTGTAGGGAGGAATTTTAGAATTGGAGAAAGATTGTGACATTTTCCATTTTACTCATATCCTTCTGGGTATTAGCTTACATACAGTGACCCTTGGATAAATGGTCACTAAATCATTAAGTGCTTTTCTAAGTTAACCCAAACTTCTAACCTTTTCTGGAACCATGTCTATCTCGTCCTCAGAAAAGTAATCTAGACACTGTCTTTAATAAATCTGTATCACTTAGCTATTTGAAATAAATTATCTTCCTTAGCCGAGGGCCTGGACATTCTATCCATTTTGCTTTTGAAGTGAGCACCTTCATATCAAGAAGGCAATAACATTTTTTAAAATGTCATTTTTGGCATTCATTTTCTTATTGCATTTCTCCTTCTGGAGACTCATTCATGCACTAAAGCTTAAGCTTGTACATTCTCACTTCCAATTCGAGTCCATATTTATCTGATCCCTGCTCAACCCAGCATCTCCTGTAACCAGCTCTCCTCATCCTCCAACGAGGATGCACTTATGTTCTTTTAAGTTCTGAGGCTCTGAGGCTCTGACTAGTTTAATGCTTCTTAGCAACTTGGGTAAAACAGGTTTGAAGAAGAGAGCTAAAGCTGTATTTTCTGATGACTTGGGGAAGAAAAAAAAAAAAAAAAAAAAAAAAACACGAAAAACTATATAATTCTATGCAGTTTTTCAGTACGCCATAAACTGTGAGGCAGCTGAAACAGCTGACTTGACAGTACAAGTGAAGAGTGAAGGTTACAGCTCCCTGCTATGGGGATGACATAACTGCATGAGGAAGACCTGTTTACATCACTGAGATAACCTGTTTCGTTAAAAATAGCAAGGTCAGGCAGTCAATAAACCTGTCAGCATGACAATCACAGCCATGCTTGCGTTCCACCAGCGGGAGGGAGGTGGGGACGCTCACAACACTGGGGATGAGGAGGGTGGGGAATTAACAAAGAGGATGGCCACGTTTGGATAAACAAACTTATAGCAATATCAGAGTGCTATTGTCTGCTGAACAGCTCTATTTGTGCCAGCAATATTTCCAGGTTAGCTCCTCCTAGGCCCATAAAGATCCTGACTTTATTCATTTTTGCTGTTTTTTTCTTTTTTTTTTTTTTTCTTGATGCAATGATAGATGTAGTGCCCATAAAACCTCACAGCACCAAGTACGAAATCCCCAAGCCCCTGAGCCAGGTGTGGAGCAACTGGTCACTGTGCAGGCTTCCACCTAGTCCAGGGTTTGGCTCGTGTGTGTCTGTTTTCTGGCCACTGGGATGCTTCGCTGCTTGTTCGTTACGTAAATGAACATCTGACTGTGGGAATATTTCACAATGAGGTGCAGGCCAAGAATGGAAAACGATCAAACCTATTCAACTAAGCAGCCTTATGAGGTACTCACACAGTCCAGGTGGGAGCATAGCCCAGTACTTTTATTGTGTTAAGAGTATGCATTCTCAAAAAAGGAAGACATTGTGTAGGGTTCACATCCTGTTGGTGCATCGGATACATTTCAGCTATTGCTGCTTTCCTTTGGATAGCATTTCCCTTGGCTGACTGTTCCGTGAAGCTGTGCCTGGACAATGAGTCACAGGGACACAACAGAGCTGGGGGCAACTTTTGGACATGAGTGGTTTGTGTCAAACTGCACAGTACTGACATGGACTGTAGATGTGCAAAGCAGCGTCTAGGAATAAAATTTCCCTTAACACACACAAAATGAAACATAGACGTGTGCAATTAATACCAAATCTGTTATACTAGATTAAATACCAAGTCTTCACCAAATTTTACTTTGGGCTTTAAGGATATTTTCTATGTTAAAATGCTGACAAAATATCAGGGATGAGTTCAGAGAGGAGAATGACCCAAAAGAGACATTTGCCTCATATTAAGTGAAATTCTGTTGATGTTAGTGTAGCTGCTGTTGCCTTGGACAACTTTTCCATTCCTCAGGCAATGGTTCATTATTGTATTTAGCATAGCTCAAGGCAGTGAAAATATACTGTTCCCAACACCTACACACATCTTCTCCCTCTCTGTCCAAAATCAAATGGATGAAACAAATTGATTAGAAAATGAAGCTCCAAATCCAAACCTCCATCACTGTCAAAGGTTAGAGAGACAGGATGTGATTCTGAGCATTTGAGTAAAATAAAGTCATGGTTGACAAGGAACTTCAGCTGCAACTTGACTTCTCCAGAGTTTTCTGTTGTTACTTTGTGCAGTACTTTTTTTTTTTTTTTTTTTTGCATCACATTCACTGATTTTGAAGGGGACCATAAACAGAAGTACTGTGAGACAAGACTATTTCCATGGACTATTTTTGTTCTGCATTACAGGGAAAAAAATAGAACAAGTAAAAGAAAAGAAACCTGTTCTTGTAGGATTTCCAGCTCAAAGAGAAATCAGAAAAAACATTTGTGAGTGCTTTTCTAAATGGAATAGTTCATCTGAAGCTTGCCTGTCACCAGGTCCTAATTACCCGTTCATGTTACAGCTAATTACATTGATTCTCCATAGGTGAGGCAGACTTCTATTGCCATGAAGGAATTTAAACAGAATGATTTTTCAGTTTTGGTTCTATTTACAGACTGTGGTATGTCAATTTGAAGAAAAGCCAGAATATGAAACTGAAACACCAGTGTTTTCTTCTTGCTATAATTGGAATCTTTCAAGACATGATTCCAATGTTTGAAGGTGTTCACTGCAAGGTTTTGGTCCTTTCCCACCAAGCTTTCACTGCTGATGCATAAAGCATTAAACTCAATACTGGACTTCTTCTCCTTCTATTGAACTCTACTGAGATTTTGTTCTTTGATTTCAGACAGAGCACAGTCAGGCCAAAAAGGCTGTCCAAAAGACACTGTGGTCCAGATAACCTGCTCTGGATCTTCAGGCTATGTTTTGCAGGTATTTCTGGCTTTTCGTGAGTCATAACTAAAGTGTAGCCTTGACTGAAAACAAATATTTTTTCCTTCAATTGAGCAAACCAGTAATGGTCAACCGAAATACTACTTTTTTTTTTTTTTGATGCAAGCCTGCTCGGGAAGGAAATTGAATGTATTAATTTTTGTGACGATAAAATAATCTTTTAGTGGAGGAATGGGTTTGGCCTACAACTCCTTTGCCTTAGGGAGCGGGCGTGAAGTGAAGTAGCTCATCATCCATGGGTTTGCCATGCTATCTGTAAGGGCGTGAGAAGAATTGTATTTGTACATCTGCCAAGCTGTTCGCTGCTGGTGTTCAAGAAACCAAGTTGCAAAAAATCTCTTTCCTGCAGAGTGTTGCAAGGCTTGCCTTGAATTCAGCTTCAGGAAATGTTTTTTTTTATTATTATTACTATTATTTTTTAGCTGGGTTGCTTTACACTGTTAAGAGAGAGAAAGAAAGAGAGATTTATTTATGTATTGCATGAGACAGAGGACCTACACCACCTCCACTGATGGTGATGGAAGTGGCAGCTACTATGAGCAAGAATGACCAGTCAGCATTATTTTAAATCCGTTCTTTCATCCAATGAAACAGTAATACCTTCTAGACAACAGGTTTTGGAAAAGTTGAAATGTTTGCTTTACAAAACAGACATAAAATTTCTCCTTCAAGGTGCTAAATTTGTGCTGAGCTGGTCCAAAACACGACTGCATCTGGCTATGTCTCGTGTCTGCTACTAAAAAAATGTCCTAAATTCCAGACAACCTCTTGGGTTTTGAAATAAAACTCATTAATCCTGCATTTGAATTTAATATTTGAAATTTTATCCTAATCTTTTTTTCTTCCACATGAATTAACTTTAGAAAACTTGGAAAGGAATACAAGGGTGTATTTTTTTTTTTTTTTTTTTTTTTTTTGAGAGAGAGAGAGAGAAAGAGAGAGAGAGAACATTCTTAACAAAGGGTATAAAATTAAACTAGATTTGACCTCTGCCTTTAGCAGATTTTCCACCTGGTCTGTGCAGGAAATCAACTTCTATATAGCAGCTCTTTCATAAGCAATAACATACATGAGTCTGTAAGTGACAGTTTTTCTTGGGTGGACAACAATGTTAGTTACTTTTTATGATTAATTGATAAATGTTTTGATATGGTGCCTGGGCTCTGAGTCAAAAATCACTCTAGTTAGATGATCCAACACTTGGGAAGCTGAGCCAATTACAGCTCAGGCACAGTGAAAACAATTCTGAAATTTTTGAGCCTAAAAATGTGCATAGTTGTTAAGGAATCTTACACGTGGGTGTATGGTGGTATCCTGAATTACAACTACTTGGTGGGCCAATTGCTTGAGGAATGCAGGGATGTGCAGGGATTTGAGAGTCTTGTATCTATATTTCAAAAGACTTGGGAAAACAGAAGAACCACACGGACTCTTGTGGCTGGGCACGTGCTGAGGAAAACCAGACCATGGGCCAAAATGTGCTTTTAGTCCCACGGGTTACACAAATCCTTTTGCTTTTTTGGGAAAGCTTAGGTTTCCAGTCTTTCTTCTCTTGACTCCCAGTCTTCTGCTTTGAGCTTTCTGTTTTCTTTCTTAGGCTCCAGAACTTATTACAGCACCAACCTTCCTATCTTGTCCTCAGATTTGCACCCTGACTCTAATCCCTAATGTCCTTCTAAATGACCCATGAGAAGTAGGACTTCATCATGTCTGTGGCTATATATCAGGTTACAACTACCAGCAGGATAGTCTGGACTCTGAGGTTATGCATGCACCTCAGCATCTGTGCATACCTGCACTTGAAACAGCTGCTTCTTGTAAGAGAGGTCTCCTAGAAGAACAACCTACATTGCAGCTGAAGGATCCTTCCTCAGATTGTTGAGGGAAAGGAACAACACTGCATTTTTCTTTCCACAGGTAAGTGAATACAGAGGAAATTTTTGAGTAGATTTTTGTGATCATCAGCTCAAAGCCCATTTGGAAGAGTCCTTATTGCAGTTGATAATGACTTCCCGTGTGACACTGTGCCAGCTATTCCCAGCAAAGTCAAGTGAAAGAGAATATCTAACATCTTTTCCGGTTCTCCAGCCTTCAGTACCTAAAACATTACAAGGAGTTCTTGAGGGGTACATGCCTGGATTTCAGTGCCACCACAGACCTGGAAACTGGGAGGCAAATTCAAAACCATCACGTCCTGCAAGGCTTAGATCTGGACATCTATCCAAATATTCACATAGGCTTAGATCTAGATATTTGCCCATCTTCTTATGACCCTTGGACACAGGGACTTTTGTGTTTACAGAAGAAGGTGAGGCGGCCTGAAGAGTATCTTTGTAACAGAAGAGCATCTATTTTATCTTTATTTCATAGGGAAGATCCATAAGGAAAGTTGTTCCAGTCCACCATGTGCTTAAAAACACAACTTTTCAAGTAATTTTCTCTTTTCAGGCACAATTTCAACGGCATGATCGCCCCCTTCCCACCCTCCCTCTATTCCTGACACTCTGTTTTGATCCTGAATGCTGGATCTAAACACACTCCTGCTTTCACTTTAACACTGGAGGATTTCATCGTTGCTGATATGAAAGGAAAATTTCTAACAGCATACTGTAAGCTTTACTGCTCATGACTTCTTAATCATGCGGATTTTATTTCATGTTAAGCTAGCAACCAAACTCTTCTAATAAACAGAGTAAAATCTAATTAGGCTACTGGAGTAGAATAGAAGAATTTATACTCCTCCAGACACACAGACATTATGAATTCTTCCTCAAACATACACACAGGCTTCCTGGCAGCTGTCTCATTCAAAGAAAAGCTAATGATCATGCTAATTTGCACTTAGCTGATACTGTTAGGAGTTCATTGCAGATGGAAAATATACTTCTTTCATGAGATCATACAGGGTAGCATGGCCTATGGACTGTGCATGGAGAAAAAGAAATCGCAGTTTCTAATCCCATGGCTCACACTACTTGCTGTGTGGTCTTTTTCTCTCAGTTTCTCCATGCGTAATCTTACTTATCCAGCTCATTCATGGGATTGTTGTGATGATTGCTCAGTCATTTGGCTGTAATATGTTTCAAAAGCAGAAGGCACAATTAAAGCACTGAAGCATTGTGATTAAAGACTCAAAGGCAACTCTAAAATACACATTTAATAGATTGACATCAAAGACGAATTTGGCTGGTTTCTCGTCTTCATTGTGCTCATCATTATTTTAAATATTGGTGGTGTGAGAGCTCAGAAAACAGCAAAGCTGCTCCTCATCCAACCTTGGGGGAAGCCAACCCCCCTGTGGTGTGACGCATCTTACCACAGACAGGCTGTGTAGAGGCACTGCACACAACATGTCAAGGACATCCCCAGTCACACTGTGTTTCCTAACCTACAGACCCATGGTCCACCCAAAGCTCTTTCCACTTTTTATCCCTTGCTTCCCAAAGCATCTCATCCAGCCAGTGGGTTCAAGCTTGAGGACCCTGCTAACTTGGACAAGAATTGATAGTTCATGCAAACTGTGACTTGCAGGGGCAAAGACTCCTCCAGCAAAGTTCATTGCAGTACCTCATAGAGGACAGTCTGTCTAGATGCCTCACAGCTGCCCCAGCTGTCTCTAAGGGACCCCAGAGAGCGCCAGACATGGTGCCCATATGATTCATGGCCAGAAGTGACTTTAAAAGTATGAAAACCATGAAGGCAACAAATAAAGATGAGGCATGCAACCCTCATCAAGAATCAGTGCTCAATGTTTTTCCTGTAGCCTGCATATTTTCCAGTAGCCTTACTTCAGCTGGAGAGTTGTCATCTCCTTCTCCAAGGCTGTTTAGATATTCCTACATTGCCTGTCAGGATCGTTCCTATAAAACCATTTATCATTCATTGGGTTTGAATGAAGTGCAGGGGGAGAGTATAGGAATAAATGTTAAAATAAAACTGGGGTGAAAGCTGGGTTTTGTTTATAAGTAAATAGGGCCTGACCCAGCAACTTCAGAAGACACTTTTCTATGCACTGCAATAGGGCAGGGTGCCAAGAAACTCTGGCCTGGGAGACATTACTGGTTCGGGAAGGATTCAGGTCCCACTGGGAGTAGGTTTGTTCAGGGAAGGGTGTAGCCCCAGGAATGGGAGGAGGAGACCTGCATTCTCCTGTTTCAGATTTTACAAAATCATCGCCAAAAAATAAAAAAAAGGGGGGAGGGGGAAGGGAGAGGAGGAAAATTGCAGTGGTCTGAAGCTGATGTATCTTTTTATAATACAATGAGTTTTTGTGAAATGGAAGTGCTGGACTAGAAACTGGAGGCATTGCTCAGTTTTGACTTATACTTTATTCAGGCAAAACTCCAGCTGATGTGAGAGAGCACTGGGTCATATTAGGATTTGGCCCACAAGGGCGGAGGAAAGCCAAGCTCAGAATGTCACAAAAACATATTAGCTAGAGACTTGGCTTTCTCCAAGATCCCAGGGAAGGAATAGGGCCATGATCTAGTCTTCTGCAAGGCATATAAGTAGGTTAAATTCATCCTGCATAGAACATTAAGAGAACGGGATCCAAACATCTGCACAAGCATCTGTATCATCTCTTCCTTCTCCCAGAGATGTCTGGAATATAGTCCTATTTGTATGGCAGGTAGAAACCAAGCTAAAAGCTGCTTAACCTGTTTCATGTGGGTGAAGAAAAAAAAAAAAAAAAAAAGAAATGAAACTATGAATTGTTCATGCTTAAGTCAAAAGCGTGTTCTTTCTGGTGATGAGGTATGAAGAGGGCATATTGTTCATTTAAACCACACTCTATGGTTTTTGCAGCAGCAAAGTATTTTTGAAAGTTTACAGCTGTAGTAGAAATTCCCTGGAGCTTAACCGTCAGTTTTCTGCCAATCAGAATGCCGAAGGCACTCCGTTTTGGGCTCCAAAAGTGACATTTTAGTGTTACACATCTTAAATGTGGAGCGGTTTCGATAGAGCATCCTGACAGGTTTTGAACTCTGGAGAAATTATTTTCTGGTGCCAAGCTACACAGTCTGGGAAATGCTGCATGCTGCACGCCACACTCATTCCCTGTAGCTCTGCCAGAAACCAAAATATATATTAAAAAAAAAAAAAAAAAGTATAAGAAATATGGCCCAAGACTAAGGCTTGCGGGTGCATTTCAAGTAGGAGCTCTCTATAACGTTTAATGTATTAACTGCCCTCACAGCCATCAGAAGTTGGCACAGAAGGCCCATGTGCATGTATATCGTGTAGCAACACAATGGAAAAAGCAGGAAAGAGAGCACCTCAGGTTGACTGAAAAGCATCAACAGTACGGAGAAAAAAAAGTACCATTTTTTACCTTGGCCACAGAGGTTTCTTATCATTGTAAAAGTGTTGACTTTGTGGATTTTAAAGAGACCTCGCAATGGTTCCTGAAAGGGAAGAGATGAGAATCTGAGAAGGTGTGGGCGGTAAGGCATTGGTGTGGGATGCATACAGCAGAGGGGTACATTTCCCTCAGAATACATCAGCATGTCAAGACTATCTTCACAAAACAATCAAAAGGAGGAGACTGAAGAAAGTCTAGAGATACTTCTTCTACCCAAAAGGATGGTTTTGAGATAGAAAAAAAAAAGTCATTCTGCTACTTGTACTTGCTTTATTTAACCAGAGTAGAAAACAGCTGGGAGAGAAACAGGCAACCTTTTAAGATGTTTAAATGGATTATAAGAATAGTACATCTTTAATTAAGGCCTTGGATGAACCAGCAAGCAATAACTAATTTTAGCTGGTTAGGCCAGGATCTGCACTGCCGTAGGCAGGTTTATCTCTGGGGGTATCACTGAAATGTGATTGCTTACGTCAGGACAGCAAGTAGCTCCCGATGGGGAATAGCTTGGTTGTGGTTCCCACACCTCTCCTTAAGTGCCCTCCACTGGCCAGGGCAGGGCCAGGACACCATGTGGGAGATCTCTGAGCTCTGCCCCTTCTGATGTCCTCACTTGTCAGAGGTTAGCATTTTAAAAAGCTGTTATAGATTCAATGAGTTTGGCCTAGTACCTTCTGTTTCTCATAAATAAATGTCAGTCATAGAATCATAGAATGGGTTAGGTTGGAAGTGACCTTAAAGATCATCAAATTCCAACCCCCTGCAACGGACAGGGACACCTCCCACAAGACAATGCAAATGAGGAAAAGTACAAAAGTACAAAACATCATTCTGTGACCTCATGAAATCCATGACCATAGAGAGAGAAGGAAGAAAACCTACCCTTTGGGTCATGCTTTGTCCTTCATGATCCAGAAGTAAAAAATCTGTTCTCAGGACTGGGGCTTAGAAAGTCAAGAATTTTGTCTCTCTTTATTTTCATTACGGTTAGTTAAATCCTTAGGCTCCTGTTAACACTGAGCTCCAAGTCAATTTTTTTGTTTAAATGCTGGAACCTAATTTTTGTTTAACAATTTTCTGTTTGAGGCCAACATCAAATTAGTGTGCTTTCCACTGGCAGACCCCAGCAATTTGGTAGGCAAGAGGCTCACACATACTTAAGTTATTCAATACATTTTGTTATACTCTGTACAAAAAACCTAGTCAGAAAAGTCTGATTTATGATATTCCTCAGGTTTCCTGTTACTTTAAACCACTAACATCCTATGGCCAATGCCTTCATAGGCAGCCAGCACATCTGGCCCAGAGTGGTTCTGTCGCCTATCGCCAAAATGCCATATTTACAATCAAGTCAAAAAGGAAAAAAATAACTGATTATGGTGAAAAAGAAAAAGAAATTGAAACAGAAAAGCACAAAGTTATCAGTGGACATTTGTAAACATGATAGTGTTTTTCTTCTGTGTCCCAGACAAATATGAGCACGTAACGTACTGAGCATGCAATCATCTTTTCTGGCCCAAGTATAAGTTATTGAAAGTTCTGATTCTCCCATTTCACACATTTTTAATTTCTATTTTGGTTTTCATTTATATAGACAAAACACTCCTGAAGCCAAAGCTACACAGTCCATCTGAAATCCCACCTGCAGTTCTGTGACTGCTTGTAAATAAGTGAGTCTGTTCCTCACAAAGTGATTTTTAGCTGGTCTCCCTAGGGATTTAAGGCTTATGCAATCATTGTGTCTGTGTTGTATCTATGTATCCATCTGTCAGATCTGATCAATGAGTCAGTCTCCCAAAATATTAACTTCCTACAAGTTTCATTAAATAGTGAGAGGTAGAGACTTGGTGAATGTGCTCCCTAAAGAGAAAGCTGTAGTGGAAGTCCATGCTGGATAAATCATACGAGAAACTGCAACACAAAAAATTTATCTCACAACACAAATCTTTAATTTTTCTCATAAAACTCCATGCTTGAAATACAGCTAAGTAAACAAGAAAACCAAGTGGAATGACCTGCAAATTTCAGACTGGTGCAGGCTGTGAAGACAGTCAGTGGTTTGCAGCTGCCAGTATGCATAGGCTGGCATGTAGGCTGGCACGAGCATGGATTGAAGTTGTGTGTCCTTCTAAAGGGAACAAGCAGAGCTGGCAGAGCTGGCAATATTGTCTTCTCTGGGAGAAGGATTCTTTTTTTTTTTTTTTCTTTTTCCCAAGGTAGTCATAAAAAAAAAAAACAAAACATATAAATGATAATATAAATGATAATCAACAGATTCCCAGTCATGTCAAACCCTGGAACATTGCTATAGAAATGTGAAGAACTTGCAGAGGTTCAACACCTCTGAATATCTGATCACTGAATATGTCTAGTCAGCTTCTTCCACCAAAGGGATATGAAATTTTCCAAATCTGCACCAAGCCATGATGTTCACAGAGTTTCTCAAGTGGATTTGAATGTTATCATCAATAACAATCAAACCCTCCTTCACTCTCCAAATTACATCTGATTGAGATGAATTTCTATATGGATAATACAATGAAAATATGAAAGACTATATTTGTTCTATACCTTTTTATGCAGTTGCATTCTGAAATATAGAAGTCCCTACAGTAACATGGCATAATCTGAAGAAAGTGTGTCCATTCATGAGAGACCAAACAGCTTTGCCATTTTCTTTTTGATTATCCCTGGTGGATAAACAGGTGGAAAGACAAAGTCAGATTCTCCATTCTCAAAACCAATGGAACAATGTTGATTTATATCAGCTGAAATCCTTGACTGTAGTTTCCAAAATACTTATCAATTAGTCTCTCCAGAAACACACTGGGAGAGCAGCCTGCCTTTTTTAACCTCCGATTCATCAAGCTGTCTCCATGTGGAAAATCTTTTAAGCATGTTTAACTGCAAGCAAATATTTAAACGTGTCTTTTACCCTTGTGACCTTGAGCTTCAGAAAGGTGTCTGGGTGTTGTGAAAATGGCACCTTGGTGGAAGCATCTACCTGCTGCTTATATTCACTCAAGATGATCTTTGCACAATCAAGAGAGGACTTTGCTTACCAGCTATTAATGATAACAATGCCTCTAGTTGCTTCTCTTGGCAATAATTTTTTAAGTCTCTCTCAGAAGAATTAGATCACAGTTAGTCCCACCTTAACTACATATTTGCTAGCTGAATAAACAGGATGAAATTGGACTGATGGTCATGTCTGCTGGCAAATTCAAACACTTTCAGTGCTGTAAGACTGGTTCCAAAGAAAGGTGCAGGGTATTCAACCAGCCTCTCGCATCCCAGGGTTTGCTCTCTGCCAAAATTACATCCCAGCATATGTTTTCAGTGCTGCCCTCAGCTTCACTACCAATAATGTGCAAACCAGAAAGACAAATTCATTCAAATTTTAAATAGCAATCTCAGCAATATTAATTGCACAATAAAAAGAAGTTGTTCCAAATATGCAGCCAGCTATTTATTTGTGTTCAATTCTGAGTCATAAATCTTTACTTTGACATTTAAAGCCTATTTTAACAAACTGGTTTGTTTTTTCTTTTTCAGAGTGCCTAATCAGATGGGTTTTCTGAGCTGTTTAAGAAGCTCTGAGAAATACAAGGTCTCTGGTGAATATTTCCCTGCACTAAACATAACTTTTCCCAATGTAAGCCAAACCTGCATTGTTCCTTTGTTGCATGAAAGTGATCAGAACTTTGCTTTTGCTTTTCAGTGTTGTTTTTAAAGTTAAAAAGAAAATGATTACAGCTTCTCAAAACACATTTCAAAAATAGGTGGCTTCATGAACAAGTTTCTAAGCCTTCGTTCATACCACTTATTGCTCCTTATGTACTAACTTCTGATCCATGTGGTTCTTAAAAAATGATGTATTGGATCAGAAGGAGGAGGCAGCTGAGGCTACAAGATCGTGCTGAGGAAAACATGCTTTCTGAATCTGAAATTATTATTTTATTTTATTTTTGGTGACCAAACAAGGTACTTAGGCTGTGGTTCCACAAGCAATAGTACATGCACTAATGCTAATTCCCTCTAAATAAATATTTTAAAGTGATTTATCTTTTTGTTAGTTTCTAGTATCAACAGTCACAGCTCTCTACCTTCAAAATAACATCATTTCATTTCTCTTGCTGAGCAAGTACATGACTAGAAGAAATGAGGTATTAAGCTTTTGTTGTCATGGGGAGCTAGAATGAATCTAAATACAGTTAATAATATAATGAGTTTTCATTTAGCTTAGCAGAAGGACAGGGTAGATGGAATCATCTACTTCAGGCCCCATTTTTTTAAAATCTTTATACTGAGTTGTTTGATTCCACAAGTAGCTGAAGAAATAAGTAAGAAGAAATAAGTTGTTATAACCTGAATAATCTCAAATGAAATGCTGCAGTTCTGAGTACATTTTGCCCTAGTGCCCAAAACATGCATTTGTGTCTATCAGTTTTTGGTGTGAATAGAGTGAAAGCACAGTTATGGTGTCATTCATGAGGATGCATAGACAGGAGATAATTCCATATTCTCACCTTCATGCACCCAAACTAAATACTTACATATCATTGATAAAGGTGGAATGAACATTTAATAAAACAGGAGCATAAAAGTGCACACTTGAAGATAGTAGGTTAAGAGGAACTTGACTTAAGGGTCTAATGAGAGCCTTATCAGCTGAGAAGGAGTGATAGAGGAGAAATAACGGCAGTTTATGTGCTTTCCAGTAATGACCTTTCTGCAGCCACTGTTTTTCTTTCATGAGAAGAAGATGCTATGAAATATTCAGCCAAAGACTCCAAGGCAGTCAGAGTCACACAGAGCTGTGAGACATCCCTTTATACCTTGGATTTCACAGTGCTCTTGACAGCCCAAGAACAGCTGGGACTACCCACTAGAGAGCTTGGATTTTACTTCTTCCCTTTATAGAATGATACGTAAAATTTAAATCAGGCTAATGGCAGATCTTCGATTGGCTATAAAGGATATGGACTGGGCACAAGAAAGCAGTGAATCTGGAAATTCTCTGCAATTAAATTAGTTCTTTATGTCATTGGCTAAGTACTTTCCTGTCATTGCACCAAAGAATCTGGTCTTTAGTGTTTATCAAATACTCTCAAAAAGCAAGACTCTATACCAAAGCTAATTAACATTATTATTTTTTATTTTTTTTTACTCGGAAAATTCTCTTGCTCTGTATTCAAATGACATAAATATGTAAAAGAGTGTGAAACTAAGGCATATGCAAAGAATTTGAGAATATGTTGCATGTAATTAATAACTTCTGATTACATTGTGTGCATCAACCAGGACCATCATGTATCGGAACAAGGAGGGTGTCAATTTGATCTTTAAATTTTCAATTTTTCCTGCTTTTCTTACATTACTGTAGATTTTTGTGGTATGATTTTATTCCTTTCCCTTTTTTATTTTTAATAATACCAATAAAAAAGTAGGGAAAAAATCTTCATTGGAAATATTTGAAATATTCTCCACTGGAAAAATAATATCCTGTAATAGATGGATAGTCATGTAAACACAGCGCTGCCTAGCACAACAAAACCAGACTGGATTCATGGGTATGACTTCAGATGGCATGATGAGGAGGCAGGAGGGCTTTCACAGGGGATTAATACCCCAGGTTTGCACCTCTGGGGATGCTGGTACCAGTTCAAGCTCTTGTTGGGAGAGAAAATAAGTATGGTGGTCTCATTAGTCCTCATTACAAAAATCAACCACATGATTTGGTACCATTGGCAACCCTCTGCTAGATAAATCCAGGACTAGAATAACAAGGGTTACTGCAAGCTAGACTTGAGGTGCATTGGCAGGCAGGGGAAGTTTGTACAAAGCCTGTCTGTACCGAGGCCAGTCTTAACAGTCTCTTTACTTCCATTTGCTCTGAATTCACTCATATATTTGCAATCAAAATGGTTTTAAAGTCTTCAGAGAGAAAAAATAAAAAGAAAAAAAAAGAAAAAAAAAAAGAGAGAAAAAAAGTCAGACAGAGAGACAGGTTTAGAATTATAAAACATATAACAGACCCCATTCCCGACAAGTTTTATTGCTGTTCAACTAAATCCCTCAAGTCTATCCTTAAATTAGCTGAATTAGAAAAGATGTAAAACTAATCAGAATACTGCTGTCTAGATAGCCCTTTGTCTGAAATATAGGAACTTTATCTTCTGGTAGAATCATTACATATGTTATCAGTTAAAAATAATCTTTTATAATGGACTAGTGAATCAAGTAGCTTTCATTTCTTGACAGAATGTATAATCACATTATTTTTCCCAATTATGCAGTTTCAACATTTTCGCCTCAGCAAATTGTCTAAGAACTGTGTTTATAAAAAGTTCCCCAGATTTCCAAAGCATTTTGTTATGCAGTTTGCTATACTTTGCATCTGAACGAATTAGGGTGTATTTATGTTTATAAGTATACCTTCTCTCCCTAGAGAATCTCAAATGAGCCAAATATTCAGCTGATGTAAATCAGTGTTGTTCCAGATACTTTTAGACATGATATACTGCATTAAATCAACAGTCAGCCTTCTACAACTGCCCCCATCACTATGCCTGGTTGAAGCTGTAATTAAAGTTCATGTTGCTCAGGAGTCAGTACCCAGCAGCCTCGGAGGATTAATTAGGTCTGATATTTATTTCTTTTGATACGAAACCCAGATGTGTGCAGTTAAGCCAAAAACCATAGGGAGAGCCATCCTGCTTTTTTTTCCAATGGACAGAGGAAAAGCAGTGTTGCCCACCCAGAATTAAAGAACAGAAGCAAATAATTATCATCATGGAACAATTTGGCTGCAGCATGGTTTCATAATCTGTTAAGCCACTTTACCTGCCTGATTATGAAATAATTCAGATGACCTCAACTTCTTTTCATTACCAACCATTGTAAATATACATATGTGTTGATTTATTTGTCTGAAAGCTAGGAAGAAAAATATGGAGGGAATACTCTCACCCTCTATAGTTATTGAAATAAATCAGATTGTATTTCATTTTGAAAATATGTTATTCAGTGTGTTAGAAAAATATCTGTCTATTCAGTAAGGGTCTTTTCTTACAATTAATTAATATGTCTAGAAAATAGATGGTGAAAATGCTAAATCATGAGCAAGTGTACTACCACCCTTGGTTACCTCTATGGAAAGGACATTTCCAGCAGGAAAATGTAGTTCAGGTTTTATGCTTAACAAAGATGTAAGATTCAGAGCAATTTTGATGCTGAGTTTTATACTGTGGACAATTCTCTGGCAGTACTATCTTGCTAAGAAAATTCACCATATTGGGCCAGCATCAGATGAATTTATATGAACCATGAAGCAGCTTCATATATTAATTTATGCAGCATTTCTTATTCAAACTTTTCTTTAGTGGGAAAAACAGTCCAGTCCCATTAATACAATACTGATTGTTTCAGTGCAAAAAGAAAGGCAAAAAAAAGAATAAAAAAGAAAAAGTACGAAAAAGAGGCGTGGTTTACAGTTTCTCCTCCTATTCCAATTAAAAGAAAGCTCTGAACACTTTCAAAATAACATGAAAAATCATTATTTTTTCCTAATAATTTTTGTTAGTTCTTTCTTGTTGGGTACCTGGGTGCTGATTTAAAGCAATGATACTCCCACAGATTTTCCTGAGTTTTGGATGAAATCCCTAGAAAAGATTTGAGCCAGTGATCTAACGATAAATGACTGGAAAGCCCATTCCTTTTCCCTGATGCAACTAGCCAGCATATTATACTGGAGATATTTAACATTTTTCCCCTCTGAATAATTCCTATAGAACTTTGTGAAGATTAGCTTTTCCCTCTTTCTCACTGATTGCATCAGTATATTTTACAGTATCTGTGTATCTTTTGATTTACAAGGAAAAAAATATAGAAAATTGTAGATCTACCTTTTTTTTTCTTTTTTTTTTTTTTCCCCTCCAGATATTCCTGATATTTATTTTTCAGGTAGACTGTCAAAAGGAGCCTTTCACATAGTTTCCTGGAGCACTTCCTTGCTTCTTTGCAGCTCGTTAAGCTCCATTTTTTGTTGTTGTTGGGGGTTTTTCAGCCCATCTATGGGGCATCTCACAGGTCTCCACTCCAAATGTCAGCTGAAAAAACAAGCACTCTCTTTTTAGCTTGATGCAACACACATCAAGAATCGGGCATAAGGGAAAAAAAAATGCATACCCACTGCATATGGAGTTAGGATCAACTGCTACTGGTAGGTGTCCTGGTCCTCTTCCCCTTCCAGGTTCTGGAGTACATCAGCCAAAGTGACCTCAGCGAATGGGTCCGACATCCCTCTCCGCTTTCCCCAGGTCTCTGCTATGCTTAATACTGTCAGAAAAGTCTCCAGCAAACATTTGTAACTGCAGGGAGAAAGAACACTGCTGTCTTTATTTTTTCTAACTTGACATCTATCAAATTTAGTTTAAGTGTTCCCCTGGGTCAGCTGAGTTGCTGAGCTATAAACTAAAAATAATTAAAATAAAATATTAAAAAAACCTCAAATCTGCTTGCCAGGAGCGTATCTTTGGGAGTTAACAGCTTTCAATCATGCACTTCAGAGTGTTAGAATAGCTGAAATAAGACAGGCAAGTTTAATACAATATAAAACTCTAATTCTTTGATGTTCTGATGCTCCAGGCTTGATTCTCACACTTCAGGACAAAACTGATTTCTATGACAAGCTTTCAGAATCTAGAAGCCTTTTTTTTTTATACTAGTTATTTTTATAGGACTAGATTAAGTCTTCATGGAAAGGAAAGGCAGGGAAGGTAGAAGTAGTCTTCCTGATTAATATCTCACCTAATTAAAACCTTGCCCTGACAGTTCTTAGAAGACAGAAGACAAGTTACCTTTTCATAATATAAAAGATGAATTTTGCCAGTTTATTGACCCTAGCTGATGTATCAGCTATCACCAAAATTGGAAATTCCAGTTACAGTGACTTAAAATTTGGCTTAATCCTGACCAGACAGACAGCATGTTCCCAGACTGGTCACATTCATAAATGTCATAAAAAACATACTTGTTCTATGACATGCATGAAATAAAATTCTCGAACAAGACATCTCTAACCAGAAAGGCATGAAGCAAAAATCTTTAACCATGTGACAGGGAATGAGGACTGCTAAAAATGGTATTTTGACACTGGTGGACCGCTGAAGCAAAACTTTTCCAGGCATAGTTTTAACATCGTTTTAATTTTTATTATTTTTATTTCATTTGAAGAACATAGAAACCAGGTAAGAGACCTTCCCCCCCCCCAAAAAAAAAAAAAATATTTGGAAAACAGAGTTCAGATTTTTTCTGAGTTTCTCTAGTGTAATTTTAAACAGAAAAAATTAAGTCAAGGATCATGCTTAGGGGATTTGAGTTGAATCAGTCATCAGGAGGTTAATAACACGCAACTGAACAACTAACCTGGGTTACCTAGCAGTCTATCTGCATCTAATGCTTTTTTTTGTTGTTGTTGTTGTTTTTTTTTTTTGTTTGTTTGTTTTATTATTACTTCTGTTCTACATTTTAATTATAAATTATTTTCTGCATTTAATGAAAAAGAGATATCAATTCATTTTTGTTGTTGTTGTTATTGCAAGTATTTTATAACTGAAGAACACTCCTTCCTGGAAAATGACATTTTATACAAGAAGGTGACACTACCAACATTTTTATTTTTGTTTAAAAAATAAATAAATAAGTAACTTCATATTTGCTGCAAATGCTGTTAAACAGAACAGAATTTTTATTTGAAAATGATAAACCCATAAAGCCAAGAGGATTACCTCCATTTAACCTTGAAAAATAGCAAATTCATCTTTTTCAAACCTTGCAAAATAGGAACTATTTTAATTCGTAATATGTGGCATTGCAACTAGCTCTAAATCAAAACCAGACACAATATTATTACTCTGCTCTTGTCAAAACTGCTGAATAGCACCCTCCCCAGCTTTAAACCAAGTCTGTGTCTCACCTCCAAATTGACTGCACCCTTCTCCCACACAGTTTACCTCCCCATAATACCAGGTCAAACTCCCTTGCAGAGGGGATGCCCTGGTGTCAAGGGAGCTACACCCCCGGATGGCTTGGTCCACAGCAAACTGAGGATTTGGAAGTGAAATATGCTCCAGCGTACATATTCGAGGTGGTTGGGAATTTTCCAAGGTACTCATTTGGCGGGTGTCACAGAATGGCAATTTGTTGAAACTGAAACCTTTCACAAGGGAAGGTCTGTCTGAACAAAGCTCCCAAGTCAGAGTAAAAAGCAAAAACAGAAAAGCAAGCTGGAAAACAAAACAAAACAAAACAAAAAAAAAAAAAAAAAAAAGGGGGGGGGAGCAATCAGAGAAACTGCCCCTTTCCAATAATCCTTGACCAAAACATCTGTGAGGTTCCCTCAACATGATTCTTACCTTTCTTACTGTAAATATCTTTAAAAATGATGATTTTAGACAAAATTACAAAGTCAAAATGGAACAAAATAACACAGTTCAAATTTGCTCAATGTGAGCTTTTAAAATGAACCCTTTGGGAATTGTTAAGCTTTGATTTTTCACCCATTTCTGCAGCCAGGTTTTCATTGCCTTCAATCCTCGATTGCCAAGGACTGAGCTGCCCTAAAACACAGTGTACAAGCTAATTGATCCAAAACTCCTGATTCAGTCACTATTACATGATTAAGCAACTAGCATCTGCATGAAATTTTCTGTCAAGCCTATGCTTCAGTGAAGAACTGGTCCCTCGATTTCAACTGAATTCACTTTTTCAGTAAAGGTACATGATATCTGGGTTGACTTCTTGAGAAACCAAATGCAAGAACCCCAAGATACTTTAGGGCTTTTTTGCAAAATGATAAAGGAGAAGCAATCCTCCATAAGAACTGAGCCATCTCAAGAAATGATTTTCTTAGCTAGTTATGGTAGAATAAGGTAAAGGGACTTTAAAATAGTGCTAGAGGCTGTTTTAAGTGAACAGATGCTTTGCCATTAATTTCAGTGAGAGGCTTTTCATCTTCTGAGACTTTACTTTCTAGTTTGTCAAGAGGAAGCAAAGTAGAAACAGGCTGAAGTAAATAGGTATGTGCCAAAATCAAAGTTGATATGAATGCAAATTTCCTGATGCCCGGTATAATCAACCTTTTTTTTTTTTTTTTAACCTGATCTGGTTTTGGTCTTGCATAGGTCAAACACATTTGCTACAGTTGTGATACATGTCAGGCAGTAAAGATGCAAGAGTTAAAGCTGCCGTAGCAGCTCCTGCATGGTGGGAGGATGGAGACCTTCAGTCTAGGTGGGACATAAACAACTGGTATTGCACAAGTCATGAAGCTTTCTCTGTGGGCTGCTGGATGTCTAAATAAAGGCATAATATCCCAAGGGCTTCAAATATTGAGTTATTAACTAGCTGTGGGTAGATTTGGCTGCAGTTGGGGCTGTGATGAGTTTAACCCCTGGCGCAGTTAGAAGGGCTTCAAACCACTGTTGTTCCCAGAGCAAGCACCTCTATGGATGCTGTCACCAACACTGTGCTTTTCTCCCTCTTTGTATCCCCCACTGGAGGGAAGAGCTGAGAGTTGGTGTCCCTCTGTGTTTGCAAGCAAAAGAGAAGCAGATTTTAAGGTCTTTGTCCTGCAGAAACGTTATATTTCCTTTCACCCCCATATTCCTTCTCCCCCTGCTACCTTGATCCCCAGTTCTTCCTTACTTCTATCCCATAAGAAAACAGAGAGAAAGAAAGAAAAGAAAGAGAGAAATATGTTGCCTGGATTGGAAAAGTCATCTTTTCCCAGGAGCGGCGTAATAATGTTAATGGAAGGGAGAACGGGAAAGAGGAAATGTTTCGCTAACGTGGAGAATTTCTGGCCTGCGTTCTTTCTGAGGCCTGTTTGTCAGGGGGAAAAGGAAATTGGTGGCTGGATGAAATATGAGCTGATGCAGCTGCAATGCCTTTAAATACAAGCTTTTTTAGGCACACTGGTGCTTCAGTTTGGGGATATAAGCAGATGCTGAATGCCTTTCCCTACTTCACATGGGGCCTTTGCGTGCTGTGGTTTTAAGACCAGTGTTCAGGTGATAAAAAAAAAGGGGGGAATGAAATGTCATTTTCAGAGAGGCAAAAAATACTTCAGGCTCTTTGGCGTGTAAGTCATAAAGGGCTTTTTGTGCAGGAGTAGTCAGTGCAGTGTCAAGAGAAATCACTTGCACAAGGTGGAGTAACACTATATGAAATTAAATTCTGGCCTCCATTTACAAGTAACACTTTAAGGTAAGAAAAAAAAAAAAAAAAAGCCTTTTTCTTCTTTTTAAAGAAATGGAAGAGAACAAAGACACCCCCTTCCTTTCCTCCAAAAACATGCCCATGGTGTTCTTGCCATCCATAACACAGCAGCCCCAAACAGAAGGTAATCAGCAGCGCTCTCATCAGCCAGCCCTAATGAGCATACGGCAATTTTCTACCATGGGGTGGAATCTGGGTGGAGGTTTAGGGCTGCTCTGATCTGAAAGGGTTTGAAGTGAAAAGGTTTGAACTCTCGTGCTATTGCCTTTCAGGCTCTTTGAGCCTGATTCTTATTTACACTACGTTTCCTTAGCATAAAGGGGCCTTCAAGTGGGCATGCAGTGAAGGAATATTTCAAGGGAAAGAGCATGCAGAGCGGGCTCTCGCTGCCCTCCTTGCACCTTCCTTGGAACAAGCCCCTCACTGTTTTCTTACAGGGGTGAAATGCCAGATGTAGCTCTAGTCCGAGGTGGAGGAGAAAGGCTCAGGCTCGCAGTGCTATTGAAGCTCTTTTGCACTGCACTGGTGTGCCTAAAGGACCTAAATAATTACTTACAGGTTTTTGTTTGTTGATTTGTTTGTTTGTTTGTTTGCTTGCTTTTCCTGCATACTACAGTTACTTTTATTTTTACTATTACTTTTACTATTCCTGCTGCTCAGTTTTTGATTTCTTATCCTTTATTGCTGGAAAGATGAAAAGTCACACTGGGCTGGTAGTCCAAGGTGGAAGCTGTGGTGATATGCTCTGGAGATGTCATTGAAGTCTAAACAGGTGATTAAAATTAGTTTGTCCCTTTGAATGATTCCTTCAGATTTGAAGAATTATTCCCAGCTTCTGAGACCTCCCTGACTCACTCCTGGCTGGGACCTCTCATTTAATTTTAAATGCCAGGCTGTATTCCCCAATCCTAATGAAATTAAGGCACATTAGACACTCCTTTTTTTTTCTTTTGGGCGGGTGGGTGCTGGTATGTCGAGGGGTGTCTAAAGACAGTCACAGACTTTTCTGTGACAATATTTAGGAACTAAGATTCTCATCCAGAGTACCAAAGTCACTGAAGAAAACATTTCTTATTCTCTAAACCTGCTCCCTTGCAAAGCAAAGAACTCTCAGAATGTTCTCCCAGAAGTCATACTGGAAACCTGCTATAAGCTGTTCAATATAGACGAACTGATTAACATAGCTGGTTTTCATTTTTAGAACTAATGATTTTTAACAGACATGTTCTTCTTTATCCCAAAAAACTTTATCCCAAACTCTTGATTTGTGTATTTTCTTTCCATATTTTCATAATTTCTATTGAAAGCTGTTGTTATGACTTGCTTACCCAAAATGTTCCAATACTTCATTTTAATCCAATAACCATTTCAGAAAGAAAAAAGAATCTGTTTCAAAGCATTATGATTTTTAAAGGATCTATTTTGACCTCAGAATATTGAAACTTGGAGTAATTGCAAACACAGGTTTTCAACAATCAAGTTTATTTTCTCTGCAGAAAACCTCACCCATATGCCTGCAGGGAATTGCTGCATTTGCCAAATCCAACTTTTGGTGCACAGAAGAAGTGGGAAATATAAATAGAAAGTGTAAGCTTTTGGATATACAAAATGGGTTTGTAATTTAAGGCCTCCCAGCCGGTGGCAACAATTGTCCATGTCTTGTGGGGTGTCAATTTTCCCTCTTCCCTTTATTTGGCTCAGCAAGCCGCCTTCTGCAATCACAGTTTAAAGCCTTGGCTTACGCGTCTTCTGTCTCCTATCTCACGTCGAGTCGCTGTCATCCTGGGGAGCTGCAGGATACTATCCACTAATCTGATGCTGCAGTCTCCAGGCCTGTGGTCGGATATTGAGAAAAAAAAAAAAAAAGAAAGAAAAGAAAAAAAAAAAAAAAAAAAAAAAGCTTTCCTAAATGATATACCAAATTACACATTATTTCACTTGACAAACAAAAAGTCTTTTGTGGTTAGCAGAATGAATCGTGTACATCATAATTTTGACAGCGAGTACTGAGGTCGAACTGGCTCTTTAAACAATTTCCCTGTGTACGCATTGCTGTTCCAGTTCAATGCGAGCATATGGCAAACACAGAAACTATACTTACTGATGCCAGGGCATGACCAAAATCTATAATAATGTTGTTTACTTTCACCAGCTCTGCAAGAAAGAATGTAGCCTCATGCACTTAAACGACCTCAGAAGAGTCACACTTTTGCTTTGTTGATAATTTACTGAAAACATGTATTGTCCCTTAGAAACATAAGGACCCAAGACATTTGCACTAACCGAGTAGAGCTCATCTACACAAAGTCTCGCTTGTCTCCTGGAGAAAACCTAAGGAAATTCTCTCCATGACGTTGGTTAGAGTGGAGAGAAGTGGCAGAAAAACGTAGCTTTTTAGAGCACACTTGGCTCATGCTCTTTTTGTTGTTATCATTTCTGATAAAAATCATAATATTTCAAAGTCTTCTACAGACAGAGGTCTGCCAGCTTCCTTCCCCCACTAAATTGGCAGTTCTCAAGCCCTGCCAGGAAAGAACATATTTGAGCATCTTAGTGCTGCGTGGTCTGGCAGGCGAGTGTTGGGAGGCAGAGGTGGTTGGCCACTCCTCTGAAGAAGGTTGTAACATCCAGTGCTCAAGGGGGTTTTCCTCTGCACTTTTGTCAGGCACTAAAGCTGCCCTAATGACGTGGAGCTGTGGGACAGTGCAGGCTTTGAAATGCTGGGGGAATAAACAAGCTCAGCTAGCTGCCTGCGGAAACGCCAGCTCTCACAGAAAAACATCCTTCTTCACAACCCAAATCAGAATGTCAACAGGAGGATAGTCTTCCTTTCGCTTTGGTCTGAAACATCGTAGGGAAAGGTGAGGGAGAGCCTGAAGGGATGGGATTTCTTAAATAAAGATGTGTGTTGAGGCTCTGAATGACATTGCAGAGATTCATTTAATAGCCCAGATAAATTTTCCATGACAGCAATGTCAAAGACTAGGGCCGCAGAAGTTCAGAAGATATTAAGTAAATGGATCTGCATAAAGGAGCTTCCCCACTGCCTGGAAAGCACATGGACATGGATTTCAAGTGCCAAAGTGTCAAGCACCAAAGAGGAGCTGAGTTTCATTAACTCCCATTCCAGGCAACAAGAATCAGGACCAAGCATCTGAGAAAAACAGTCAGATTGCTTAAAATCAAGACAGCGTCCACTTGAGACAGTACATCAACAAGGCTGAAGCAGTATAAACTATTGGTGGAGATATAAATGTTTATTTATGTAAGGACAGAACATCACTGATTTATGTTTCTTCACTTTTACACTTCCTAGTTCATAGTGCCCTCTGCTATTTCATAGTTATCAGACCCACAATCATAGCAAATACACAGACACACACACATAAAAAAGAAAAAGATAAAAAATTGAGAAACCAGTAAACTGTGTACTGGAATAGAAAAGAGGTATTATTCTAGCAGTAAAAACTTAATTACAGTTAGTTCATGTGTCCAATCCACCCCGTAGCTCATAAAATGGGCAATGAACTCACCAGGTTCTCAGGTATTGGATGGATGACAGAGGGCACTGCTGGGAAATGTGCAAATACCCATCTGCAGGGGCTCAACCCTTCAGGGTTTACCCGTGCCACTGTCTCCGAGTAGAAGCAGACTTGTATTGGGCTAATAACCACAGCTGGATTCCCTCTGGCTCTGCATGGAGCTAACACATAAATTTACCCACACTAAAGTTAATATGCAAGAAAACAGAGCACCTTCTGATGTCTAAGAGTTGATTTGTATGCCTGTTTTGACCTAGGAAGGGGTAGATGTTACAGAAGCACCACCATCCTAAGACAATCCAAGGGTTCAACCTCCAGCAATTCCCCCAATGAAAAAAAAAAAAAAAAAAAAAAAAAAAGTAAATGAAGTATTAGCTAAGGAAATGCAATTACCAATTCCCCTTAACTAGAGATGTTTATACATGTAAATCTTTGCGGCCATTGCATTGATGGTGATTCCTTGCATGTACTGATTGAGAAGTCCACATTATTTCAGGTCAAATGTATTCTCAGCTACTAGATCCAAAGACAACCAAGGAAGTCACTGAAAGACATTAATTTCAAAGAACTTTGGGTCAAATTAGCAAGTACCATAAGCAAAATCCCAGTGAACAGACTTTACTGGAGCTACTGAAGTGTGGGTGGATGCAGATCACACCATTCTGCTCATCTTGGAGCGAAATGAAATAACCCCATGTATTACTCAATGGTTAGTTTTGATTTGCACGTGATACATTCCTGGCTGGGACAGGGCCACTACTAATAACAGAAATGCAGGCATCAGCATGGATCATGGCCCTTCTTTAATTATTATTTTTTCTTCTGTGTTTTTCCTTTTTTGTTCTCTCTCTCTTTTTTTTTCTTTTTCTCTTTTTTTTTTTTTTTTTTTAATTTTAATTGAATTCACATAATCTAAAACATAAGGTCCCATTATTATCCAGAGGTGCACACTTTTACTAATGTCAGGTTCTCTATTCTTTCAGTTCAGACCTCTTACAAATAGTGTGTTTCAGTATTAGTAGTCAGGTCAGACAGAACTTAACTCTTGGATTGTTTTAACTTTTCTCTTAGAAATCCAAGGATTTGCAGCAAAGACATGTTTCTAGCAATCCTAAAAGTTCGTGTTTGAAAGCTAAACCATACTTTGCTCACTAGGGTTTAAGATTAGTTCCTCTGAGTTGAAAATTTACTCTTTCAACTTGTAACCTAAGATCCTTCTTTCACCTCTCTGGTGACTCCAAGATGAATTAAGATTTCTCCTCTGCTAAAACCTTTCTCCTAGCAAAAACCTTGCTTAAAGAATAGAGAGGAGAATCTGATTCATCTCTTAACAAAATAAGTAAATGAAGACACGACACCACTGAAATTAACAGAAAAAAAAAATCAAAGTAATATTTTCTTCTCTGCCACTGTGGTTGTGCAGATAAACCTACAGCCACATTTAAACTTTTCCAAAAGGTCAGCTAAACGATTCCCAATCTCCAGTTTCACATGACTTTGCAACTTCTTGGTTCCAGCTCCAAGGAGAAGGAGAGGTGCTGAAATACAGCAAGATAGGATATCCTCTTTGTGTCACTTTTCTTACTGGAAGGAGGAAATAATGGAAATCTTGTAAGAAATCCCGTTCTCATGAGACTTTCAGCTTCTTTATTCAGAACAAATGATTCTGGCTAGTTCAGATAAGGTTACTTTGGCTATTTACCCATTGTAAAGTAAATTATCAAAAGTCTTCAGGCTTGTCCATCATTAGCAAAGGTTGAAAAATCCACCCTCTTTCCCATGACAAGGTTAAGAAAACAACATTAAAATATATTTCAGGATCCAAGAGATGCACACAAAACAGTCTAATAAATAAGATAGGATCTTTCTCTGCAGCTTTTCTCTCTATGCTTGTATTTGTTTCAGAATCTGTAAATGTTATAGGGGAAACTCTTTGGGCACACATCTATCCAGTAACGCATAATGAAATCTTTAGCAAGTGGACATCTTATTCTGATGGGATTTTCCTTCCTTATTTGTTATCTCTACCTTATTTAAACTAGACCTAGCTGTGTGCTTAGGGCAGTGTTTTATCTTGTCTTGAAGGATTGTGCTGCCCCTTTCAGAACTACAAATTCTCAGTGTTGCTGATGAACAATCCTCCTGTGAGCAGAATGAATGGCTGCTTGAGACAAGATAACTCTCCAGCCTTTTCTCACACCATTCCACGCAGCCCATCCTGCCTCTTCATTTGCACGTTACCCCATGCTGAGCTCCTACGCCACAGCTCTTCTTCACTTGCCTTGTCTTAGGGCCTGGCAGAAGGAGACAAGGAGAGGGACAGCTGGAGGGAGTTGAGCTCCCCACAGCACTACATGTGGGGAGGCCCATGGAAATACCAGCAGAAGATTTGTTGCATCATTTAGTGGTTTTCACCGCACTGCTCTACCTCCTTACTCAGAAACTCTTTGTTTATTGTATGCCCTTCTAATCCTGGCACTGTCAAAGCTTGGTCCATTAAGCGAGCATTACTATGATTTATTAGCTGTGCATGGCTAACAGAGTGTTATGACAGTTGGGATGAGATTAGGTTGCAGGTCAACCTGCACTTTAGACTGGAACATTTTCAGGTCTCTTTGCATCTAAGCTTGAGTTTTAGACTTGGGAAGTCCCAGAGGAGAAAGAAAGGGAGGTATGTGGTGCTTCTCCATCCTATACTCATGACACCTCTGATAAATGGCAAGAGAAGCTTAGTTGTTAGAAAGCAGAGGTGGAAAAATAAAGGTATTTGATGAAGGTAGAGGAACAGTGCTCCTTCTCTCAAAACCAGAAGCTCTCAGACCGAGAGAAAACACACTCACATTTTCCAGTCCATGCCTAATTTCAGACATAATTTATGAGATCAAAACACCTTGGTGATCAAAAGTAGGTACTTCTTGCATGTTTCTCATTTTTTTCCACTTCACTGGAAACAGTTGGGTAGACATTCAATCAGGCTCTTTTTATATGCCAGAAATCCCAGCTATATGTATCAGAGGTTTTTCAAAACTAGAACAAAAATATTCTCTGGTTTGCAAACTTCCAAGTGTTTTCTTTTATTTTGCCGTGTAATTATCTCTTTGTTTGTCCAGGGGAATATCTAATAGCTCCCTGTTCATGGAAGGGCACTGACCTCTGAATGAACCAAAAGTAGCCCATGCAATAATTTCAACAATATGCTGAATATCTGATCTGGAGGCTGGTTTTCCCCTTTGGATCTGATGCATTGCATCACTTCACTTGGGCCAGTGAGACAAAGTGGAGCAGGACAAAGTGGCGACCTTTTCCCAATGGGAGAATCAAGTGTTTGCTGGGTTGGAGGAAAGAGGGCTGACGTTTCTCTTCCATCAGTCATTCACAGCCGCTGTCGTTCAATGCTCACATCCAGTAAATTGTTTCAATCAAGTTGCGGTTGGGAGAAGTATGCTCCGTATAATTCACTGCAGCCTCCTGCCTGCGGACTCCACTGTTTATAGCATGGCCCTAATTGCTTTTTTTTTTTTTTTCTCTCTCTTTCTTTTTGCTCAACTGAATTCATTTAGAAACACAATATAAGTTAACGATAAAATCCTTCACTAAACCACTGATAGCTATGCATTGCCTGACTGGGACCGACATATAGCCCAGTTAGTCTGGAATATTTTATGCTCCTATAAGGCTTATAATATGTCTAAATTGTGCAATAATATAGCATGGAGATAAATTATTTCATGGCAAAAGCTTATGCATTAAACCCTTCCAAAGTGCAACAGAGTGTAGCAGGCAAGGTGATTAAAATAACTGGGTTCTCTTCCAAGCTTTAAAGCTGAATTTTTGCGTAACCGGGACCAGTCATTCAGTCTCAGTGAGCCTCAGTTCCTTCCTCCTCTTCTATCTGTCATCTCGATGGCACTGGTGTGCTTCCTGCATATAAAGAATAAGCTGCAACCTTATTCTTAGCATACATATTTATTACCACCTAAATACTGCCGCCTTGATCTCAATAAAGATTTCAGATAGTCTTGTAATAATTAATTAAAAATAGCTTGAGTGATATTTTGACTTCCATATAACCTAAATCCTTCTGCCTAATCTTTCAAATCTACCTGCTTTGGTTATATCCCAAGACAGTGAGTGCCAAAGATTAACTATAGACTGTGTGATACTTTTAAAACAAATTTTAGAATGTTTCCCTTAAAGGTAGTGATTTTTTTTTTTATTTTTTTTTTAATGGGCAAGCAGTCTCATTAGTACCAGGTGATTCATTTAAAGCACAATTACAGAGGGAATTCAGCTAATTGATTGGATAACCCTAGATTCATTTGTAAAAACACAATCCTCAAACCTGAAGTGCTTGGACTTAGTGGTAGTCGTGTACCAAGAAGTTTACTTTAAAAGCAAACGTTTAGGTTAATGGGATCCATATGATATGAATTCCTAATAACTTTACCATGGGTGGGCTTATCGAACTGCTTATCATAACACAAGTCGGGCCATTTCAAAGGATCTTTCTTCTGAGACTTTCTGAAGACTTTTCTTTCACCCCAGATCTATCGAAAATTCCACTAACTCTCCATTGAGAAAATATTTGAGCTGTCTCCCTCTCATGTCATGATTCAAAGGGATTATTCTGAAAAAGTGAATTTTTTAACCCTCTGATGGCCAGACACAGCATTCGGTAGAGATGTTTTCTTCTTCAAGGGGAAGAGCTCTGAGCAGGACCATTTATGATGATGCTCTGTAGTCCCGGAGGTCACATTTGTGTACAAAAGTGGTTGGGGGCTTTGACCAAAGGTCTATCACCTGCCTGTAAGCTAAAAGAACTCCAGAGTAACCTAGGCTTCCTCAAAACCTAGGAAGTCAATGCATATCTACCAGCTGCACCACTACCTCTACTTCCAGAGAGGAACAAATGACTGCAAACATCCCTTAGAGAGACATTTGAATATTTAGCAGTCAAAGGGACAGGGCTACCTGCAAAATCCGAAGACAAAATTGTCTACGTAATACAAAATCATCTTAGAAAGGAGCAGAGAAGATGCTGGTATAGCAAGTACATGACACTTCTTATTTCATTTATACATTTTTTAGAATTAAAAACACATTACTTTTGGCAGAAAACAAGTAACAGAAAATATAGGTCTACTCTCTTCTTCTTGAATTATACTAACACTGATACTCTACCCCTCACCCCTCTCCACAGCACAGTTTTTAAAAGATATGTACAACTATAGAAATCACTGGGAACAGCTAAATACGGCAGTAGAGTTTTATATAAATGTGGGTGTGCATGCATTTAAAGAGAAATCAATTATCCTTATGATTCTGGGGAAATAAAGTACTGCCATCTCCATTGCAGGTATGAAAATTGCCATGAAGTTCATTGAGGATGGCACAGTAATTCTGTCTTATAGTTTTGGTATTTAATTAAAATAACAACAAAAGAAAACCACTATCATTTCACAGAAAAGGAGGACAGCACCATAAAACACAGTCATATGGATAAGATTCCTGCCGAGGTAGCTACATGGGGTGAAATGCACTAACCCATGAGAAAAGACAAAATCCGCTAACTGGAGTTGTATTTGGTATTGACCTATAGGAACATTAAAGTGATCTACAAATAGGTGAAAAAGAGTCCAGTGTGAGGGAAAAAACAAAGGTTATGTTTCAGAGAACTTCAGAGTGAGAGCTACTTGCTTGCAGCAGGCTTTCTACTGGTACACGCTGCCATCATCATTCATAATAAATCAGGTTAAACACCAGTCCTCCACAAGATTTTGCCTCAATCTAACCCAAAAATCTGTAATTCCATGGGAAAAATATAATGAAATTTTGATAAAATTATAATTCTAAGTTGAGCAATCTGTAAATGTTTCTAATAATCACTGTCATCCTTGTCTGCAATGCTGGGCCATTCCCTCAAAGCCTGATTAATGTTTTTTTTTTTAAGTCCCTAATCATTTATCCTATGCAACCAAAGTCTAAAACAGTTCTATTTCACTGCTATAAATGCTAGAAGTCTGCAATATTACTGCAAGAAGGTGTATTTAGGAAGGCTGTTTCCAGAATGAGGGATAATGGTCTGGGCACATTAGGAGCCATACAAGGTGATGAGAGGTTAGCGTAGGAGTCCAACATGTTAATGTAATGAATTTCCAAACATTAACTAATGCAGAAGGGAAGTCGACATTGGAAAGTCTTGTTCTTGACTGTGGTGGGACAGCCGAACACTTCATAACACTATCAATTAATTTGCTACAGACACTGGTCTCCTCAGAGGAGAAGGCCAGGTTGGGAGCAGCTCGGAGGTGGGCATGTTACAGGAAAAGATTTAGGTTTGTTGGCAGAGAGGTGTGGAAGATGCCTGTAGGTTGCTTGTCAGCACTTAGCCTGGCGCAGACCAGGCACGTTAAATCATGGGATGCAAACCCACACGTGGATTTACATGAGCAGGCAAACAAAATGCCAGATGCTCTACAGCTGTGTCCTTCAGACAAACGCTGCTTTACTGCAGGTTTCTTCTCTTTTTCTGGGGGATGAGGAGAATCCACTGAACCTCTGTCTCCAGAACACCAAACTCCTTCTAAAAAATCAGCAGATACCAATCACAAAAGTCCCAAATATGAAATTGTCTATGAATCTCAACTCTATAAGGTCTCAGAAGTAACCCAAATAGCTTAGAAGCTGAGATTGTTCCATTCTGTGCTGTAAGATTATTGTGTTAGAGGCTTAACAGGCTTGAAAAAGCCAGGTTGGAGTGGCAGTGAAAGAGAGAACAGTGTTTATTGAGCAATAAAAGAAACATTATGTTTCATTGCTCAGCCAAACTGCCCTACAGAAGCAAATCCCCACGTCTTATAATATGGGGTGTAATAAATACTAATACTATAAAGGGGTCTGTTGGAAACAACCAGCAGGGCCCTATCACAGTGTAATCAAGCCTCCTGTTAAATTAGCGTCTCGCTCGTGCTCGCTGCTTTATTGTCCGACGGGACTGGCCGCCCCGAGGCCATCTCCGGTGGGGTTCACCTCCTGCACGGCTGCACTCTGGTTACCCTCTCTCGGGGACATCTCTCTGAGGCCAAGGGTTAGGTTTCCACCGAAGGATTAAGTGGTAGGCTCATGTCAACAAGGTGGTCGTGGAGATACCGGCAGAGCAGGAAGGACTCGGGAGGCCAGTGGAGAGAAATCCAACTATTTCAAGGCAGCAGATTAATCCTGATAATACTGCGTTGGGCCATTTTTTCCCCGGTTGGGTCAAGTTCCCCTAGCAACCGCAAAGCCTGCCATTAATAAAATTAAAAAACTCAATCATAATTTCCAACCCCTGTGCCCTTTTCAGAGGCGAAAAGATAAATTGAATATAAAATGAAAGCTTTGCTTTTTGGCCTTTGTAAACCTATTCTTGCTTTTTCACTTTCCTCCCCGTAATTCTGCATTGCTGACCTTCTTCCAGTTGCAACGGTCTTGGGAGCACACACAACATATGTACCTCATTGTCCTATAGAGCCAAGAGGGCACAGCAATACCTTTCCCCCTGAACTTTTCCCTACACAGCCCATGGTACGTTACTTATCCACATTAGTGATGGCATCTGCACAACTCTACCTGGGCTGGGCTGCAGTGACATTTTGTCTTGAACCTTTGTCTGATATTACAATTATTATCACAAGTTGAACTGCCTTCCAGTATTTCTTTGGAACAAAATAAGGCCTTTTTTTTTTTTTTTTTTCTAACTGAATTTTTTGGCTAAAATTTATATTTCTGCTAAGATGATTTAGTTATTGGATGCTGCAAGAAAAGAGTGGTTAAAGACCAAAAGAGAGAAAATATGAATACAGCTGAAGATGTTTTACTTTTCAGAAACCAGAAGTAACTGAATAACTGTTGTTAAAAAATTTGAAAAGTGTTAGGTTTGGGTTTTTTGTCAGTAAACAAGATGACTTCTGTGGAAATTCAGGGTTTTCCAGTTGCTTACAAAATTATTGCCAAACTACCACACTCTGACCACCTCTTTTTCATTTTCTTTTCGTCTTATAACACCAGGTTTCCATTTGCTGAAAATAAATGAGGAAGCCATAGGGTATCCCTGCTCTTTTTATTGACGCAAATAATCCCATTAAAGTCCACAGGAGTTCTTGTATCCAGTGGGCAGGTTCTGACCCCAATTGTTTTAACAGTTCTTTTTATTCACACCTCATATTCCAACTAAAAAATGTGATGGAGCTTGACAGAAGGCTTAAAATCATGAGACTGCCCAATGGTGGAATTAAAATTATGCATAAACTACTTGATTGACTTTGCTCAGGTAAAAAGGGAGAGAAAAAACAGAGGAAGAAAAAAGGTGTTGAGGGTAAACAGCTAGCAGAAGTTTGCTGAGTCAGACTGTCAGCATCATAATCTTATTGAGAAATCATAGTCAACACATTATTTTTATCTGTGCCTCAGTTTCCCCACCTACAATAGCAGATTTATCATATTTTCCTTTCTCAAAGAGTTGTGAACATATAGTCAGTTATACAATTCAGGTTATGGGTTGTAAAAGGAATGAGTGCATTTTTCTTCAAATACAGTGAAAATCAGTCCTCTTTGGTAAAATAATTATCTTTTTATCTTATTACCCTGGTGCTTCTCAGAGTTGTTGACATAGAAATGTGAAGAATGATGCTATTTTCAGTCATAAATGCTGAAAATAAATCAGAGGTAACTGATTCAAAGAGAGTGAGCTCTGTGCATGTTTACACAGTCCTATGCTTCTCTTCTACATCGCTCAATGCACAGTCAAAAACAATTTTCTAAAACCAGTTAAGAACAATTAAATTTCTTCAGAGCATCTAAAAAACTTCTCCTCCCTATAGGCTGTCCCATTGCTAAAAAGTTTTTGATGCGTTCTAAGCTGAATTCAAAGTGAAAAGATAAGCTTTTTTTTTTTTTTTTGCTTTTTTTTTTTTCTTTCTAAAAAAACAAAAACATTTATTTGCTTACGACACCAGCAGCGTATAAATAGCAAGACATTCCACTCCACACATCTTCTTCCTCATATCTTACACCTTCTGGTAGACAATCTAATTTTATTTCAGCTTTGAAGGAAATAAAAGTCACCTCTAAGTTCAAACTAAACACAAAAAGTTGTAAGCAGAATAGATTTTTTTGAGAAAATTACATGGGAAGGTATAAAAACAATGGGTTAGAAAGGAATTACTCTTTCAGCTTGAGTTTATCGTATTTACGATATTACTCAGTTTCTGAAGAAACTAATAACCATCACAAATCTCACCAGCATCCCATGTTTTAGGGCATGAGTATTCAACTTTCTGCTGGTTTAAAGCCTAACAAAAACAACAACAAAGTTTTGGTAAAATAAGCTCTAATATTAAAATTGTTGTAATATTTATAGATACATAATATAGAGATATATAACATTACTCTTGGGCAACAAAAATCTCTATTGCAACTTTAACAACAAATGTCTTCCCCTCTCCTACATCCCATAATAGCCTCTATTTTTCAAGAGTAGAGCTCCACATCTGTAGTATATTATGTGCATAATTTGCACTTAATTACCAACCACATTGATTAAGCCATTGCACAACAATTAAACTTAATTAGTTTTTTTTTACAGTGCCTTCACTATTTAACTGAAACACGTCAAGTGTCTTATCAGCTCTAATTGAAATGCTTGCTGGAGATATTTAGCTTAAAGTGTGATCGCCATTTCTTTCCAATTTCAGGTGAAGGTAAAACTGGGGATTAACAAATGTGTGTCAGCCTGTGACCCAGCATGAGTCACTTTGCATTCACAATTGTTTCCATGTGTATGCCAGCAAATGTTCATCTCAATGCTATAAATAGATGACCAGGCTGCCCCCACCCTGAAATTAGACAAGTTCTATGGCACTTAACAGGAATGGTGGGTTTTGGTTGTTATTAAAAACTAGACCATGAAATTCAAAGGGTATGTCGAATTTTCGGTATTATAGGTAATAATTTCAGGCTTTATTTTTCTCAAGAGCAGAAATGTAGATGCTATCCAAAAGGACAGAATTCTGTAGAATTCATCTAGTAAGGGTGATGAAGAAGTCCATTGAGGTGTGCCATTACTAAGAAGCTGGTAGTTAGATTTAGGGAATTAATCTTCCCTTTTTTTTTTTTTTTTTTTTTTTTTTAATAAAAAAAGCTACTGCAATTCAGATATTTGCACAATTATGGCTTTGAGTGTTTGATTCTTTTTCTATACAGAAAGTGATAGCAAAATATTTGATACCTTGAAAGTGTAGCTCTTATGACAGAGGCTATTGGTAGATCTTTGAACTGTACTTCATGTGAAAGAAATAAATTAATTATCACTTTGACAATGTTCATTCTTACTGGGGCTGAACTTGGGGGGGGAGGGAAGGGGAGGAAATGGAAATGAAAGGGAGAAATAAAATAGATACAGTTCATTGGTTTCTGATCGAAGAAAACAAATAAAGGAGTGATCTATGTTCAGTTATATCTCAGTGATGTTACAAAAACAAACAAAACTGCTTATCTGTAAACCTGAATAATGCCCAGAGATGAATGCAAAATGTTTCAGAGATGTGGACTATCCTTTTAATTCTGCTTCAAGCTTGAATCTAGTTGTGCCAGGTTGTCACTTTTTGTTCAGGAGCAAGCAACTAAGCCTTCCTTCTATTTAATTTCTTAAGCAATATTAACCTGGATATTTTTTAAAGCAATAAGTTAATTCTACTACAGATGATGGGTATGATATATAGAGATACACGGTTTCTGATTTTCAGTAGCATATAAACTATTGTTTTAAAAAAAATTAGTTGCTTCATTGGCAGAGAAAGGCATTTCAGTATTTTAATTGCCATCAGGTCCAACAGTGATTGAAGTCTGTTGAATATATTCATCAGACAATGCTTTTGGCAGATTTTACAATGTGTCTTCACTAAATGATTTGACTAAAATGATATTCATCTCTTTCCCAGCTGATAGTACTGCTTTGGTAAATTTCCCATCCATTCGTGGGGGGAGAGGTTTCTGTGGAATCTTTCAAATATAATAATTTCAAGCAAGAAATATTTTCCTTTAAGTCACCCAGTGTGGTGACTGCTGAAACTGTAAGAAAAGCTAAACTAGGAAAGTTCAGTGTACATATACACTGCCTCAGATCAATAGACATCATTTTAGTTTTGCCTCTAAAATTCTTTCTTCTCAAATCATTTTTTATTATTTTTAATTATTTCTAAATGATTTGACTGCAAACATGCCCTGGAGACTTCAGCAAAGTGGGAAAAGCAAAACTTTCTCATTCGATGTCCACCCAGCACATCTCTCAGGGGTCCACCTTAAGAGCCCATCTGTAGGCTGGGGGCAGACATCTATTTTTAAAGAGCAGGAGAGTTCAAGACCTGCTCCGTGGTTAACTGTGGAGCCTTCTTCCAGCGTTCCCAGTGACTCCTCTCTGCAAGCGTGAAATGCCATAAAGCACTGCAGTGATGTCGTTATGAATGGCCTGTTTGTCTCCCTCTCCTCTGGCAGCCTTTTTTTTTTTTTCCTTCCTTTTTCACCCCACACTTCTCCAGTGGCCCAGAGCAGTTTAGCAGATATGGCAGCTCACATGAATTATGGAAATGTGAATATGGCTTGGCTGCCTTGTACTCTGAGTGCTGGTGCTTTGTTGGGTTCTATTTTTACTGCAAAATATCTTTGTGAAAAGTTAGAGGACAGGAAAATGTTTGTATTCCTGGACACAACACCGGCTGCTGCACATGCATAAACAGGAAAAATAATTGGCCAAATTTAAATAGTGAATGTACGCATTTCCTAGTAGAACCTAAATGCAAGATCTCTCTCTGTCAGTAGCAGATCAAACTCTACTTTTGGATATGCTCAAAGATGGAGCGTCTGGATCCAGGGGTAATGTCTGCAGGTGTTATTCATCTCTTAAATAAAACCATATCTGGGAGACAGGCAGGATCACACTCTTTCCCTTCCTCATGCCACTCTACAAAGTGACAAATCAATCTTCTGTGCACTCTGTGAGAGGTGCATTTATAAAACATTGGAAGAATTTAATTAAGTGGCCTAGCAGTTCATTTCAGAAGTATTACTGGCAAATCACCTAAACTTCTAGGGTTGATGTTAAAATCTGTTTCCACATATCCTTGGGGTGGGGGGAGGAAAGGGGGAGGACAAGACAGGACAGAAATGAAAAAAAGGTTATCCTTCACCCTTTCCAGTGAGCCAGGAAAGCTTGAAACTGAAATGGTGGCTTTATGCCCAGACAGAGAGGAACTGAAGTAAATATGAGCAGGGTTAAGAATTTTCTTTATTGAGAGCACCTGCTCCAATTTTATATGTAGCATTGCTAAAAATTCCTTCACTACAGTGTACTCAACTCTGTGGGAGTTCAGTGAAGCCTTTGGTACTGAGAAAACCCAAATGGGTCTTTGGACCTAGCCACAGGAAGACTTTCCCTGCTTTCATCCAAATGAATTAATTTAATGTGTCCAAACAAAGGTATCACAATGGCAAAGGTGCATGCAGTGTTTCCAAAGCCATTCGTGGGCAAAGATGAATGTCCTGCCTTGCTGTGGGTGAGTTACAGGCCAAGGAAGTGGGGAAAAAAAAAAAAAAAAAGAAAAAAAAAATAAAAGACTGGCAAAGCCTCTCTGCTTATGAAAGTTCATACAAAATGGCAATTTCTGCAGTTATTTTTTTCTGTGGCCACACACCTGGATGTATTGGATACACTACACCTGAACATCAACAGTCGCTTTTGTGTCTGCTCAACCATCTAGTCAAACAAAGAACTCTGGAGGAGCTGGTTTAGGAGTTTATTTTGTGATACACCAAATTTTGACATTTTGTTGTCGTTGTGATGGGATAAAGACAAAAAACATGCAAAGTTTTAGCACGAAGAAATCTGTTTATATTAAATTGGTTGATGTAGCTAAAAAAGACATCAGGCAGGCCTGTGGGTCTTCTGTGGGTCTTAAGCAACAAATTTCACACTAATTTCTGGGAAAAAAATAGTCCTTTCAAGTTTAAATTGATAATGTTAATCAATTAGCCTGAGACTTTGACTGAGACAGAAGCATACTTTGTCTAAGGTTGAAAAAATCAGGGAGTAATCCTGTAAACTGTATTACTGCTGGAGTCTGGGTTGATTATGCACAGATCACTCAAACCTTCTACTGCTGCTGTTGAAGTTTAGCTCTCCAGAGGTCTTTTGCTAAAGTTGTGATGATCCAAGGACATGTCTAAGAAAAGGTACAGCTGCTGCTTACCAACCAAATTCCAGCTCAAGTCTGTTACTATCTTCTTACTTCACCTTGTGGAAAAGGAAGCTGTCTTCAACTTCGGAAGCTTAATCTCAGTGTTGACAATGGGTCTCTTGGTGACATTGACTGAGTTTCTTGTTTTATGGCACCTTGCTTTCCCCAAAGACATGATGATTCCTTTATTAATGGTCTAAAAATAATATTCACAATAAACTTTTCAACTAGATGGAAGCCTTTAGATGATAGATTCTGAAGTGCTTTAGGAAGCATTGTTTGAGAACTAATAAAAAAAATTATGTGTAAGAAAACAGCAACATGCTGGTGATGGCCAACAGATTCAGTCAGACTGGCTGAGTCCTTGCAATGCTGCCTGAAATTCTCCTGGAACTCAGCTCAGCAGCCCTGTCCTTGGAGCTGCTAGCAACTAGTTTGGTAGCTCACTTTGCTCTTCCACGTTCCATAAAGCTGCAATATATATATGTGTGAATGGCATCCTGGGGGTCACCATATAGGGGTGCCAGTATCTACTGACTGAAGGTGTCTGCAACATGCAGACCCATGGCAAGCCATCAGCGAGCTGCTACCCCATGGAGAAATCATTTCTGCAGCTGAAGATGGACATGAGCAGGGGTGGAAAACAAGTGCAGGAGGTTCCTTGCATCAGCTGTTTCCTTCAGATATCTCCCCAGGTGCTGACATAGCCTAAGCCTAGGAACTGGCAGGGATTTTTTGCTTCACTGGGACAGAAGTAACATTCTTGAACTTACAGAAATTGCAATACTTTACTATGGGATAAATCTAATCAGATCGTATCCAAATGGTTGATCTATAAATTTTAACCACAGATGTATCTCATTTTCTTAATACCTAAGCTGCTTAGAAGCTTTAGCGTATTTATTTTCCTTTCACCCCTGCAACGCAGAGATACACTGTCTCTATTTTACAGCTGGGGAAGTTACTCACAGAGAGATTTAAGTGTATGTATTCACAGCAGTCACTGAGTAGAACGGAATTCAGCATGGCTGGAAAACCCACCTGAGAAGCTGGGTAAATACTTGGGCAAGTAGCTCAGTGGTCAATGCCAGGAGTACCCACGCTAATTCATTGAAAACAGGTTTAAGTGCATCTACTTGCACTCTCTGCAGGTTAGAAAGGGTCTGAATGTCTTGCTCAGGGTAATGCAGGGAGCCTGGGGCAGTCCCAGGAGCTGATCCATGTCACTGAGGCTGTATTCTGCTCCTGCCTGCTCCATGGGCAGGGGTTCACTGGTTGGTGATTTATGTGACAGGAATTAGGTATGAGGTGAAGGTACTAAAGGGCACTAAAAGCTCCATTTTTGTTGTTGTTGTTGTTTTGTTTTTTTATTTATTTATTTTTATGTGTTTTTTTTTTTTTACATTCTCACCTCCTTTTCCTCTGTAGTTGTGTAAGAAGCATCCACCAGTCCAGACCAAGTCATTAAACCTCCTGCCCACTCTGGTCTCCCAGTCAATCAATCAAGCTCAGTGAATTCATTGATTTCCCTTGGAGGTTTGAACAGGACCTTTTAGAGAAGCAAGGGCGCAATGATAAATCAGACCAGCAACACGTGTGTGAACCTAGCCACGAGTGTGGCACTGCAGCAGAGACCATTCCTTGAGTCCCAGGTCATAATTAACTCCCTGAGGGACAGAAACCTGACAGGAAATCCAAAATCTCTTTGCAATCCACTAAATATTACAGGAATGAATGGCTGGCACAGGCGAAGGAATGTTGGCTGAAAGTGAAGCTCTTTGGTTTGAGCTTTTCCTGGGTTGTGTTTATTTAGTGTATAGCTTGGAGGCACTTGCTGTTTCATATCTACCAGTGGAAGTAGCACAGATAGCCTTGCACTGGAAGATGGAAGGGCTGCAGCTCAATCTGTTGTTACCTGGAGCTAATTTCTGTGCTTGCACAGGACCTTGGGTGGTGTTTAAAGCATTTAAAGTATTTAACTGTGGGTTTAAGTCAAACAGTTCAAAATGTGGCTGCCCTGCAGGCCTTTGCACTCGCATTGTGAAGTCCAAGGTGTGATTCCTAATGGCTTTTCATTTTCTCTGCGTGAAATGGAAATGAAACCATAGAAAAATATCTGAGCCTTTCTTCTGCCAAACCCCCAAAAACCAATGCACTTCAAATTCAATTTCCCTCGAGAACAGGATGAGAGAAAGGAAAGACATATGTTGTGTGATGTCATATAACCACCACCAGAAGATATTCAGATACGAGATAGTGAGGGTCCCATACAAACTAAAATAGAACAGAGATCATTAATTTCAGTGAAGTGATGCTGTTTCACAACAGCTATAGATTCCCTCCTTCCTCAAGAGCTCTAGTTTTGCCAAGCTTCCATCTGCAAACATTCTTTGTCTTCATTTCTTAGCCTTTCCCCTCTACAAACCATCCTTGGTTGTGTTTGAGAGCATCACTCTCATCTAGCTCTTTTCTTCTGCTCCCTGGAAAATAAGGGCCGCCACCCCATGTAACTTTGAATGGCTGATGCCATTCGAATAGCAGAGGGCTTGATTTTACACAGCATCACTGAACCCTGGGTGTTGAAATGCAGGTGATGAGTTTCCAATCAGATAAAGCGATGGTAATTCCAGATGACCCTGCCATCAGTTGCAGGAATTGCCATGCAGGGAATGTTGGGATTAGGTTTCACTTGGAGCCTGGACACATTTATAATGTTTCAGTAAATGAATAGGGAGTACTGTGACCCAGCTGGGAAATTTATGGCCTTGGTTGTGGCTCTGACAGGACTTTGGAGTGAGATATCGTGGGCTTCAGGGGTGGAGGCTCATCTTAAACTTAAATTGGGGTGGGGGTAGGGGTGAGAAGCAGAGATAAAGCAGCTGTTGAAAAGCTTAAGCTGTGTGTCTCTGGCTAAAAGCAGCTCAAGAGAACTTGCTCACTGAGGTGTCAACCGTCTATGAAGTACCCATTAATTGAAAAATGTTCCAACTGGACCCTGAAGGATAGATCGAGTCCCGTGTTGGGGGGTCCAGGCACTTGCTCGTAAAATCTGCAGATTGCAGTCTTCACAGAGGGAGGAGGAGGAATAGTTTCATGGGAGGAGAGGTTGTTCCTGACAATGTGCAGTCACTGCCAGGCTCGAGTCAGGGAGCAGTGCAACACAGAGACCTTTCACTCCACAGTCAGTGGTCACTCAACTTATTTTCTCTTGTGTCGGGGCAAGGGATTTATTGCACCTTTTGGATTTTCAACAGCATCTGTTACATAACCTGAATGCCTGATTAAAATGAGCTCTTCAAGAAGGGGAAGCTAATCTTTGTCTAAGCAACGTATGATGATATACTGTGACCCCCTTGACTTATATTTAGAAAATTTTAGCCTAAAAATAAAGGGTGAAAAGCAGGTTTTATATATTTCCTGGGACATTTACAAGTATGATAACATTTTTCAGCCTGTTTGGTTTTATGATAAATCAGTTTTTATTGCCTAAGAAAACCCAGGAGATGATGTTCAGAAGTAGCATTTTTTTGGCTTTATAATTCAAAACTCAGACCCCAAATGTTTCAGCTATGAATGAAAGGAAGCTTAAAGCACAAAACAGTCTTAGGTAACTAGTCAGAATACTTGCTGTGGCTATTCAAACAAAACCAAAAAATGCTTAGAAGTAAACAAAAGATATATTTTGTAGGCCACTGAGAAGGCCCTTATTTTTCCCCTTTTGATCTCAAAGAATTTTTTGTATTTTTTCCAAAGAAAGTAGTGAGGTTGAAAAACAATTTTTGTGTGTGTGAAAAATATGAGTGTTTGGAGAAAAGCCAGCTGTTGATGATTTGTTTGTTTTGAAAAATTTCAGTCATCTGTACCTACGAAACTGGAAATCAGGTAAAAATTTAAAAATTACCCTGATCTGGGCTTTCTTTTTTTTTTTTTTTTTTTTTTTTTTAAACTAGAAAGTCAACAAGGGTTCATCAGAATGGTTTTCGAACTGTCCCAGACTTGCTGGAGACTGGACATGTATATAAAAATCAGATGAAACCATGTTGGTTGAGCTGTTTCACTTTCTTTTTTGCAGACAAACCTGAAATCCCAAATTATATAACATTTGTAACAAAACCAATCTGAGATTTAGGGAAAAAAATATATTTGCTAATTAATACCCCCAAAAAATCAACATACACAGAAATGGTGGTTGTATTGAAGTCATTACTTTTGTCATTTACTTGACTGGAAATTGGAGTCTACCCTGAACATTCACCATAAGTCAACCTGCCTCCTGACAAAATAATAAACAGTACTAGCTATTTTCCAAAACAATTGTCTCATTTTTAATTCTTCTAAATCTTCATCTTGAAGAAAAGCTGATCAATGAAGAGCAATTCTTTGTTGAAAGCCAGCATAGCTTAAACGTCTTTTAAATTTAGAAGAAGAAGAAATAAATATGTCTACCTCTTCATTTCATACTCATAGTTTTAGAAAACTCCTTAGGGGAGTCACCTTTTTCTCTTCTGTTTTAGCACCCTTTCTAGTGGCTAATTCCTGATTTATGTGAAAGACTCATAAGCATTAGGCAATATGAATTGGGTACATTAAAATAGCTGAATAATAGAACAAGATTCGTTTTCAAGTGCAATTATATTGCAGATGTGTGTGGATCTTTTTTAAAAGCCCATGTTTGCCTAATTTTAATTTGAAAGAATGGTGAGCCACCAAAGCGTTGATCAACTTCAGGACCCCCTGTTGGATAGTTCACCTGCAGCAAGAAATTGTAGCTGGTATTTTGGATATACTACAAACCGAAATATATCTCAGGGCTGGTTTTTTTTTCGGGCAATCTATACCTATGCAGTAGCTTTCCTGGAATCTGAACCATCTCACACATCACAGAACACTGAATTCCTGCCAGAAATGATAAACATATCCCATTTTTCTTTCCTTATCTGTTTGCATTTTGCTAATATCATTTCTCATCCCCTTCTGCTCACTTCCAGTGGAAGGCAGCAAAGAAATCCTTCCCAAGCAACGTGTCTGCAACTTACATGTGTGAAATTTTCTCACCCATGTTCTCTATTCACATAAGACATGATTTACAAAAGCTAGTGATATGAGGGCTGATTATGGAAGTTTAATTAAGATCAAGTATGTAACAAGTAAAATATTAGGATGAAGGATGACACAACTTCTTGAAACTCTGATTACATGAGACTCACCAAAATATATTGGCACAGGTATTGGGAAAAACATTACTTTGACTTGCTTGGAGGAGGTTTACCAGTAGGGGAAAGCCCCATTTTTTGAATATCTATGTTCATTGCTAAACAGGCTGTATGTATTACAGTAAAAATGAAAAATCAAGAAGGAGAGATTAACTTGTCATAAGCTATTAATTTTCAATTACAAATCAATTTGTTGTGTATGTTAGGATTATATATGTGTCAGAAAAAAAAATAAAAAATATTCTGTTGTAGCACATGGCTAAACAGATTGTAAAGGTCTTGTGTATTCTCCAGAATTAAATTTAATTGAGTAAGCCTTTTTAACTTAATCTTCTAGATTTTATATTATATGTAAAGGGAATTTGCCATCAGTACTTCTTTATTAAGTGTACTAAATTATTTTGATAAATGTAGCCTGGAAGCCAGCAAAGTTTTGAGCATAGTAGGTTCCCAGACTTAACGGAAACTAGTATATAGATCATTGGTAATTATACATATGAATGTATATATATATATATATATATATAATGCTACAGATGCCATAGTGTTCAGGTAGGAATTAGAAAAGTTTTAAATACTAAAATCTAGATAGAAACACAGCTCAATAATATTTGTTACAAATGTGGGAGTTGCCAAGGAAGAAGCCAATATTGCATTCCTCAGGTCTAGGGCAGAAAAAGTGGAGGAGTTAAGATGAAGCACAGATTTTCTTCTAATCAAATCCAGAAGACGTGCTGTAAACCTTATTCTAAGAGATCCGCTAAGTCTGCAGCATGAACATGACAGGCAGGCAAAATTGTGGATTTGATCATTTTAAAACCTGTGGATTCCTGGGGTTTTGGCTACGTTAAAGACTCTGAGAAAAGACATGCTGAAAATTGCTGAGGGGTGTTACCAAACCAAGTTGCCAAAGGTTTAGTCTGCCTCAGTAATACAGAGAGCAGCTGGTTGAGCTAACTCCCAGTTAATTACCTCTTCTTTTCTGCAATCACTCCATAGTTTGTTTAGGGCAAGGTGGACCGGAGGTTTCAGTGCCTAAATCATTCAATTTATTCATTTGCTATAGAAAATTAAAGTTGGAAAATAAAGACCTCATTATTGTACATATTTTTTCATTTAATTTGTTATGGGCATATTACAAAATGGCTTTGTAATTTGGGTAATCATACACAAATGTTGAGTTTTGCTGCAGCATATTCAGATCAAATACTTGTTTGGCTGAACCTGGCAGGCAATGCTGGTATAAGCCCAGCTCACTAGGAGTGTATAGGTGATTGATTAATTGCTTCTGTAAATCTTACGGAGCCAGATCTTGACATCTTTTCACACTCTGAATAAGGTAGGACTTTCAGTGCCCATGATATGAAAGGCTTTTTTACATGGAAGGAAAAAAGTCGCGAGGAGCAAGGGGATCAAAGCAGGGGATACATCCATTTAACTGAGAGGGAAAATAAAGATATGGCACATCTTCTCATCATTTAATGGGATCATTGTAGGACTGTTTCATACACTGAAGTTTTTCAGGTTATCTGTCCCATCTCCCTCACATAAACACTCTTGGTCTTAGGTCTTGAGTTAACAGCAAAGACAGTCAGTCTTAATTTCCACTATTAGGTATAACTCTTGTAGGTTTTCCTAAATGATTGCTCTTTTTCTTTGCCATTTTTACACAATGCCAAATTACAATCTCCTACAACACCAGCCTCATTTTAACTCTGCAGCGAATTTTAAGCCAGCATTTAAGGAGTATTTAACTTGTAAAGTCAAGCTTTAGAAGATTAGGAAGTGCTTGGATCTAGAATACCCAAACAACCTTAAATTGGCCCCATTCTATTAAATATCTGATTGCTACAAGATCATGCCCCTTCCAACTACTGTGGGGGAAAAAAGAAAAAAAAAAAAAAAAGAGAAAAGAGGGAGAGAGAAGATGAGAGACCTGAAAAAACTAGTCCACTTTGAGGCACAAACTGGATTAATTCTCACTTTACTTTTCATCTGAGGCTTTGAATGAAGCAGGGTGTTATATGGAGGGGAAAAAAAAAAAAAAAAAAAAAAAGCCACAAAGTCACAGTGTGATAAGGTAATTAATATTTCCTTGTGTGGAACCACAGCAGCCCCTAGCAACTGGTGAGAGCAGATGGAAGAGAGTTCACACCCTCACATTGACAACTTATTGTATGAAATTAGCCCAGCTTTCTCTAGGAAAACCTCTTGGAAGGTTGATATTAATTCATTTTTTCTTGGCAGTCAAGAGTTGCGATGGGAGATTGAAGTGTCTCTTATCCATTTCACTCTCTCACCTGTTATTGCCTTCAAAAATCAAACTACTAGAAAACGAATCCATGTTCTTCAAAGGATATAGAGGTTTCTTCCACAGCACTTTTTGCTTTATCTGCCATACACTGAGAGTTGGAGACGAACTGTAGGATCTTTTTCTAAGATTCAGACTTAAGTATCCAGATTACCAAATGCATCTTCAGCTTCTGTCACTTGATTCATCTATTTTAGCTCCAATTTAAAACAATCAAACAGGGAAACAAACAAAGAACAACAACAACAAAGAAAAAAACTAACACAATTTTGTTTTGTTCTGTTTTGTTTTAAACAACCTCTTCTTCTAACAATGATGGTGGGGAGGTCCTCATCATCCCTTCCAATGCCAGACTAGATATATATTTTAGAGGGATTTAATGGAATAATATGCCCACCAAATGATCCAAATGGCTAAGGATGCTTGGGTGTTGGATTATCGTGTAACAGACAGTAAAGACATACTCATGGGCCTGACATCAACAAGAAGTCAGAAAGTGCTGTGTACTGTGAAGTGTTCCAAAGCCACTTCGGGAAATTGAGCAGGTCATTGTAGGAAAGTCAACTATTTCAAACTTACATCTCTTCTGTGTTCTCCAAAATCCTGCTCTCCAAAGAGGACAAAAAGATGCAAAAGACAATAAGGTGTTTTTCACGTTGTATCTAGCTATAATCCCTGATAATTCCAGGCCAGTACTATGGAAGAAATGACCAAATTTTGTTCATTTTATGTTGTGAAAGTTTTAAAAAGCTTGTTTCCAGCTGACTTACCTACTACTGTACTCACTTTGACTGAAATTGCTTTCACAGTCTGGGTACAATCAACATGGCCTCAAGGGATTTGGAAGACCTCACAGTGAAGACCTCCTAGGATCAGCTGTGAATGCTGCCTCTTCAGTTAGAAAATAGCTTCTCAGCTCCAAGTAGGCCTTGAGTCAGTGTCTCAGGAGAGGGATCTGCCCTTGGAAGTTCTGCTTTCTTTGAGTGCTCTTAAGATCTTGACCACTCTTCCACCAAGTCATTTTATGTGAGCATTGTGCCTTTTCACTTCAATATCCTGTCAGCATCTGAGGCTGTTTCCATTCGGAGTAGGGACAGTTATTTCCAAAGATAAAGGTTCGTTATGGAGAAATCTTTACTCATTTCCCTTTATTCAAAAATTATGAAGAAATAAAAAGAAAGAAAAAAGAAAAAACTTTGCCTAATCTACATAGAGCTTTAAAAGTCAGAACTCCAACTGGAGCACAGCTCATAGGCCTCTGGTGTTATTATATTGTTCCAGTGACATACCCAACCTATGAAGTGGGTTGACTAGTTTCCAGCTGATTAAAGGTGTTCTCCAGGAGAACAGTCTAATTTGGAGTTGACAAAGGCATGGAAACTATGTCTACTTCCAATAAAAATCCCTTTCTTTTTGCCAGGCACAGAAGAAAAAAGATTTGTCTTTAAACTCCTGGCCACAAACTTGCTGCATGTTTTAGCATTGCCATGCTCCTTTCCTTCTCACTACGAACATTGCTAAGAAATTACCAGAATATAATCTGCATGCAAAACCAATATGTTCTTTGACATATTTTCCTGTTTCTTCCTCCATCCCAGTAGCCGCACATTAGTCTGATCTGGGCTACATGCTTCCCCTCTTCTTTTATGCTGGTCCAGTAAACCCCAAAGGCACAAACTGGAAAGCGATTTGGCTGGAGGTGTGATTCGTTCCTCTGTAGACATCCCTAATTTCACTGTATGTTGGCGTAGTTTTTGAAAAATGATTTGGAAGAAGGTGGTGTACTGAAGTTGGTTATTGCTTTCTGATGATAATGCTGAAGGTGATGATTGCCCTGTAGTACAGTGTATCATGTTGGATTCATTTAGTGTATGTTATGTACCCTGTGGTCTGTGATTCATTCACTGCATTGCAACGTGCTTTTTGGAATCACACTCCAGCAGTGACTTTCTGACATGCGGTTCAAATACTCATTTCTTTTTAGACCATACTTTTATTACAGTGAGTAGATCTGTATATAGCTTTAGACTGCTGCAAATTTCCAAGGGCCGCGTCCCAACAAGTATCACTTTCCAATTTCATTCCCCTCAAGAAATTCTGTCAACAGCTTCTCCCAATTCCATTAATCTTGTGTTTTACCATCTTAAAGCCTCCCATTCTCTCAACTCCCTTAAAGATGTGACCAGTGTTTCTCCTTGAGTGCTGACAATTGCTTTCTCATTCTTACGTGGACCTGCTCTCCTTGCTAAGAACCACATGCAGTTTTCAATAATACCTATTCATCAGTAATGTATATAGTGAGCCAGGTCTGGATTTCCACACTGAGGTACTGATGTATTTTACATACCTTTCCTTTCTCAAAAGGGATTTTCTGTCTCTGAACACTAAATATGAGAAGCATTTTTCAAATTCTTTGACAGAATGCTTTTAACATATCAGCAGGGTTAATAAATCTTTTCCATTTGTTCTGTTCACTTTTATTCATAGCGAAGTATTGATCAGGAACAAGCAGGGATTGTGAGGACAGTTCTCAAATGAAAGTGATATATGGTACTAACAGGACACTGATGCAAAAAGTTTTGCTTGGAGCTGTGGGCCATCAGCCCTGAGGATTTTCCCCCTGCAGCAAGGAAACCCAGAAAAAGAACATTATAACTGTGCCAGACCACCAACCTGTTGGAGCTCTTCATTGCATTAAGTTTTCACATTTGCTTTTCTTCAACCCCTTTTCACTGTGGTGCTCTTAATTAACACAAGTATACTTTGTCTCTTGAAATACAAGCAATTGCTGGGTCAACATGACTGATTTCAAGCAGAAATGGAGTGAGATTGGGCATAATAATACTGATGCTAAAGGGAATACTTCTGGAGCTCAATTTCACCTTCTGTCCATGCCTCAAATCTGGACAATCCAGGGGGTTATCCTGCATTAATTTAATTTCTCTCAAAATATATTCCTGTATGTGTATGCTTGATAGGTACCCTATGGCTGTGAAACAATTGAAGCTTCTTCTCAGACAAATAGTTCAGATGTGTATTTGATCCTGTTGTCTTGGGTTGAAGGATAATTTGTCAGCTGCAAAAGCTTGTGCTCACAGGCAGTCCACAAGATTGGTCCTTGGGGCAGCATGAGCATGGAACAGGACCACGACATACACAAAGATAAACACAGTTGTCACAGAGACTCTTGGACAGGTCCTTGGATGAAGAAACCTGAAGGTGTTTCTTGGGGACCAGGACAGTGTCTGCACAAAACCATCACTGAATTACAGCAAGAAGTAAGCAGCATGAAAGGAGACAGGGAAGTTCATGAGTGTCCTTGCATGGTTGGAAGCTATGTCTGGAAGAAATAACAAAGAAATTCTCATGTAATAAACATTGCAAAAAATTTTCAGTTACAGCCTTCTTCAGCTATACATCCCAAATGTCATTAGAGGGATGTGACAGACTCCCAGCTGTGCTGCCACAGATGAATTTCTGGAGTAGAGAGGTCACATATGTCTCACTCAGCACTTGAACTTGGTCCCACACCTTACCTGAGGTTTCTGTTCACTACCCCTGTTTTCAAAGCAATTTGAAAAGTGTCCAGAAAAGAACAAACTCACAAAAACAAAATCAAAAGTCAGCAAATCCTTTAGAAAAGAATATGTAGAATGTCAAATACTCTATAGAAGGCAAAAAAAAAAAAAAATGCTGTTTGTTTTTATCAATTTTCCATTTCTAATTTCCACAATTCTGTAATTCTGTGTTGTTTTTTTCTCTGTAGTTCTGCATATGAAAAAGCTTCTCCACGTGCCAATTTTTCAGAAGCATCTGGTCATTGCAATTCCTGCGTAAAACTTTGGTGACATGTTGTGCTTTTGTCACTCTTGGCAGAGGCAGGGACAGTTCATGTGATCCACTGAGAAGAACAGAATGTCAAAACACAGTTGTAGCACAAGAAGAGTCGACAAAGTTTGGAGTTGGGAGTCTATTTTTAGTGGCTAAGGATTGTTCCAAGGTTAAAAGAACATACAATTCTGGGGGACGGTGGAGAGAATATTTGCCCTCCCTGGAGGGAATCCAAGAGGATTTCAGAATAAGAGGTCAGAGGAGCAAAGGGAGGGGAGGGGTATTTGTGACACAGCTGTTTTTGAAAACAGAAAGAAAAAAGGAGTTGGATGGTAATGCTGAGTCCCATACGCTGTATCCCACTGAAGCGTTTTTCAGGCTGGTGGAGTGGAACAAATGTACAGTCATATTTAAGGCATCAGACCACCTACATCTTAACAGATCCACAAATTGACGTTAATGAAGCCATTTATGTTAAAAAAATTTAAATTCAGCTGGAAAAATAGAAAGATTGCTGAAACACTGGCTTACTTGTTCAAACCAGCTTTCTAAAGCAGTATTTGATATGTCTGCTGGAGAAAAGAGCAGAAAGGACAAAGCTTTCTAAGGAAGATGTAGCTTGGGCAATACTTTTCTTCAGCATGTTTCTGACCAACAGTGGAAGACCTGAGGGTTGTATCAATGACAAATGCTTGCACATAAAAAAGGAAACAGCAGTTTCTTTTTTTGGCAGAAAAAATGAATATTTGGGCAGTGTAGGACCCTTTCAGATGCATTTATTGGAGATGAAAACTGCAAATGCAGCAAGAACTATTCACTGTAAATTAGTGATGTCTAAACTGGGAAGATATTGTGATTCTTTCTTTCTTTCTTTCTTTCTTTCTTTCTTTCTTTCTTTCTTTCTTTCTTTCTTTCTTTCTTTCTTTCTTTCTTTCTTTCTTTCTTTCCTTCTTTCATTAGAAAATGAAAACTACTTTTACTTTTTTCTCCTGTGACTATTTCAGTTACTCACTTTTTCAAAAGAAAGCATAGCAACTTCATTTTTGAAGCAGGGAAAGGCACAGAAGCTACCTACTTTTGCTACATTTTGGTCTCCCTTAAAGAATTGTAAGTTTTCTCCAAGGAAGTATGTAGCCAATGATCAAGCCACATATGAACAGAAAACAGTACATGTAACCCAGTCTGTGCACGAGTCAGAATGTTTTTTACACAGGTTAAGAACGTGCTCAGAATTATTTCTTTTCACCTGCCAATGAGCCACGCTCACCCAACCACATTTTGGATGTACATATAAATCTTTCAAAGACTTTCAAAGGTTGTCCTCAGTATTTAAGGATAGAGCAGAAAGCCAATATTGTCCATTTGAGGGCTATATTTGATGAATGCTTGCAGAGAGCTCTCTAGGGTTGCCATAAATATCCTGTTTGCTTTCTTTGTTTCTCTTTCATTTAGCTCCCTTGGTTTCACCCAGACTATTGTTTCCAAAATGTTTTACTATATCCCTGCTGCTCCATTCAGAGGAGGAAACCAGGGAAATACATTTGCAGGGGGAAAGGTATATTTATTCAGCAATGAGTAACTTTTAAAAATAGTTAAATCAATTTAGAGCAAACTTTCAGCAGTGAATGCTCACCTTTGGACAGGGATCAAGAATGGAAACTCTCAGACCAGAAGGAATTTGTGCAGGATGTAATGAGGAATAAAAAAATGTGAGTGGATCTGGGGGGTGCCAGGACTGAAATAATGCCAGGTCACCCCAAACTGCCAGGCAACACGCTGCCTTTTTCCCCTCTCACACAGCACACACACAGATGTATAACATTTCGCTGAGAGAGTGAAGTGCAAATTCAGGCACCCGCAAGGATTAATTTACATGCCCAAATGGGGAGCTGTGCTTCAACAATGAGGCTCTACCCTGAAGTCCTTCAGTATGTCACATATATGCACAAGTCCAGATGCAGGCATTCAAGTGCCTACAGAGTATTTCTTCTGGCAAGAGGTGCATGTGATATTGGGCTCATTAAGATTAAAAACATGAAATCAGATCCTCCTCCTTTTTTTCCTGCTCTGTTCTGTCTGTCTTTCCACTGGGTGTCAGAAATGTAGATTGCATTTGTACAACCGCTGCCTGCAGCATCGGAGTGAGGCAGGGTTTATTTGTATCTTCCTTCTGTTTGTCTTTACAAATTGTTGGCTTCCTCATTCAGAAGTTTCTGAAAAAGAGAAATTCTCCTAGCACTGATAAGCTTTTTTTTTTTTTTTCTTCTTTTGTGAAGCAGATGTTATGCTTCTTAGAACAGCACTGCTGACCTTTTTCCCATGCCTGTTCTCCTGGCTGGGGTGTGTGGGACGCCAGCAGCTCTGCTGACCGCTGGCCCACATGCCTGGGGCTGGAGAGCCATTCCTCACCAAGGAGGCTTTGCATCAGCCTCCCTGACAAGCTGGGGAAATGCCTTCAAGCAGGTCCTCTCACCTCCTAAAAGCCAGGGTGTGAATTGCCAGCACATGTGAGACACCCTGCAGACTCTGGGGATGCTGAACTTCTGTTCTCCCACCACTATGGCTCCAAGTGCTCAGCAAATCCTTCCCATCCCCATTTTGGTGACAACTCCATTCCCCTGTTGGATGTTTCTCTCAGTCTCATGTGGTGCTTTGGATGTGCAGGTGGTGACACAAGACAAGTGGGTCACTGCTGGCTTCCTAGGGCTACACATAATTTTTGGTGCATGCAACAATATGGCTTTTAGGGTCAGCCTTGACACAAGCAGCCAAGAACAGAGATGAGGCTTGCAGATGGGAGGTGGGTGGTGGCTACACTGCCCCAAGCATTGTAGCTGCTCAGGGGAATTGCTATCAAAGGTCTCAGCATCTACAGGGGAGAGCTTGCAGTTCCCATAATGCCAAAATGTGCAGTGTACTCCACACACAGCTACAGCCATGTCAGTCAGATTTTTATGCTCCTCATGGATAGATAACACCTGCCTCCCCAGAGAAAAATCAGGGGGAATTGTAGATGCCTTTGTAGCGTTGCCTGCCTCATTAAGTAAAAGGACTCCTGGATCTGCTTTTGCTTGTGGGTATCCCATTCCTCTTGTCCAGCAGGCACTGAGGTATGTTGAGTTAAGTTGATATATTCTGTGAACAGGTGGAGAAGAGAACCATTTCTTCAGACAAAAAAAAAATAATAATAATAATTAAAAAAGAGTGGTTAGAAAGTTCATCCTCTGCTGCTGAGTAACCATATCAATGGATATCAGTAGGTTACACATTTGAGATTATATATGGTTTCTAAATTTGTTGTATGATTGCAAATTTAGCTTGCACAGTGTTCTCAAAAATGAAATTTTTTTTATCCAAATAGTTAATTACACATATCTGCACAACCTCATCCATCCAGGATGGATGGGATATGAAAGGACAAGGGTAACACTGCTTGGACAACTTCTGCCTCCAAATGTAAGGAATGTCTAAACCCATATCTTGCAAAATACAGTGTCACTGTCACCTTTAGCAAGACGCCTCTCAAGAGAGGTGACTCCTGGACATCTGTGTCCTTCTCTCCTGACTGGGAGAGAAGACTGAGAGGGAGCAGAGAAGGAGGGGAAAAGGGAAGAACTCTCAGGACAGTTTGACCTTGGTGTTTTACAGCTTCAGAGCCCAGAGGCTGAGGCAGACAAGGGCCCACACCACACAGGGGCAGCCCAGAAGGGGAAGCTGTCCTTGGTAGAGATTTCAGACATAGCCTCTAGCACCTCCATCAAATACTCTGGTCCCTTCCCTAGCATCTGCAGGAAGGGAAGACTTGGGAAGCTTTGTCTTTTCTGAAGAGTGAAGATGTCTTGAGGAGCTGGGTGGAGAAGGACTGTGCTGCTGCCGGGAGGTCAGATGGCCAAACAGGAGTATTTCTGGCAACAAGGCCCCTTGGACATCTTGGACACCACCAGGAGAAGCCACCATGTCAGTGACGTAGTGATGTAGACTGCAACAGGGAATTTGGCTCAGGATTCAGACCCCAGAAAGAAGCCTGTCAGATGCTCACTAGTGCCCATGTGAGGGGAAAAGGCTCCCACCCCAGAGGTTTCACCCCACCAGTGATAATCCTCCTGAAGAAACTATCAAGACAAAATCCTACTTTTTTGTTTTGTCGTTGTTGCTGTCAGTGGTTTGCAGTGAATTATGGGCAGTGTGGTGTGTTTACACACTGTGGCTGAGTAAAAATACTTCTCTGTGCCCCCCCAAAAGCCATCAACACTCTGAGGAGTCAGCAGATGAACTGGAGTGGTTAAACTCATTAACATTAGGTTAACTCCCATTGTGAAGCTCCTGGCTCAACATCAGAGAGCAATAAAACACCGAGTGCAACATGATGACTGTTCTGATCAGGAAATATGGGACATGTGTCATTACAGGGAACAAACAGGGCAGCAGAGGTGTCTGGCAGCAGCGCTGCCGAGTGTTCGTTGCCATCCACTCCCCCTCAATGTTCCTCTTATGCCCTTTATCGGCTTCCTCCGCCGCTGGGTGCAAACAAAGTCTGGCCCTTACCTGAGGGTCAGAGAGATGAGAGACAGTGTTACACAGGATATTCCCAGCATTTTCAATGCTTCCTTTGCGGTGCGTTATGAATGTCTGACTGACATGTCCAAGCGAAAGTGCTCCGGGTTCCCGCGGGACCTGTGTGGCTGTAAAACTCACAAACATAATAATAACAAAGTCATAAATTCTGACCTGTGGTACAGTCCGAGTCAAATAACAGCTCCCCAGCTGTGGAATATGTGCCCTTGTTGTGTGAAGGTGGCAGACCCGAGGGGAAAGTTCAGGTCGTATTTGTCAAGTTGTGTAGAGCCAGGACTGTTTAATGATCCAAATGCAGCCAAAAACCCCAAGCAGCAGGACAGATGCCCAACAATGTTTTCAGCCTGTTATGATTTACCCATTATTTTGTAAGTGGGGAAGGCTTAAAAAAAAAACAGGGACAGATAACCGAGCCAGGGCTACAAGTAGCTGAGATCCTATCATGAAAGATGGGTTTATCCCCTTCAAAACATGCAGGATCCTTTTACTTTAGAGCTTTACCCGATTATGAATACCTTCAGGGCACGAGGACTGGATGCAGCCCAGAAGGAGAGGTGCAATACCCCATGGCTATTCCTGCTCCTTTCTGCAGTGATGTCTTTCTGCTTTCAACCTTGCAGCCCCAAACCCTGAAAGACCTTAGGGAAACTCCAGACCTTACAGAGAAGCAGGGAACTGTGCTGGGTGAATATTAAAGATGCCTGACAGAGACAAGAGCTAATTCAGATCCTTCCCAACAGAGCAGAAATGCCGTTTAATGTGCAGAAACCCCCTGAGTAGCCCATGCCTGCCTTTGGGATGTGCTCAGAAGAGTTGGCAACAAGGAGGTGTACAGAGAAGAGGCCAAGAAGAAAGCTTGTTAAGGTCAGCCTTCCTCAGGAGTGGGATTTCCAGGGAAAAGGGTCTTGGGAGACTTCTTCATCCCCCCATCTCCTCTTTTAGACTGGGATCGAGTCCACCTCAAGCCTCAGTGACACGCCGGAGTGGGCTGCTCGCCATCCGGAGAAGGAAGGACGAGATGATTTGTTTTTGTGAGTGTTTTTCTTTCCATGTCTGCTGCTTGGAAGGAAACATGTCTGCTTTTAGAGAACAATGCTGCCCAGGGCCGTGGGAGTCAGTTACTGATGTATGCGAATCCTAACCCGGACCCTGTTCCCAGGCCAGTGCTCGGCAGTGCTCAGCTGTGCACTGTCCCCATGCGGCACGTTAAATGTTCAACGAGAGGGACTGGGGGTAATTCAGCACTGCAGTCTCTTCTCCCCTTTAAGGGGGCATGGGTTTTCCTGAGCTGTTGTAAACAAACATGTGCTGGAGCCTCTTGAAGCCCCCCAAATCCCCACTCTCCAGCCCATGACCTAACTTCCCACCTCTGATTTTTCCTCACTTCCCTGCCACCAAATGCTTTCTCTTGATATTTCCTACAGCTTTTTCTTCTTTTCTTCCCCATCTATACACCAATGAACTGATGGGGACAATATATAGTGATAGGACAGCTACCAGACATCTTCCTCTTCTACAACCAAGAGCAGCAAAGCCAAATCTCATCTTGAGAGATTGCAGTGCTCTCCAAGCTTGTGAAATTCAGCACCACCATTGGCCATTGTTGTCTTTTGAGCTCAACTGTGCCCAAAGGTAGGGAAGGCTATGGGAGGAGTGCTGCTGTCTATCCCAGCAAAAGAGAGTCTGGCTGTCCCCATTGGGATCCTTTAAGATGGTCCTGAAGGTCTCCAAGTCACCTGTAATATAAACCACTGCACTGACACGTCAGGGAGTGCTTGAACAAGGCCCCTTAACATCCACCCGTCCTTCGGCGCACCTCTCCTGCCATCCGCCTGCCCAAGCCCAGCTAGTACGGGTTTGAATGGGAGCTTAGTTTTAAGGATAAACACATCCATCACAAAGCTGCTCGGCATACGCCAGTGCTGGCACTCACCCCCTCCCTGAAACCCCTTTTGAGGACTCTCAGTCCAGAGCCCGCATCTCCGCTCCAGCCTTTCCACTCTCCAACCTGCTTTTTCAGCATTCCCGAAGCCTAATCCCACAGTTTACCGGGAATGCTGAGAGACGCAGGAAAACAAGGGGCGCTTTAACCCCCTTTCAAAGCCTTAATTCCCTCCCAGTTTGGTGTATTTAACTTGGGCACAGTTCTGAAACAAAAGGTATAGAGACTCCAAGTTGTTGGGCAGGGGGAGGGAAGAAAGTTGGTTTGATTTTGAGAGCCCTGGAAGATCATTAAAATTTCATAACAGGCAGAAAGAAAAAAAAAAAAAGTAAAAAAAAAAAAAAAAAAGTTGTTTGCTTATAAGGTCTCTAGTGTTTAAAGAGCTAGAGACAAAACTGCCGAGCGGTATATTCCAGTTTATCCTGTGGAATAGGAAGGAATGGCCCCAGACGTAATTACAAGTAAGTAGTGCACCGAGAGAGGGGAAAAGCGCAGGAAATGTGATGTCTAAGAACTCTCTTTTTTTCCTCTGGTGTTTAATCATTTTGCTGGGTGTACAGTAGGGATTGTTTGTTTGTGTTTTTCGTGATCTGCCTCCGTCATAACATATTGGATTCTTTGATGGTGAATGTGCGGGATGGGAAGAATTTTTCTACAGCAGCTTCTGAAATTCAATGCAGTTTAAAGCAAAACCAGGGAACAAGGGTGAAATGTGAAGCTTGTTTTGTGAGTTTACGGAGCTGAAACCCAGGGTATGAAGTTTCAGTGGTGGTCTCACTACTTATTGACTTTTAAGTTTTATTCACTGAACAAGCAACATGAGAGAGATTTTGCAAAGCAGGGAAATGATATCTCATTAATATTCTACGTAGCAAAAAAAGAGAGAAATAATAACATTAGTGGTTATAAAGCAACGGGGAGATCATGATGAATGCTAGGCTGTATATGAAAACTATACAAGCATGTATAGATTTCAAAAATATGTTCCATTTCTCTTCTTTATCTGACTTCTTAAAAATACATTAATATTAAAATGGAATTTAAAAGCACTGAATAACAACATTCACAAAATATTTCTCAGAAACACAGAACTCGATCTGAAAAAAAAATCAGTCATAAATCACAGAACACATTAAGAGTCACAATATAGAAATAGAACACTATAAAATATTCTTCTTGGTACAAAAAAAATCTGCAACAACAAATGCATTAAAACGATGCAAACATGAGTAAAGGTATTATATTACTGCAAAGACTGAAGATATCAGTTCCATTTTAAAAACTCTTTAGAGTACTTTAAAAAAATCATCAATAGTAAAAATCTTGTTCTATGTTGCAGCATATTTATTTATGAAAACAACAACAAAAAAAGTTGGATTATATTTTATTATTAACTTACTTTTATTTCTTCAATTTGTACTGATTTAATATATTTAATGAAATGTTTGTTACAATAAAAGATACATATCTTAATTTTCTATTTTGCTTTACAAATAAACGAAAACCCCTACATATAATTTCCTGCAGTTAAATGATTGTTAGGTAACCCTTGAGCTGGGTACAAAAGAAATACATTGAATTATGTCTTTAAAAAACATAATATTTTCTGGTAGTTTTAATGATTATAGCACAATATAATGCCTCTGTATATATCAAATATACATGTTTCATGCTTCTAAGAACAACTTTATAATCAGGGTAAGAATTTTTAAATGTGTATAGCTAAATTAGAAATGAATTCCTATAATGTAGTGTGGGATTTGTACTCCTAAAAACATGGTGATTCATTGGTAAAATTTTGCACTAAGTTAATCCTCTGCTTTGAAATATTCATCTCCCAATAAGAATTAGTTGTTTTTAATTAGGATATAATTTTCTCTTTACTTTTTGCAACTCCTGGCAATGGAACAGCTTCCCTACATTTCAACCTTTACCTATGCAATTGCACAAATAAAACACAAAGCATAGGTCTGTAGATTGTACACGTGTAAAATCTCATCGTTGTTTTAAGGAGTTTCCCAGATATGAGACTGATCCAAGTCATGTTGAAGTTAATGAGTCATTTCTATCTGCTCTAAAGGGATTTGGATCCAAACACCGGACTCCTTACAAACTGGAGTCTGTACTTTCATAAGAACATGAATTTTATCATTTTGTAAAATCAGGCATAGTTGCCCGTGGAATAGTTTAGACTATAGTTGGAGAGTGTGGTCTGATAATGATATTTTCCTTCATGTACTCTGGACTTATCACTAGCTCTGTGGCTAACACAACTTGTGTCAGCTTATTTCTCACTCATGGGTTAATAAACAACGTGCTTTGGCATAGTGCTTTTATAGCAAAACATAATGAGCTTTTTTTACCCTAATTTTCCTTTTCGTATTTTTCAAAAACAGATAAGGTTACTCATATAAGAGTTTGATCCAAATTTTGGTAATTAGCAGAGTAGCCTCAAATCTCATTACATTTATTAGAAAATTGAGAATTCTGAGGGCTTATAGGAATTCTGGAGTCAATGGAGCTTCAAATGCGTTTTGCCTCCTTTTCTTTCTTGCTTCTATACTTTTTCTTCCTTGCTGTTCCGTTGCGCGTGCCTTTTCACAAAGCTTTCATTCGGAACGGGGAGAGGGTCTGAAAAGGGTTAGCTTAGACTAAACATAGTATGGAAACAAGGACTATGTTGTCACATCAGGTTTGCTCAACACTTCAAATCTGCCTTGGGTCTCCATGTCCTGCCATAATGCAAATGAGAGTGTTCTTGCTGGGAACATGTCATTCCCGTGAACATTAAATGCTGTCATGCAAGCCTCGTGGGAGCAAGCTGCAGCAAGTCCTCCTGATTTAAGAGCTATTACTGATGCTGCTATTATTACTTTACAGGGGTACAGCAGGGATTCACAACCTCAGTTCTCAACCTTTCCCTTATTTCTACATGGGAGGAAGCGAGGTGGCAAGGCTCCCAGCTAGACATATTTGTCATCCCAGTATGTAGGAATAATTGGAGCAAGGCTCCTGTTAGGGAGTTTCACTTGTGTAAAAGGAACCTTCGGATCATTTTTCAGACAGAAAGCTTTAAAAAAGTGACTATTTAAATAAATAAATATGTAAATAAAGCCACTACCCTTTATCACCAGGTGACAATAGGGTTGTGGAGAATCAATGGGTGCACTTATTTGCATGTATGATAGATTATGTCATTTATGTGCACAGAAAGCGTCTGGGATTTGCAACCTGGACAGCTGGCAATACACAGGGATCCCACTCCTGATGTACAAATGGGAACTGGCATAGATGCACTTCTTTCACTGATCTCCTGATGGCAAACTGTTCCAAAGAGGCTGGAGGTGTTGGGGTGAACTGTGATGGACCATTTCCAGGGATGAATCCAGCACCATGGAATTCCCACTACTTTCCCACCCCAATACAGAAAACTTTGCTGGCTCAGGAATGCAGCTTGCAACCCCTCTGGTACAACACTCATATATAGAGACCTTTTTATCTCCAGGTTTTCATATCCTGAAGAAAATGATCACTGGCCATAACAAACATATCTTTCAGTAGTTCTGCTGAGGGCGCAACAGCCCAAGTCTTCAGCGTGGCATTGAAATACATACTGCAGGCTAGGAGCCATAGATATGTCCTTATTCTTCCGTTTATCCTTTACACTTGATCCTGACCCAGTCAGTCATATGTTGTTCTTTCTGGAGGGCGGCAACTCAGAAAATGCCAAATCACTGATTTATTTGTGGTTAAGAAAACGGCCCCTGCATGATCTGAAAACTCCCCTCCTTTTCATTGCAGTACCTGCCAAAAACCTTAAACTCTCCAAAACTTTCCTCAGCCCCGGAGTTGTTATTGCAGCTCCAGCACCCCTGGTAAGCCCCTTGTCCTTATGCATGTGGTGGAGAAGACAATGCCTGCCTTAGCACAGCCACTATCTGCAGCAGAGCCAGGACAGGGGATGGGGCTGAAGCTGCTGAATGAGGTCATAATAGATTGGAGAGCAGATGTAAAACCAATTCCTCCAAATTCGGTGGAGAGGCAGTCTGCCCTTTCGTACTCCCAGTGTAGTCTTTTCTCTTTGACAATTTGCTGAAAGGACCTCCATTGTGTGTTACTTAACACAGATGTGAATTTATTGCAAGCTGATGCTTTCTGTTTTACATCTTAGTGGCACAAGCAGAAGAACAATTCACCCTAGATCTCTGACTCCACACCGCACCCAAACGTGGTAAAGCTCTGAAAGGCACTGATGCAGGAGATCCCTGCTTGTCCTGGCCTGATCCTGAATGATACTGACACCCACTGACTTTTCCTTGTAACAGATGCTTAGGAAAAAAGGAGAGAATTTGAATAAATAGTACAAAAAAAGAGGTTTATTTCCAAAACACAGCTTAAAATACCAGACACCACAGTGTTGGGTGGAGAAGATTGCATATAGCATTAACCACATTCCTCGTGTGCAAGTCCGCTTGTCCTGAGTTTATTCCCCTACTGTTTGCATAGTGGAGAATAAGCAGAAAAGGAAAGAATAGACCTTTCCCAGGGAGGAATAAAATTCAAATCTTAGCTTATCAAACTCAGTGGAGGAGCAAGGAGTGACGATGCCTTGCAGACAGATGTTCCCCAGATATTTATCACACCTGTGCTGTTTTGGTGCCTTGGCACTGTCTGGTCAGGGCAGTGCAAATGGGGACACTAAGGGCACCCTGTCCCTCCTGTCCTCCCTACCGAGCAGTTGCTGAGCTGTGTTGTGCTATAGTGCAGTTTTTTTTCAGCTGGACAGCAGGCTATCCACCACAGGGTGTCCTTATCCTAATGCTTCCCTTGCCCTTTACCTTGTTTAGCCCTTTTGCCATAATGATATAATGTTCAGAATGGCAAGAACACAAAATAGCTCATGATATGCCTCAAACTGTGAGAAAAGAGTATCTGATCCTCCCCAAACACAGACCTGCTCACTTCAAAGGCAGCAATATTTAGACAGTAATCAACATCGCGTTTTATTCCCTTTCCTGACCCAACGTGTATATTTGCTCAGCCACTCTTTCCGCCCATCCAGAAAATCTGCCGTGTCCAAAGCACACGTGGGGCTGAACAGAGGCTCCAGGCAATGCTGGGCAAAGCAGTCCCAGGGATGGTCCCAATGGCCTGGCTGCTATGGGGCTGCAAGTCCTGCTACCCCACAGCACAAGATTTGCTTCTGGGTTGCTTTATTTATGGATATAACCCATAAAGCATTCTCCCACCTAAGTGAGAAACTTCCTCTTTGCCTTAAAGATGGTGAAATAAGAGTAAGCAAGATGGAGAAATGGGAGCAATCAACCAAGTTACAGTCTCAAAGTGAGATCTATAACTCCCAGGAGGCAGAAGATATCCCTTGTGCCATCCCCATGCTGATTTCAATGTGTGATACATCTCAGAACAACTGACTGTGGAGAACTGAGTTTCTTCAGTTCTCAGATACTGTAGTAAATGTTTAATAAAGAATCAGATTAAAACCGAATGTTGCCTTTTTTTTTTTTCCTTAGGTCAGCATGTGCAGCTTCTCGTGCTGTTATTTATGAAACAGCTTTATTAACTTATTACGAAAGTGGGCATTTGTTATGCAGTAAATTTAAGTTTCATAGTCAATGGATATTTTGTGGCCTGGGAAAAAGTAAACATAAACTGAAAAAGTCACTTATTCCTATTCTTGTTTTGGCCCAACGAGAATTAACATCAGATGTGTGAATGGTAAAATTCCTTGAAGGAAATGCATCTCCTTTGTTAGTGATTGTTAGCTAAAAACACCAGAACCTCAGATGATGTAATAGGCAGACGTCTGCAGACTTTAAGAACAATTGTAATTTATTTCCAGGAATAAGAGGAAATTTCTTTCTACTCCTCTTCCCACATCACTCATCCTAGCAGGGAAAGATATTTTCCAAGGCATTTCAGCAGCCACTAACGTTGTATATCTGTATGGGTCAATCCACTCGACAGATGGATTGGGATCTAACATCAATCCCAGGAAAAAAATGAAAAGAAGCCATAATATGAGAATGGAGACAGACTTATGAGAACACAGTGCTGATAGCAGTGAATTATTCAGGGGCTAAAGATGAAGGCTGACTGTGATGAGGTGCCAAAAATCCATCTAGAAGTGCATGGCTGGGTGATAAATATCGAGTAAGATTCAGAATAGGTAAATGTCAAGTGATATACATGGGAGAGGAAGGTTCTGATTTTACCTGTCCTCTAAACTAACTATAATGATTGAGGATTGTTAGAGCTATAACAGAGAATCCTGTAAAACTGATTATTCCATGAAACAGACTGCAGCAGTAGCTATCAAAAAAAAAAAAAAAAAAAAAAAAAAAAGTGAAAGTTAGAAATTATCAAGAATATAGAAAAAATATGTTGGTGCTATTTTATAAATATTTTGTAAACATTTATAAATCTCATCTCCACCTGAAATACCCCAAATCTTCAAGCTCCTAAAGGAACTAGTTAACCTGGATGAGGCTCAGATGAGGGTGCCAAGGACAGGGACTTAGGAAGGCTTCAGTTTGAGAATGATTCCATCTACTAGGTTTCTTCAGCCAGAAAAGAGATGACTGAGGGGATAGATGGAGGGCTCTGGAGTTATGAGTGACAAGAAGAGAATAGCAAGCAGCTGTTCACTGTTTTTTCTTCTAATACAAAAACTCAGAAGCATGAAATGAAGCTGGTAGCTGGCAGTTTAAACTGAGAACAAGCAATCCTTCCTGACACCATGCTTAGTCATCTAGTGGAACTCCTTGCCACAGGATACTCAGAGTGCTAAAAGTTTACTGGATATATTCAGGAAAGAAAAAAACATCTGAGGTTTTTTTAAATCCATCTGGGTTTTGTATTAAATAGAAAGACGCCACGTCTGGTTCAGAAAGTGCTTGAACCAGAAACCACCGTAGGTTGGGCAAGTATTTTGGGGAAGTATCACTGTATAATTGACCTACATTCGTATTCTTTCCTGGGCTCCTGCTACTATTGCAGATAGGAGGTTATTTGGCATGGACTTCCAGTCTGACCTGCTAAAGCAGTTCGTATCTTCTTCTTGTGATCCTAGTCTTCGAAGTGATAAGTAATTCCAGACAAATGCATTCCTTATGTTCTCTCTTAAATCTAATTGTAATGTTAACTATTAAGTCAGGTGATGACAGGCCAATGAGTAGTGGCCTCAGGTCTTCTCCTTTTCCAGTTCCTAGTTTCCTTTGCACTGGGTTAATACAACCCAGAGCAACCCACAGGTGCATTAGGGGCATGTCCACATGGGTGGACATCAGCTCACTTTGTCAGTCTGAACACCACCTATGTATGGCAGAGCAACCAAGAGACAGGGCAATTTAGCTATTGCACAGCAGGACACTAACAAGGTCAACGTGGTGTCTAGTCTGGCTTTGGGATTGCATATGCAATGACTGGGTCTGTCTGGTCAAGCAGATGTGCCCGCATTTGCTCTTGTTGTGAAGCAGCTCTGATGTGCTGATGCACAGGCAGCTGGAGCTCTGAGCATTTTAGCAGAGAGGAAAGCTAGTTTAGAAAACATTACTTTTGGCTCTAAACTAGCACATCTCCATAAAAGGTATTGACACTCTTATGGCCAGCTACTCCAAATTTAATTGCCTGGCCAGGCAGTTTAAAATAGCTACATCAGGTTCTGGGCAAATATATCTGTAATTTAGTGAAGCGTTTGATAGTCTCATAAAATCTTATTTGAAAGATTGAGTTGAACTGGCCTGGATGTAAGTACTTGTCTGTGGTCTCTGCATTGGCTGAAACACCATAACCGAAGATAAATTTTGACATGTCAGGTTTGAGGAGATGAGGGAGGTTCTGGTGGGAGAGGAACAGGAGTTAAGCCTCACTTTATTTAATGTCTTCATTAATTAACTGGAAGGAGAAGCAAACAAATCGCTCATTGTGTTTGCAGATGGATGGGAAACACTTGTGAAAAACACTGAAAATGAACTACTGGCAAGTAGTCTTCAATAACTCAGGCTAAATCATCTCCAGCAGAAAAAGTCTGCATGCATGTAGGAGTAACTGCATATGACCACCAACAGGGCTGAACATTTGATCTCCGCTGGCTTTATGATATGGCAGCAGAAAACCTGTCACATACGAGGACTTCATAAAGAGAGATGAAGCTTAATTGACCAGAGAGATAACAGTTTTCTTAAGTGTGGTAATAGTGATGCTCTAATTTCTTGAATGCTGTTCCACTCAGGAAATCTCAGTAAAGAAAGAGAGAGAGAGAGAGAGTAATAAAAATGATGAAGAGACAGAGGGACTGGTTTACAAGAAAAGATTAAAAGATCAAAATATGTATAAATTGGCTAAATTATGACTAAGAGAGGAAACGATAATTGTCTGTATGTATATGAGGGCTGTAAACTACTAAGAAAGGAAAGGAATTTTTTGATTAGCATAAGCAGAAATTTAGGAAAAATCAAACAAAGAAAAATGTTGAATGAATAAAAGGAATTTTTCCTTATGTTAAACTTGATTAGAGTTTTTAAAACTTTTAATATAAATTGATCAAAAAAAAAAAAAAAAAACTTTATGAAGATGTGAGAAAGCTGCTTGGATGGGAGTTATTAAAGATATCGGATTCTAATGCTTCCTGTAGCAAAGCAAGAAACAAGAACAATCGACAGCAAACTCAATGGAAAGGATTTGGCTCTCTTTGTTTTCTGGTGCAGGAGACCAATGGTTTCAGAAAGTTCTGCCAATGAGCTTATTATTAAAAATGTAGTAAATGCATCCAAAAAGCTCTCAGTCACAAATGAACATGGGTTTCTGAGAGCTTATGGCTGCACCCTCCCTCCTTCCAGGGTTTGAAAATATTTCTCAGCAAACCCTGCCAGAGCACACTGCTCATGTGCTGTAACCGGGAGAACAGGACGGCTGTGATAAAAGAGGAAAGCAGCGTGACTTACACGCCCAGCACCAACACCAGGTGATGGAGGACAAGCTGGTCCAGGTCCAGGTTTCTTGAAGTGGCTTTCAACCAGAAATCCCAACAAGGTGCCCAAACATGGGCACCAATTCCCATGTTGTCTTTGTGGTATGCCCAAACCACAGGTGGAGTCTATATGTACTGGGGTTTGTCCACACGACCATATGGCTTAACTCTCTAACTAGAAGCTGTCTGGAGCTGGCAGGAGGCAATAGCATGGACTTCATACCTAGCACTGGGGCCCACATTCCTGCCACAAAACCACGTCCATTACAGGAGGCAGGCAGCAAGTAACTTTGTGCTGCAGAGCCGTGATCCTTGCAGGGTGTAAGAACATCTCACTGGGGTGTCCTTGGGGGTTTCTCTTCCAACAGGAGCCACACAGCAGGTTGAAGAAGTCTCTGACAAACCTACTGAGTTATGATCTGATGTTGGCCACAAACAACTGAATGACACTTCTTGATGCTGAGATGTTGAATAATTAAAAAATGCTGAGCTTGCAGGTGGACAGATAAGATCTGGTGCTCCTCCAGGCACCAGGACCTTTTCTTGCAGATGTCAGCAAGACTAAGATTTTATTTTGAGACCACTGAGCTTGTAGGTCCCTGACTGCTTCTGGGAATCATGTCTTTGGCCTTAAAAGACTTGATTTTCCAAATAACTCAAAGACTGAACATTTCCACTGATCCTTAAACAGAGAGAGAGGGAGCACTCAGCACCTCTGTGAATCACTGCACAATTTATCATTTATAATTTAAGTCACCCCATTACCTTCCTAGAGGCTGTGCTCTTAAGACAGGTCTTTATCAGAACCCTGGATTGCCAGAAGCCAATCGAATAAATATTGGTAACTGGCATCAGTTCAATAATATGGGTTGTATCAAGACTCAGGATTTTCATATTTCAAAGAATGTTATGATTTTTAAAATCACAAACAGGAACGTATTTATGCACAGACTCATGCTGTGTGCAACATTATCCACTTAGACTCAAATTACAAAAATAAGCTGTAAACACTTTTGATGAAAGGACTAGACACTTTGTTTACACCCTGAAAATGGAGTTTTGTTTTAATGCCCAATTTCAGTTTGGTATTTAACCTTTCCCCTTTGCTTTACATATATTCTATGACTTCAGTCCAGCTTGCTATTTATTTATCTTTGTGCAGAAGAAAAAAAAAAAAAAAAGAAATCACTTACATATATATATATATATATAAAGTAAATACATATAGATATATATATAAGTAAATACATTTATAAAAAAGTGTTTGCAACTCTTAGCTAAATGAATACTACAAATCAGATTCTGTTCACCCTGAGAGTATTTTGTTTGGGGTCTTTGATGCTTCCCGTTCATCATGAATGTGTATTAGGTAAAAGTAAAATAAAAAACCTTTTACTTGTCAAGACATTAATTAAAGTTTAATTAGTTCCTGTTTGCATAGTGCTTTGAAGATGTGAAAGTGTTTTGGAAGTCCTGTGCATATTAAGGCTTGCATTGGCTACTTCTGCAGCAGTTTTTGGCATTAGAAATATCCAATCTGGAATCAGGGCTTATTGCATCGTGCAGCCAGCTTGCTGTCTAGTGCCTATCCGGGGTTGTAATGGTAACTCAGAAGAAACACTGGGCTTGGCAGCTCCATAAAATCCTTTATATAGAGAGAGATATATAGATATATAGATATATTTAAAGGCTGGAATCCACCCCTACTGGCCAGGGTCTTCCCACAAATTAAACCTTGCCTCAAGGCCACACAGTGCCAAAAGAAGTGAGTGCGATCACCATGTCTCTCCCTGAATGGCTCAAAGCATCCCAGCATGGATGAAATCTTCACCATGAGGTCCAGCTTCTTGGACACCTTATGCAAGATAGCCCATCATAAAAGCACCTAAAAAGATTTTTTTTTTGGCATCCTTAGTGCCCTTTGCTCTCTGAGTAATCACACCGAAGGCTTTCCTTCAAAGATGGTTCACAGAGAGAAAAAGACAAACCAGAATTGGTCAGAAACATTAGCAAAATTATTTCCTCACTCCAGGAAGCCCAACTTTTAGTGGATTTTATTGTTCTTTGTAGGCACTGCAGCAGAAGAAAATGTTAAAGGAGAGCTTTGAAGCAAGGAAATAAGCTAGCTGGATGGATATTTATGGTAGGGTCTCCTCCCAGCTCTGAGAAAGAGGGTGTGAGAAAGAAATGCAAGTATTGTGGTGGATGGTGCTGCTAAGAGAAGAATGGTGCAGGGCTGGGTGCTTGTCATGGAAAGGGAGAAACAACCCCCTGGGTTGGATGAGGAGTCCAATAACAGAGTTTAACAAATGGGTGACCTGTTCAGATCAGGACCTTTTCAGAAGCATTTACAGAAAAGAGAATATGAGGGCCTCCTTTCATTGTGCTTCAGTCTGATTTCTAGAGAGCATTTCCATAGATTTCTGATAATCATTTGAACTCTTCTGACATTTTTGTGAACCACCAAATTCTTCTTTTTTTTTTTTTTTTTTTTTGATGTTTAGCCATCACTAATTGTAAATGAGCACTTTGGCTCCCATTTCTTCCAGACATTTAAACTGCCCAGGCACGGTTATACAGTAAAAAATGTCACAGAATTCGCAGAGAGGGAGAATAATAGTGAAATCTGTTCCTCATTTTTTTTATATTTCATATGGGATGCGAACCGTTTACTCCATAGTAATTGCAGATGTTAGACTGAGACTGTAATAATGTATCTGGCAATAACTCTATTGCTTTACCACAAAAAGCTTCCCAGTAGCATTAAAAAGACAACAGAAACAATAGTTTCAACACATTCATATGTACTAGTATTCTGGAAGCACTCAAGCTACTGATTTATCATGTAAACTTTTGCTGGTGTACGTATGAACTCCAAATATTTTCTCATACTGTTGTTTAAGAGATGACAATCCCATATTCTCTTCAATCACGCAATCTCCTAAATTTGTAAGACAAGTTTTGCCTTCCCATGGATTAAAAAGATCTTTGCTTTGTATCTAATATATGCCAGAAAAAAATGTCTGGTTTTATTTGTTTGTTTTAAAAACATGTATGATTTTCAGTTTCTTTGCCCATTTCAATGTGCTATGCTAGATTGCAAGTTTGAATTCAATTCTAAAATTTACTGCAATTCTTGAAAAGGCTATTATAACATGCCCGGGCTTTGAGGTGCTCTCTGTAACGTAAAGAAAATACACCCTAAAATCAACCCTTCTGAGCTACGTGGGTACTCTTATCACACATTTTCATGTGTAAGACAAGACTGGGCGCATATCACTGTGCCTTCAAAGTACCACATATTTGTCACAGATGTTTTGCATAAATAAATGGTGTCATACAGGCTGATTAAATCAATACATCTGTATCAACTTGCAGTTCCTGACAGCCTGTTCCAGAGGATATCTTCTGCTCCCACTGTACCCTTTGAAATTTTAGGTATAAACAAATAATAATAATAAAAATGCCTTGTTTTTCCCAGGTTAACTTTTCATCTTTATCTAATGATAACAGTAACAGCTCTGATGATGACAGAGAAAAATAATACACAGATAATGTGGACAAAGCTGTTCAGTGCAAGGTTACTGTTCTCGCAAGATATACAGTCTGGTGGTACTGTAAACCGCAGGAGCAGAACTCAGCTCCAGTGTCATCAGATCCCCACGCTGGAATGTTCTTGTACTACAATTTTGGTTTTCCAGCCATTCCTTTCTAATCCAACACTCATACAGAGAACCCTTATTTTCTTTCCATCCATTGTTGCATATTTGCGTGTTTGGTACAGTAGTGCGAGATTAGGAAATTTCAATTTGAAAAAAAGCCTGGGGGCTGTGGTTTCTGGTTGTGTTCACATTGCACAGAGGTCACTTCTCCATTGATATTTGCTGAAAGTGATGAGATTCGTAGCATGCCAATAATAATATCATGTTGTGTATCTGCTTTGCGTGTCTGGATATCTTCAGAACCTCTATCTATCATGTGTGTTTAGTAGTGTTATTAACAGTGTGAGATCAGGTCTGGGATGTGGGGTTTTAGGGACTTTACAGCTACCAAGGGAAAAAAAGTGTCCTACAGATAATATTCATAGTTTTCCATTTAAATTAAGAACAAGTAAACAGATGAGTAACCTATGGTAAAAATACCAGTAACTTTTTTCTCAGAGGACAGGCTCCCATTAGGATTTAAAAATCATATTTTCCTCTGACTGCCAACTTCTGTCTCACTTCCTGGTCTTCCATCACTTCCAGAGCACTTGATAAGTTGGTGCTGGTATGTCAAAGTCTCTCTGCGCCGTCCTTAGGTGCAGAAGGCAAATTGATCCACCTGAGCTCAATGAGAGCTACTAACTCTCTGCATTGTAAACCCCTGATGACAATATATTGATTAGACTTATTTATGTAAGTGATTGTATCGCATCTGGTTTTAGGATAACCTTAAACACTGACTCTGTATCTGCTATTATGTTGATTTGTATTAGAGGTAAGCATTAATGAACAGACCCAGGACATAACACAGCAAGTCATGAGCAGTCTTTAAAAAATAAATAAATAAAAAGTAATGGTACCTCTGGCTCTTATGCATCTTTGATGTCAGACATTTCCAAGACTTCATTTTACTAAATGAAAAAGTCTTCTTGGAATTGGACTAGACAGCTTAGAAGTACTAGCAGTTAGAATTTCTTAGTGTTATCTTTCCACAGCTCTCTTTTTGTGGTTTACATGGTCATCAACAGACAGAATCTGAGCACCTTTCATGTAAAACTAACAGCAACTTAGCTCTATAAATGAACAAACAATTATGGAAAGAATGAGAGAGAAAGTGTGTCTTCTCTGTCTCAAGAGATATGATGTTTTATGGGTAGTTGGAATATTTCTGTATTCATTATCTGCATCTTGGCTTGGCTTATCTTCAACCCCCAAGTTCTACAGAAATGTATCTCTGTATCGTTGTGACCTTCCAAACACATCAGTCTGGCTAGGAAATCCAGAAAATTTCTGGCATTGAGGGTACTGACTCACTCATTGTTCCTGTTCATTGTCAGTTCAGGAATTTCCTCTGGTTTGGTTGGAAGGAAAAAATCCAGCCAATGGCAGTTATGGGTATTTTGCTGTTGTTTGCCAGGAGTCTAAACCCCAAAATATTTTCTCTTCTCAACAGCGTCGTGTTTCTGATTAATCAGGGCCAACTCTTCTTTTTCTCGCCTGACCTCTAGCAGTGACCCCAATGTTCCTTTTAATTTCCTTGATCTATTTGCTACATTCCCAGCCAGGTCTCTGGAGTGTTGAAGATTGAAAATAATTTCTAAACACCTTTAGCCACATTCTGCTTCAAGTTAAACTCGTCCAAATCAAGACACCCTCTGCAGTATTCACTGGGCAAAATTGATATGAGAGCCAAACCACAGTTTATAATATTAAGGATTATGTCTTTCAAGGGGAAAAAGAAAGAGTTCTAATAATTGCTGTAGTATTTACTTTTTCTTACTAATCCAGATCTCTCCCTGTCTTCCTCATCAGCACAATGTCCTCTTTACGAACATGGTTTCCCAGCTCCCTTCAGTCAGCAGATACCATGAGAGGCAAATGGCTATGCCGGATGGAGCTCAGTCACAGGGTGCTGGATCTGCCCCTATCTCCCTGGGTGACTCCATCCAACATTCCCGATTGACAATGGAAACTGTTTCTGAGATGTCCTTCTAGAGTAAGGGAAGGAACTAGTCTATTTATTCTCATTAAGAAAACTAAGTGATGCAAAAATTTGAAAGACTGCAAGGGAATGACTATCATCTTCACTTATTAAAGAACATATTTCAGGCAGGATCACACCCTATTTGATTAAGCAAGCCTTCTCCTAAGGATAAGGCTTGATAGATGTCTGTTGTTTCAGTTTTGTTGCATCTGGGAGTTATAAACTCTATCAGAGATGGGCTCATGCTGTGAAGCTCGAAGAGGCTGGCTAGGTCTGAGCTTTTGGGGCTGTGCTCAGGACCTCAGGAGTCAGATACTGCTCAGCGGGATGCAGGGAGCTTGCTTTGACACAGAGGGTTTCTGCACGGGGAGGCCCAGATGATGGATTTGAACTTGAAAATGTAACCATAATATATTTACACCATAAGGTATATAATGATGTGCGTGTGTGTGTTCGTGAAGCAATGCTGGAAGGGGGTTCATGCAATAAGGCATGATTTATATCGGCTGCTTAGTGGATCTAGCCTCCTTTTATCCCCTCTGAAGACCCATCTGGGAATTTCATCATGGTAGGAAAACAGTGAGGTGAAAAGGCATCCTCACTTTAGGTGATCTAACCCTGATCCAGCTCAGTAGCATCTGAGAGCAGGTTACCACAAGCGCAGCCCTGGTGCCAGGACTTATATAGTTTCCATTTCCCCATAAAGGCCAGCTCACATTATCCAGCGGAGATGAACGAAATTTCCATTTGCCATGGTGGGCTCATTAGTTACAGGTAAAAGTTTGTTCTCTTCACTAGCTAAATCCCTTAAGGGCACTTTGGGTTCATTCCTAGTCCCATTAAAGTCAATGGGAGCAGGATTGGGCTCCAGAAGGTATTATTCTTAATTTAAACATTAATAGTTTAACTCTCTGTTGTTAATAATAATAACCCCTTGGAAAATTCAGACTGAAATCCGTTTCCTTGCTGAATTTCTTTTCTCCCATCAGGCATGCAAACTGGTTTGTTATTGTTGGGTTGCTCTTGAGTGCTTTGGGTTGCACACACTGGTTTGTTATTGTTGGGTTGCTCTTCAGCGCTGGGCCGCGCACACTAACTAATTTGTTATTGGAGTGTTGCTCTAAGCTACACACTCCAGTTCATTACTGATGGGCTGTTCGCTGTGTGTTGGGCTGCTGTCCTTGTTTTATGATTATTACTGAGGTCTTTTGTGAAACTCCTACCCACACAAATAGAAGGGCAGGAACTGTGGCAAATTTAATGCAATGTTTGGGGATTAATCCATTTTGTTTAACTTTTAAAAAAGGACTAATTAAGGCTTTCAGAATTAGGAAACCTGCTTCTTACTTTAATATGGTTTAAAATACCATTTCCTTCCCTACTTCCCTTTCTTCCCACATCCTTCTTTTGAAACATAACTTTTTATAGGTATCCTATCTTCCATCTTAATGCTTCTGTTAGCTTCCCACTGGCCTTTCAGGAAAAACTTCTTTATGGAAGATTTCCTTTCAGGTTCAGTGCAAGAGCAAATACTCATGACCCTTGATCTTAATACTTACTTTCTTCTTTAATGCCTTCATTTCATTTTACTTCATATGCTGATGATCATCAAGGCAAGTGGAAAGAAAAACTGTTGGAAAATATTTGTTGGACAAGAATCTGACATATTTATATGATTTAAAACAGTGTTAATCATTGCCATCATTACTGAACAGCAAAATGTTGAATAAAATTTTAATTTTCCCTTTTCCACAAGCAGTGCCACTGGTGATCTGGTAACGTTAATTTGTTTTACCTGTTTGTTTTACCTGAGCTCTTTTACCAAGTCAGAAGTAACTATAAGAAAAGAAATTATGATAAAAAACAGCTATGAGATTTAAAACAACCAATGGTGACTTCATCTTTTACTTTGCCATGCTGTTAATTTTTGCATTGTTAATGTTCTCTTGGATTTAAAAACAAATTTTCAGTGCAGTACTGTTGTTTGCAAAAGGTGAAGTAAAATAGCTACAAAGTGAATAGGACTCTTCACAGTTGTAACTCCGTCACTGTTACATTAACAATTATAAATAAGAAAAGAGAGAAACTCATGGCTAATTCATGCAACATTTCCTGCAAGACCCATCACCCTATCTCTCATTCATATACATAACTGTCCATTCTAATTATATGAGTGTAAAACCCAAAAGACATCAGGCTGAAGACACCTCCTCATTGCTAAATCTATCTGCCTGCTATCAAGGCTTAGCACACTGACCTCGTTGAGCTTCATCTTGAAATAAGTGAGGATTTGATTTCGCACCCCAGCTGATCTGGACATTTCTGCACACCAGCCATGGACCAGGCACTAACAACAAGCATGAATGTGGAAATGCCCCTGCATCTGTCCACCAAACCTCAGAGGTAATAAAAGAAGTTGAGAAAGGGAAATGATTATTAGGCTTATTTTAAGGAAAGGCCAGCTAAGGCAGAGAGGATCATCCCCCAAAGTCGTGGGCAGATCTGGGGGAGAGCAGCCAGGACTAAGTGGTAGGTCTCTGTCTCAGACTGGCTTTTCAGCCCTGGTCAGAAGCCAACCAGAGACTGAAGAAGCACTTTCACCATCCTGCAAAAGAAACGTTGTGCTATTGGCGCAAAAGTACTCCCTGGTTGGAATAGTTGCATCACATAACGGACTCTTTCTGGAAAGGGAAACTCATCTTAAACACTTATTTCCAAATAGCAACATCCCATGCTCCCTGTGGATGCAGCCTGCTCCTCAAAATAAAAATAGCAGTATCTTTTGATTTTTCTAACCCAAACACCACTTGCTTCAAGTCTTTATTTTCCTTTCAATAGAGTTCATTTTCTGAGGGATGCTGGGGCACAGTTCAGGCTGGTTGCCTTCAGTGGCGCGCTCCATGCCTGAATAAATGGAGTGAGGGGGCTTGATGCCAACTTCTGCCCTCAGATAAACACTCTCAATGCTCATTGACTTGTCCACAAGCTGCCGGCGCATATCTGAGGGCAGAACTTGGCCTACAAAGTTGTTGTTTTGGTTATTTTGCAATTCCAGCACAGAAATGGATTTTTTCCTCCCCTTTCAGTGCCACAAACCAGTCTGCCGGTAAATGAAGCCTGGTGGGTTTATCGGTGATGACTTTTAACTACCGAGCTGTGTTGGGATTCTCAAGTTTTACAGCCGGAATATAGGATCTCTGATATGAACACCCAAGGATTTATTGGTCCCACAAGAACTCAGGATTTTGCTGGCACTGCAGTTCAGAGAGTCAGGAGAAGTCAAAGGTTATCTTTTGTAGGGTCGTATGGGACTTACCAGTTGACCCCTCCCCCTCTCCTCTGATTCATCTGCTAAAATCATTAAAGAGCTTTCCTTTACCCTCAAGAACTGTTAGTGTCTTTTTAGCACTGAGATCAGGTTACTGACCTCTGCGTTGCCAATATACCTTGAGGATTTCAAAAGCTCAGGGGTATTTTCAGTGTTAAAAGGAACAGTGCGAGGAAAGATAAATAGGTAGGTGCATTGCCCAAAATGAAATTTAAAGTTTTTCTCACTTGTTACATGGAGGCCTTGCTTGTTTATACATCATTGACCAGGGAGATTTTGCATTTGAGAAAATGTTTCGCTCTTGCAGTGAATGGAAAAAAAAAAAAAAAAAAAAGGAGGAGGAAAGTGGGATTTAGAAATTAATTGCAAGTGTTGAACTCACCATGGTGTTCCCTATCCAGAACACCATGAGAATGCAGCTTGCCACTGTCATTCCAGAAATGATCTTCAGAAATGGTGGGGAAAGCATTTTGCCTTTCAACCATGCTGCTGGAGGACTTCGTGGAGCTGGAGCTTTGTGCAGACAATTCCCAGGGTCTGTAAAGTGCTGCTCTCAGGAAAGAGAGCAGGAAAATCAACAGATGAGTGTTGCTCTTCCACTCTCCTAATAGGACTCTTCCACTCTCCTAAAAGGACTCTTCACCCTCCAGAACCAGCAACCAGGTCTTCTTGTAAAGGCTTCAGTAAGTTTACTTCCAGTTAAATTCATTTTGGAAGGACTCCACCACAAAATTAGCAATGAAATAACAATGATCTGGCTGGGCTTTTCTCACAGTTTCAAAGAGCAGCTAGAAGAGGTCATTTAAGGCTCCTGCTAATGTTTCCTCCTCCCTGCTGCCATCCCCTGCCACATACATCAGTGATCTAATCACCTGTGAAACCCAAAGCAGGGGTCTCTGATGTTATTTCATTACAAAATCAAGATTTATCTGAACATGATAAGCCTAGCAGGGTTTTATGATATGCATGGCGCCATTCCTTTCTGTTAACCTATTTGTTATATTTATACTCAGGAACTTTTTATCATTCTTGACACCCCTCCATCTGTTCCTCACCATTCAGTTGCTGGGGGTCTTGTTTCACAGGACAGCAAAGATGAAATCACTTCATCTCAATAATGGGTTACAGCAATTAAGTAACTGTTTGAACACTTGGATTTTAATCTGCTTTAAGGATAGAGTCCCTGGGCTTCCTTTTCTTCCCATCCTCCATAGAATTTGACACCCAGATAACTACAATTCCACCAATTATTGACTTTAAAATTTAATATATTTTCTTTTTTATTCTAATAACAAAAAGAATCTTAATATCAGATTTTCTTCTTGTAAAACTAAGGCAGGGGGCAAATGTTCTCAGGCATTAATTATACCCAGATTATCCGATATCAGGATCCAGAGAGTAGATTTTAATGTGCAGTATAAAGTGTGAAAAGAAGACAAGGAAAAAAAGAAATCTCTTTGTTTTCTCTTCAGTGTCAAGCCATTTGGAACCTGTTAGCTGAGCAAAACAGCTCCAAGATGCTATCGATTAATAGCAATTACAGTGATGCAGCAACCAGCTCAGTGACATGACTGACACCTTCTTGCCAACACTTTTAATGAGCTAGTCAAAAAGTTAAACTTTGTTTGCGTTGCATGGAATCCATCAGGAAATTGGAAAATATTGCACGTGCTTCAAGCTCTACTGGCTCCAGAGCCAGAGCCTCAGTGCATGCTGCAAGCCTGCATTGGCAAGATGTGAGGAAGACGTTCCTTCATGTCTTGCCTTGGATGACAACAGCTAGATATGTGAAGAAAGGCTTGTGTGCCTTAATCATTTGTATTTTGCCTAATCTATCACCCTGACTAGCAAAATATGTTACCCCTGGTTTTAAGCTCTTGTCTTGCTAATTTTTACTTCTTGTCTTCTTGTAACATTCAATTTTCTCTTTTATCAAATCACTGCTAAGAAAACAAAAACAGATACCTTCAGCCTCGTAAAAAAAGAAGTGGGTAACAAAGAAAGCTTGCTGAAATGAATGGGTACAGCTGCTTGCTCTTGCTTGCTATTTATGAGGGGCATCGGGAGCTCAGTCAAATAAAACCCTGTGATTCAAGCAGCAAGTTTGGAGTAAACACTACATGTTTTATGAGCCGAACTCAGAAAATACAGATTGAACTGAGGCAATTACTTCTCCTACTTTGAAATGCCCTACCAGTTCTTTTTCTGGCTGCTGCTGACGCACTTTGCAGACCAAGTTTCCTTCTCTTTGAAGGCTTCAGAGCAATGACAGATGCTGACCATCTTCACCCCACAAACCAGGCTCCACCCTGAGCTACTGGGGCAGGTCCTTGACCAGCAAAATTTTTTGTATTAATTACCATCAGGTGTGTGAATTTCAGAAATGAAGCCCTAAGAAGGATTATGAACAGTGCCTGTGGGATACACAAATACAGCTAAATACCTGCTAGGGGCTGAGGTGGATGACTTTCACTATGTGGAGGTATTTTTTGGCTCCCAGAATTGTACTCCTGACTTCAGAGGGATCACTTGCTCCACCTGACCGTGGATGTGAATGTGCTGCAGACACTGGTGCTGAGCTAAAACATGAGAAGTTAGAAATAAATGTCTGGCATCTCGGTACCATTGAATTGAAAATTTCAGTTCTTTCTCCAGTTCTCAAGTAATGTGGGTCTCCGCTGGCTTTAAAATTCAGTTTAAAAGAATTAGTATTATCTGCCTTATTTAGACTCCTTGCTCCAGACTCACTGAGCAAGAGAGCTGGGAGGCAAGGCCATTTAGAGAAGTTCAAATAACTAAACTGGCCGTGACCTGAACTAAAACTAATAGTTTGTGTTTGTGATGGCTACGAGAACGGCATCTGGCTTACATTTAAATAGAAGGCTATTCAATAAAGCCACTGCTTCTCGAAACTGCACAGAAGCAAAGATTAATTATTGCAGCTAATGACGTTTCAGCCATTCATGCACCCAAGGGAGTAAGGCAACCCCCTGCCCCCAAAACCAATAACAACATCAACAAAATCTTGCAGAAAGCTGAACAGGGGAGAAACACCAAGCAATACTGTTGTTCCTGATGTTCTGCCCAGGCATCCTAAACATGGAATTAAATATAATCTTTACCAGCAAACTCTTTCTGCTTGTTATCCTCCCAAAGGAGAACCAAGAGTTTCAAATGGGCTTTTAATAGCAACACTCTGAGAATCCAGCCTCTATGTCTTGCAGCGTCTTAGGGAGATCATGTTTCACATTTCACTCATTCCTCAGTGCGTTGGCACAGCCTAACACTGGCTTCAGACATTTGGTATTTGAAACAGAAAATCTTGGTGTTTCATTCCTTGACTCACTTCTCCCTGTGTTTCTCCAGCATCATATAATATTGACAGCCCCTGCCTGTAAAGAAAGGCCAGGTTCTCTCGTTTATTCAGCTGCAGGCTTTAAAAATGTAGAATAGGGGTTTTGTTCATAGGAGAGAGCAACTGCCAGTGAACTTTTTCCTTCTTTACATAAAAGTAGGATAGCACAATAAACAATGGTAAGAGAAGTTGGACCCTAGGTATGCATGTATGTATGTAATATTTAGCTGGCCAGATTTTAGTGTCCCAGTTTCAGGGTACAAATCTCCTCCCATTTGTGTGAGTGACTTACATACTTTAAAAATCTCAGAACTTGTCCCTTTTTATGTCAAAATCTACAGTAAAAGATCTGGACCAATGCATGGCTCATATTTTGGTGAATCACATACTGAAGCATGCCAAGTTTTGTCTTTAGAGATTTCAGGAGCGAGAGAATGCCCACATTTGGGGAAAAGAGATGTGAAAGAGGAGATACAGAAACAAGGCATCACATCAAATGGAAAATTTTCAAAGACAATGGCCATTTGGAGACATGCTGCAAGTTTACACAGGAGAGGCATATTAGGCAAATATCTGCATATCCTTTTTTTTTTTAACATATTTCTTGAAGCACTGCTTCAGTAGATTGACTCCTATTCCATAATGGTGATGGGGAAAAAAATTAATTGTACAGTTTCTTTGTGGATATAAAATAGAAATCATTGAACACCTATTGCTTTCCTCCATGCAATGGCCAGTCCTATCTACTCCAATTCCTCTGTTTAATCTCCCCATCCCAGCTGTTCCCATCACCTCCAAACCCTGGCAGAGCCAGAATTGGATGACCGAGTCACCCGAAGAGGCCACCTGTTTTGGACAGACCTCAGTAACCCCTGCTGTTCAATAGACATGACTTTGATGGGCATATGAGCAGGTTGAACCAGTGCATTCCTGCAGCTGTGCTCCCATGGCTGGGGAAGACATCCCCTATCAAAAAGACAGTTTAAGGAAAGGAGAAAAGGTCTATAGGAAGGAAAGAAGGAATGGTGCAGTGTTGCATTGAGCCATCATGAGATGCCAGCATTGAGGCAGTGAGAACAGGAAATAAATCAAATGCTTGGCCTTGAGGAGCACTTCAGTGAGCTGCTACAGCAACGCCGAAGGGTCGGATTTGTGTAACGTCCTCCTCAAGGCAGGGAGAGCAGGGAGCATGCTGACTTCATCTCACAGGCGTCGTTATGCATGATTAATGCTGTTTGCCTCTGCTTCTGATCTTTCTCTGGGGAATTTTCATACTCCTTTTGGCCATAAGCACAAAAGGGATGTGAAAGGGAAAGCAAATTTTGGATCATTACTGGGTCTGTTGTGAAGAACTTACAGTGAAGCTGTACTTCAGTGTGAGCTGCTTGCTTGTTAGAGTGTAATAGCTCTGGAGCTGTCATCGGGTGTAGTATTGTGTAAATATATATTCAGGCACTTCTTTTGGAAGTGGATATGTGACCCAATAGGCTTTATTTAGCTCCTTCTGGCGACTGCAGGAATGCATCATTTTTGGCATATCCATGAGTAATCAGAGTAGATTCGGCCCTGTAGAAGTAAGGGCCTGTGAGGGATGTTGAGATGTTATGTACCTCATCTGGAAGCTGGGATTTTGCTGGAGAGGGAGGTGAAATTCTGACCCACTGCAGAAAATAGAGGCTTGACGACTTTAGAGAACGCTGCTGTTTTTTGTTGTTTTTTTTTTGTTTTTTTTTTTTTTTGTTGTTGTTTTGTTTTTTGTTTTTTTTTTTTGTGCGTGTGTGTATTTGTTTTCTTTCAGATATGCTCATTGTATTATTTGCTCTTAACAAAATAATGGGATGCTGCAACCTTCAAAACAATCTCTGCACTCTGTGTTAGTATGGAGAGTCCTGAATTTGCTTTAAATGGGTCTCAAGAAGTGAAAGATCTCGTGGAGCTCCACAGTGTTGCTCAGCAGCTCCGTTATGGGGCCAGACACTGAGATGTTCCCCTGAAGCCCCAGAGGACCTCAGGTGGGGGCAGGGAACAGTTTTGAAAGCCACACTTCCATCTGCAAACGAAGTCTGCAGAAGTCTGAAATGCCCATCTCAGCACTGAATTTATAGCATAGCAGGAAGGTGGTGGATTTTTTTTCAGATTTCTTTCAATTAAAAATGCCTTTTTCCCAATAATGTCCAATTATTCTTTTCCACTCCATTTGTGAATTTTATGTCATAAAATGATATAGTCAAAATATGACACTTTGGACACAAAATGTCCAAGTTTGAAGACAAAAAAATATTTTTTTTAAAAAATAGGGTGTTTTGGCAGAAAAAAAAAATGCTTTCAATGAAGTAAAAAATACTTTGAGCTGAACATGTTCTTAAAAGAATAAAATAATTATAATTATATCTGTTAATAAATATATTAATTGTACATGTTTATATTTATCCAAATCTTGTTTAAAATTCATTAAAGAAAACATCAGAACTAGTTTTAAATTTCACATCACTCCTTTTCCCTTCTTTTATTGAAATACAGGTTAACTTCTAATTCTCCTTTTTTTATATGAAAAAAATGAGTTTTTACCATGTCCCAACTAATTGACTAATTTTTGGAAAAAATAAAAATCCACAAGCTTTTACCGAGCTGCATCCAAAAAAATCTGCCCTGGTGCACTTCCTTTCTTCAGTCTGATAACATGAAATTAAAATGAAATCAAACCGATAAGAACATCCAAAAGCCAGGGACTGGTGGCAGGGTTCGATAGCTTGCTCTCTGGAGGTCTCTGTCTCAGATATGGATCAGATTTCCTCCTGTTTACATGTAAGAAGGTTGTGAAGATCTGCAATTTCAAGATACATCTGGTTCTCGCATCAAATTAAACAGCAACTAAAGCCTGAGCACTAGGGCAGATTTTAAAATGTAGGAATGAATGTGTGTTTATATAGTATTTGCATTAATGCTTCCTACGGTTTATTTTGAAAGTGAAGAAAGAACATTGCATGGTAGGCAACTTAACCCAAACAATATCGGTTTAAAGTTAGGGGCATGCTCCTTGGAATATTTTCCTAGTGTTTTGAAGTGTCCACTTGAAGAGGGAATGGGGAGGGGGGAGGGAAGAAAAGGATTGTTCTGTCTTCTGCTCTGTGTTTGGCCTGGCTCAGTAGGGCTATTGCTGTTGCTCATCTGGTATGGATTAGGCCTTCTCTCTCACACTCTGTCAACTTGGGTGTTCTGCATGCAGGCTGTTTCTGCAGGGGTCTTGGTTTTGCTTTTTTTAACGGCAGGAAGTGCCCCACTCAGACCACATGTGAAATTGTGTGGGAACAGTGGGGGGGGATGAAAGAGCCCCATCAAATGTACCAAAAGTGTGGGTGGAGAGACAGGGAGCGTAAGCAGAGAGATACCAGCTGAGTAATTTAACCTCCTGTGCTGGCCGGGCTGGGGACACAAGGGAAGTTAGCTGCCCTAAAAGTGTCTGTTCCTTGGGACATCCATTTCTAATATTTTATAATATCAGGGGCTGTTAGAAGTGTGAGGGATTACAGCTGCCGCTTAATTTGTTCTAAATTTCCTGCTAGCCTCACCAGACATGTACAGGAAATAGGCAGTAAATGTTTAATAGGTAATACCTAACTGGACAATTAACAGGTGCTGTCACACTGAAAAACCAAACCTGCGTACTCATGCACACTTTGATGCTGCCAGCAGCAGTGAGCGAGCAGCATCCCAATGCTATGGTACCCAGCTTCAAGAAGCCTGAAGTCCAAAATTCATCCCTATTTCCATGTCCCTTGGAGCCAAGGAGATTTTGTTTCTTTTTAAGTCACTTGCAGCAGTGGATTTTGCTCTTCGCATGAATAAATACCATCACAGAAACTAGTCCATCCTGTGGTGACGGATGGTGGAAAGCCTTCTTGAATCCAAATAACGCACAAAATCCACTCTCGTTATTCACACCATGGAAAAGAGAAGTCCAACACTCATCATGTGATAGGAAAGTGACTTTTTTTTCCAGGTCAGAATAAATGTCTGTCTGTCCTGCCACCCCAGCTCTACCAAAGACCAGCAAATGCTTGAAAAAAATATTGCAATAGGCAGGATATATTAAATGATCTTTCCCTTCTGGACTTTCTCAGCTTTTGGCAGTTGGCAGGTATGGGGTTTCCTGCTCCGGAGGCTGTATCTGGACTTTAATAGTCACCGATGGATGGTTTTTCCCAGTTTCAAATTAATTTTATTTTTTTTCCTGGTCTCCATAAAATCCTGTGGCAATGAGTTCTACAAGTTAATAGTCTGTTGTGTGAAAAGTACTTAAACTTGTTTTAAAACTCAATATTAAATGTGACTTTAATTCTGTGCTGTTTTCTTTGTCTCAGTAGAAGACAATTTAAAATATATATGTATATTTAATATTTATATTAGAGTATATAATTTATAAAATATATTATACGTATAATAAATATTAGCATAGTGGAATTACTTTGTTGTTATAGCAGCTATCCTTTGCAATTTTTCATTTATCTCCAGGTAAAATATTAGCAAATAATCTTTTTCAACTTCCAACCTTCTTTAATAGTTATAAGCTTGCAATTAAACTCTGTTCAAAATAATTGTATTTCCAATGAAAGTAGAATTAGGTTAATTGAACTGCTATTATTACCTACAGAGCAATATTGGTTTAATATGTTTGGCCAACATAAAGCAAACCTCTTCTTTGGAATTTGCTTTTATTAAGTTCAAGTCCAATTGAGTTCAAAAGATCCTTCTGTAAAACTTAGCTGTCCCCTAATAGTGCATGACTAATGTCTTACACTTGGCTTTCCTATAAATTGCTCTCTTTACTGAGCAATTTCTGTGTCAATACTCAGACATCCTTATCAGCACTTGATGTTCATGTAAACCAACTCTTGTTAATGACTACATGGACGGAGTGTGGGGGGGGAAGTAACATTACACAGACCTCAAGACTCCCGCTCCATCCGAACTTTGAAGTCCAGCTGTTAATAGCAGCGTTGACTACTTACATAAAAATGTGTAGTAAACTGAACTGACGTTGTCTGATTTCAAGTGATTGGTTTAAACCATCACAAATGGCTCGAGCTTCCATGCTTTTTTCATCTTTCCAGCTCAGTGCCATCACTCAGGATGATTAACGTTGTTTTGCACTATGAAAGCTATTGTCCTAAGCTGAAAAAAGTAAACGTTTTTACAGTTGGGAGCAAGAAAAATTTCAAACAAGTTCCCTTTTGCATGAAAAAGGGAACCCCAGCTGCTGTTTATTATCTCTCTGTTTATATCACACATGTGCAAGTGGAGGACAAAGTAGTTCAATAAATTACTTCTCTGCTATCAGTTTGGCCATTAAAGACTGGCAGGAACAAAAGCATTTAATGGCTCATCGAATGTCTTTCAATGTTCCTACACTAATTTTTAACTCTCTCAAAGTGTTTGATCTAATTTCATCTGCTTTGCTATTTCATTTAAGGACAAGAATTGTTTTCACATTGCATGTAGTGAAATAAAATGAATTAAATTATTTCTACTGTTAAAGTGGTTCATATACATAGGCACAGACTCACACATTGCACTGGGCTTTTTGATATTAATGTTGTGAATTCTTGCCCTGGAAGAGCCTGTGGCTTCCACAAGATTTGGTAAACTTATTAATCCCTTATTCAATAATTACTCAATGAATTGATTAATCAATAGTTTACCTAATGCCTCCATTTCCGGGTTTCTTGTATTGAAGTACACCTCCATGGGAAAAAAAAAAAAAAAAAAAAAAAAAAAAAAAAAATCAAATGAATATAGAAATAGCATGAAAATGGATTTTTCTCTATAATAACAACTAACAGCACCTTCATGGCTGTGCAAACACAGTCACTTGGCCTTTTTACCAGCTTTGAGTTTTTGGAAATCACTTACATTTTTTCATGGTTTAAGTCCATGTTGGGATGCTACTGTTGCTGCTTTTCTCTTAGGCAGGCAGCCTGCAGCAGGGCATCGGAATTTCCCTGGTGGCAGGGGAGAGTCTGTCTGCTCACTCCTCCTGAGCCCTGGCCCTCCCACCCCTCATCTTCATCCCTGGCTTTCCTGCCAAGTCAACTCTTTGAGGATCTTTTTCTAGTACAAGTCTACACCATGATCTACCTCTATAAAGGAGTAAAACCTAAACAGCTGTAATCCCTAGCGTCTTCTCCCAGCTCCCACAATTTTCAGTGGAGCTATTACCAAATTAATTGTGTACCTGCCTACAAGCAGGAACCACACACATGTTCTTCAGCAAAACAACTGGCAAAAAAAAAAAAAAAAAAAAAAGTATCAGTGAGATGGTCAGAGTTCAAGAGACATTTCTGAGCTTTTGTTTTGTCCTGGATGATTTCAGAGCTCTCTGTGCAGAAAAGTCCAAGGAGAGCTGCACAAATAAAGGTTTGGATGAAAACTTCTCAAACCAATATCACCACCAACAAGAAGTTCCACAGCCTGGTCTGAGCAAGGTCAAGGTGCTATGGCAGCCCCATCTTCTCCCCCAGTTGTCCCTGCAGATACCTTCCCAGTGGACAGCCACATCCTGAGCTGCCACAACTAGAGGTAGAGCACAGCGGCTCTGTGCTGGGGACTTCAAAACCTCATATCTCCGTGTTTTTTGTATGGTGAGATGGGCAGGCCCTGTGATCTACCTTCCTTTCACATCCCAGCAGCCTATCCTCACTCACACCAGCTCCTGTGGTGACTCCTGAGGCCCTGCATCACATAGCAATGACACTTTTTTTTTTTCTTTTTTTCCCACCTCCCTCAGCCTTCCCATGGGACATTTTCCCACTCAGTTTTTTATCAGACATTTGTGTTTTTGTCAGGTGGGTGAAGTCGTCCCCCTTTGCACCTGAGACATGTATTACAAACCAGTTAATCATGTGTATGTTGTCATGTCCTATTGCTCACGGTTAAGAGATCAGGAGAGAAGAGCTGATGTCTCAGCTCAGCACAGAGCAAAGGGAAGCATTGCTTTCTGCCCTTCCCAGCTACTCACCTCCCCACTGTGCCCATCAAATACTGAAGCTGTTTTGATATGGTCCAAGCTGCTGTCAAGCAGTCCTACTTCTTATCACAGAACAAGCTCATCCAGACAGCAGGTGTAATATTAACATTAACAATCCACTTCCTGTGCACTTGCTGACAATTCAGCAAACAGCTGGAAAGCCTTCTTGATGATCTTTCAGAAATAGAGGATACCATATCTGGGACATATTTATGAATACACTTTAAAGCAAAACCAAAAAAATGCCCTGTAGGAAGTTAAACTTTCAATATCATTCCAGATCATTGCTCAGATTAGTGTGAATGCATACTACTGGTAAACACTCATTTAGTGCTGCTGGGAGTGTTTTGTGAATATGCATACATATATTTATGTGTGTGTGTGTTCTCTCAGGCAGCATCTGATGAAGATGCTCAGTCCTACTTCAGCTCAGTCACTCTATCTGATGCATCACTTTTGTATCACAGTGAGCGGCCATGAGATCCACATCACAAGAACATTGTTGTATCCTAGCAGCCATGCCTGAAGTCCTACACAAAGGAAGATTGTTATGTCCATATAAGATGAAAACAATTCAAATGTCCATGTAAATGCTGAAAAAAGTGCTTCAAATGGAGTTCTTATTCTGAAAATTATAATGTTTGTCTTTTTTTTTTTTTTATTGTTGGGTGATATCATCAACAGCAGGAAAAATATCAAATGCTTGAGTAGCCTTCTATCTCCTGACACTATGTTAATCTTCTGAGTGTAGAAAAATGGGAGAAAAGCCACAGTCTGGGGCCCACCTCAACAACATCATCTCAGAGTAATGTTGTCATGAAAGGATGTCCAGTCCCTGTCATTCTGATACAGGCAGAGGAGAAAGAGCTGGAGAGGGGCAAAAGCCAACAAGAGTTCCCTCTAGGTTGATGTAGGTTTTCAAAGGAGAAAGAGCGGTTAACCTTTATGTCATTCTAAAGTACTTCAATACCTTTCTCTGGCATGTATTTGGGCTCAAGTAGACGCCAAGTAGACAATGAAGAAGGCAGTTATCTTTGTAGCATCAAGAATGGAAGCAATAAGGAGCAGGAATTTCCCACAGACACCTTGTTCTAGTGCAATTTTCCAGCCCAGGTTTCTTAACTTAAGAAATGTGAATATTTATAAGCCTCAGGAACCAAATGAACTCTGGGAGGATCCTCTGACTGAAACACAGCATTTTTTAGATTTGCCGGTGACCGCGTTACACTGAAGCTGCCCCATGTCTGAAGTTACACAGTAGTTGTAGTCAGTGAAATAAAGACACTGACTTTCTTGATTCGTTCTTGGCTAAGAGCAATCTCTTGTACATTCCTACCTTTCACCCCTTCTTCATTAAGTGGAAAATCCAAAGTTTCCTTTAATCAGGTTTGAGCTTGGACTGATGTGATGTTTACTGACTGAGACAGTGGTTTTCAAACGACGTCAGGAACATCTGGCCTCGTGGCTTGGCAGGGAGCCCAGCAAATTGCCAATCCAAAGGCCCAAGTTCACAAGCAGCTTTGGGGCTTTCATCCTGTAACAAGAAAGCCCTGAGGGCAGTGGAGGTGGTACCACTCCTCCCTGTTTAATCATGCTGCTTTACTACCTATGTGTTCCACTGCTGATCCCTGCGTACTGTCAGAGCCCTCTGATTAAGTTCCTGCAGGCATCTGTCAAGGCCATGCCATGCTGGCCTTGTCTCTACCTTCCTGTTGTGTCCCAGCCCTGCCACCATCTCCCACTCCTACATGTGGTGGGAGCTGTGGGGCAGATGGGATGAAAGGAAAGCTGTTCCTGCTCCAAGCAGTGGCAGCACACAACACACCCCTGTGTATGTCACAGCAGGTCCAACCCTACAACACTTCCCATATTTCCATCTGTCTTTACAGACTCCCTAAGGCACCCGGGAAGTCTGTGCCATGCAAAGGGTTGAATCCAGGTCTCCAACCTCCCAGTGGAGCAGCCTGACCAGGAGACCAAGCTGACATTGTGTCAGCAAGGACCGCCTGGAAAGCACAGCAGCAGCAGATGGTTTACATACGGAAAGCATTTGCATCTAGTGCAGTTTACAGCTACAGACACTTTTTAAAAGTTAATTCTCTAATGTTTTACTTGTCTGAGTTGCTTCTACTTCAACAAGTAGATCCGTTGACTCCATCAAATGGATAAGTAAGACCTCAGATGCAACCAAAGATTGGATCTCACTGTGAGGGATCTTAAGTACTATGACCTGGGCCCATCTGGTTCAGATTGCATTCTCTGTAATGGGTTGTTGGCTGGAGCATGAAAGTTTAACTCATCCTACACTGCTGAAATATGCACTATAGTTAAACAAAAAGCAGGCGGTCTCTGTTTGCATTTGGGATGTATATCATTGCAACATACCTCATGTAAGGAAACAACGGTGCTTGTTTACATGCAAGTGAAAATCTCTGAAGGTAGAGGATTATGTGGCTTTCACTGCATGGAAAATGGATGTGGAGAGGCTCACAGTCAAATTAAAAGTGTGTTTGTTAAAAAACAAAACAAAACACAGTCCTTTAGGGATTAGCACCAGTTGTCTTGAAACGGTTAGTGAGGTGAGAGGGAAAAGCAGCCAAGGGAAAAACAAGCCTCCAAAAGTAAGTGACCGATTGCTGAGAGAATGAAGCGTCTCCATCCTGACCTCCCGTGAGCTCTGAACTCTGCCGGCACTGTCCAGGCTCCTTCCCTCAGACATACAAAGCTTATGGAGAAAAAGTCATCTTTGTTCCATGAAATATTTACTTTAGAGAAGGGAAGGTCTTTTGTATATTGTCACTGACCTTGGGGGGGGGGGGGGGGGATTGTAATCAGGTTTCATGATCACAATTTTCACAGCTGCACATAATAATTTGATTCAGGTATTTGATTCACGCATTGAAGTTGAAAACTTGTCTAGAGCTAACAAATGCTCTGCTTTCCCACAGACTGCAGAGAGAAACCTTCCGCCTGCCTATCAGCAGCTATTGACCCAGGCATGGACCATGAGTGGAAACCCTTTGTCCTGAGCACTATAAGAAAAGGGAAAGGGATAAAAAAGTCATGAAAATGCCTACATCTAGCACTCTTTTATGTCTGATGATTTTTTTTTCTTCCAAAAGCTAGCAAATGAAAAGGAAGAGCTAATAGGAGCTTGGCTCCTTCTCCTCTTCCTGAGACAGAGTGGGGTCTACAGAATTTCCTGCTCCTGTGCAGCTATCTTAGAGAGGCTTAAAAACACAGCCAAGTCCAAGAAAAATCAAAGGTCGATCTCTGAAAAGGGATACAGAATTTCCAGATCCTAGGGTGGGAGCTGCATTGATGTGGCAAATTACATGGCGGTGGAAAAAGGAAGCAGGTTCAGTGTAAGATTTCATGTGGATGCCCTTTAGTGCCTCAACAATGTAATGGGGAGAAGGGGTGGGGGTGCCTGGATGTGGGAGAGGAAAGATCCAGACTCCTTATTTCCTCTGTAACAAAACACAATCACTTACTACTTCAAATACTGCCTTACCCAGCAATAACATGTAAGTGCATTACAGACCATGGCTGGAAGCTTTATTCCTTCACACCTTATCAGGTGATCTGATTTACATCAATCAGAAAAAAATAATAATAATTAAAAAAAAAAAAAAAAAAAGAACAGAAAGGAATGAAGTAGAAACAAGATGTACAATTGCAGAAACATCCTGAAGACTTCACTGTGCTTGGATGAAGGTTGTCACAGCAGGACAGAGACAAAAGGTGTTGAAGAAGGTGTTCACTCACCCAAACCACAAGCAACACCAAATCCTGCCTACCAAGTCACCTACCATTAGCTCTACTGGTATAATACCAGAAATATGTTTGGCTTTTTTTAGTCTTCCCTTACAGATTCAGGCCTGAAATAGCATCCTCTTATTTTTAAAGAAATCTTATGAAAATGCTACAAAACTGGGAATAAGTAGAGGGCAGAGAGTTTAGGTATTCAGCAGAGATGTACAGGAAAGCCCATGACCTCTGAGCAGACAGTTTGCCATTTGTGTCATCGTCTTTCTGTGCTTTAAGCATCAAGGATAATCAGGAATGCACTCCTGCTTTGGAGACAGATGGCAGTGAGGAAGTAGGTTGGAAGAAAGGAATAATAAATATCTGAAGGTGAGTAAATGTCTTGGCTTTAGGCAGCTGCGCCTGTGGTTTTTCTCAGGGTGCACAAATGTCCCCACATTTACTGTGCAGAACGCTTCTAGTAACTTTTTTATTGCGTGTTTCCTGTACTGTCTGGTGGAGGGTCAGAGATGTTAAGAGCTGGGGGAAATCTGAATTTGAGAGCACTGCATGATCAGGGTGTGATAAAACAGATTGATGGGCCCGTTTGCTGCAGGCAAGGCAGAATTAGCTAGGCAGAGCAAAAAGGGTTATGGAAGGTTTCTGTTACCCAGAGGGTTATTTTTTGCCAATTTTTAGACCACTAAGAAGTCAGTTTACCTTCTTCACCATGCTGCTGTATGTATATCCATCAGTAGCTGAACAGCTGCAGGAAATCAATATTCATAGTCTATTTGAGATACCCTCTTGCACCCTTCCTTCTGGGAACTTGGTGAACATCAAAAACACTGAGATTCACCAACAGATAGGGGACAGACTTTTTCTTTTCTGAGTTATCTGGTGGCAGAAGACTGATGGTTGGACATGGATGTGAAGGCAACTGTGTGCTATAATGTACTCTTGGGAAGGTTTAAATCATGGCTTTTGCTAACAACAGTACAGAGCCATCCATCAAATGAAAATAGCTGGAACATGACAGCCAGCTTCCCAGCCCCATCCATTCTCTGTCAGGAGGGAGAGGCCTAGTGGAGAAGTCATCCATCCACTGTCTGAAGAGCATTATATACTGTGAGAATGTGGGGACACTTATCTGTTCTTTGTTTCTTTATGGTGTAAAGTTTGCATCACAAACTGAACTGCCACCATAGGTGGAAGAAGGGTAGTTCCGCAAAGCAGTGCTATGCAACTGTTTAGAACTGAAAAATGGAGAAAGGAAAAAAAAAATCAGAGCCAAAGTACACTTCATGCAGTTGACATAAGAGGCTGAAATGAGATAGGCAGTTTGTAATTACTTACATTGGAATATGGCCAGGACATCGAGGTTAACATCACAACTTCACAAGAACTTCAGAAGCAGCTGAGGATCTCTCTGAGTTGAGAAGACGTGCAGGGAACTTCCCTGAAACCTCGTGGCTTGGGCCATCACATGCAATGCATGCAAGCTCTCGCCCGGGCCAAGGCCAGGGAGGAACAAAATGGGTAGGAGCAAGACCTGATATGTCTTCATTGACATGCCAGAACCAAATAAACAAACAGCAAGGCTGTTGCTCTTCAGCCCAGGGCTGTTGGTCTTCTGCCACAGAGTTGTCATTCTTCTCGACAGTGTGCATCTGTTTGGGTAGTCCACCTTCTGAGATGAGAAAGCATAAGAGTGTAAAGAGTAAAAAAGGGAGGCACAGCTGCAGCCCGTGAGCATCCCACACCACAGAAAACACAAGGGAGAATTTAAAGAAACTCTACACAGCCAAGAGATAACCAAATTTTTTCTTTAAAGAAAACGTTGGTTTCAATAAACATAAGGGACATCTCTGGGCTCGTGCCATCTGTAACACATGCGAGAAGCACAAGCTACCGGGTGTCTCTCCACCAATGCAAACATATTTTATGGCAGCTCTTAATTTGACCCTAACCAGACTCAGAGGCAATAATTTTTGAGTGTTTCTCTGCAGAAAGACCACACCTCACGTTTTTCTTGGAACTCAGCTACATTAAGAACAATCTTGTTCCTTAGGGGCTGGGCTGTTTTGTTTTTTTTTATTTATACTAAGAACTCAGGTGTTTGAACCATGAACTAAGATGCCAACGCTTCACCTTGTTGCTTTAATTTAAACAGGCTGCAGCTTCACAAGAGAAACACATGAAATGCTGAAAAAAAAAGCAAAGATGGCGTATTGACTGCGACGTGAGAGCAAAGACGTTTCTTCTATTCATTCAACTTCATGAAGAGGGTGAGAGAAAAGGAGGCTTCGGCAAAAGACATTTTGCACACGTTAATAGATGCATAGATGAGCTCTGTACCAGTCAAAATAGGAAATACCACCCATTAAATGTTGGAGGGAGTGAAAAGCTTTGTGAAACTGTGCCGTGGAGTGCTAAGTAGAATGGAAAAACCATCATTCCTAAAGCTAGTCTTTAGAGATTTCTGGGAAAATTGGCTTACCCACTAATTTTTGCTCAAGTCTTGATGTGACTGGTCTTAACCCTGGCAAGTACTCTAATCTACTCACTTAATCTGGCTGCAAAACAATGCCGTGCTGCAAAGAGCTGAGATGCTGTTTAGGTAATTTAGCTTAACTTTTTCTTTCCCCTGTTGCAAGCTGAGCCAGCCCTTTTTGTTCACTTAAATGGCTTCTTCTTCAAAGGGGTTGTGGAAAAGTCTTATTTCTTCCCCCAAGTGACAGATTTTTAAGTAATCGCGAAGATATCTTGTCCAGCAGAATTACCCTCCACAAATCTGACCCTGACAGAGCTGAGGTAAAGTGTGATTTTTAACCTCAAGCACTAAAACATGTCAGGAAAGTTGTAGTTGTGGTGGAAAGACCTTGAGGTGGCTAAAATTTATGGAGAAGAGACATTAGAAGTTTTAAATTCCAGATGTTTGAAGCTCCAGCCATTTGGTGAACAAACGTGGAATTTTGGACCATTTCTCAAGCACTGATTTCAGCCTCAGAAATCTATGCAGAATATGATCCAGCTATTTAATTGTCTGTTTTTAATTAATGCAAATAGTTTATTCATACCCTGGGACATGAAACATTTACTGTTTCTTAGAATGACTGAAGGAGACATATCACATTTTCAAAGGGGCATCCATGTATTGTTACCACAGAATCCCATATAAAATGCTACTCAGCTTTTTTAGTTTATTGAGCAAACCTGTAGGATGATGTATTGCAGAGCTATTAGAAAATGTATGCCACAGTTCGAGTCACTTTAACCCCATTGCTTGATTTAGGCTAAGTATGAGGGATAAAGACTGCCATTGAGACTGTATTTGATTTCTGTTTCAATTCTTGCCTCAAATTCTTATTTAAAGTCATGTTCCCTGGAGTGTTTGTATTATAAGGGTCTGTAACAGCAGAGGCATGTGTTGTAAAGTCAAATTATTCACCTCCCATCCTGAACTGTGGGAAAAGGAAATCAGGGAATCTAATAAGATGGGAACAGTTTAGATGTAGATGGGATATAATAATAGACTAAAAAGGGAAAAAGAGGCTTAGACAGACAAAGAAAAAAAAATAATTTCAGGAATTAATTTCATCTGTTTTAACCTTGGTAGCAGAGACAACATTCTGCTGGGACTTCTTCTCAAAACAGAGACCTGATGCTGTTTGCATGGAAGCAAACTCAGGGGCAGCAAAAGCAGCCAGAATTTTTCTTATTAACTACCTCTGGCTGTCTCTGTTGAATTAAAGCAGTTTGCTTCCAGGTAATGCTTTGTCATAACTGATTGAAAAGAAGAGGCGACAGTTGTTCAAGTATAGCTAGATCTAGCTTTTTTTGCCCCCCTGCAATGAGTGAGTCGAGGGTTTGCAGAGGAAGCAACAATGGCAGAAATGCTTTGGGGTGAAAGGAGACAGATCAAATCAAAAAATCTCACTCCTTAGCATCCTCAGCCTGTTTGGGAATGACAAATTGGAGGCAGGAAAATAAGCTAGAACATGACTGCAAGGGAGGAGGAGCAGTGCATAATAGACGACTTAATAACAGGTTGCACTGATGGACAAATTGCACCTCTGGACTGTTTCCCTCCTTGAGCCGGCAGAAGGATGCTTGGATCCTTGTCAGGGAAGCTAAAAGATGGTTCCCAGTTGGAACATGCAACTAATCCATTGGCCCCATGCCTCCAGCACCAGGCCCTGGCCCTAGCACAGCCTCAACCTCCTTGATCGCAGGGGCATCCTAAGAGAAAAAAAAAAAAAAAAAAGGGCACAAGGCAAAGGGTTAGACAGGCTTCAAAAAAGACATGGATTAGGTTTTAAATTCAATCCCTTTGTAGTTTAATTTCCGTCCATATCTCTGTGTGGCCAAGCAGTTCCATTTCCCCTGTGAGCAGACAGTGGGACTGCGGGCAATGAACACCTGAACATCATGCATGGGAGAGCCTGGATATCTGCCATGAAGGTCCTCAGTAAGATAATTTTACCTGACCCAAAAGTTGGGGTCTGTGGGCAATATTCCCTTTCATGAGGGAAGCTGCTCATCACAATGTGGGTTTTCCTGGTAATTCATTTCTATATGGCATAAGAGAAGCTGTCATTAGTAAGCATCCTGACATTTTAATAAATAAGGCTTCCTAAAATAACCTTCAAGTATTTTACGACACACACCATCTTTCCTGTGTGCTGGGTGTGATGTACAGCACCAACAATGATCTGACATAATTCCTCCAGAGGGCTCTTACTTGCTCTAACCTCTAACCTCTAACCAGAAGGCTCTTACTTAGGTCTGCAAACTTTTTAGGTCCTATAGCTTTAGTGCAACAGTCGGGGCTGCTCTGTCCCTACTTTCCCCACTCCCAGCAAATCCCAGGTCATTTTGTCCCCTTTCCCTTCCCAGCGTCCTCAAGAGCTCTCAGTAAAGGTTACAGCCTTCCCACCAGGGCTGGAGAGAAACAAATTAGCGGGGAAAAGGAAATGCTAATGGCAGATGGGTGCTCCTGGGGCTCCTAGTGTTCCCTTGCTTGGGATATGTTCACACCATGAGCCCCCAGAGCAAGAATGTCTGCTCTTAGCCCTCATGAACACAAATACCAAATAAAGACTGTAAATTTAGGGAATGGGCATGTGGAATGACCCCAAACGATGTGTGGGCTGGGGAGAAAATATGCCCTACAAATTTCAGGGGAAATGAAAGCATCCCCTTTTCACTGAAGTCCTTTGATGGATTTTGAGGCACATTCTTAACTTTCAGCTGGGCACTTGGGGCTAGCACAGATGCCATCTTTCAGTGACAGCATTTTCTACTCGAGATGCAAATGAAAGAAAAAGAGAAAAGAATAGTTATTGAAATTTCCCCTGAGGTGTCTCCTCCCCAATCATTAAATAATTATTTTCCAAAATAAAATTATTCAGCAAAATACTTTCCATCCCTTTTAAACCTGGGTGCCCTGTTTTTTTTTCGCATCACTGCTTCCTGTGTACCCTATAGGTGTGGGACTGTTGGTGTGTTAAATTGGTTTCTGCCTTACCAAGACCAGTAAACCCTGCACAAACAAGCCTGACCATTAAACAGCCCTCAACAAGATGTTAGGCAGCTGCTCTTTTTGGTCAGTTCTTGACATTATAGCTACTACAATAAGTCTGTGTGTTCAAGATGTATAACAATAATATGTCATAATCTGGCATTGATAAAACAAACCAAAAAAAAAAAAAAAAAAAAAAAAGAAAGAAATTACTTGTCCTGTATTACCCTAAAAATAAAATTAGATAGTGTCATGATCCTTCCTGACTTCATCATTAATGCATAATTTAATTATTAATAATAATATTTAAGCATTCACTGTATTCACAACTAACGACTCCTTTCCGCCAGGCCACATAAAAGTGCTGGCTGCTCCCCAAAGACGTTGTTGCCTAAGGACCAACCACCAAATGCACTGTGCATGGTCATGTCTCTACCAGATGGTTTTCAGCATATCCTGAGAGGCTGTCTGAAGGACAAAGCGAGGAACTTCTGAAAGAGCTATGCAAAGTGACGCGAAAAAGCAAGTCCATGCATGTAATACAGTAAAGTACTTAAGATTATAAAGAGATCAACATTCTTTTGGAAAAGCTGAGGAATACCCAAATGGTAAAAAATTGAAAACTATCCCATCTACACACAAGGAACTGGAGAATTTGACTTAGGGATGTAATCAGTGGCACCAAGACAGACACATGGCATGTTGGAAGGGACAGTGAAGGACTGCCAGGTCAAGCATAGCACTTGAAAAAGGTGACATCTATGTAAAAAGGCTGTGCCTCAACAATAAAAATAAAAATAAAAATAAAAATAAAAATAAAAATAAATACAAATACAAATACAAATACAAATACAAATACAAATAATAAAATAAAAAATAATGTGTTAAATTATATTAAAATAAATAAAATAAAATAAAATAAAATAAAATAAAATAAAATAAAATAAAATAAAATAAAATAAAATAAAATAAAATAAAATAAAATAAAATAAATTCAGAGCATCAACACCTGAATTAAAGTTCTGTCACTAGGCTGAAAAGTCAAACATTTAAGTGGAAGAAAGCATGGTTGCCCAGCCCATGGCTGCGGTGTTAATTATGGTCTTTGAGCTGGGCGCCTTGAAGACACGTGGGAGGGAGCTCTCCTAATCTGGGCTGACTGGAAATGACAAACGGCCGTAACAAAACTCCAGTGTGCTGGCAGCATTTTATAGAGCATCTATGGAGACTTGGGGACGGGAAGCCAACCAAAACTTTAATCTCTGATTAAAAAAGAAAATAAAAACAAAGAAGGAAAATAAGTGGGATTTTTAAATGTGTTTACACACACACGCAATTGCTTCTTTTTTACTGCTAATGAAAACAGGATACATAGGCAGAGCTGGTACTTGCAGTAATAAATCCATGTACAGTAGCCCAATAATCCATGATTTCATGCTCAGGGTAAAGGTAGTCTGGCAGAGCTATGAGTCACACAGTTTAAAATAATGGCTTAGGCTCTACAAGGAAGAAGTCTATCCTATAAAGTATGTGAGGGGTCTTAGAAACAGCAAACAAAAACTGCATTTTGTTCTTGTGTTTCCAGCAGTCACATTTGTCACCCTTTAGGACTGGGCACATAATTTTTTTGACCGGACAAAACAGGGTCACACTAACACTGGCAAAAATAGCCAGATGTAATTTTTCCCTTTCCTTCTTCTCATGAGCACAATACCAAGTTAGTTTGGTTCAGAAGAAGAGGGAGATTGCCTTAAAAACGGCCTTTTGGCAAGACTAGTTTTGAGTTTGCAGTCAGATCTGAAGCCCCAAAAAATTAAAAGTTTTGGGTGCTTTTCAATGGAGAATGTGTCCCCAGCTGGAAAGATCAGCAGTTTAATGCAGGGCTCTGATGTCTGAACATTTGCCTACCACGCAGTGCAGTGAAACGCCCAACTTCTTCCGCTGAGATCAGCCCGAACTGTCAGACTTGTCCATGATTTAAATCCCTTCCAGCCTCACCCATTTTGGATGAGCTTCCTTTGATCAACACAAGCAAGTAATCCCCGGTGTGTCAGTGTTACAATTAACCCACTGTGTCCAATTCACAGATGACGCAAATCTATCATAGTGCTGCTTGAGGAACTTTAATTCAAGCCATTACAACTCCCTTCTTAAAGCCTTGATGCAATTGTGCAGACAAGGATAAATGCAGAGAAATGGAGTTATTCCCTACTGTAGCATTTGCTGTTTTTATGCTCCCTAAATAAGTGAATATTTATTTACTACTACTTTATTTTTGGGGAGCATTGGCAAAAACCAGTACAGAACCTGGATGAATGGTGGGGAGCGAGATTTATTTGATGCCCAGTAGATGACAGATATTTCCTCCCAGGGTGGATTATTTATTTACCCAGAGATGTTGGCATGCACAGATTTCTGACTCGTATAGGTCAGTTTGAAAAATGTGGTTTGCGAGAATATGAAAGCAAGCGGCACGGCTTGGTGAACACTCACGTCCGAAAGCAAAAGGTTTACCTACAGTTTTAAAATGCTCGTTGTGTCTTTGGTGGCGGAGCTTGAATGAAATCATTTATATCAGCAGCAATATCTGGCTGACTCCACTGATCTCCATAATCAAACGCAAGAGATTTGGAGGGGAGAAGGGGAAGGGGGTGGAGCGAAGCGTGTATAATTCAAACCTTGTTCTAATCCAGCTTTGATGTTTTTGCCAGGACAGGTTGGACTAGTCAAAAGCCCCAAACATTTTAGGTAGAATGTTGTTTTTTGTTGTTGTTTTTGTTGTGTTATTTTGTTTTGTTTTGTTTTTTAATTCTCTCAGTGGCTGCGAAGCAGCAAAGTGGTTATTAGCCTTATAAGGTACCAAGGTAAATATTTCAGATCCCCTGTGAATTTCAGTCTCTCCCGACTCGGTTTATTTGTTCTTGTCAGTGGACAGTGAAGTTTTGTTTGTCGAAACCAGTCGGGGCAGAGAGTGACAGCACCAGCGCGCTGTGATTTATTTTCCACCAGCCTGCCGCTTCCCCCGCGCTTCTTCCCCAGCCTGCCCCCGCAGACCCTGCCCGGGGACATCGCCACTGCTCCGGGCATGCAGCTGGGGGGTGACCCTGCACCAACCCCGGCAGCGCCAGGGCTTTTCCTTCTCTTTTTTCCATCTGTTTTAGGGCCCTTCTATTGGTTCATACAAGGGAGTAATGCTGGATTTCAGGGTGGCGGGGTGCTTGTTGCAGTGGTTTTGTCTGCAGAGGGTCTTGTTTCCTTGCAGAACCATGTACCATGGATGCTAGTGTCTTCCAGGGTGAGGATGCAGGACACTGACCTCCGGTGACAGGTCCAATGTGGCATCTGGAAAGACTGTGGCCACCACGGGCATGGGGACCAACGCAGACTCAAACTGCACACACGGTATTTACAGACAATCTCATCTCAGAAGTGAATCCCAACAGGACTTGCAAAACTACACAGCTTCCTTGCTCAAAACTCCATTGCCATATGACATCTTTTCAGCTTGAAGGCAAAAGAGATAGAGAATGGTGTAGGGGGGTCAAGTCTCAAAAAACCTTTTTCGGGTATTATTTTGGAAAGGAGGTATTGAGTGACTTTCATGGATGTTGAAAGCAAGAAAGAGCTTTCATTTGCAAGAGCATTTGTTCAAAATATAGAAGAGGTCTAATAGGAACAGACTTAAGGAAATCGGTTTGTTTATCTTATTAAAAAGATCAAATAGAGAGTCATTTGTAGCATATAAGTATTTTCACCAGGGAAAAATAGCAAATATTAAAGATTTCTTTTATCTAGTGAGAGAGGAGAGCTGTGTTCCAGTGGTTAAAAAAAAAAAAAAAAAAAAAAAAAAGGTAGAGAAATACACACTGGTAATGAAGCATTTCATTTAATTCTGTTCCCTTTGTGGGGAAGAACAAGGTTGAATAACAATGATAACAAACAATTGCTGCAACCAAGGGTGCGTAGATTGGGAATGAAAGCTGTTCTGGATGACGTGGCTTTTCTGGGCAGGAAATACAGTGGTAGAGCAGTTGTGAAGCAATGAGTGCAGCAGGAAGACAATGAGCTTGGAAAGCCAGGTAGTACCAATGCTGGTGCCCCTCTCAGTTGGTGGCACTGCCCCATTTGGGGGAAAAGCCTCAGCCGGCCCTACAGCCAAGTGGGGAGCCTCCCCCAGTGGGGAGCCTCCAAGGACCAGGTGTCTCTTCCAGCTCCCTCCACCTGCAGCTCTCCTGAGATATGGCACAATCTATTCAGCAGCCCAGGCATGTCCCCTCCCTCTGATGCAGAGGTGTTTTGCCCTCTACACTCTTTGCCCTCTTTGCCCTCTGCAGGACTTCACTGCAAAGACCTTCAGCTCATTGCGATGATGAGGGGAGCTTCTTCTACCAGGTATGAGTCTGATCTGCAGCAATTCCATCTGCAAACTAGAAAGGAGAAATCTTGGCATATAAAACAAAACTCTGCACTTATGCAAACCAATGTGTGATAGCAGATAGGAAGGGAGAAGTCTCGTCACTAGGTGCTTATGAAGAAGCCAATAACTAGACCAATTCTTCTGTCCCATGAGGATGTTTATCCTCACAGACATTAGACCAAGATAGAAAGAATCCCCAGCTGTGTTAGAGGAATCATGTTGTTATAAGACTCCTTACAGTTTAGACACTTTCTGTGGAAGACAAACCACTTCAGCAGACACTGCCAAGTTCACCAGAAGGGCTTGCCTGGTATTTGCCCCTTTTCAAGTTTTGAATTCAACTCTCCACCAAAAACCTTAGACTGTGGTCAGACTCTGCCCTCTCCTTCTGTCAAGGAAGAATAATCCTAGCAATTACATTTTAATCATAGCTGTTGTACAGTACTGCCTAACAGATCTTCCCCCACCCAATGATCAGTGCAAGGAGACCCATCGCTGTTTTCTAATGAGCTGCAGATGTGAAGCCAGCAGGGGGAGTGCATCATCGTGCCTTTGCAGAATCAGCAATAATTAATAAGCGGTATACAGGAGAAAAACCCTTCTTGGTAGTGGCCTTGTGCTCATAAACAGTAAAGTGGCATTTGGCAGATCTTCCTGGTCTGCAGGATGCGGCAGCACAAAACTTTGCTTTATTTTTAATTCAGGATGTAATGCAGACCAGAGGGCAGAAGGGCAGGAAGAAGGGTGCCACATGGAGGGGATCTCAGAGGGAAAAGCATGTGCCCCAAATGCATTGGCGCTGCAGGAGAAGGAGGGTTAAAGTTCTTGATGGCAGCAGCTAGAAGAAATCTGACTAAAGGCTAGAGGAAGCAAAGTGAGTGGCAAAAAGGAGAGGTACCCATCTCCATTCACAGAAGGTGCCAAAAAACAATACTACAAATGTCACCTTGCAGCTCTGGGAATACATATATGATGGTGTACTATCAACATTTGCCCCTACAACCTCCCAGTAACATCTCTCACCAATTCAGAATTACCTAGTGATTTCAAAGATTCAGTTCTGTTCAAAGAAAGATGTTAACAGCACTTAGGAAATAAATTGCAATAATAGCAAAAATGCAAAAATAAAATTCTGTGCACACTGATAAGAGTTTATTAAGCTGGCTGCCCTCATGCAGCCCAGTTCAACAAGATACTTAAGTTTCATTGTCTGAAATGGAAAAGACTTCAGCTGACAGTTGAAAGTATCTTCAACTACTTTGCTGTGCTGTGGATTTAACAGGGACATGTTTTATATATCCCTAATGCAGTAGCCAGAGTTGGCCCTTTCTTCCTTCATATTTCCTTCTCCTTCCTTCATATTGGCTGATTTCCAGAAAACGTGTCGGTCACTTCATGTTCTCCTCTGTTTTGTCTGTTGCTTGTTTATTTATTTATTTTGATGCTCCCTTGCTGTAAATAACACAAACCTCACAACTTACACACACACACAAAAAAAAAAAAAAAAAAAAAAAAAAAGTCTAAGGTTCAAAGTTTTTTCAACCAAAAAAATACAAATAAATTATTCTTAACAGCATGTTCTGAAGGTAGAAATCTATAATTTAGCCTGACATTTTAAGTGTACATCACTTGAATTGCTGCCAGCTTTCTAGAGTGATTAGGTGACTTGAAAAAGGCAAATATTTTTTCATATGCTTCCACTGAATTGGAGGCTCTGCTGCTGAAAAGATTTCAATAATCCTAGCTGTATTTATTTCCTAAAGCCTCACTCATCATTGTCAAAATGTTATCAGCCATCCCCAGCTTTCTCTCCAGCCCAGAATCTAATTCCAATTATTTAAAAAAATCCCTTTCTGGAAATGAATCTTCTGCAGTACTCTCTATTTTTCATGTAAGACTTAATCAATTATTAACTGGAATGTATATGCCACATAACTGTTGAGCTTAAGTGAAACTGCTCTTGTGTGTTAGAGAAAGCCATGAAGAAGGGCTTCGGCATGCTTGCTGGGGAGCTGAAAGTGCATGGCTCATGCAAAGTTGCAGCAGTGCTCTGGGACCTCGGGCACAGGAAGAAAATTCACCGCCAAGGATCGCCTTGGAAGGAGTATCGGCTGGGAAGTAGCCCATGCCTGACCTCTTCTCTTAATTGTGAGTAGAAATGAAGAATTTGGTTCCACGAACACATAACCTCCCTCTGAAAAGCACCAAGGAGATAAATCAATCTCATTTGCTTGACTCCATCAGCAGCACAGGGAACTCAGTGTTTGCAAAATTTGCGGTGGGATCATCATCAGCTACATCCTTCCAGGATCTTGGCTGCATTTTTTTGTCATTTCATCAGCTGGGGAACAGTCTCTGTTTGCTTGAGAAAAACACCTAGAAAGAACATTTTGTACTTTTCTGGGCAGACATGTCAGAAGATAGCTGAGAGACTGATTTGCCCCATGAGTTGCTCATGCTCATTCCAAAGATCATCCTCCTTAACCCTTAGAGCATTGCAGGATCCCCAACCAAGCTGTCCCCCAGCTGCTGCTGGCCCTCAGGCTTGTAGGTGTTGGACGGGCTGCAGGGCTGCAGTAAAAGCAGGAGAAGCAAAGGAAGAGATCCTAGTGAGGGACTCTCATCCTCCAGGTTGGCAGTTCAAGGACGTGTTTCAAACAGAGCCAAAATTCACTTATTTTGGAAGGAGTGTCCACCCAGTGATTTACAGGGGTTATCTGTAAAAATCCACACTTTTTTCTGTCTTGCTGGGGCTTCTTTAGGAGTAAAGATTTTGTCCTTAACTCCAGTGGGATCAGGCTTTCCCCTACAAACACCCAAAGGAAAAATAAAAGAAAAAAAAAGAAATGATACATTATCAAATGTATTTCGTTTACTTCTAGATTATGTTATATGATGACTGTTTTACGTAGTAACTGTTCTAACATATATTCAGGGAAATAACCTTAGACAATCCAGTCTGGTGGTATACAACATTGTCTGCTCTTGTATGAAAAATGCAGAATAGCAGTATTTCTGTGCAAATTGCAGGAGCAATTAGCTTTATTATAGTAAATGTCATCAGACTACTTAGTGAAACATGCAGACTGTATTTGTTTGCCTCCAGCTAAATGAAGTTGTCCACTGTTTTTCAGTGCCTTATCACGAGGGTCCAACAGAGTTAAGATGAGACACCTTGTGTCCCAAATTTGCTGATAGCTACATGGCATCAAGGCTAGGTTTCCATATCTTACACGATGAACTTTCCATGACTTTCTGCGTCGTGTGCTCCTACAGGCTGAACCTCCCCTGCCTGCAAAGGGAAAATAGTAGTGAAGGAGTGAGAGGCACCGAGGCATTGACTTAGCACATTTATACCTTAGGGGGGTTTAAGGAGTTCGTGCCTGTTTTTACAGGGAGTTTTTCAGCCTACTTTGAACTACCTTAAAACAATAAAGTTCCCTTTTCAGCAGCTTGGTTTAATGGAAAGATTTACTGTATTTTCATTCTCCTGCTGAAAAGTGATAATGAAGCCAAGTTCAGAATTCAGTGTCAAAGGGAATGTCTATTTAGGAGAATTAAAGGGTCTAATAACATTCCTGCCACCTGGATTGCCTTATGGGTGGGAGACGTGGGTAGTCCTTCATGGAACACAGCTTGGTGTAAGTATGACATATTTTTATTTTAAAATAAAAGCACAAGCCCTTTGCCAATCACAAGAATACCTTGCTAAAATTAAAGTTTCAGAAAATACTGAAGAAGTCAAAATACAGCTTTGTAGGTTTAACATTTCTTCATTGCTATATCTAATACTCTTCTGCCTGAGAGGGGCAACACAGTCCTGCCGTTACTGCTTCATGCCTCATCCTATTATGAACTTTCTCCTGTTAAACAAAGAAAATTCGGGTCCTGTAAATGCTTACACACATGCTTAGTTTTAAACATGTGAGTAACCTAACTGGCTCAAGTACAACTGTTTAAATGCTTGACATAAAGTGTGTGTGTACAGGTTTTCAGGAGAGGAGATATGGTTGCAAAGAATAACTTTACACGCGTGCTCCCAGATTCTCGAATTGAGGAATCCATTAAGCTGCCGTTTGCTTTTTGTACTTTCCCTCCCAAAGGTTTGTACTAGAAATGACCCATTTTATGAACTGCACTTTTCAGGTTTGAACCCTTTAATACCGCACATAATGCTGGATAAGGAATTCTAGCTTGCGGAAACGTCTGCAACAGCAGCAACAAGAGAAAGTGTCTCCTTTCAGAATTTCCCTTGCCTGCTTGGTGGTGAAGGAAATAAGCAAAACAAGTCTGAAATTGGGTTCGTTAATTTTTTGACAAGTTTTAACTAAGCACAATGACAGGGAGCTTTGCGAGAGAAATTTTAGAAGCCCAGGCACCAAGGCATAATAAGCTGTCAGAGAAAAGATCAAGTAGCATTCTCTAATTCATCTAACCAACATCAGTGTTCCAGCTAGCAGTAGACAGTGTTAGCCAGATTCTTGCCCTTTTTATCTATGAAAAGCTACATTTATCAAAATAAGCAAAAAATGTGAGGTATGGAATGCAGTTCATTGGAGGGCAGGGCTTTATTGGTTGATTGGTAAATTGAAACACATGGAAAAGTGCTACATGTAGGAACACACTGCTGACTGTATTACTCATTTTTTATTGGTTAATCTCTAATAAGAACCAGCTGGTAATAAAGGACGGAGTTCATGGGAACCCACCCTTTGTTGAAAGCGAAGTTGGTGTCAATACTAGAAACACATGAGCACAAAGAAAACAGATGTAATTGGCTTCTGGAGGTCAGGTTATGTAAAGACCCCAGTGAACAGAGGTGAGGTTTTGGCTGCAGAGAATGACAGGCTAAAATAGCCATTATTTCTGTGTCTGCAAGTGTGTGTGTGTCAGGAGGGGGTGGCAGTCACAGAGACCTCTGTTTTGGGTAGGAATCAGGGCTTTATGCTCTACAGAAAACAGGGAGCTTCACCTTAAACATACAGTTGCCAAATTAGGGAAAAAATGCTTTTTGGGGTAGGAAACCTGCAGCTTTGTCTTCAACTATAGTCTAAAATCTGCTTTGAGCTTTACTAGAATTAAATGCATTTTGTTAGACAAAACAGTGATGAGATATACGTTCACCCCTACAAAATCGTGATGTCTACAGCCCCGAAGAGGATGGGCTGGGGCTTCAGCACAGGTTTAAAGTTAAACAGATGCTTCAATAGTTCCTTGCCCAATAATGTCTACTTCTTCAATCAGAACATAAAACTGTCTTGTTAAAGCTTTAAACTAATTCATAAGAGGGGCAGAGGGGACTTTTTTCTTTTTTTTTTTTCTCTGAGGGCAACAGTATACATTACATAAAAAATGTTCACATAGCAGGTTAGAAATGTAAGGAATCAAAATGGCAATATCCTGGGTTTTACCATCAGAGCGTTTAATGAGGCATTTAAACCAAGCTCCGGCTCTCTTGCACAGAAGGTTTCCTTTAAGAAGAACCTCAGAGATTCTGTTCCTTAATTTGGATTTCTCTGTTCTTTTTATAACGTGATGCTGCATGAACAATTCATGTGAGTAATGTGGGCAACAAGTGAATTTTCAGATACAGCCTTTTTCAGAATCATTTGCCAAAAATACTTCAGCTTGAGGATTGCCCAGGAGGAGTTCAGCAACAAGGATTCGAAATCCAAGCCTTGTAGGTGACATCTGAGCAGGCATGTGGCGGCGGCTCTGCCCTGCGGTTCGCTCACTGTAATCCTCAGATTCAGGATTCTGTTTTGAATATTTGTGGTTTGGAGTTCAAACTTCGTTTTCTTCAAACATTCTCTAATGTTCGAGTCAAATGCACTCTTTCCCGCCTGCAGGCTTCTTCACTGGAATACCACTTGCAAACAAATTAAAAAGACACACAAATGCAACCCTGGCTAAATCCAGATCTAGTCACTGATACCATCTTATAGTTACACCAATAACTGCACTGGAACTTATTCTTGGTTTAATTCTCATGTGCATTGCAACAATGTCTAAAAGCCCTCAGGTTCCCCCAAAGTAGGCTTTAATTCTGCAAAGGACCATGTCAGAAATGAAAAGTCCATCTCAGCACTCCCAAGATCTTTTTGCCCCCTGCAGAGGAAAAAGCTGAATTGCTCAGTGCATTGCAAAGTGAAGTCCCTCCAAGCTGTGCATGTATCTGGCAAAACTGACATAAAAAAAACATCTGAGAAGCACAAAAGTAAAAATTAAAAGGAGTTTTTGGGTGAATGTTTCTGAACCTGTACGCTGATGCATATTTAAAATACCTGAAATGAGGAACAAGTACACTGTAAACTGTATTGGAAAGGTTTTTTGGAAAAGTGTTTGCTACTGTTATTTTAAAGTCAGTTTAATGCCTTAATGCCTTTCTAGAAGCAGTGGTTACCAAAAAAAAAAAAAAATCTGGGAAAGAATTATTAACACAAAATTCAATAACATCCCCCTTGCTTTCTCCAAGGTATTGCCTGAGTGACTGCAGCATTTACAAAAGGGATTCTAATCTGAAATGAATTTGCAGCTAATTCAACCTGTAGGCTAGTGACTCTGGGATTTCCTAGATAATACAATCCAGACAGTAATGTTGATGGATGTTAAAGACTTGCCTGTGTAACTGTTGTAAAGCTCTGTCATAAGAACAAATGAGGCATTATTGCTTTAACAAAAGTAATCCCACTGCACCAGTAAATTCTGCACTCTTTCAATATCACACGATTATTAGTTACAGTGACTTAGTGATGTATCCCCCTTCAAAGAGGAACAAACACTTCATCCGTGGAGTTTGCATGTGAAAGGCTCTCCACAAACTAATTTTTTATTTACTTATTTTTAACACAGAGTGAATTCAGTGTCATGTGTTTTCTTACCTAGACAGATGAGCTGGAAGAAATGTGGCCAGCGTATAACAATGAGTACCAGGGTATTGGGGCTACAAAAGCAGATGGTGATTTTCATTGCTCTGTATTTTGTTACTGACTCTGTGAGGGAGGTCAGGATGGCTGGGAGTAAAAAACTAGCCTTAAAAAGCTAAAAGAACATTTATGTTTGGAGGACACTGAATAAAAATGGTTTAGTGGTTGCATATTTTCCTAAAGGCTTCTATTGAAGCCACAGATATTTGGCTAACCTGGACTAGACTCTTCTGCGTTCACCCTAGAGCTAATGTGTTTTATGGATTTTAATTCCTGGACCAAGCCTCACTGACAGCATCCAGATTTCCATTCCTCTCTTTGCTCTTGAATAAAATGGCCAACCTGCCCTTTTCTTCCCTAGGCATCCATGCTCTCCAACATTACCAGATATTCCACCCTATGTCTACAATCCTTTTCATCCAATGCTTTAGTCATCCTCTCACATATTTTATCATCTGTTCATCTTTCTCAGAGAGCAAACCTTCAAAACAATTGAAGCAAAGCCAAAGTAATTCTTTACTTTTGTGGGAGGGAAATATTGACCAACGGGGGGAAAAGAATTAAGCACATTATACTTACCAAGTCTTGCTGTGATGTTAGTGTTAAAACCCTCCTTGTAAACTTTGAGAACCTCTTTTACTGATAATTTCAAGCATTAAAAATACCATTTTTCATGACCAGTGGTCCTTCTATTCCTAATGCTTTCCAGCCTTCTTTTTTTTTTTTTTTTTCCCTCCTAGTAAACAGCTGATGGACTAGAGCCTTCTGATCAAACACCTACTTACTAAATCCTGTGGGGAAGGGGGTTGTTCACTTCTATTTTTACTAATGCAACCACTCTGGAAACAACCCTATTGAAAGAGCATATAAAAGGGATAGTCCAGCCCAGTTTTTCCAATGGAAGGTTCTCCTGGCATAAGAGATTTACCCAAAGGTTTCTGTTGCTTCTCAGGTTTTCCATCTCCAATCAAGGCCTGGGACAGGTTAGGTTCATGAAGTGAAGAGCCACCCTGATGTTCTCTGCTGGTCCTCGGCTGCAGTATTGCCCTGCTGGGACCGGGGCTGAGCATTAAAAGGTTTTGCATGTGTTGGGCTACAGCAAGAGCCAGAAGAGGCAGTGGTGTAACCAGTTCCCCAGCTCCCCTCCCTCCATCAGAGAGAACTTGGCTGAGCAAAGTGAACATGGCCCTCACTGTGAGTAACACTGTGGTTTAGAAAATAATAATAATGTTGGACTATCTAGGAAAAATCACACTTATTACGAGGCTGTCTGAAACCTGCCTTTGTGCCAAAGGTTAATGAGGAGAGGGCTGCAGGGGAATCTGGGCGGGAAGGGGGACGGGCACCTGATCTTCCATGATTAACTTGACAAATGTCTTCCTGGCCCCTGTCCAGTTCCTTGTGGAGATACAGCTCTTGGATGCATTCAAAATGACCTACTTTTCACTGCTGGCCAGGATTTTGCTGCATTGTTGTTATTGTTGGACTTTTCCGCTGCTTTTGGTACTGTTGCACATGAGATTTTTGTCCTGTGTCAGAGTGCTGGTTTTGTGCTTGAGTACAGGTCTTCTCTGACTTCTCACATGCTGATGGTGACAATAAAGCATTACACCTTGAGGTACCTATTTTATGAAGCTCTCCAAAGTGTTTTAAAACTGTTTTCTTCTCCCATTGCTGTACATTAGTAATTAATGCAGAGCTCCTAAAACCTGCTCATACATCTGCTTGCTCTGAATACAGAATGGGCAGATGTTTGACATTCATCATCACCAGCCTAATGAAGGAGTTAAAGATGATGGTACACAACAAAATCCACCAAGAAACTTGGCCCAGGCATGTGGATTAATGACTGACCAATAAAGAATGACCACCCCAAGAATGTGTCTTCCTCATCCCACCCTTTTCCTTAAATTGGACAGAGTACTACTCCAACCTGGTTCCTGTTTCCAGAGCCATGGGAAGGACAGAGCAAGCATCTCCTTGGTCAGACCAGCTCGGGTCAGCTTCAACAACTCTGCCAAAACACACCGTTTTCTTGTAGTTTTAAAAACAGCTTTGGAAAGGATAAGATTCCTGGTTCACTCACACCTGCTCTTGCCCTTCAGGTCCATTTGCCTGAGGCTTGTGTAAATGATTTCTCTGCTCAAGCCAAAAGGGGTTTTGATGTATGCTTATAATAGGTTTGGGTCTTGATTTTATGGGTTTCCATCTTGCTGAACATGACCACAAACATTTCTAAAATATGTACTGGGGTAATTCAGAAAGATAGCAATCAGCAGAGAGCATAGGCTTGTTTGAGGTGTTACAGATGACTCTACAACCTGTTAAGCCAGAAGAAGCCTCAGGTAACAAGTGTATTGAAGAAAATGTAAAATGTATCCCAGAATGGATAGACAGACGAATATATTTAATGCTATTCTTTTTCTATTGGACATGTCAGTTCCGATTTACTAGGAGACTAGTTCATTATTTATCTCCTGTAAAATACAAACATGAAGGAATGGCAAAGGTCTGTAGACGTCTCTTTGTTAGTCCAGCAATGCTGATGGCTATTTAGTCATGTTAGAAACTAAAATAATATTTTCTTCAAATGCTGCGTTTGCCAAATACAAAGTGAGCTGACATCTGCTTGGCTACAGCTGGGGTCACATATGAAGCAGTGCCTAAACTGAACAAATATTTCCAATTTTTAAAAAAGAAAGAAAAAGAAGAGAAAAGAAAATCATTAACCTTTTGTCATTAGCATTAGCTGTTCTTTGAATTGCTCAGCAGTTTGAATCAGTGCACCTGCCAAAATAAGCACCAAGTGTTGTTACCCTCTTAGGGACAGCCCTGTTCCATAAATCACAGGATTTCAATGACAGCTAAATGTGTTTTATATCATATAGAGAGCCTGTGTTTATGAATGTGAGATAAAAGGGGTTTAACCAGTGCAAACACTAAGACTACTGTATGCAGTCTGGCTCTCCCTTATTTTTTCCCCTTTTTCTTAAACGTAATTTCTATTGCCCATGCGCATGTCTATCTCCAAATTTCCTGCCAGTTTTGTCTGTAGTTGAATTTCCTTCCAATTCTTTCTGTCCTGAAGTGCAGCACTGACTGCATAATCCCTGAAAGTGTCCAGCTGGAAGAAAAGTGGACTTGGAGACATGAATGCTTTGCATGAAATGAATTATTTGCATGGACTTTAGATCTTGAACTGAAGACTAAAGATATGGCATTATTCACCTGTGAACATGTGTGTTCTCCAGACATAATGCCTGTAATATTCTTACCTTGCAAAAGTCCTGACATTACTCCTGCCAGTCACAAACATCCCAAAATGAGATTCTTCAATACGAGAACAGCCAAAATGAGATCACTTCTGTGTAAAGGCAATTAGGGGGACTTATCACAGAAACCTACTTTTTTTGGAAACCCATACTAGGTTTCCCAACTGCACACACACACAAAAACAAACAAACAAAAAAATCACATCCCAGGGGTGCTGAAATGTAGATTATTAATGTTATTAATGTTCTGAAAGTGTTTGAAGACCCTGAGATGTCGCCTGTCTGTTTTTTAACATCTCTGTTCCAAAGTCTCATATAAACAGAAAAAGTTACCTGAGACTAGTTTGCTCTTTCCTCCCATGCTAGCAAATGCACCTGCATATCCCTGAGAACAACTACTGCTTGAACAAGGACCAGCATTATTGTAAAAATGAAATTATTAATAAAAGTTTAAAAGTTGAAATGATTTTGTTTTTCAAAGTGCCTAGTTTTTTTCTAACCAGTTCAATTTCCATTTTTTGCTAGGAACTTTCAGTCTGTGAAATTAAAGTTAAAGCCATCCCCAGCCACTGGATAGAGCATCTACTGAGTCATTATTTATAAAAAGTCTCCGTGTAAATAGATGAGAACACTGTAATTTTCACTCGTAGTCCAGTGCTATTTTCAAAGGCCTGCAATTTATTCTAAAATTTAAATCTCTTGGAAAAGCATCATGAGAGAACACGCATAGAAATCACTTGCTGTCTAAGGCAGGAAACAATCTTCATGGATGTCTCCCTGAATTTGTTCCAGAGCAATATATGGAGTTGAAATGATTGAATGATTCATTTTCATTGCAGTAAAGATAAAAGAATTTAAATAAACATCAGACAGGAGGCAGTTAACATTGAAATACAGTACATGAATGGGACTAAAATGTACAAGAGACACATTTCTCTGTTAGAGGGCTGCGTGTGTGAATTTGGTTAAATCACAGTGTAGGAAATCCTATCCCCATGGAGTTTTGCCATGGAAGCCAGCAAAAGGCAGCTGCATCTCTCGTTAGCACAAGAACCACTTTGGAGATGGTTTGGTGGCGCAGACCTCAGATGTGTTCCACACCTGGCCACCATCCTCCAGAAGGGGTCGGAACCTGAAACCGGCAATGACCGCCTGCAGATTTTAAACAGCTATGTTTTAATTTGCTCCCTTCAGATGAAATAAATATATCTGTGAGCTGGTATAAAAATTCCACAGGGATGTTATATGGATGGCTGGTTTCCTCTTCCAAGAAGAACTTTGCTAGGAATCACAGGCACTGCTACATGTCATTCTTCTCTGACGAGCACTGTTGTGTCAGGAGCATGGTCCCTCCAGGGAAGCAGGCACAAATGCCAATTCCTGTAAGAAATATGTCACCCAGCTGAGCTCTCTCATAACAGTAGTGGCTTTTCTACTCCCTACATTTGTCAATGATTTCTGCTCGTGAGCTCAGTCATTGCTATGTGGCTAGGGAAAATTGTAGCCCTTTATCAAAAGCTGCTCCCATCCCTGCCAGATGAGGTCTGCTTTTCATTTGAAAGGCTTGCAGCAAGCAAGGAAGTGTCTGAGCCATGCCCAGTCCTCCTAGGCAAATTCTTTGCCACCTCAGATGTTAATTCCTAGAAACTCTATTGTCAAGAGCGATAGTCCTGAGAGCTCTGCTGAGCTGCGGATCTTGGAGAGGGTTGGAGACATTTTCTGCTGCAGTCATTTGGAACAGCTCTGCGTTACTGCAATCTCCATTACAACACAATAACAGGAAACGTTTCAGTGGCCTCTACAGTACTTGGCATATTATTTCACTTTAATGCTCGTATTGTTTGAGCATTAATAAAACTGGAAACTGTGATATAATTAAATCCATTCTTCCTACAGAGAAGATGACTGTCTAAGATAGTGGCAAGAGCTGCAGACTCACATGTCGCCTGGAGAAGAGAGTGCGTTCCCCTTGCCAAGGCACAGCATACACGTGCTGGGTTTTATATCCTCGTGCATAAAAACAGCTCCAGTTGAGAGCTGGAGACCTCTTGCACCTCTGGATCCAGAGTTGCGAGACTTTATTGCTTGAGCTATAAGATTATCCTGTTAGACCAAAGGATAAACCATTCTCAGACCCACTGTGCATAACCTGAGCCTCTTGTGGGTTAAGATTTTAGACACAGAGACCAAATAGCTGATAGAGCCATGGCTTATTTGAACTGGCTGAAGTTCATGTTTATATTTTGGGTGGAATCATGAATATCACAGTGTGGAAATCTCTGTGCATCTCTCTGGTGCTGCACCACTGAAATAAGGCGCTCTGTGGCTGTTGTCGCTGCCTGCAGTCATCTGCTCTGGTTGTGCGCACACACTGCAGCCAACCACAGGGTGATGCCCATCCTCATGTCTGCAGTCACAGGTCCAATCCAGCTTCCAGCTAAACACATTGATATCAGGGAAATAACCAAGATGATAATGTAATCTCTCTGCAGATAGGTTGAGCCAACAAAGTCCTTTATGTGTCCAGTTGCCTTTGCTGCCCCCTCAGTAATTCACAGAAATGTTGCAGCGACTGAGGAGATGTGTTTCCTGTAGTGAAGGCTTTCCTTTGTCCATGCCTGGGATTCATTCATTTGCATTAGTCCAGCTGTAATTAAATCTCTGCTAAACTTTTAATGTAGACCTGGGGTGTGCCCTCTTGACTCAAAAGGATTGGAACAATGCTAAGAAATATACAGAGATCTTCTCTATTGTGGCAGTCCACAAATCAGCTCAGAAAATTCCTGTGCAAGTTGTGTCACGGGTTGTTAATTGTTAAACTGATATTTTTGAAATGTTGATGAAATTACAACCTTAAAGAACATCTTGTGTTTGGTAAGCATTATTGGAGAAATTCATGGAAAGTTCCTAGAAACACTTTTTTTTTTCTTTTTTTTCTTTTTTTTTTCAGTACAAAAAGTGAGTAGTGAACTGGTTAGACCACAAAAATTAGAATTGTAAAATATTGCTCTGAAATAACTCTATAATGCAAGTTTTCAGATTTAACTTAATACAGTAAGTGTCTCTGTGTGACCTCAACATACATTTTTAAATACTAAAACAATCTATGTGTAGCCAGCAACATGGACAAAACTTACATGAGCATAGTTTTCCTCCTTCTATGCTATCACTTTGAAAAACGGATCTGCATAGTACACTTTCCAACCTACTTGCTCTTAGGGAAGAGCCAGAAAAGAGAGATTATAACAGCTATTAAAATTCTTCTTCTACTAATGAAATTTAACAAACAGAAAGAAGGTGAAAATTGATTTGTATACATTATACGTATTTAACTCCAGCTGCAGATTTTGTAGTGCATATCCAAACTGGAGCTTTCCTCCCCATTTCCCTGAAAAAATTCAGAGCCCACGGGAGGAAACCAAGGAAGAGGGTGAACTGTTGACCAAGCTGCCCAAGGTGATTTTAAAGCCAAGTATCTGTTAGATATGTTTTCAGTTCCTATACCTTGTTTTCCTATTCTTAGTCTACCGCCTGCTAACAGAGACATTAGAGGGATAGGAGGAAAACTTTGAGCTTCAGAAACAGCAAGTAACATGGGGAAAAGTGAGAGATATCTATGCTAGGTTGCACTTTCTGATCCTGTAAATTGCCCTCCCAACACTGGGCAAACAGAAGCATTCTCCTCCCTTTTACCCCTATTACAGAGAGTAACAGTGGTACTGGCTCACTTCTTCCCTGTTCCACACGTGGGAAATTGAAACTCTTGGTCCAGTGTTGGGTTCAAAACAATTCTCACCAAGATGTCTAGCACTGATCACAACATCCTCCATTGATTTTGGTTAACTCGGGATTTCACGCTGAAGTTTTTGTCAAAGAAAAAAAAAAAATTTTTAAAAAAATGCTTCATTTAAGCTTGTTGCCAACTTCTTCTTCCTTCCCTGACTTTCAGGATTCAGCCATTATGCAATATCTCATCCTAACCTTTGCTTAAATGTCAACAGCTGCCTTTGTTGGCTACTGATCTACTCAGAAGTTAAATTGTCTTCAGACCATGCTTTTAGGGATTGTAGATATTTTAGAAGGCTGTCATCAATATGTCCTAGGAGTTGGAAGATGTTTTTTTCTTTTGTGGAAGCCAGTTAAGAATCCATAATGCAGCACAATGTAGGCTTTCAAAAAGGCATAGAGGTAGAAAAAAAGTAAGTTTTTCCTGTTCTTGATGTGGAAACCAAGAGGAATCCAGGCATTTCTCTTGACTTCACTGTGAACTACACACAGCAAAAGGTTACAAAATTGGAAGTGGGGGAAAGATCAGAGGTTAAGGAGCTCATATTTCTACATAACATGACCTTATCTCAGTGGCAACTCAATTCTCATGATCTGCTGCTGTGTTCTCACAAAGATAAGTCTTCTAAAGACATGGAAGAGTGTTTTAGCAAGGAAAACAGGAGACTGCACTTACAGCAGTTTCTTTGAAAAGTTTGCCTGCCTGTGAGTTACAAGATACTGTACTTAAAATGTCAAATCAAGCAATCTGTTCTGAAAGGAAAATTACCAAAGCAATCACAGAACTTGATTTCCCCTAGACTCATGGAATACAGACAAAAATTATGAAAATCGCTTGGCCACCCAGAGCCTTAATGTTGAAGTCCCAGGTCAAGGAAAGCTCAAGCAATTAGCCTGCTGCACTAATGACATGCCTGTTTGATATAGTAGCTGAATAGCACCCTGATTGCCTATAATATGATTATGCACATTTTGGGTTCCTTAAAAAAAAATGATGCCTTGGAAAAATAAAATCTCATTTCTCTGGCATTTCTGAAAAACCTCTGTTTCCTGAAAAGCCAAAGGCATATTTCAGCTCCCTATGTTTCCACAAATGTTATTAGATTCACTCACTGGCCTACCTTTAATGAGTATAATATGTCATTGTTGAGAAGGATATTAAAATACAGTTGCAAGACAATGTTGTCCCATCACAAAGCTGCTGTAATTCATGGGGCCAGTTTCTCTTCATCTCCCATTAAAAAAAAAAAAAATACACACCACAGGAAGGTTGGACGAAGATTGCTCCAGGGTGGATAGTATTAACAATTCAGTTACTGTACTCACAAGACAAATTCTGGTAATCAGAAAAACACTCTTCTTCCTCCCCCTTTATACAAAACTCAAATTCTGAACTGTTCTGTCATTTCTGAAAATTTCAAAAACAATTTAATTTTCCTTTTTTTAATTTTTATTTTATATTTTTTTCTGTGTCTGACAATGTTTTTCCTTCTAGTTGGAACTAAAATTGGTGACACTGAGTAAGTCAGGAGCAGGATTGGACTCAAATGTTCTGGATGTTCAACATCTTAATGTAAACCTCTTTAGAGTCACCTATATATGTGTGTATATATATATATACCACTCTGTCATACATCCATTATTACAGACAGATAAGAAAAAAGGCAAGGAAAAGACATCATGAGAAAATCTATTTTATTCAAGATATACAACTGAAACATACTAAGCAGACACACAACAAAGAATACTACAAGTCCAAAAGATATCTAAGCACTCAACAGTCTGTGATAAGAAGCTTCTTTATTGCTCATATGTTGAATTAATATCACAGGTAAAGCAGACCAGAAATCCAAGTACAAACAACAGCTTGAGATATTCAGTATTTTTGCAGGACATGGGGACAAAGAAGCCAGTGACACAGCCGAGACTAGAGCAGCACAAATGTGAGATGAAAAAGGGGATGGAAAAAAATCCTAAACCTAATTCAATATTTGGTTTGGGAGGTGATCTGGCTTCTTTTAATCTAGAGGTGTTTGCATATTCCGACCAGTGGGACCATCACTCTCTTCAGCTGCGCCATAAAGCAGGGCTTGTAGTGTTTTGGACAAAACCACAGCGGTTACCTGCGCCTCCTGAGCGCTGACTCTGGAAACAGGTCAGAGTTCTCCAGTTTTGGGGCATTTCATTTTTTTTCCTGGCATTATGTCCCTGACAGTCTAATCTCAGGCACCACTGTTTATTGACATTAAAAAAGAAAATCCCCTCTTCAGAAAGAGGAAAGGGAAATCTAGAAGTGATTAATACTGTAGGTCTTGTGTACAATGAGGGCCTGTGTCTCATGAGCGCACCAATTAGATTTAAAGCTGATATTTTTGGGTTTCCCAAGGAGAGGAGAGTGAGCCTGAGAAAGCTCCTGACCATCTTCATACATATTCAGGGTTTCTCTTTGTTTTCTGATGAAGGGATAGGCTCTGTCCTCAAACTTTTGAATGGTCCCTTGACACCAGTCCTGGTGATTTTTTTTAATTAAGCCTGCCTGGAGTGGTTTGAATTTGGATCTAATACTGACAGCTTAGCCCCTTGGTTTAAAAGGGGTTTTAACCTGAAAGGAAATGGAAATCTCATATAAATTCGCTTTTGTGATTTGAAAGGTTTTTCTACAAAAAAAAAGCTTCCCCTCCTTCCATTTCTCCCTTCACATCTATTGCTCCTGGAGATTGTCAATGGAGTTTGTCAGAAAGATGGAGAAGGGAAGAAAAACATAAATAAAATAAAATAAAATAAAATAAAATAAAATAAAATAAAATAAAATAAAATAAAATAAATAGCTCAGGAGAAATTGTAAAGCATTTTGTGCTAGACCTTCAGCTGATATTAATAATGTTTATGTTAATATTTATACCCCATTCTCCACTTCTCAGATGTGGCACAAGCAACTCCTACACCTCCAGCTTCCCTCAAGGTGTGGGGTCAGCCCCAAAGCAATGTGGTGAGGGTAAGTGCGTGTCCCCTCTCCCAGACGAGGCACGGTCCCTCGCCCCCACTCACAGCCATGCTGTGTCTCCACCAGGAAATGCCTTCTCAGGAACAGCTCCCGGGAATAGGCTTCCCAAACCACCCAAATTTTGAAGGAGGACCAAAACAGTGGAGACAAAAGGACAACCAGTCAAAACTCTAAATGAACTTTAAATAAGAAGAATGAGCCGGAATAGGTAATCAAAAACATATGAAATCCTATTCATTTTCTCTGTGGCTAGGGTCAGAAATGATCAAAACTTCTTTTTTTATATTTCCGTAAGACTTTTTACTAAAATATGGTCCATTTTAATCAGAAGAAAAGTCTGCAGCTGCTCTCTAATTTTACAACTGTAACATTTCAAATGCTGTTTTCCTGTTTTTAATATTGTGAAGGGAAAAGAAAAAAAAAAAAAAAAAAAAAAGACAAAGATGTAGAGGTCTCCTTAATGCACACTTGCATCAGTCTGCTGTTCTCAGTACCGGACTGACCAGTACACTGGTAAATATTTACTGAACTTTAATGTACTACATTTGTCTAATAAGTTCACATAAATGAACTATAGGTACATTACTTGGGAAGATTTTACGTACTCTTTTCTCTCTCCTTCGGACTTGGAGACCATCGTTAGGGTTTTACAGAAGGATTATTTGAAATTCAGACTAGCAAAACATAAGCTAAAGAGGTACAGATGTGATTTGTCTACTGCAACATGTCTTATAATTATTGTGTCCCTCCCTGCTAATGACTTTTTGACTTTTTTCATCCACTTGGTACCCAAGGGATGTACAACATTATCTGTGCACATCAATATTTTTCAAGGAACATGTGTTTTTACTTTGTAGCAGATTTTCCTCATTGCTTACAAGTAGCAAATAAAGTTCTAATAAAAATTGATGCTTATATCCCTTCAACACCAGGTATAGTTTTTCGAGCCAGCAAGTAGGATTGCACGTTGGAATCTGTGTTGTTGGTGTTCCTGGTTCTCCACGCAGCCAGGAAAATAAAATCAGGCTGTTGAGGCTTTGGAAAGGAAAAGCAAATCAACCAACAAATATTTGGAGAGGAGTAATTTGGGGAATATTAGATAAACCGTCTTTCCTTACTGTAGTACAGAAAAAATTATCTCTACTTCCAGCCTCTTTATATCCCTAATATCATTTCTGTGTCTTCTCAGTCTCTCTTTTTTTTTTGCTGACTCATCTGCCATTTGAGACGCCTCTAACTCACACATTCTTTATTCTATTTGAATCTATTTTAGAGCCCTAAATTCATCCTGTGGGATTCATTTAGATTTTTTTAAAAACACTCAAGCTCACATGAAACCTCTTAGTAAATATTTAATTTAGACTCTCATATGTAGAGACCCTCCAGTCATTCTGATTTCAAAAGCAAGAGGGAAACATTGACACAGAAAAGAGCACGCTGCTGCAAGAGGCAAAAGGCCTCTGGCTTTCAGAAAAGATGCACTCAGATGAGCATGGAGGCCAGTATCTCTCTGGAGCTGCCACCATCAGCTGTAGCTTTCTTTGTCACTCTCTTAGAGACATTATTGGTCCCTGTATCTAAGTTTCTCTTCCATACTCTCCTCTTTTTGGATCTTTCTGCAGACATAACCCCCTCCCCCCCTCCAAAGTTACTCAAATTCAAGGTGCTTTCTACACTGGAAAAAAATATCAAATCAATCCTAAAGTAGATTTGACAGAACGAATGGGAATGAATAGCAGAGGCCATTCCAGATTCTATGTTACCCACAGATGATAAGAGAAGCTGAATTAGGAGTCTGAGTTTTCGTTTAATGTTCAAGGATTATCATCTCTCCTCCCTGAGCAAATGTCTCCCACCGACTTGCACTACCAGGAGTCTGGTCTCTGAAGGCTCTTACACCCCTCCCAGCCGCAAAGGAGCGGCATCTTCACATGATCCTGCTTATAGAAGGGGCATTTTTAGACAGCTATGATGCACACTTGGACTCTTTCTCCTCCTTTTCTTCACAGGCAGGCTTCTGGGATGTTCTGCAGGTGTTGATCAGTTCATAACTACCTATGTGTCTGGCTGTTTTCAATTCTCCTGAAACCATTCAATCTTTTTATTCTTCCCCATGCACATTTTGAAGGGAAATGAAAAGCTGTTGAACATGAAAGACCTCCTAAACCTCTGGTTGGTGCCCAGCACATATTCCCCGTGGAGCTTTGATCCACCTCCACAATGTGATCTGTCACTCCGTTTCTGTCAACTTTTCATGCTATTCCTCTCCATAAAACCACCAGCCCAACCTCCTCTTCCAGCCAAGGGCCCCATCCACCCTACAAACAGGGCTCAGTGTTGTAACGGGCACACAGGCTCAGATCAACAACTCATTTCCCCTCTTGATCTGCTCTGGGGTTTCTGGCAGGGACATGTGGGGAGGCTGCAGGTCCATGAGGGACCTGACGTTGTGGCAATACCTGTCTGCCCTCCAGGAACGGCAGTCGGGCTCCTCACCCTGCAGTAGTCGGAGTTTACCCTAAAGGTCTGTAGTAAACTCATTACCTCTGTGGCTCTCCTTCATCGCAACTTAACAGCTTTTTATAGATTTTTGTTGGATCTGAGTTAAAGTGCTTGAAACGCAGTGATGTCCTGCCAGTGATTTAACTAGAACCTCAGACAAAAATGTTCCTTTTGCTCTCTGCTCAAGCCTGTGGACCTGGGACGTGTTTCTTTTTAACAGAAACACTCTTTTTTTTTTTTTTTTTTTTTTTTTTTTTTTTTTCAAAAATCCCTAGAGAAAAAAGCAGGCAAACTTGAGAACTTGAGTCAACTATTTCACAATTTCACATTTAGTGCACTGAGTTTTGTTCTCTCGGCTGCCTGCCCGGGACAGTCAGATGGGCAGGATTCACTCCGAGCAGACTCAAGCACTCAGCAGATTTGTAGCCCTTTAAGATGGGACCAAAAAATCCAAACCAAAGGCTGAACTTACTGGAAACCAGTAAAATGCTGGTGTTCCCGCTGTATTTTTACAAGCCAGGTGTGTTGGCAGGAAAGCTGCAATGGTCCTGGGGGGCAGGTAGCTTGACAGCTTCTCTCCAACACATCTTTGCAGGTTCATGGAGCCTCTCCAGACCTGAGCTGTGTTGCTCCAGGTGCCCTGGTCCTCTCTGGTGTCTGTAAATTTTGTGTAGAGCAAGGCAGGGAGCATCCCGCTTGTCCCTCATTCCCTGTTTCTCCAAATTTGGGATAGCCTAAAGAGGATCAGTGCCTCAGGTGTTGTAATTGTCAGGGAGTCAGGAGGAGGATTTGAGTGCTCACAACAGGGACAAGTGACAAGTTTCTGAGTAATTACAAGAGACATTAACAGTAGGGAAATATAGACGGCAAGACTGCCGCAAGGCAAAGACAAAGTAAAAACATGGCCAGAGGGCCATGAAAAGTGCAACAGGGGGCCTGGGGATGAAAAGATGGAGCAGAACTGCCCCCAGCCCACCTCACTCAGCCACCCCACACCCTGCAGCAGGAGATGCTGAGCTGCCCTCGGTGCCCAAGCCACCACCCAGCGCCCCAGGTCAGCCAGCAGTTAACACAGCGTTGTAAAACATGCTCAGATTTTTCCTATTGCCTAAGCATAAAAATCCCCTTAAAAATTAAAAATCAGTTGGGGTTTTCACTCTTTCCACTCACTCCTAACAAAGAACTGTTTCTTTCTTTCTTTTTCTTTTTTTTTTTTTTTTTTTCTGAGAGAAGTTGGAAAACTCTCAGAGTTTGCAGGGTCCAGCCAGGGCGAGCATCCTCATTTTTCCTCCCAGTGACAAGGGCAGCAGTGATATAATGAAATGTACATGTTCTAAGTGGGGCTTCTTCATTTTTAAACAGTTGCCAAAGCTACATAAATGGGACTCCTTCTTTTCTGACCCTTTGCCCTACTTCAAATGAGCTCTTAAACCCTTTGGAAAACATGCGGTTTTACTTTCAACTGCATTAACGCTCATAATGTGTTATTTTGGCTCTCCTTGTATATTCAGGTTGAAGGCATAGATTTCAGAGATTTCGCCTGGTAATGTTGACAAGCAAGCCCTACGCAGGGGCTATCAAGCACCCAAGTCAGCTTCTTTTAAAGCTCTGTTAGCTCAGCTGTATTTTTCTTTGTACACCCAAATACTTCTGGACATTACAGGAGTCTCCGCACTCAACATGCTCCAAACAGTTCATATATAATGCAGCAAGTGTCCGCCAAGGGTACTGATGGTGTCAAAACTCACCTGGGGTTTACAACACACTAAAGAAAATACTGGTGGCATCTAGCCCTGCTGGCAGCCCTCCAAAAACCCTGGCTCGGTGCTCATGCCAGCACACAGAGGGACAAAGCCAGTGTGTACCGAAGTCTAGCAGACCTGTCCACCTTTGCCGTCAGTATTTATTCAGCTTTGTGCAAGGAGAATTTGCATTTTAAAAGAGTGATCCTGCAGCCAGAGTGCTTTGGACTCAGGCTGACAATGAGCATGGAGAGCTTTAGTCTGTTTTTTTAGGGCATTGAGATGTTTCTGTCCCACAAATCCTCCATGCAGGAGACTATGCAAGCAGCCTGCTTGTAGATATCCACTGTAATATAGGTATTTTTTAGTTGTTGTTATATAGTGACTTCCACAATCTGTGCTTTGTTGATGGTTTTCAAAGGTATAGATAATGTGGCAGCTAAGCTGTTTTACAGTAAATCTACCAGAAAGTCATTGTATTGTAATTAGTTTTTGACCTGACACATCTAAACGGTGTCTTAGAGGGGAGTTACTTAGGCTATTCACACCACACGTAAAGAGTGAGTGGTAAAACCAAAACCTCATCTCCCTTGGTCCCCTCTGTAAAGAGCCAAGGGAGTTTGGTTCCTCCAAAAGTGCTTCTGAGCAGACCAGTTCTCACCACAATTTCTGGTTGGGATCTTTTTGTTGTTGTTGTTGTTGAAATATTTTATTATCTCTAGGGAGGGGTCTCCCACTTCTCTTTCTCCCCCTGCACTCCCACCGGAGAAGAGAATGGCATTTTGCACTTCTTCTCTCTGGACAGCCAAGGGAAGACACAAAGCAGCATCAACTGCGAGAAATGCAACCCAAGCAATGTTACATCATGGTCTTTATATGAAAATGTGAACAAATTTAAGGCTGTGGGTGATGCCATGTGATGGTCAAGTATGTAAAGCAGCCAGATCCATAAAAAATCCCAATATTTAATCCACAAAGGGTTTAAAAAAAAAAATAGAAAGGGGAAAAAAAAAAGTCTTGCCGAAGTACATTTATGGAGCAGTGTCTTGGAACACAAATGTTTCTGGGTATGTGACCAACATTTTAAAAAGTTATGGTGGATTTTGCTTTAGGAAAGCTTTTTGTAAAAGTCGTATTTATTTCTTTGGGCTTAAGTAATAACTTAAAGCAATCCCACTTCTTCTAACACACTATTAACAGTATAATTAATTCTCAGCAACAGGAAACAGAAACCTTTCTTTTTCACTTCATCATTTCAGAGTCAGACCTTCGGTCTTCTTCCAGGTTCCCTATCAAACAGATGGCTTTTATACTCATAAACATGTTGAGCTCAATTTTCCTCCTGCTGAGTGAGAGATTCAAACAAACCAAACTTCCATACTACTGCTAGAAAATTCCAAACATCTAGAAATACTTTTACAGACGTTTCTTGGCAAGGGTTTCCTAGAAATGCGTGTGGTTCAAAAAAGCCAACCCCAAAGCAGTGAATTTCAATTATGAAAATCGCTGATTTTAAAAAAAAGAAAAAAGAAAAAAAAAAAAAAAAAAGGAGGGGCGAATAAAGGGAAGACTACAAAATAAGAGAGGAGGAAGACTTCTATCTGGATAACCAAGTTTTGGAGGCCTGTAATGAAACTTTTTTTTTTTTCTTTTGTTCTTGCTCGTTTGTAAGATGGAACCTTTCAAACTAAGCAGGATTGACTTTTTAATGAACGGTGTCCAATTTTAAGACAGCCTCGGCAAATTTATCGGTTCAGGAATGGAAGTCGGTGGTTCAACCACACTTGGAGCCTAGACCAGGCAAATTTTTGGTGGTTAAGACTAATTTTAGAGGGTGAAATTTAAAGGATGCAAATCCATGCAAAATAAAATCTCACAGATATGAACGATCGCAGGTCGATGTCCCTTTTTAGCAGAGTTCTCTGTGATTTAAGGTCTACTTGATTTCATAAAGACTGTTCTCACTCCTGTTTATGAGACATTTATCCTGTTAACTAATCTTTGGGTACAGCTAATGCTGATACATGAATGGATATCTCTGTTGAACGCTCTGACAATAATCCAGATATTTCACCTAGTAAATACATGAGACATTTTGCTGTCTGCCAAGGGCTGCGTTGGCAGACAGAAAACCCATTCTCTCACCAATGGACACGGGGGAATTTCCAGAGGGATTCAGCCACCAGCCATGAAGGGAGGAGAAGGGGGAAAATTTAAAGAAAGTCAGACGGATACAATAACCACGCAGGCCAGCGAGTTGGAAACTCAACAAAACATGCGGGATGCATTTTTAGAGGCAGCATTTGCTGAATGTGAAATGGCAGCATGACTGCGACATGATGAATTTTCTCTTTGCTAACCCCCCCTACCCGAGCTCTGGGCAAGCGGCTGGATAAGTAAGATGTATTTAATGAGGTTTGGAAACCTGCGATGCCACCACTTCTCCCCTCATGTTTTCCACACTTTAACCCTCCCTCTTTTTTCTTTTTTTTTTCTTATAATGGCTGTCTGGTTTGGTGGGTTTCTCAGTATTGTGCATTTTCCTCTCTGCAAGCTCGTGTTTGTTACATATGAAACCATCTCCAGACCCCTGGGAAAGGCCTCATAAAAAGTCAGGAATTATATCATCTCCATGCTGTGTTTTAAGGAAAAAACAAACTGTTATTTTGGAAAGGCTCTACCGAGCATTAGCAGCACTATCATCCACACTGTGTGTGTGTGTGTGTGCACGTGTAGTTACCAAACAACTTCATTAACTCTCATTTAAATGCTGGCCATGGTCAGCTGTTGTGACTCCAGCCCAAGCTGGAGCAGAAAATCGACAGCCTTTAAACACAAAACACATCTCATTGGGCCAATATTATTTTCATCTTCCTGAACATCATCGTCTGATCTGGAGGTCCAATTACACCCCTTGTTAGTTTTGGCCCTGTGTCAGCAAAGTATGTGCGGATCAGACAAATATGGGGCTTCAAATACGCAGGCATATTTTTTGGCTAATACTGTCAGATAAGGCCATGTTATCTGCACCTTTTCTCTGAGCTGGCTCTAACCCTATTGAAATTGTTCTATTTTACAAGCCGTATGTCAACAGTACCTGTTTATGGAAGGTGACACTGTCTCCCCCCTGCTGCTGGTGTTATCGATGAGGAAGCACTACGTGGGTGTGTGAGTATTTTTAAAGTACACTGCAAAAATAAAATAACAAGAAAGCTCTTGATTTATCCATCTGTTAACAAAATAATGATCCTGCCACCTACAACTGTATTGTTCTGTGCAGCATTCCCAGCTCTTCTGTACTCATTTTTAGAATAAATCTTTGTTTCTTCTCATAAAAGAAAATATTGACCATATCTTGGAAATCAAATGATTTATTTTCCTGATATTTGGTGGTTAGACTTCAGCTGCAAGCCTTTTTATTTTTCCTTGTTAGGACAAGTGGTGGTGGTCCTACCTGTAGGATGGGAGACTGAAATCATTGTCTTCATCTGATTTTGGTTTCCTGAAGATCATCGCTGAATGTCTCAATGAATGTCAGAGAAACAGTGAGAAGTCAAGAGTTTCTTGAAATCCTACCTGCAGTGTCTGCACATGAACCAGAGACATTTCAGTTATCTTCCATACGAAGAGTCTTATTTACATACTTTATACTGCTATCTCATGCACACACGTATAGGATTATGCATATGCAGGGATTAATCAGTTCCAATTTGTAGTGTCTCAGGTACATTTCTGTGTTGATAATTAACATGACAGTGTTACCAAAGTATTCTTTAGAGTTGAATTAACTATTTCTGTCCTATTTAAAACAAACACATGAAAATCCCACCTCGATGTTTGCAGGACAGTGGCAAATTCTGTTAGCAGTGCTACTGTGCCTCATTTTGGCTCCCCAAGACACTTACAGAGAAATGGCTTTCTTTTACATGCATTCATAACTGCAACAAAAGCCATAAACAACTCTCAAAAGGGCGTAGCTGTGCGTGGAAAAATCAGAGCTTCTGTTTTCCGGTGATATGTATATGTGGGTGGGTGTATATATGCTTCTGGATATCGATTTGTGTTTCAGGGCACTATTAGGACACTACACATGCTGGCAGCAAGCAACAATACAGCAGTTATAGAAGACACCCATTTGGGATTTGGGGGATTGACATTCTTCTAGGAAGGAAAGCTGGGGCTATTCATTAACCAACAAAAGTATAAGTAGGTTGTGACATTGTGTGTAAGATGCATATTCTTACACGCTTGGTAGTCAAAATATACATTCATATAGTGGTCAGATGGGTTAGAATACAATAATATAACATACCAATGTTTCCTTTTCTACCTACACTTTTTTATTTTTCTGAACATTGTAGCCAAATTTATAGTGATAGTTCTATATTTCTAACTCCTCTGCATAATTAAGCAAAGAAAACAGCATTTCTAGGTGTATGATTTTCTACATCAGCTCCACTTAATCCATATGCATTTTCCCTACTTACGCTCAGGCAATCTTCTAATCATCCATCTTAAGACAGATCACTACTAGAAAAAAAGTTGATCTTGGAGACTGGGACAAAACTATATAACAAGCAATACTGAGCTTGCCCAAATCTAGGAACACCAAAACAGAAGTTCCTTGACAAGACATATTAGTCTCAAAAAAAGAAGAAATGTTCATGTTTGCCAAAATTAAAAAAAAAATAAAATAAAATAAATTATTACTATTTCTTTGGAAGATTATTGATGTCAAACACTTTGTTTTTGGCATGTTTGTTGCTCAAACATGCAAAATTACTAATGCCTTTAGACTGCTGTTTCAAGTAATCACGGAACTAATAGGGTGGCAATATTATTCTTATGTTATAATCAAAATCTGCTATTTTCTCTGCATCTTCAGAACAATATTTTCATCCACAGGTGTACTCTAAAGGAAGCTTACAGTGACCAAATTTTCCTTGCAATGACCAAGGATGTTGTACGTACAAGTGGTGAACATGATTTTCATCAGGGACTTTTGCTCGTTTTACTAACAGAGTGTCCAAATGTGTTTTTACAGAGAAAACAACGTGTGTGTGAGGTTTGCTATGGTCAGACAGCGGTAGCCTCTTGTTACATGCTTAATGAGCTAATAAAGACAAGCAATGAAGAGACCTGGTACCAGACATAGACCAGCTGTCACAAAGTTACTCCTCTTCCTTTTCCCTTTTTCTGTGAGGCTGGGCTACAACCAGTCTATCACTCGCTCCAGTCCAGCTGAGGCTTTCCATGGACCGCAATGGGATGTGGGTTAGGCTTACAGTAGTTGAAACCAAGCAATCGTAGTAGAGGGAGAAACGGAAGGAAAAATTGTTCAACAGCATGTGCTGGGCCAAATTCAAGAGATGCACTAGGGAAAAATCGTCCCATCATTGCTTTTCTAAGGAAATGAACGTCCAGCACAGATACTGAATTCATTTCAGAATGATTTAAATTCAGCTTTCTGAGGGGGCGTGTGCACATGGAAAAGCTGGTTTGAGACATAAATATATTCCTTTTGTTGATAGTGGAAGAAACACTGTTTCCTTTGGTCATACAGAAGAGCACACAGTAACTTTGATAGTCTTGGCAAGTGAAAAAAAATTATTTTTATCGAACGGCGAAGGAAATACCGTACAACCCTTGCCAATATGTTATACTCTACGTGACACGTCCCATTTAATCCCACTGCTCCCAGTACAAAATTCTCACAGCACATCTGCTTCACTAGGGGAGCCTATCGTCACTCTGGGGGGCATGTCTAGGCTTTACCTTGGCTTAAGGTAAAGGTTTCTCACAGAAATTAAGATTTTTTTAAAGCAGGCACCAAGGTCAGGAAGAGCACATCAGCTGGTGTTTCATGCGCTGTTATAGGCAGCACAACATCAATACAAAGGACATTTGTTTGAGATCTTTTCTGTAGGTTGCTTGCATTGTAATTAATCCAGCCAACAGATGAAGGTGAGGATGGTGGGTCAACTAGTTGTGTGCAAAGTACAGCCATTAGCACAAGCCTGCCCTTTGTCTCTCTCTGGAGTAAAGGCCTGACCACCTTGTGGCTCATTTGGATCTGAACAAGGTCTAAGGCAGTCACTGAAACACAATGTTGGCAATACAGAGATGCTCCCATTTCTGAGCCTCAAAGCACAACATTGTTCCTGATAAATCGATGGACAGCCCACCACTTGAGCTGAGTCCAAGCAGAAATAAGGCATTATATATGCTCGTGCTTCTTACTTTTTCCTGAGTTTTCTTTCTTGAATATTGACACAGGAACCAGTGTTTTAAAAGACCTGTTTTCACTGTTTTGCAACAAAACCTAATGAAAACTGCACAGATAGCAGCAGCAGCTTGCCACTGCGAGACTGCTGAAAGACTGTGTTGGGAGGGAGAGGGGGGGATTTCTCTCACTTTCTCTCTTTCTTTCTTTCTTTTGCTCTGCAACAGCTGGCTCTTAACAAGCAGACTGGTGCTTAAACCGTCTGATATGATGTGAGAAAGCAAAATAATCACCTGCCAAGGTTTTCATCTTCATAAAAGGCAAGGTGTAAGATCAAGTTTCAAAACGTGTAGGAGTTCATCACACGCTGTGACACTAGCATGAACTCTGAGAAACCAACTTCTGTTAACTTTAAAAGCACAACATTCATCTCCTTGCCCCGCCAGACCCTGCTGCTCAAATTTTGGCAACACTAGGTTCTTCTGGAGCCTGGGCTGCAAAGGTAAATCAATGGAGAATGGAAAAGAGAAGATGGAAAAAGGGGGGAGGAGGATGAAGGTTCCAGAAACCCAATCAAAAACACAGATCCACCAGAGGTGCGTGTGCTCCTCTCTGATAATAATATATAAAAGCACTTCTCATTTGCAACTCTGTCCAAAGTGCTAGATTCACACTTGGTTACCCAGGGAGAATTTGACCACGTACACGGATGATAGCAAATGGAGAATAAGGGCTTTCTTCTCAGTAGACACAAGAAGGGAGTGGGTTCCTCCTGTGAAGAAAATTGTTTGGACGCAGTTTAAGCCTTAATAAAAAGTTGGCAGGGTAGCTGTCATGATAAAACTCCCCCGTTAAGCAAGATGTACTTGTGTTACCATTCAAGCTTTGGAGAATTTAAGAGGCTGGTTTACTTTTCATCTTTAATTAGGTTTTTGCCTTATTCAGTTTGGAAAGATAAAAAAGATTTAACAGTCTCAATTGCTAAGACAGTGGCTTTTCTGGCTGAACAAATATTTTAGTTGTTACTTGGTATTTTCTATTGGTTTAATGATGGATGGATGGATGGATGGATGGATGGATGGATGGATGGATGGATGGATGGATGGATGAAAATAACATGTAATGTTTCAGTGCAAATCTCTGTCTTTTACTTCATTTATTATTTTCTTAATTTTCATCTTTGCAGAGGAAAAGCCAAAGCAAGTAGCAAAGGATTTAATTCTGATTTAGTGTCCACCCAGCATTTTTTCATCCTTGGATCCTAAAGCTTTATTCAAAAGAGGAATCCACCCCCTTAGCAGCTGCAGAACGAGGTGCCTGCTGCTGTGGACTTGCAGAAGATCACCCACAGATGCACACAGAGTGGCCATGCACCCCACTCCCCTCGTGGGGTCTTATCCCGCTGGTTGCAGCCTGGTTTGCATGGTTTAGCCAGGCCACATGCATAACCAGTGCCTGACTGCAGGTTTCCTGTGGATCTTTAGCATCTGCACACTTGGCAAGCGAAAACACAGTGCTTCCTCCGTCAGCCACAGATGATGCATTGTCAGCAGGAGCAATATTTTGGGCCAGTTATATATGTGGCTGCAGGGAAGAAGTCTTGAACCATTGGTTTTGGGTTTTTGGGCATGCTCAGTGGCAGATGCCGACCCAGGCAGCAATGACGTCAGCTCCTTGCATACAAGCTGAGAGTCCCCTCTCTCCAAATCTTTACATGGATGAACTACAGAAAGTAAATTAAAGCCCTGCTCTCTAAACTTTCTATGTAAGATCAAATACAGTATGTGTCCAGGATTCTCCCCATCTGCTCCAGATTGCCTGGCTCATAATTTCCAAAATTTTTCTCAGCTACTTCCATTTATATTTTCCCCAAAATATATTTTTTTAACCATGAATTTGTGATGGCACACTGAAACTTTTTTTTTTTTTTTTTTTTTTTTTCTGTAGGTCTCATACAAATATGCTCCTGGCAGCATTTTGCTGTAGCTGTGATGGTCTTGAGTCAAAGACATGAAATCTGCTACTTTTTTTTTTTTTTTTTTTTCCAGATTTGTGTGCCTGGCAGTTTGGCTGATTGTCCACCTTGAACGAATAACAGATATTTAAAAATTAACTTCTGCTTTAAACTTCACCTATTCCTTACATGGCAGTTATGTTCACATTACAGTGAGTGATCAGCTGCAAGGGCAGTCATACTGATTAACGGCTACATGTATGTATATGTGTGTGTGTGCAAAGTGTATAAAAAAGACTGATTTGGGGAAAATTTTAACATGATCTTTGTAGGGTGGTACGCTGATAAGAGATCGAGGCAACGCAGCAATTGGTTAAGCAGACCTCCCCCCCTCCCCTTAAATTTTCTTGTCTTGCCTTCTATTTTCTGTGTTTCCAAATGAGTACATTGCAATTACTTCATTAGGAAACTATTAGAAGGGAACAAGAGAAGATGAGGCACTAGTTTTTTGTCTGTGCTTTTATCTGATGGTGAGAACTGGAGGAATTCTAAAAATCTTTTCTAGGTCACTGATCCTTCCGAGTGCTCGTGCCCATCTTCCCTCCTCCCTCCCCAACTCCAAGCAATTCTGCAGATCCTGGTGTGGATCTACCCACAAGGAATTATTTACAGAGCCTGATTTTCAATGAGAAAACTGTTTCTTTCCTTTTTGTATTTCACTCTTCCTAGATAAGGAAAAAAACTGTTTTTTTGTTTGTTTGTTTGTTTTTTCCTTGTAATAATGATTGCTCATGCATGAGATTCTACAACTCCCAGACTTTGGCTCTGTTTGAAAATTCTCCCAGATTGAAAGTACTGGATGGAGAGATTTAAAGATGATGAGGAACACTTCAAATCAAATAAAAATCTTTTAAAGTTTGTGTGTTGTAAAATACTGTTCAGTTCACATCCAGATCCCAACTGTCAATATTCTCTTTCAAAAAAAAAAAAAAAAAAACCCTTAATGCATTTTTACTTTCTTCATCATGAACATCATGGTGCCTTCATTTTTTCCTTTCAATCCCCATGTTGAGAGCATCACAATCACAAATGGAGCCCCCTTTTTTTTTTACAGTTCAAACATACAGTTCACGTTTGAACTGTAAAACAAACTCTGAGTTCATGACTGGGGAGGAAGTTTTCAGCCCTATTTAAAATGGAAGCCATAATATTTTTGCATCAGAAATGTATTTATCATCTTCTGGAAATGAGGTCTGGCACATTTTGGAGAAAGTTCCCTCAAAGAATGGGAACCAAGTCCTTTCCTGGCTATTTAATCACAGTATCAGTTTGCCTTGGTGTTTTCCAAGTCCCTTTACCATTGACTTGCCAAAACATGTGAGGTCTGCTTGCCCTAACTGCCACTTGGATTAAAAGTGATTGACAGGGGATACAATTAAGGTCTAATTCAGAATTCAACAGGCCTGAATTCCTTTGGTAAGAAAATACTTTGATTCCAGAAAAAAAAAAAAAAACTACCTCTTTGGAATAATCATCACAAACTAATATTTGAATATTTAAGAAGTATTACAGCAAAAGTCAAAAAGAAAATTAGAAGTAATGCTGTGAGGTGGCTGGTTACAGTTTCTTGAAACAACAACAACAAAAACATGAGGCATTTAGATTAAAATCTCTTTGTGTGTTTCCTTCTGTGCCAAACTGATTTACATATTGATATAGACCAGATGTTTCAGAAACAAATGCTGTTACATCCGCTGATGGATTGGCTTCAGCTGCTTGCAAACGGCCACTGGAAAGAGTTCAGTGAGGGTATAATGTCACATTAGTCATTCTCATTTACCTTATAAGTCCTATGTTGACCCAACAGTACCTGAATAATTTTTGTACTGCAGAGGGAAACCTATGGGGGCAAATGTAGTAAAGGGGGTATTATTTTCCAGATGACAGGATAGGCTGGCAGATGAATTTTTCTGTTTATTTTTACACTGTTTTGCTCAGCTTTGTTTCCTGCATTGGATAAAAGGCATAAAATAAAAAGCAGAGGTCAAAATATTGTCCTCTTTCATTCTGCAGTGTTTTTCTCCTCTGGAGGATTCTGCAAAGGAGAAATGTAAAACAAAGGGTTTTCCCTCAAGGCTGCAGCATCTTTTGGGACAGGGCAGGAGCCTGGGGCACAAGCAGAGGATGCTCCAGCTCTGCAGAGACTGGAGGTAACAGCAGCTGTGGGCACTGTCCCCAGGGATACCATGCTTCACCACCCTCCTTCCTGGATCACAACACATCCACTGCCAGCAGCTGGTGACCGTGGCTTTATCTACAAGCGTAGCTCCAGTTCACATCCTTTTTAGAGACTGTTCCCAGTCTCCCCTCCCCATAGCTGGGAAATTATCTCTTGTTTATCTCCGGATACTTTTTATTTTCACATCAGGTTGTCCTGATGTGTCCACTGCCAACGCTGTTGAAGGAGATACGTGAACACATGCCCATCCTGTGTCCTTCTGAGCTTTGATGTGTGAGCTGACGTGTATTAATCAAGAACCTCGGAAGCAAGTGTTGCTCCAGAGTAAAATCTGGGCAGTGAAATGCTAGTGGTGATGGTTTAAATGCTAAATTTCTCATGGGCTTTGTGGAGACAAGGTTTCAGAAGCAAAGGCCAAGGGCATAGATGTGGACTGGCTGAACTTTCTTCCAAATAGCAATAATAAACAAACTGAAGTCTCCCAGAGAGAGAAATAAGAGCATGGGGACTCGTGCATGTGCAGTTGCAGCTCCTCTAAATGCATTGCAGAACAGTTAAAAGCAAAGTGACTGTGCACAAAAAAAAAAAAAAAAAAAAAAAAAAGGGTGAAAATTCAGGGGCGTAAACCCTTCCAGTCCTGCTCTTTAGAAGAAAGAGTTTGCTTGGAGGTGCAGCACCATAAACGTGCTGTATAAACAATGCACAGAAACCAGCATTAGAGAAAACCAAATAATCGGTGCCTAAGGAAATAGCCAGGATTTAGAGAGCTTACAACCAGGCCCTGCTGTGATACAATAGCTTTATTAAGCGTGATATTTTATATACGCTTTTGAGAGTTTGAAGGTTTTGCGCAGTGTTTGGGTAAGGATAAGTGGGATTTCGGAAGCTGTGACCTCATCCTGCATTTGATGCTATCAGAGTTCAGCCACCGGTGCTCGCCGAAGGGCTGGGAGGTTTGGCCAACGTGAAGGCAAAGCCAAAAGCAGCCCTGCAAGCCTCACTGTTTACCAGCTCAGAGCCTATAATTGTTTTTTTTTGTGGGGGAAGCTCAAGCCCACCCAAAGAGTGTTTCATAGCGCTCACCAAACCAATAAATGTAATAGTTATGAAAGGCCTCATACTCTAGCTCCTGGCCAAGGTTTAGCTGCGTGGCTCCCTTTGACTTTAAAGCAAACTGTGCGGCAAAAACCTCATGTACCTCTTGGAAAGCTTTGGGCTTGACCTGCTTACTGAAGCCAAAGCATCTGGAAGAGGGGAAAGGTTCCCCTGTGACCAGGCATAGCAGTTTTCCTCCAGAGGATGAGTTCTTTGCAAGCTCAGGATACGTCCTGCACGATCACACCTCTCTGGAGCGCTGTTGTTCTACTCTGCAGGAATCAATGGCTGGGATGTGGGAAGCAATATGGAAGCATTTATACAAATAAGTCACCAACAAGGAAGGATTTCTCACCGCCAAGGACTTTCAGAAAAGTTGTATAAAGTTTTCAAAAGAGCAAAAGGAACAAACCCCAAAGCCTGGGGAGTACCACAAAAGAGGGTAGCTTTGTAATGTCTGCCTCTGGGTGTGATTAAATCAGATGGCAAAGGACATTTTGGGTGTAGGTTTGGGATTTACAACTGATGAAATATGAGTTGTGGAAAACCGTGTCCGGATTTATTCTGCCTCATAATTTGGACATTTGGATAAGAGACTACTTGTTTTTTAGGTTTGCTTACAAAGTTATCTTTCGGCATCCATGTAAACATGTTCTTCAGATTAAACCAGACTTGCCTAGAGGCATGGAGGTTTTTGTTTGTTTGTTTTTGTGAACCACATCATCATGATACAAACAGGGACCTGAATATTTATTTCCTTAATAATTGAACATGGTCACTTGCTCTGACAGCATCTGTAAACCTCAGAGTATAAATACACCAAAATATTTCTTAATGCACAGCACATTGAGCAGTTTGTATGCTGAGTACTCATGGCATCTACTCAAAGCTACTCAGTTTGTACCTTTTCTCCTTGTTGTATTCTTTTTTGTTGTTGTTGTTGTTAATCCAGAATGACACTGGGGCAAGGCTCTGGAACCACGGAAACGTAGAATCATTTGGGATTTCTTATTTTTATTTCTGAGTAGTTGCATATCACAGTAAATTCTGTAGAACAACTAGGGAGCACCAGGCTCAAGGAATTGGGGGGGTGGGTGGGGAGATGTTGGCTCTGCAGTGGAGTTCATCAAATGGGAACAAGATGCTACAGCTTCATTGCCTGGTGATGATGCCACTGTTTTCTTGTGTGAGCAACAGCCAAAAAATTTACCAGGCTCAAGGTGAGAGTATCTTCATCATAGCAGAGATTTTCCTGATGTGCTGCTATTTGTCAATGGTCAATGTACATTAATGAACAAAATCTGCTTTATTTTGGACTTTCATTTTTTATTTAGATAATTAAACGCTCTTCATCATTATGTGACAAAATGTGTATTTCTGTTATTGGATATGTTAAACAGAGCTTTTGAGCACAGAGAAAAAAAAATCAGTCTTTGGGAAGTATGATATGCATCTGCTCTCTGAGCAGAATTTTGGGTGCATTATCTCTGAAGTTTGTTTTCACACATGTGCTCAGGAAACTCTGTTCATGGGTAGAAACTAGCATGCCTACTTGAATCAAGAATTTACAATAAAATGACCTGTTTTGAAGGTTCCTAAAACTGCATTAAAGAATTTAAAGTCCTTATTGATTGCTATCAATTGGTGGCTATCTCTTCACTTTGGTGTCCATTGGGTCAATCAGCAACAGCTGAGATAAGTCAGACTGCCATCAGTAAAAGGTTTTTTCTCCCCGCAAATTAAATTAACAGAGTCTGATACATTTTATATTTTTGGATGACCCAGCATGGCCAAAGCAAAGTAGGACTGTACAAGCCATCTGACATACTTTGTCTTCTGCTGTTTTGGGAAGTTTCTCAGCTGACATGAGAAGCAAATGTTCTGCAGTCTTGCAGGGTCTTTCTTGAGGCTGAGTGGTTTATAGCTGGAAAAAATCCTCAGCTGGTTTCAGTAGCTATTTGTTACCAACTTAAAGATCAGGTTCTTCAAGGTAAACTGAAAATGACAATTGGAAAATAAACATGAGCCACTTGGTGTGTGTCCTCTATTGGACTGAAATGTGACCCGTGTGCTGAGAGGTTAAGGGGTTAAATTGTGCTTCGGTCATTACAGCCCATGAAAAAAAAAAATCCTGGGTAAACTCAGAGCACATCGCTGTGCTAGCAGGGTGAGGTAGATCTGAAACCTATCACTGCTTGATGTGGCTCTCCAACGATATGTGATACCCTTTTCTGTAGTGTCATGGTTATCAACTGCTTAGGCATATAAGAACTGACGTCAAAAAACGTTGAGCTGCTGTTCTCTTCTTGCTCTGGTTGTCACTCTGAGCTCATAAGAAAAGCATCAGGCGTGTTTACACATGGAAAAGTTATTAAAGGCCCTTAAAGAAGGGCTTTAAGGAATGGAGTCTCACCTGGAGGATGGCTGGATTGATCTTAGCCCTTTTATTCTGGCTGGAATACCTACCTCATAAAAAATGAAATGGGCCCCAGAGAACATTTATGTTCCCCAGCCTCATCCCTCCCTCTGATTTAAACCAGCTCCTAGTCAGAGTTTTTAAGACCACCCTGAATATAGTTGCTTGTCAGGCCACTCATTTAGGGTCAGAAAGCAGCAAAGCGCTTCAACATGTGCCCAGACTTTGGCATATGCTCAGTCCCATTGGCTACTGACTCTAAGATGCTCTTGTCTCACAAACATAAAGAATTTCCCTAAAAATGGCATTTAAACATGTATTTATGCAAAAGCAAATTTTGCATAGGGATTCATAAAAAAGCTGAATTTCAGATGTTCATTTCTGAGATTCTTAGCCACACACTTTATGAAGAAAAAATTTCATCTAACAGCATGCTACCTCTCCTCTTCAGCACAAAAATTCTTGTTTGGAAATTAGTTACAAGAAATAATTTACTGATGGAGAATGCACAGTGATGCTCATGGTGCCCAAGTCATCCCTGTTAACAAATATCCAGAAACAAACTATTGATTAATGTTCCCAGATGGGGTACATTGAATAAGTTTTGGAAATGCATATAAGATGTCTGCTTGCTATGGTCATGTTTTCTTCTTAACTACTGGATATCTCCTTCTTCGAAGTGTGTTTTAGAAACTTTAGCTTTTCTGAGAGCTCCTCCAAAATGCAAGAATTTAAAATGACCAATTCTGGTGTTTCCAAAATGTCCTATTTGATCTGAAATTATATTTCCAGTTGTTTTGGTCTCTCCAAAACTGCACTTTTTAGTGACCTATTCATTTTTCCAACAAAATGTTGCCTTGCTCTGGTCATTAGCTAATAGTGGTTAAATTCTGGGCTGCATATCTAGTTAATGTTTTACACATGAGCCTACTTGACTTCTTTTCAAGAAGAAGCCACTGGATCTTGGAAAACATCATCAAGCTGTCAGCATTAAGAGTAGGACAAGTTAATAAGGGCTTGAATAAATCACACAGAGCTTGTCTAGTATTTATGATGATTGGTGAAATATATATTTTCAGAGGTAATGAAATATGCATTCACACTGCAATTCCATTATTTTAATGTAGGTTTGACTCTTTGTCATACTAAATCAGACCCTTTGCCTCCTCATTTGTCATTTAAGGTCTGTAGTGTTCCTTCCCATAGCTGTTCAGAGCAGATGAGGATTAGGCCCAGGGTGAATGGGGAGTGATTGCAGCCAGTTTTGGTGTTTGTGTTAGCGTAGTGTGTTATTCCTTCCCTCCTTATCTCAGCAAGGTGAAGGACCACATGTGGGCTAGTCAGAAGAGATGCCCATGACTCTTCGTGTATTTTCCCTGTTATGTGTGCTAACTTGTTTAGATTATGTTCAACAGAAATCGTTAGCCATCCATAATGCAAGGAAAGTTTTGAATTCATCTCAGGTTCTGGACTGCTCATTTCTAGGAGGAGACAGCACAGCTTCAGAGGCAGGAACCACTGTTTATCCCTATCCTCCCTGGCACACAAAACAGCAATGCGATGTAACAGGGAAATTAGCCCATTCACAATCAGGTTATTTAGCTTTAAGCTGTGCCTTTGTCACTAATTTACAAATCAACTGCTGAGTTTATTTTCCCTTTGTTTTGGCTTCCTGTAAAATGGGTTTTATTTTATCAATTGTTGGTCTTTGTAAGGAACATAAATTGTAAGATCCCTTCCTCAAAGGGAATTTCACTATTTTAAGTACAAGTGTTAAGCATTCCAAAACCCTTGATTTCTCAGTGCAAACAGTACACCCGGCCAATTCCTTGTCACAGACTAAGCTGCTTTATCAACGGCATGATCAATGGTCTCACAGCATTACAAGTTAAAGGCAATAGGGAAGAAGGCTTCTCCTACAAGACAGGGTTGTTTTCCTCTTTGCTACTGTCCTGTGCAGATAAGCCATTAAAGGGAAGGCAGCAGTCCTACATTTTCCATCAGCACATTGCCACAGAAAATTATTCACGATGAGTATCTGGAGAGTCAAAAACAGAGATTCAAAAAAGGCAGCACATATTGGAAACCATCCAGAGTGATTAATTCAAACTTATTTCATTGATGGACCATACAGATATGAATGGCCATTTCTTAAGTGAAAGAGTAGGTTTCTCTGCGACACTATAAGAATGAAGTGCAGTAGCGTGACCTTTTCTGAACTGATCTAAACTTCTCAAATCCCCCCGGGCTATCCCATATCTGTGTGGTTCGCATTACCCACAGCTCTGCTCCCAGAAACATTTTTTCAAACAGCCAGCTAGAGTTAACTTTCTTCTCTTCATGGTGACGGCTTTCAGAAGTCCAACCAAGTGCTTTTTCTGTTCTGCCACTGTCTTTCCCTGCACAATTGTTTAAAATATACTGTTTTCCTGTTTCAGGTCGAAGGAGGTTGTATATTTAAATTTCTCACGCCTGTTAAAGCTTTGGAAGGTATCATTTACAAAGTCAATACCCAGGAATGGAAAACATCTTATAAAGTTTCAAACAAAATCTGGCCATATTTAGAAGGCAGTGTGACTTTGCTCCCCATCTATAAACTACATGCTAATAGAAAGAGCTTGCTCCATCTCCATCTCGATCCCGCCCCGCCAGCCTTGGCTGTGATCGTAGATAAGTCTGGACTGAGCTGAGAGCCGGTGATTGGCTCACGTTGCACGTTATACCCTCTAACCTCTGACACGGCAAACATATGATAACAAGCATGAGTGAGCTCCCAGAGGGACGGTGCTAAGGGCTGCAGTGGATTAAACGTTCTCAAGCATGACTTCTTCCAAAGGCAAGAGCAGGGGAAGAGCTCAAAGCAAGAGGCAGAGACTGCCGATTAAGGGCCTTGAAGGATTTTCCTATCCCATCTCGTCAAGCTACTTGCTGTATAGCCACACAAAATCTGCTTTGACAGAAGATCAAGTTTGCTATTTAAAGATCAGCAACAGTGGAGGAAGGCTGAAAGATGTTTGTTTCACTTCGTCCTTTCACTCAAGCTGGCTTTTTTGCTAATGTTCTAGGAATGTTTCCTTATCAGGATTATAAAAAATAAATATAGCAAGCATTTTGGCAGTCAAAAAGAACAATATAGATTAGAAAATGATTTAGTACCCTTATTTCTTTAGCTAACTTATATTGCCTGATCTAATGAGCAATCATCCATATGAGTAATTCTTCTGCGTGAAGATCTTTGTTGAAATCAAAATGGAAATTTTCACATACTTATACTCATTGCTTAGTTTCCTAGTGTTAAATTTAAGAACAGACTGTTTCCTTTAAAACTTATTTTTCAGTGAAGCACAGCTCTCCTCTACAAATTCTCTGAATAGTTAAATGGAAATATTTCATTTTTCTGAAAACCGTCTGCATCTCTTAACTACCTGTTAATAGAGTTTGTTACATAGAGCTTCTCCACCAGCCTTAACAGTTACTGTAAAACTGTAAGACATTCTTAGTAGACTTACAAGGCAGTGACTTGCTAACACCTGATGCTTCTTAACCATTTTTAAAAGCTTTGAGATCTACATAGGGCCACCAAAATATCTCCACCAATGTCCTCCAATCACTTATGGGGTGGTACAAAGAAAGTCTGACAGCTTAACAAATGCAAAAAGAGAATAAAACAAAACAAGATGTTAAAAAACATACAATGTGGGGAAAAAAAAATAAACAGATGAAACCTGCATATTTAATAAATCAATCAAATGAATCACTCAAAGCACAACATTTAGCCAAAAGATACAGGAAATGAGAATTTCTGCAAAACCCACCAGAGATGTCGCTATTGCTACTGATATAATTTAGATTGTGTTTGGATATTTGAATGATAGACAGCTACACAGCCCCTGGGTTTGAAGGTTAAAATATTCTGAAGATGTGAATTCTGGTGATCTGGGTTTTTCACAACTTTGTGAAAAACGCTCCAGTAGCAATTCTTAAATATGGCCTCTGACATTCCAAAGGGGAATAATATGCTTTATATTATGAACCAGGGTGTCATGTCATGAGCTTCGTGTTTCATAAAGGATTCCAGAAACTTGGGCTCCTTACCGAGTACTGTTCTATGACAACTTATTAACACTTTTATATATTAACGCTTAAGGCAAAATAGAAATGCAAACCATGACCCCACTCACTAACAATATCCACACTCAGATACCAAGCAGATGACTTCAGCACAGCCCTTCTACACAGAATTCTGTGAAAATTCATCTTAAAGAAAGAAAAACAAATTTTAAATCCACCTAACAATAAAAGGTTAGACTAGATTATTACAAGGTCCCACCTGACTTGGAAATGTATACATATGTTTGTATAATTTTAGAATTTTTGTGAAGTCTAAAGGCACATTTTAAGATAAGTGCTATGAACATTTGGCAAGCCTCTTTTAAACATGCTGTAAGATTTTTGGACATACACGTATACTTATAAACCAAAAAAAAAAATAAAATAAAATAACATTCAAACATTCTCTCTCTTGTTTTGTCTCAGCATTAATGTAAGATGATTAGCTACTCTGAGAATGTTTAGAAGAAACTTCAGCCCCTTTTTAGAAGATAGATCTGGGAGCAGCATGCTCACCTCACTGTGGGACATTCTTTTTACTTTGCTTCAGATTTTCTCGGGTTTAAACCAATGAGAATTGCTTGGGAAGAAAGAGCTGAACCTGTTTTAACAGAAAAGCTGTATTTCAAAACCTTCGCTGTCCCAGAGTGGCAGAGTAACACAGATGCAGAGTAACACAGATGCTTTTGGGTTTCTCCAGCATTTTTACAGAGAGACTATTAACTTGGATCCAAAACTGTATTTGGCCAGACATTTCAAGTCCACAGAAAAGAGATCTGAAAAGCTTTATCTGAGCCCGATAACCATCCCAGCTGCAGTATGGCCTTACTCCTGATTTACATCATTGCAATGGAAAGAGAGACAGTCTTGTTATGCTGTTAAAGTTCTAGCAAAATGAAACTAAATAAATCCTTAAGATGCTTTTAATTTGTTTGTTTGCTTGTTTTTTGATGACATCACTCAAATGCCCAGTTTATCTTTATTTTTACTTGAACTAGATCCTCATCATGGTTTGCCAGAACAGTGCCAAAGGCATGTAGGAAAACCACATAAAATTCATCCAGTTCGATGTTTTCTTTGTAAATGCTCTAAAATCGGCTTGACTCTGTCCCAAAGGATCATTAAAGTTCCTGAACTTTCTGGGGCAAGCGCGACCAAGTTCAAAGCAAATCTGGGGTTGATTTATGGTTCTGATCGAAGACCAAGGAAAAGTCAAATTTACAGTCTGAGTTTTGTGTTAAGTTTCTTGTGCACTTTCAGTCTGAAACTTGAAGCAAACATCAGGGGGTTGGAAGTCCACGAACACTGAAACCATTGCTGGTACGATGCTCAGCTGGTGAAAGTTGGCACAGCCCTGCAATTTCCCTCGTGGCTTAGACATGCTGAAGACTTTACTCCAGTGCCAAATGAAGCAGTAGGTTTTGTTGCTTTCTGTTAGCAGTGTTTAAAAGATGAATAATACTGGACATTGGAACATGGCTAAATAGTCTAGAGATAAGGTGGTTTTTTTAAAGGAGCTGGATAGGTAGGACATAAGATCCTAACTACTCCAAGCATTTTCAAACAGCCCAGGCTAAAGCAAAGAGCATTAATTACTATCAGAGAGATGGTCATGACAAATTGTTCCTGGTAAAAGAGTTGTAACAATTCTGAAAAATTCAAGAGATTTTGGGGAACATTATTTGACCATTTCAAGATGCAGATGACATGTGGGTACTCAGGACTTAGTGAGCAACTCCGGAAGTAGGTGCTTTGCTGTTGTCACTTTTTATGGATGGCTGTCCTTGAGAACAATGGCTCTAGCAGGAGCCATTGGGAGGGGAGCCAAGTGGAAATATCATATCACAGCCAGTGTTTGCTGTTAGTCTGAAGCCATGACTTCATGGGCAGAAAGTGCATTTAACAAAAGAACAATGCTTTTTAGGCTTGGAAGAGTAATCCCTGTTTGAACGCATAATAGTGCTTATTGGACAATGTACTCCTTGTAAGATCATGGAAAAAACATTGTTGAAGGCCTGGAATACCTTTTTGCTGCCAACCTTGGCCCAAATTTTTGTCAATTTTATTTTAAAGAGTTTCTGAAAGTTTGAATGTTTACTTTGTTCTAGTGGGAATCACCCCTGTGTCAAGGATTTTCTCTTAATTCTGATCTTTTCCTTGCTCCAACCTTCATATCCTGAGATGAGTTAATTCCAATCCAATGAACTTGAATCAGTGTTTTTCTTGGAAAAACCCATTCCACGTCCCCAGCTTTTCCCTTGCCTTGAGTGCAGTTGTGCAGCACAATAAGGAAGTCTGTTTGAAGAAGCTGTCTGCTCACAGGGGATCATCCCAGGGGGAAGGCTGCCATGGCTCAAGCACAGGAATGAACTCAGAGTCGCTCAGCATCAGGGCTCCACATGAATGGGTTGCCACATCCTACAAAGAATCATTGTATAAAGCCATCCAAGTCATCCTGGGATCCTACAAGTTGGATGGGTAAATAAAAAGCCTATCAAATGACGGGCTTAGGGCTCAGTCCACACTTTGAGTTGAAGAAATCTGAGATTTCTTCACTCTTAGATCTGTCTGTGCAGCACAGTGAAATACAAGACTAAGGTTTAAGTCACGGTTTAACAGGGAAACCAGTTAGTAGCTAGGGCTGGTTTTCATTCTTTTCTTCTTTCCCTTCCTCTAAAAATTCCTTCCAAGACTGACACCTCCTGAAGAAATTGGTGTCCTGTTATAATCTCCATAACCAGTCCTGTTCACTAGTAGAAAAGTCATGCTATGAACGACCACCTTTCCAGGACACTCTACAGCTCAGATGTTGTGGAAACCCATAGTCTACACTGGTATGTCACTGATGTTGTAGCAAAGTGTTAAGAGTTCTTATTGATATTTGCATTCTGCTTCAGCATTTCCATTGGCTTCCAGCAATCAAATTAAAGCTGCCAGATTTCCTGTGATTCTCCCAGATCTCTGCCATCCACCACAAAATTAGTATGGTGAAGAAGGAACTGGAGAAAAGGCAGGCAGATAATAAAGCTTTGCATATGCCACATATAGATCAGTGCCCAGCTGTAGCCATCAAGCTGGTATTAAGCCTGATGTCAGGTTGACAGTGAACCTGCAAAGGCTGGGCTTTTCAGTGCTTCCTGTTAACATGGGGTTTGATTTGCTTTGGATGGGGAGGGAGGAAAAAATTGCAGCATCCAGAACACTTTTGAACAAACAAAGACAGGACTCCCACTATGAGACATGATGCAAGTGAATAGCACCCTGATTATGCCATGCAGGGAATGAAAATGGGAGGGTGCAAATTAAAAGCAATGTGTCATTTGAGTTCCATTAAAGGAGCTGGAAAGTATGGGAGTGTGTCTGAGGGTGTCCATACAAAAAAAATAGAAAAAAAATGGTGCTTTTGTAGGAGAAATTTCTGTCTTCTTCTCTAACATTTTGGAGTTTCTAACCACCATTCCAACCATCTTTCCGAGGGAGCAATACAGGCCTCTCTGAGGGTCAGAAGAGACTACTGGTTGCACAGTTGCATTAGTGTATTAGCCTGGGCATAGCCTGACCCTGACACGGCCATGTGGCTTCCAGGCGCAGGAGAAACATATCCAGCCCAGATGACAGCGTGGACAGGTTTGCCTACAGCCATCTGTGTAAATAGAGGGACCTTCTGTCCCAGCTCCAGATGTGTCTTTTCCAGATGTGACTGTGACCTTCTGCTCTTAGCCACCTACAACGTGGAGGCTGCTGCCCGTTTCCTAACCCAACGTCCGGCACATTCACCAAGGTTGCTCCACATTGCCCTTTTTAAAATAGGGCTGCTATATCCTGCCTGACCTGGACTTGGGAGAGCCCACATGGCCACCTTTGCCAGGAAAGAGGTATAGGAGAAACAGAAAATGAGAAAAGACTAGTGTTTGCAGGAATGAGGGTGGGCCAACAAATGCAGATAGCTAATCTCATGTAGTTCCACCTTGAACCTCACACAAGATCCCAACAAAAACAAGATTTGGGTTTTAAGGGAAAGATTAATGTTAAACATGAGCCATTCTTTTTTTTGCGTTGAGTTGAATGGTCGGTTAATTTTCAGTCTCCAAATATAATACAAATCACTCAAGTTATTTGGCATGGGTTGTGCCTTGATTAACATTTTTGGCATTTTTAGAAGGACTCTTAAATAATAGAAGTGGCATCTGGATGGAAATAGGAATAGGCCAATGAGAGGAAAAGTGCTTTTTAGGCTTTGGAGAATTAGCAAAAGCTTCCAAAATGTCAGAAGACATTAAAAATTTGAAACCAGCTGAGGCCTTATTTTTAAAATGGTGTCAGAATTGATTTGTCCCCCATTTGTTTTTTTGTCTCCAGTGCTGCCTTTATAAGTTAAGCAGACATTAATATTTCAAGTCCACACACAATACACAGCTCTCTGCCTCCATTTTCATGCAAGTCTGAGTAGCTAAGGTATGTTTCTCCAAGGACTGTTTATGATGCTTGACATTCTTACATCATCATTAAAAATCTTTATTGATTTTTTTTTTTCTTTTTCACAATACTGATGTGAAAAACACATTCTGGAGTTTTCTAGGCCATTTACTTTGTCCGCTCTGTGGCTATATGGTGGACTGTCATCCCTCCCAGGCAATGATTGTGTAACTGGATCCAAAGAAAATTCTTCAAACTTTATTGGCCACGGAAAACTGAAGTCAATTGGTTAAAAAGAAAAGTGTTAATTATGTTTACTCTGGCATTCTAGCTGTGGAGAATTATTAATCATTAAGATCCAGATACATAAAATTTGCTTTTCATTTTTTCCTAAGCAAGGCTTTGCCAATTCATTAAATATTATCATTAACTTAAAGTAAGCCTCAGTAAGAATGATTTTTTCCTCATCTTTTAAAATGACTTTCCTTTATCTTATTGTCTTACTGTTCTCCATCAAAATAATCACCACTATATTCCTGAGGGCCTGGAGAGGGTAGAAACACTTCTTCCTCTGATATTTATAATTTTGCAGGAGTTCTGAAGGTGGACACAAGAGTCTTGAATCAACTCCCATTCATCTCAAGTTGAATCAGACTGAAAAGTGTGGATTTGTCTCTTCCATCCAAAGGTCATGACTTGGAAGCCATATATGCTGGGTCTCTTCTTTTTGGAAAGAGAATTAAAAAGTGAAAAGAGAAGAACCAGTGAGGTTCTTCTGGACATGGCCCATATTATAGGAAATAAATCCACAGATACAATGCTAATGAATCATGTTTGTCGTACCAGACCTCCAGCCACTGATGAAAAGTTTTCTCCTGAGATCAGTTGCAGAGGTTTTGGAGGGAAATAGCCTCTCTCAGCCTCACCAGTAATCAGAGACATGTTGCAGAAAGGGCTTCCAGTTCTGGCACATGTTCCCTGTTTGACTGGTCCCAGGTTATCCTTCAGGCTGGATGGTTCAGAGCATTATAGTTCTGGTAACAGAAGATTGGCACTATTCCTTGAACTCTGTTTTTATAATGTCAATATAAGTGCTGAAACAATATTTTTATTCCACTGACATATCTAAAAATGCAGTGACCAGGGCTGCCAGGATCACTTTCCATCCCATTCCCAATTGATGCCACAAAGGAAGAGCTGAAATTGCAAATGAGTGTATCACCCAATCTGCAGGCTCCTGTCTCCTACATATTTTGCCTTCATCAGAGGGATCACTCCTCCTTTTGAACATGCAAGCCAGAAACAGAGAAATTATGGCCCTCTGTATGAACTAAATCATACTGATTCTTGCAGTAACTGTATTTGGTGATATGTTTGCACTGCTGTGAAATCTTGAGTTAAGCCTTAAACAACTTCACCTGGGAGCAATAGGAGCAGTTCAGCAAAGAGAGCATAGCATTATTCATCCTGCTAAAAGGTGGCCCAGTTTTGGTTTGGGACTCCCTGCTTGATGCGTAGACACATCATGGTTTTACACTGAACTTTGGGTATCTCAGGTAAAATTGCCCTTGAACCAATGCTGCTCCTGATACAACAAGCAGAAAGAGTATGGATTCATTTCCTCTCCTTCTTCTCTTTGCAAACACATCATGTTTGTTCTCCTTTCCAATGTTTGAAGTGAATTGTGCCTTTGTCACTGGTTCATTTTTACCCTGATACAGGCTGAGTGCAGAAGAAGAGTGGGTGTCACAACTCTGCAGGTCAGATGTGTAGTATTTTGTCAGTTATTTGGCATAGACCTGGCCAGACCATACCTGGACCCACCGGATGAGCCAGCAGACATTAGCAAATGCAAATACAATAACTTCATCCCCCCGAAGATGTATGTCTCAGCGTGGTGCCCAGCAATTGCAACTCCACATTGACACAACCAGCCTGACAGCCCCTAGTGAGGACATAATTCAGTGGTATATTATTTAACTTACAAAAAAAAAAAAGTTAAACCATGACCTTTCCTTCCTCCTGCCCGTCCTGTTTCCCGAGGGGAAGGCTGTAGGGCTGTGTCTGGGAATTAGAAAGCAACATGGGTGGTGACCCCCTGGTGCCAAGAGTGTCATGAAGAATAAACCATATGTTGTATCTTTGCATGTTGGGAGGTCCCAGCTCTACACACCTAACAACTGTTTTTCAGCCTACACAAGTTAGCGTGCCCAGGAGAACCATTTAGGAAGCCAAAATGCCTGGGGAGCACAACCGAAAGGGGCTGACCTATTCCCTCATTTTCAAATGCAAAACCATGGCCAACATGATGTGCCACTAACCCCAGGTTCACAGCCCTCTGAGAAACCATTATAAATGCTAACTGCAGCTGTGCTGTGACAAAATTCCTACTCTACCAGCTGGGAGCCCACCAGCAAATGCTCTCATGCTCTACCAGCAGCAGGCAACATCCTTTTCTCAAATAAGTGGTGGCCTAAAGCACAACCAAGGGCCGTGGACTAGGGTTGGAACAATTTTGCCTGCCAAGAATACCTGGCTACAGAGCCACAGGTTCACACCACTCATGGAAGGATCTGTGCTCCTCAAACCTAAGCAGCCTGTGCTTATGTGTGATAGAGTATCAGCCAGCTGTTTGAGATCTTGTGGAAGAGACATGAGTAGGGATCTCCCCCCACCTTCCACCATTCATCACAGCCAGCTTTACTGGCTACTCGCATTTTTGTTCTCTAATTAAAGCTTCTGTCAGGTGCTTTAAATTATGGCCCTGATTATGGACTTCAGATCAAAATTCAACAGGCTTTGGAACCTGCCATTTTATTTAATTACTTGCAGTAAATTATTTTGACACCCTCAATTAACAATGTCCGTCACTTCAGCCCAGCGACGATGAGTGTGAGGAATTTGCTATTTGATCTGTTTTGTCTGGTGGAAAGGTGGATAGAAAAAAAAATTCACTGCATAAATGTAGCAAGACTTTTAGTAGTCTCCACAATACAAGTAAGAAAATAATAATAAATCCATTTATTATATTAGCATTTTGTTACTAAAGGCTGGGGTATATTTAGAATGGATACCATTGCTACAGAGCCGGGATGGGAACTGGTTGTTGGTGGAAATACAGGTTCATCATACTTGGGTGTGATTGCAAGATCTGTCATTTTGAAGCAGAATTATTAAATCTAAAGCACATTTAGATGTTAAATTTTTATCAATGTACAGCAGTACATGATCACACCCCAGATCATTAACCCATGCCCACCAAGAAAAGGACAGCATCTATATTATCTTGAGGAGGAGCCGCTCTGCATACCCTGAAGGGCAATGTGTCCAAGTCATCTCGTGAACCAAACGCTTCGCTGCCTCGCTGGCCGGAGCAATATTAAACTCCAGCATTCTCAGTCACTTTAACAACCTTGTGGGTGTTGATGATGGAGCTAATTAGCCATGTTCTTTAATTTATTAAAATCATAAATATTTCACTTCAAGGGTTTTTTTTTTGGGGGGGGAGAGAAGAAGGGAGTGGGAATGTTAAAGGGAGACAACTGCATGAAATTCTTTGTCTGATTAAACTTTCCATAATATGCAGCAATATTTTACCTCTGGTAATTGATTCGGTGGCACATCAGACTTGGCATCTCATCCTTTGACCTGTTTATTTTTAATTATGACTCTTACTTTATTTACTATGGATAACTTAAGGACACGGTATGGTTGTCTGAAAAAGTCAGAGAGCACAAAATCATTTGAGTCAGAAGCTTAAATAAGAGCAAAGGAGCAGCAAAGCTGCAAAACACATGGAGTTAGAAAGACATAGCATTATAGGAGATTGTTCCACTGTGAAAGCTCTAGAATAATTGTCTAGACCTATAGTTAATTTGAGAAGAAACAATCTCAAATCCAACCCTTACTTCCAACAGACAAATCTGCATATCGCTATTTGTTCTATTAAATAGATCATTTTCATATTTAAATACTTTTAAGACTTGATGTAAGACTTGCTCATAGTCACCTTACAAAACTTTGTAATTCTTGTATAGAGCAAAGCTATACATTGCAGAATGAGAGAGCAGTGAAAGAATTCAGATTCTCTCTCTGCTATCAAAGAAAAAAGTGTTTCCATGCCTTGGCATGTGTACTAGTGCAAAAAGTACAAGCCCTGATCTTTCTGTGGGTGTTTTATACACTTTCAAGAAAGCTGTGTAGGTTCTCCATGGGCATCCGTACACTTGGTGCATGCTGCAACTCAACTGCCTATAAGCAGACTGGCCGTGCCCAGCAGAAAGCTCACCTGCCCTGGGAATGCAGCATGAATCTCACCTGGAAGGCTGTCCTGGTATGTGCTGTGAAGATATAAAACATGGCTAAGCATGCCTCAGTTTCCCAGCTGCACATTCAAAATGAATCCTTATCTTAGGGATTGGGGTGGAAGGAAAGGGAGCACTTGTTTTGGAAAGACAAAGGTTGTGAGGCACTCAGGTGTCCCAGTGCCTTTTGTCAGCTGAAAATGCCTGCAGCTATTGTAAATCATAAAGGAGGAGGAGGAGAGGAGGAACTGATCCTGGAATGTGATAGGTGAGATAAAATAAATGGAAAACACCAGGCCTAAAATCCCAGTTTATTCCAGCCCAGCCCTGGCTGAACCCCAGGATGTGATTTCCCTTGGCAATAGATAATGGGGCAGACAAAACGATGCTAAAATACCTGGAATTACCTGCCCTCCTCTCCCCATTCAAAATATTCCCTCCTTCCATCACTGGCATGGGACATGCCTGAGATATATGGCCCATTGTTCTGGGGTGTGCTGGTAGATGCAATCTGTCCCTCATTGTCTGGTAATAGCTTGATTATCTAGGGGGGAAAATGCAGAGTGGTTGTGCCCAATGAACCATGAAATTGCCACTGCTCGGAGGAATGATTTATCATCAGCCCTTTAGAGCGAGGAGGGCCAGCGGCTTGGTGGGAGACATGGGGCAGGTATTCATCCAGAGCCGGGCAGCAGGAATGCGCCTGGGATGGTCCCGAGCTGAACTTTTCAAGGAGCAAGTGAACCCTGGCAGCCGCAGAGCAGGGAGCCCTTCCTGGGGGACCGAGCGCGCCGCGGTGCCCCGACAAAAATGCCTGCAAAGTCTGAAGAATACATTAGGAGAGCTGCCGGAGGAAGATGGCTGAGGCTTTCTTTGCTTCCTCTTCAGCAGAGAGGAAATTTGGGTAAAGCCATTAAGCTTTAATTCCACTGGGCTCAGGCCATGTATTTTGTGTCAAACCCGTGTTTAAAATGCAAGTGAGCAACTTCTAGAAGTGTACAAGGAATCTGGACACAGGCAGGCTTCCCGTCCCCAGGGCAGATTCCACTTTTAATGACCCTGGCCCCTAGCTTAGGAACTAATTTATAAACTAAATCTAATTCCTTCTTGGAAACTGCTGCCCAAAGCCATTCCTGCCAGGAGTTCCCACAGAGCTGAGCTGAGGACAGGATACATCCCCACTCACGAAGCTGCGATAAGCGAGCCCCCCCACGGGGTCAGGTATTCGTCCCAAAATCCTGAAGCTTATCTAAAAATCTTTGCTAGCATCACCAGATGGGAGGCAGAGGTTCAGTTTCACTGAGCAGGAATAGGTCCAGGAGCTCAGGACATGGGTGTCTTGTGCCAGCAGATCTTAGCAGATAAGTCAATGCATTTGCACCTCAAAAGCACAAAAGTTTATAATTTCAGCTCATCTTAAAAGTACAAATTCATCCCCAGTCAATGTAACTGAGTTTCACACTGTTGGAGGCAAGGACTGATACTCAATGTTTGACAGATGAACCAGCCCAGCAAGAGCTTGGTGAGCTAGTTAGATTGGCAGAGCTGAAATTTGTGGGAGCAAAAGACACTACAAATAAATAAGGAGAGTGGGGTTTGTGTGCTCCTCCCTTCCAGCTCAAATCCAGGAGTTACGAAACTTGATACAGGGAATCCTGCGGGGCCTTACAGGAAAGGAATTTACTCCCACCCATCCTGGGTTCAGCCTAACTCCTCATTTTTTGTTACTTTAGCCTATGGCCTGGAAAAGTGCACATTTTCTGCCTGGAGACCCAGCCCGTCCTAACCCCATGCTCCTCAGTCCCTCTTGCAGAGAGGCCACCACCTGCAACACAGAGATTCCTGTGGCTCGGACCCAGGAGCATCCCCCCACAGCCCATGTGCAGAGGCAAAAAAATCTGCTATTGGCAGGAATTTCCTCCTGGGTGCACACATACCAGAGCATGAGACACAGGGATCCTGTGCAAAGGGCCATTCTGCCCAGAAATCTCTGAAAACTTCCAGGAATTTAGTTCAATAAGTTTTCTCCACACTACATTATTTACTGAAATAAAATCCCCAGGGCTGTGGATGGCTTTTTGGTAACGGAGAATTGCAAATGACTGGGACTCTACTTCAAATTTTGTTATTTATCGAAAGCTCTGGTGTGTGTTGCCCTGTTAAATGAATGGTCATTGCCAGATCTCTGGCTGGATTATAACAGTCCCTTCTGATGAGTGTTTTATTAACTGGAGAAATGATGAGATTTTATGGTAATTCCAAATCCTGTGACGGTTTGTTGAGTAAATCAGATTTTACAAGACTTGGCACCCACTTATCCAGTTTCCATCATCCAGATTGTGACGTGGTGGATTTTACCCAGAGGAGAAGTATAAGGCAGATCCCTTAATTTCTCTTCAGCTTCTCAGTGCATGGTGTTACATCTGTGCTGTAGCCTGCTGCTGTGCTATGAAGACGTGTTGCAGCCTCTGAATATAAGAATACTGTCCTCTGTTGATCAGAAAGGAAACGACTGCTGTTCATACACCAGAAAGCTCTGGCAAAAGAAAATCCCTGCTAAAACCTCTCGGTGAAAATCAACCTGTTCCTCATAATTCCCCTTTGTGGTTATTCACAGCCTAGAATACCTTTGAAAGGTATATATGCTGAATTTGAGGTGTGGCTACATCATTCTTCTCAATCTCATGCCATAACTACCCCTGTGTTTTGGTAGGAATAGTAATAAAAGTGAATGATCTAAAGCTCTCCAGTTGTTGATAGTTAAACCTGTAGTGGGCATAAAAAAAAGAAATATCCCATTCTCAGGAGAGAATCTCTGACTGATGTTGCAAAGAAACACAGTGAACTAAAATGAAAAAGGGAAGTCAAATGGGTAAAAGAGAGTGCATTTTGGAGGGAAATAAAAATATATATATTTAAAAAATAAAAAAAAGTTGGGTCAAACTGCTGGAGGGCAATGCCTATGGCACTTTATCAGGACGCAGTCTGCCCGAAACACAGCACCGCTCAGCTCTCTGCATCCCCCCGCCACCTCCAGCAGCCCAGCAGCTTGCTCTCCCCTTGACAAGAGAGAAACCCAAGCGGGGATTAATTTGCTGGGAAAACAGGCGGGAGCAGCTGAGTCAATAGCCGCGCGCTGTCACGGGGCCGTGGCGCAGCGTGGTGGGCTCGCTGCCGTGGCCACACCGCCAGGAGGTGGTGGCAGCACCAGGGACGTGTGGCCGGGGGGCTCCTGCAACAGCTTGTGGGGACTACACCTACTTATAGCAGCACAGGGTTGTGCTCATAAGCTGCAAAGAGTTTGGAGAGCAGAGCTGCAGTGCAGCTGAATTATTGCCTAAGTGCTCAGAAAGAGGAGGCAGAGCGAGAGTATAAAGGAAGCCTCAACTTTTGGGGTTGTTTTCCTTTGTCACCTGATGTCACAGCATCACATTTTGTTCTGCAAACATAAGAAAGCAGGGATTGACTTTGAAAATAAAATTGAAAAAAAGCTCGGGTTCTTGTCACATTCAAGAGCTGCAGCTTTAAGACAGGTACCATATGTTCCAAGACTCGCTAATTAAATCATGCAAATTAGCCACACTGCACATCTGAGGTTCAGCAACTCCAGGGTTCAGAGCCATTTGCATCTCAGGATTTTGGGTTGGCCCGGGCAGGCTCTCTGCAACTCTGATCCGAAGCCGAGTTCAGATTTCAGGCACCACTAGGCATGAACATGTTGACTGTATGCTTTTCATTTCAGCCTGTCCCTGAATATAATTAAACATTTCTTGCAACTCTACCTGCTTGGCTCTTTTCTTTGTAGTACCTCGTCAAACCCAGCAGGTCTGCTCACCCCTTAGGCTCAGGCTGAGCTCGTCACAGCCTTTCCCCTTTGGGTTATCGTGTTGTTTTACCTGGATGTGACAAAGAAAACGATGACGCCACCACTTAGCGCTCTCCAGTCGAGTCTTGCTCTAAATTAGTCACTTGAAAGCAGCAGCCCAGTCAGCCGAGCAGTCAGCTGGCAAGAAACTCTGGGAGAAAAATTTTCCATGTGCTATTTTTAATATGAAATGGGTCTGAAAGCAAGGCTGGGATGGGCTTTTGTAGCAAAGAAGGAGGTACAGATGCCAACTGTCCCTATTTAGGAAGGATAGTTTCTATTTTTTTTTAAAGCAAAATATCTCTTATTTTTCCATTCTGTCCTTCTTTGAAAGCTCTCACGGTCCAAAATATGTCAATGGACTTTAAAGGTGTGTCCCTATTTCTCTTTCCTAAATGTGCCTATTTATACTTTCACAGATGCCACTAGCAAGCCTGGAAGAGGGCACAAATAAGGGTTTTACTTTCTATCACATGAATTACAGAATAAAATAAGGAGGTCACAAAGAGTGGCTTGTAGGTGGACCTTGCAGTGATGCTGCACAGAACACACAGAAAGCCCAGGCGCAAACTTCCCAAATCAATTGTTCATTAAACTAATTAATGCAAAACCATATCCTTATGGATAAAAGAAACCAACATCATGGTCCGAGAGCTCCTGTGGCTCCCATGCAAAGCCAGTCAGCCTTCTGCTGCACAGGTGTGGGTACAAATTTCCCATGAAGGCCCAGGTGTAGATAAGGCACTTCAATTTCTCTGGTACACACAATTGATGCTGCCTCCCCACATTAGCTCTGGGCTCTCCATCCCTCTGAGCCCAATGCATGGAAGTCTTTGCCTTCTCCCCAGCACTGTTGTTTCCCCAAATGACTTTCACCAGCTAAAATCAACTTTCTCTGCTTTGCTGAAAGTGCTGCTTTCAGTGTCCACGGGCTGAATGTGAAATCGGAGCTGTTTTGACTGGACATCAAGGTCCCCCAGGGCCGTCTTGTATTCTGATGGAGTGCAATCATTTAGGGCAAAAACATGCCTGATGCAAGCACTCTTGGTTGTGAATGTGAAATCCTTCCTCTGTGGAAATCCCATGGCTGCTGGAAATTCGCTGCTCCCACAGACTTCGTTGCCAATAAACTCCTTTTAAGGAACCCCAGCCGAAAACAAAAGCAAGGCTGGAAGCATATTTATCTCACACGTCAAACGAACGGTCATGTATCACTCTTGTAAGATTTGCCCAGTGCTGCTTAACAGTGTGTCGGAGCCAAATTTGGGAGAAGTGGGAGGAAGAAGAATTCAGCTCCGTTAGTTCGTTATAGGTAAAATATGTTAGAGATTTTTGAAGGAAAGGAAAGGAAAGGAAAGGAAAGGAAAGGAAAGGAAAGGAAAGGAAAGGAAAGGAAAGGAAAGGAAAGGAAAGGAAAGGAAAGGAAAGGAAAGGAAAGGAAAGGAAAGGAAAGGAAAGGAAAGGAAAGGAAAGGAAAGGAAAGGAAAGGAAAGGAAAGGAAAGGAAAGGAAAGGAAAGGAAAGGAAAGGAAAGGAAAGGAAAGGAAAGGAAAGGAAAGGAAAGGAAAGGAAAGAATTCCTATGCATCATAAAAAAAAAAAAAAAAAAATTCCTCTCTTCTTTTTCTCCCTGTCCTTTTTTTCTGCATTCCTCTATGATAAACACAGCCAAATGTATTTTTTTTTTTTTAATCTGGAGGGAAAAATGACAAACTTTGTTTGCAGGCTGAGATCTCTCACCAGCTTTTAAACTGCACTGGATTTCCACCACTGTGCTTAAACCCCTAACAAGAACTCCTTCCTTTTCTCAGTGACTTTCTGAGAAAAATAATAAAAAGTTAGAATACCCATAGGCTTTTTTTTGTAAAGAATTTAAAAAAAAAAAATATTTGTTAAAATAAAATACTGTTTTCATTGTAAAGCTAATCAGATGCACAACACTGTCAAAGAGCTGCCCCAGAGCACCACGGGTCTAAACCAAAGTATTTCTTTCTGCTGTTGTCCCAGGACGCACTTTATCAAAAGTTACAATTTGAGTGAAATATTTCTATGCATTATAGCAGTTCTCCCGTGAACTATGGGCTTGTGACCAGTTGGATACTCATTTATACTGGTGAGTTAACAGTTCTTCGCTTGCTATTTCTGAATGCACAAGCAATGAATTGTTGCCAAACTCACTGCAGACCAGTGCAGTCTCAGGGGCTCCCGGTTATCATTCTGCTGAAGGTGGGAGTAAGATAAAAAAAAAAAAAAACACTTTTTGCATTTTCCCAGCCTTGGGGCCAGGTAAGGGGAAGGCTGGTATCCTGCTAAAAATGGGAAGAGACTGAAGTCTGCTGTATTTTGCATAGGTCTGTTATTGCAAGCAGTCATCCTGCTGATGGTGAGCGTGTTTTCAGGCTGCTGGAATGGCTTTTGCACCACTGAGGATCCCAGTGTGACCTCCTTCTGGCAGTTGCATATTCAAGACTCGCTAGGATTTTATCCCTTTGGAGATGTGTAACATTTATAGCAGCAGGCACAGAGACAGAGAGCGGGACAGCCATAAACAGCAACGTTTGCTGTGCAAGGTACAATAAAGCAACGAGCAAACTGCGTTTTATAGCGCTGTTTGCTGGGAAATCTCAACAAACATAAATTCTCCTGACATTCGTGAGGTCCATTTTATGATTCAGCAAGACAACATGAAGAAACTAGATAACATGCCCAAAACTACAGCAAGTCAGTGGCAGAAATGGAAACAAAATCCCAAGGAGCTGATTCCAACCCCCTCCTCTAACTACTAGCCTGCGTGTTTTTTCATTACAGAAAATGTTTGGTTAAGTGTTCTGAATTGCCTGCAAGTTAAAGCCTAGGAAATCTATGGTTTTCATATTTGATGGAGTGAAATGCACTGAGGGATAATCAAAGCTTTATGTACCAGCCTTAGAGAAAAGCATTTCACAATGCTAAAAAACCTTATTACTTTCATAAGGGGGGAAACGACTAATGATACACATATGCTGACTCCCTTCTTCCAGCTAAAGCAGTGGACAAAAGTGTGTGGAGTGTGATGCAGAGGTGCAGATACAGCCAGAGGGGGCTTGTAGCACTATTAATTGCTGTGATACATATCTAAGCTTAGGCAAGCAACTGTAGCCACAAAATTTCAAAATTTTTTTTTTTTTTCAAGAAACCAATGCCAAACTACCTGTTGACAACATAAACAACTGGCAGAAAAGCTCCTTTTTTACAGGTGGAAGGTCTCTGGAGCTATGGTTGAAATCAGAGTGAGGTAAATCCAAAATTGTGTGAGAATCAGGGACACTGTTTGCTGTGGGAAGAGGAGGGTGCTGTGGGTGAAAAGTAATGCTTCTCCCAGCCTAAAAATCCTTGGCACTGAGACATCCCATTTCTCTTAGCAGTAATACCTACAGCAGACTGTCCTTAACAATAAAGAGAATATTAATCCAAGAAAAAGTCAGCTCAAGCCTTTCCAAAAGCCTTTGAATTATAAGGGTAAGATTTTAGTTAGTTAGTTAGCTATTAACATTAAACTAGCAGGAAAACATCCTTAAAAACAGATAATGGAGTAGAAAGCTTTCTGCTCCAGTGCCTGTACTTTGTGTTTTCCTCTGCTTGTGTCAGCAGCCCTTTGCTGTAGGGAGCATTGCCTAAATAACTCTCAGAAGCAACAATACTTGTGCATTGACATCCTGGAGGGAAAGAGCTTTGCAGAGCTTGCAAAGATTAATCCTAGTTGTGTGTTCACATTCTAACAAACTCATCACCTGCAATAAGAGGTGTGTTTTATATGTATATATACAATATCATCCCACAATGGCCTGTGCTGGGGTAGGTGGCATTCCTGATGACTGATACATGTATATATACATCCAAGACAAATATAAAGCTGGAAAATCTGAAAAGGATCATGGTTTCTTTTCACCCTTCAGGTCCTCTCAGGCACCTGCACGGATGCGCAATCTGGCCAAGAAGATCAATGATACGTTTCCTGTGTCCTGCTACAGGTTTGATCTCAAAGAACCTTTGCCTTCTTCTCACACATTTAAGCTTAAAGAGAAAGAAATATAAAAGTAATAATTATAAATAAATAAATAAATAATAATAGTAGTAGTAGTAGTAATAAAACTTCTCCTTACTAGGAAAAGTGGAAGACCATGCTATGACATCATCAACACACAGCCCCTCAAAGATGTCTCTTTTTTGCCTGTTTAAGATCTCCTGAAGGCGCTAGAGGTTGCTCTTTATCCCAACGGCATTTCTATTGACCACACATTAATTTCAATAACATTTGGCAGTCGGAGGTTTGGATGATGGCTCAGTGACCCAAAGCTCTTCCAAACCACTTCCTGGGGCCAGTGGCCATTTCTTTGCGTGGTCCGCGGTATTTCTGGGAAAGGAAACTCCCTTTGTTACTGTGTGATAGGTACAGAGAAAGTTGTTTTATTTGTACATCTTATACAACGGTGGGCCTGCAGTGGCTTGAAAATTTCCTCCCCATGGGTTTCCTTTTATAAGGTTAATGATCATTTGGATTCACGTCTAAAAGCCCTTTCACACTATGGCTCCTTCTCCTGCTCAAAAGCCTCTGCCAACATTTAATGTAGCAAAGGGGGGAAAAAATTTAATAACGTTCCTTAAATCTCAGGAAATGAAGCTTTGCCTCCTTAAGTTCCTTTTCAGAATGAATGTTCCACTGTGGCCAGCCGAATGTGTGCTGAGGTTTTGAATGCGGCTCCTCTGGATACCCGAATTTATTGATAATGCGTTCCTTCGCCCAGCGAGCTGCCGGAGAGAGACGGAGGCTGCTGACCTGGTGGCCATCTCCTCTCCTGCTCCCACGGCACTGCCCTGTGGCATGCCTCACACTTTGTGCAGCTCACAGCAATCACACAGCAGAATCACAGCTTTGTCAGTCCCGTTCCTCACCGCGGCGGCCACCAGTAACGCCAACCAGCTGGGCAGGCACAACAGCTCAGGGAGAGCCCCAGCTCTGGGTCAGCAGTGGTCACCCACACCCTGAAGTCCCAAATTCCTCCCTCTGAACTTAACCCCAGCTTGAAAAAGTGGGGAGGGAAAGATAAGAAGGAAAGAAAATCCCATATAACACTTTAAAGAAAATATAGGCTGAAAGGGCTTCTCTTTTCCTTTTTTTTTTTTTTTTTTTTTTTAAGCGCTGCCATTTGTTCCCTTGTAAAAGCAGAGGGTTCAACCTTTAAAGCCACACAGCCCTCCGGTGGGAATTTCACCGTCTGAGTAATAAGTTCAAGGATTGCTCCCACAGCATTTAAGAGAAGAAAAAACAAGGAAAGATGGTTACTTCTGTCAACGCCTAGGAAATAACAGTTGTTCAGCCCCTTTTTCAGCTCCTCCTGCTTTCAGAGTACGTCAGAGCTGATCACTATGACGTTTCCTCCTGCAGGCTTTCCTTGGGCTGCAACAACGAAGCTCGCTCACTGCTGCATTTACTCACTACGTAATGTTCATGGGGTTTTCCCACCATGGAAGCAGGCTTTATGGACTAGCAGATAGAAATGTCTTGTTTCTGTATCACCCTTTCATGGAAGTGTAGCAGTGATGACATTACTGGGAATGTGAAATGATGGTCAGAGCTCTGAGACCTCTGTCAGAAAGGTTTGAAGAATGGGGTCAAAACAATCCACTGAAAAGCCTTGGGCTTTGGGAGGTAAGATTATTTTAAACCCCAAACCTGTGAAATCACTTAACTGAACAACACAGAGAGACTGGAGAAAATAACGTCCTAACGAGGGCTTTGCCATATGGCTTTACAGTAGGGCACTGGCCTGGAGATCACTGTTTTCCACCTCTCCTAATGACGTCCTTCTAGGAACAAAACGAGGCCAATTTTATTTGGAACATGTGTCATGAAAGCTGGTATGTAGTGCGGTTTGAGAATGCGAAACCCACCCATACATCCAGGGTGTTATTAGCGACTTCTATCAAACCAGCATGGCTAACTACTGTACACTCGTTCCCGCTGACTATTTGCTGGGCTCTGGGAGTGGGTTGCAGGGTTAAAATGCCTGCCTCTCACCCGCAGGTTTACGCTATGAAATGTGCTCCAACAGGAGCCAAAAGCGACATTTGACAGATAGATGGTGTAGGCAATTAAAAGTGAAAATACTGAGTATCTTCCTCTCTCAATTTCTGCTATTGGAAAAGTAGATCATGCAAAATCTTTAAAATGTTGCTTGATAGTGGTTGGTTTGGAAAGTATTATTTAGAAAGCTGGAAGAGAGGAAAAGTTTCAATAATCCTTTTGGTATCCCTTACTTCTGAGCTCATAGATTAATGTACTCAGAGTAATTTTATAGGAGCATGAAAGCATATAGGAAACCATATGCTTTCTTTTTACCCAGCCTTTGCACTCTAGCCTCTTGCTGTGTCTCTGAGGGAAGATACTCCTCTTTAAGATGAAATTGGAAGTTGTTTTCACTTAGCAAACCACTGAGGTCCCCAGGGAGGGGGCACGTCAGGGTGCTGCAGGTGGACCCGGTGGGCTCAGAGGGACGGGGCAGCTGGCCTCTTGGCCACATGTCCCACTGCTCTCCCATGGCCCAGAGGGGTTGTCACTGGCAGACAAAATAAGGGGCAGCTCTCCGGTCACATTTATAGCAACAACATGGCAGGGGAAGGTCTCAGCACTGAACTATACTCACAGGAGAAAAACATCTCCTACTGTTAGAGACCCACACGCTCATTCCTTCCTACTCAGCACTCCATGCAGCAAGAGGCTCCACATTTACCTTCTGTCTTTTAACCTGTAATCAAAGGCATTGAGGTGCCTGGACTGTGCCTAGGTTTTCCATGCAAGGTAGGTCAGAAAAATATGGATTTCTTTTGGTTTATCTTCACCAAAGTTCTTCAAGTCCACTGGACAGACAAGTGGACAACTACAGCCCTGGAGTGAACCACCTGAAGTTCAGACCTCACCTGAAGGTCAGCTTCTCCAAACCTTCCTCCCTTGGAGCTGTTATGGTCCATTTCGGCCTCAGATTGCCATCGCCTTCTTATAACTGATGGGTAGAGGAGGAAAAAAAATGTTATATGCAACACATCTACTTACTTATTGACTCTGAGCTTTACTTTTTTGGACTCTTTCTTAGGGCACTGCTGTGAAACAACTGACTGCTTAAGGACTCAGTGCTCCGTGATTATATCCATCTAATCCAGCTCCCCGTGGGATTTCAGTGGGAGCAGAATTGAATCCTTATGCAGCAAATGGGCTTGAAAAGTTCATTCCCATTTTAGAGATTTCTAATCCCAGAGAGTCCCTAGATGGAAGGGACTCTTTTCCATGGGCTTTAGTGGACTTTAAATCAAACTGAAAATGGGGTATTTTGCTGGAACCAGTGTGACAAATGTCATTGCCAGGGGGGATTACAGAGCTCCAAAATATTTTGCTCATGTTGGATTTTGGAGACAAGCAAGGGAGCAGACCCATGAATCCTCACGCACAGACAAAGTCAGTGGTTGCAGCTCACTGGGACTGAATTTGCTGTTGAAGAGGCAGAAACTTTGCTGCTGTTGCCAGAGCTGTGTGAGCCAGCTCAAGCTGTGTGAGCTCACTGCTGTGCGGACAGACCACTGAGGCCAGGTCAAGCCAAGCTACAGGGAGAAGAAAAGGGAAAAAAAGGGCAGAGCAGACATGAGGGATGGGGGAAAGCCTTGAAGATATGGATTTGTGACAGCGGGTTCAGTTGTCATCAGAGCATTTAAGGGACAGCACATATGGCCACCAGCTGTTGCTCCAGATCAGCTGCAGTTGCCTGTAATTTCCGTGTTGTATCTACCAGTCCCATGCAGGTGCCCCAGGTACAGATAAAACCATTAGGAGCTGGTACTTGGGCAGCTCAGTCCCCCAGGGTCAGGTTGGGCTGGGATCTCCCAAAAAGAGATCTGCCAAATAAACCTGACCTCTACTTCTCAGCCCAGAAAGAGTTGAGGACTAAATTGACCAAAATGAGCGGTGGGTTTCTAGGGAGGCTGAGAAAGCAGCAGACGTGGCTCTCTGCCAACTTCCATCAGTATCAGTCGATTTGTTTCCAAGTGCCATTGTGCATCACCAAACACTTAAATAGCTCTGACGTGGTGGGCATCCATCACCACCTCATCTCTTCTGGGTTCCCGGAGGGAGGAACCTCTGCTGCTCTGGACCCTGCAAGACCTTTGGGGAAAAAAAAGCAAACCCGTCACAGCTGAAGGCAAGGGACTGAAGTACAGAAGGGGGGGTCAGGGTGAAGCAAGAGCTGTAGGGAACACCATCACTGAAAATCAATGGCACTGGTGGAGCCACAGCAACTCAGCAGCCCTCTCCCTCTCTTGCACACCATCTCTCTCTCTGCCAAGCAGCTAAGCTGCTGCACAGCACCTTCCCCTTCCCCATGGCACTCATAAAATTGCAGTTCTGCACATATTAATGTCAGGAAAGTCACAATTTGTATATTCCTACTGTTCAGTGATGTGCCTTTGGGGGAATTCCCTCACAGAAAGTGAAATAGAAATGTAATCTTCGCATAGTCTCTTGATGACGTAATTTCTAGAAAACTTCTAGGAAGAATCAACATTCAGGAAAAAAAAAAAAAAAAGAAGATTGATGTGTTCAGAGGCCTTGGGACTTTAAACTGGACATATTTTCTTTATCTGTGCTCTAAACAACAACTGCAGCTAATAATTTACGCAAGGTCATCTTGCCAAAAAAGTACTTTTCATCTTATAAATGTAATTGATCAAAATACTTATTCTCAGACCCAAATGGACAGCTCGAAGAGCATAAATTTGAATGTGGCCATGGTGGGAGAAAAAAAAATACTCATAAATATCCATTCATACTAACAATGTAAGTGCTCTGATGTTTATATGTTTGTTCAGACTTGATAATTAATTGTCTGTATGTTCATGGCAGTGGAAAACCAGCTCAATGATGTCAAGTAGATAGGGAGGAACTTGACAGGACTGAGTGGAGTTACATCAGGTTTCACATCAGAATCTGCCTTCTGAAATTAAAGCCAGCCCACTTGCTAACAAGCCTGCAGGGCGTTTTCATTTCTCCCCTGGTTTTGCCAGATTGTTGAAAACCTCAGGAAATTTTGATATGAATGCAAAGAAAAATGCCACACAGTTCTCCTGTTTGCCTCAAAACTAGTTAAATGAGGGCCAAGACAAGCAGACTTCTACAGTCTCTGCTAGAAGCACATGTGCACAACTACCACTGCTCACATGGGGACAAGGGGACCGGGTGCCAGAAGGGGCTGCAAAGTCCATGAGGAGCTGGACATGTGGAGGATGAGCTATGTGTGCTGCTCCCTGTCTATGAGCAAGCGTGGATGAAGCTCACGCTCTGCAAACATGGTCTCAATGCTAGCTGCAGAGCAGTCATCCCCTGATGCAATATTTGCAGGCAGCAGTGATTGCATCCCCTCTCACAGCAGGATCTGCTCCAAGCTCATGGAGAAAGCCATAAACTTCATTAGGATGGTGTTGCTCTAACACATTAACACGATTTCCAGAACTGGTTTGCAGCAGGTTGGGTTGGATCAATGCATCACCAGATGCTGGCTAAGGGCAAGTTGTTTCTGACGGGATGAGAAACTAAACAAAACTTTCTTTCAGCTTGAAAGGCAAAAAGAAATATGATTATCTTTCTTTTTTTTTTCTTTTTTCTTTTTTTTTTTTTTTAGCAATTATTTCTTGTTTCCAAATTGCCGTCTATTTCCTGGTTCCAGCGCAGACATGCCATGGGAAAGCCAGTTCTCACAGCGTTTGCACAAACAGGAAGCATGTGAATTTTCAAAAGAGACCCTATTTTTATGAGAGCTCCCGCTGAGTTTTGCTGACTCAAGAGACCTTGGCTAGAATTTAAATAAGCAACTTTGGAGTAACTGAACCAAACCTTTGCATTTCCAGACTGCTTATCGGCTGTTCGGTTTCCAAAACAAAGCAAGCTGCCTGACTCAAAACGAAACCCTCTGCCGCAGCGCTATCTCACCAAGAGACTGGTCCAGAGCAACGCTTTCCCAGTCAGAGAGAAAGGCTCTAGGGCTCTGAGCAGATATTAAGGATCTCATTTTAATGCTGGCAGATTGCTAGGGAATCCCTATTTCTTTCCACCCATGGGAAGGGGATCTGGCCGGCCGTCACGTGGAGCTGTCAGAAAGCTTCACCTCCCTCTGTCCTGACGCTGCGCAGAGCCCGGGATGTCAAAAGCTGTCAGTCCTGAACGGGATGTTTACTTCTGTTCGTGGCGAGGTAGAGATTTGTTATCCGCTTGGCATCCTCCATGAGCAACACGAGAGCACGTCGTTTCGGCTGATTGCTTCTTGGCTTGGCTGGGTTTGCTCAGCCTTTCCATGGAATGGATTTTGATGCTCTCCCCACCAGCAGGTGCCATTTGGGCATGCAGAAATGAGCTCAATCCTACCAAAACCTGCCTGAGTGCCACTACAGGGTCTGTGGGTTGCAATTTTGTTCCCAGATGGAAATTAAGGCTTTCAGGCAGGTTGGAAGGAGCCGGTGCTCTGGAAAACAACTGGCTTTTTGAAGAATAAGGTGAAAGGACCTTTCTGTGGCTTAAATTCTTTACGCTAATTTTAACAACTATTTCAACCCCTTGAAAATTGCCACTCTGAAAAAATAAACAGGGCCCATATTCAGCCACTGAACTGGCACACAGTCTTGTCTCGGCCAAGACCTGGATTGCCTAACAGTAGCCAGCCTTATTCCTGTATGCAAAAGCAAAGGGAAAGAGAGAAAAAGAAAGGCAGAAAGCAAGTGAGGGCTACTCCAGGCTAATTGGCCTGCCGTAAGATTGGGCTGCTGACATTGGGTTGGTTTTAAGTTACATGTAAGCAAGTGAAACGGTATATAAATAATAGCAGGGGGAGAGCTACAGTGGAAAAGCCAGCCAGTGTCTGTCTGACTTGATGTTCTGTTATTCGTCAAGTCCTTGTGTGGTTTGTGTCATTTTAGGCGCGCTTGCCGGGAACCAGCAAGCTGCCCTTGGAGAGTACCCACTGGTCACTGCCATGAGGTGCTAGGGCTAGGATGTCCCATTCCTAGGGACATCACCGAGTCCAGAATGTCCTCAGGGAGGTCTCTTGGTTTGCAAGCCCTCAGGGAGTCTGCTTCCTAATGAGCTCCTTGTTGTCTTTGGTTGAGGTGGTTGGTTTATGCTCTTTTGGTTTTGTGTTGGGCAGGGGTGGCTTTGCTTCAGGAGAAACCATCAGGCCACCAATGCCATCATGCCAAGTGATCATCTTTATGGCCCTGATGACACAGAGAAGAGATCTTTGCATCCTTCCGCTTTTTCCTGGAGACTCTGAGGATCAGAGCAGTCATTTCAGGCTGGGTGACAAGCCCTGATCAGTCCGCTACTGGCGCTCATGGAGCTGACAGCTCCTCAGTCCCTGGGACTGGCTGAGGGGTTTATGTAGTTCCTCAGACTAGCTTCCTTCAATAAAAAGTTCTTTCCTATAATTTTAGTGCATGTCTTTTTATGTCATGGATGATTACGCTTTTTTTTTCTTTTTTTTCTTTTTTTTTTAATATAACTTAAAAATTCCAAGAAAAGGCAACTTGCCATATGTGTTAGATATGTTAAAAAATAAAAATCTCTATCATGCCTCCTACACACACAAACATTTTCCCTGCAGGGACAAGTACCCTATATCCTACACTTACTACATAGCCACAGTTCTGTCTCCTATTTCCTCCTTGGCTTTTGTTTTTGTTTCCCTGTAATCTCCTTAGTTTGTTGTAGTTTTTGTTGTTGTTGTTTTTTTTTCTCTCTCTCTCTTTCTCTCCTACACTTCCTCTCCATTCCTCTATCATTTCCTGGCTGTTTTCTCTCTGCCCTCTTTTCCACTGTCTCTGCTGACAGGAGATTTCCCCTCATCCCTGACAAGTCACACTTCCCAACTCATTGTATAAACAGAGTTGGTTCTGGTAGTTTGTCATTACACAGAAGACAAGCTAGAATCCTTTTATTTATTAACACTTATTTTATACTATGTTTATAATCTGAGTCTATTAGATAATCTGTTTTTCTGGTTATCTCCATCAGTACATCAACTCTTCTTCTCTTATGGGTTTTCCAAGATGCAGAAGACTCAGAATAGTAACATTCTTTTGTTGTTTGTTGTGTTTTTTTGTTATGATTATTATTTGTTTGTTTTTGGAAAATCAGAAGTAAAAATATTCTGTAAGTAAAAGGGATTTCAAGGTGAAGCCACAAATTACTGTGACACCCCAAAACCAGGGCAATCCCCAGAGCACAGCACATTTCCATGGATCAAAACTTAGCATCTACATGGCATGTTTCTATGCTACGTTCACTACCTGTCTCCCTGAGCACTCGAAGACCTTTGAAAACAACTCTAGGCAAAATCCTAAAAGACAATTCAAAGAAGAAAAAAAATTACCACACAAGAAAACTGCAAATCCAAGTTTGTTTCAAGGTTTAACTATTGGGGAGTGTTCTTGAACATTAGCATCTCTCCCTTCGCTACCCAATGTCCACAGCGCAAGGAGGAGACAACAAAGAATCCTTGTGGGATAGTTGAACCAATAATTACTTCTCAGACATAAAATCCAAGCCTGGCTGATCCTGAGCCAAACATTGCGAGTTTGTCCTGGCAGACATGGTGTTACATCGCAAACACAATTATGTCATGTTGTAACACGAAGCTGCCAGCAAGGAAGTCTGAGACAGCATCTTGGGGGCATGGGATGCAGGGAACGACCAGACTCTTCACCACCACTGACCAAGAGGAGGTGATGGGTGGCAAACAAGGGAAAGCAAACAGCTGGTGGACTGCCTGAGAGCCTCTCCAAGGCTGGAGGCGTTGTAGGAGCCAATATGGAAGAAGTTTGAGTTCTGGATACCCATCACGTAAAAAAGGCTCAGCTTCGAAATAGGCAGGTGGAGGAACCACTGAGACTCAGCAGGGTTAGAGGGTAAAACATCAATTTTTTGGTCTTTGTGGTTTGTTTTTTTTTCATTCACTGTGTTGGGACACAGAGATCTGCCATGCTCTTGGTGCTGGATGCTGCTGTGTGTCTTGACCTTGCATCCAGCAAAGCAGCTGAGGATAACCTCAAACTATTTTAAATCTTTTTTTTTAACATGAATTCTCATTGGAAACAAAAATGACTCAGAAAGCCCACATCAGCCCAGAAAAGGAGATGGATCAGTACTGAAGAGTGTGTACAGAGCAGGCTGGGGATGGATGGGTAAAAAAGCACAAATGACCACATAGGTTGGCGTTTACACACACAAGCACATCTCTGTGTGTGAGTGGCCATGTGCTGTGAGTGCACATCACTGTGCCTAATACATCTAAAGAGTCCAGGCTCAAAAAGAGAAAAGGAAAAAAAAAAAAAAAGGAAAAAAAAAAAAAAAGAAATATTTGGGCAACTGGAAGGAATTATTCTTTCTTCCATGCCCTGGCCTCTATTCATAAATCATCCATAATTTTTAGATGTCTAGAACAATGTCACCATTTGATGAAATAAAATATCGAACCTATGTGACATCATCTTTTATCTTAGGAGTTATGTACACTTGGTCATGTTCCTGAGCCACATTTGTTCTGCAGATATTTAGGACAAACCTGACATTTTATAGACTTCCTTCAGCTTGTGCATGTGTTGGAGACAGTTGTTTGGATTAGCACGATCAAAAAATTTAACACAGCCTTTCAAGATCCCATTTTCATCTGGATTTGCACAACACATAAGAGAGCGTTATGCCAAAAATATGTTTTTTTGAAAACACATACACTTTGTTGTGACTGTTTGTAACTGGTAAAATCCTAGGATGCCCTGATTACCATGACCTGTGTGCTTTCATACAAGCCTAAGATATAAAAGTACTGTATACAAATGAAAACCGTTAGCTTTCATACCACATGTGTTGTACTTATGCCAGTGGGAAATGACAGAGAATGTACAAGGTCATGGTTTACTAAAAATATAAAAGTTTAACATGTGGTGTTAATAGAACACACAACAGGGGTCACTGGTACAATGGAAAATAATTCATTTCCAATGTCAGGCCAAGTAATTCACTAGGAAGGAACATTTGAAAATGTGTTACTTATATCTTTCTCTTTCTGTTCTTTATGATGAGTTTAGGGGGAAAAAAAGCAAAATTACTACTAATACAAATGCATAAATAATAGGCATGATTCAGATTTCAACTGTGTCCTTATAAATCAGGCACATGAGCTCTACTGGAGCTGTCAGAATTACACCAGGGTGCGCAGCATCAGCACTGCACTCTGCCTCCTTCCCAAAAAGTTGAACTACTAGGAAGCACTAAATCCCCACCAGGGTGTGTTTACAGCCCAATCACTCTTCCTGCAGTGATTTTGGTGCCTCAGCCCAAAATGAAGGGCCACAAAACCCCTGCTCAGTTGCTGCCGTGTGTCCAGAGCTGCATCCCACATGCACAGGGATTTGTCTGCAGGGACCTGGCACATAGGTGTTGCCAGAAATTATAAAGTTGGTGTCACCCTCCCCATCTCAGCTTCCCAAAGTCACCCAAGATGCTAGAATCATGGAATCATTTAGGTTACTAACGACTTTCAAGATCGTCCAACCATCAACCTGACCTTCCACGCCCCTGTCACTAAATCACATCCCTCAGTGCCACAAGGAGCAGGGAAAGGAGGCAATGTCCTCTCCTTTTCACCACGGCACCCATGCTGAGATTACTGGAAAGACCCCCTCACAGGGGCTTCCACCTCCCCTCCCCAATCTCCTGGGACTGCCAAAGCCACCAGCACATGCATGCATCCTGCTCCCAGCCCATCACCTGGGCTGCATGAGATCCAGCACTTCAGCCTGAATCCTGGAGGCTCCCTGCCTGTCCAGCATTCCTAATTATCTGTGGAAAAAGAAATAGTTTGAAGCTGAAGCTGTGGAATTGCTTGTTACACCCCGTAGATAAGTCTGTGAGACGAAGCCATGCCAGACACCACAGCTGATGCTGCTGACAATGCTAGCTCTCAGGATCATACGTCTGGAGATGAGCAGCTATTGCATTAGCACCAGGAGGGTTGTTGTAACCTTGCAGCTGGCCAGCACCACCCCAGCTGAACCTGCTGCACAGCACCAGTCCCATCTCTGCCTTTACCTGCCCCTTCCAGCACACAAGGCTCCGTCAGCAGCTCTTGCCTAAAGAGAGCAGCAGGTGAAACTGTTTTTCTTTCCTTCACTCCCTTGTGGAAAGTGTTTTCGTTTCTGGGTTGGCTCAAGCCATTTATGTAACATGCATCTCCCCGTCTGAATAGTCAAGCTGATTGAAAACATGTTTTAACTGGCTGTCCTTCCCCTCCTGTCTCCTGGTGTTCCTGCTGCAGCCTCTGGTGTGCGCCTGGCACCGGCGCCTGGCAGAGCCCTGCTTTAACGCTTTTCAAGCAGGAATGGCCATGCTCAAGCTAGAAAAGCTGCTGGAAGCCATCTACCATCTCCCGGTGGCGCTTCCTCCATGCCTGCTCTGGTAGGACTCTGCTCAAGCCACAGCTGAGTTTTTGTAGGTTAAAGTTTGAAGTTTTTGCTTTCCCCTGGGAGCCCAGGGAAGAACCGCGCACCAGGCTGCAGCTGCCTTGTGCCCGTCTACATCACCCACAGCGCCGCTGAAGTTTGTGGGATTCTTCCAGTCTGACTCAGTCAAAGGATCATTAAAATAATACAGTGAGACACGTAGTCTAAAACCCACGACGGAGCTATTAAACTGAGCAGGCAGAAGGAAAGATGGATCAGAAGGAAACATACGCTGGGCATTAAAGAAATACAACATGGGGGCTGTGTATGTCTTCTCCTAAAAGCAACTCTTAGAGTTTAGGTCAGTGACTGGAAAAGTATTCATTATAAACATTGGTTATCTTATCTCCTGCAGCCCTTTGTATGTGCTAATGCCAGCTCTGCTAATGACATTGGATAACGACACTCGTTTTCCCTCCCTTTGAGTTGCAAATGTCAGTGTGAAATTAATCTTTCCTTTCCAAACGTGTGTTCAACACATCCTAGTTGCTCCAATTAACAATGACATAAAACAAAAAAAATACTACAAGACATTGTACACTTGTAATAAATTCCTAAGAGATGATATTAGCCGCCTGTTAGAAAGACAGCCGTTGTGTGACATATTAGGCTTGACGTAAAGGATGCTGGTTAGTAAGGTTTCACTGAAATACTAAGGATGATAAAGCTCAGTTTTATCCTCTGCATTTCTAAAAACAAACAGACAAAAAAAAAGATCAAACAAAAACCTTCCCATTAAGACACATTGTATGTGATACATTGCAGCATTTGCTATGGGGTTAGTGTGGCTGAAAAGCCTACAGAGTTTAAGAGAAGCTCAGAATATCATTTTACAAGCTTTTTTTCCTAGTCTTGCTTTGTCCTGAGCTGTGTTAAGCCACCTGCATGGCAGCATGCACTGTGATGCCAGTCATGACCCATGGTTATTTTGGCTCAGCTGGTGTTGGTAACGTGCTAGCCACCCCACAGCTGTTTGCAGTCCAAAAAAAACATTCATATGTCTTACTGAACCAATTCAAAAGTGAAAAGATACCTGCTTTTGCAGCTTTCTATATGCATTTACAGTGGTTTCTCATTTCCTAAGGAAAAGGAAATATTTCTCATTTTTCTTAGGAGCACATGTAGTATTTGTTCCTGATGCATTGGTTTAAAAAAATATATATTTTTTTTTGAAATAAAGCACTAAAGCAGTATTTGCAGAAATGTTATGTGCATGCTCAAGGAGACAGATACCCTGGCAACTATTGTGAGGACATTTTTAGAAACTATCTTAATTATCTGGCCCAGCATTTTGTTATGACATGCAGCTAAGAGTAGGGAGAGATGCGGTTTCTTTGTCCTCTGCCAAACCCTCTGATTTTCACTGTTTGCTTTGTTAATTTAAAAATGTAGTAACAACTTCAAGAAGTTACCCATATGATCAAATACAACTGATAGTTGTATCCTCTGCTGGCACGGGTTCTTGATAGGGAACCAGATGTGTGTTGGGCTGCAGGGAAGGCAAGGAGGGAAGGAGCAGGACAGAGGATGCACAAGGCACTGAACTGGAATGAATTCCTCTTGAAGTTCTCTCTCATCACTCCCCTATTACTTTTATGTTGTTAATCACATTTAAATGAATTATTTCATATAAATGCCAGCTTAATAATCTGGGCTATATACCTTTTACAAAATTTCCATTGGGATTGGGATGCCCCTATAAATGAGAGATATGAGCAATGAGAAACCTTTTCCAAAAAAAATGCAGAAGCTTACCAGTCAGGTGAATATTAGTATTTTAGGAAAGTTTTCCTATTGTTAAATATTGTATAGAGACCACAAACAGATATGTTTCAAAAGCAAAAGCAAAAAAAAAAAAAAAAAAAAAAAAAAAGCTAACAAAAACTCTATAGAGGATAGCCCACATGAGAGTATCATATTATTATAAGGAAAAGCTGTTTTCTCCTGGCCCCATCCTACAGTGCAGACAGTTACAGCAGCAGAGGTGCAGGGGGGGATCTCCAGCAGGAGATGGGGGCTGCCACCCTGTGCAGCAGCCTGGCCGATCGCATCCTTGCTCCTCCATCACATTTTTGAAGACACCCTCTCCCAGACACACGTGGTTCAGCTGTCACTCCTTGTCCCCACAGTGCTCTTTGCAGAACGGGATTAACACAGTCCCACAGCTGCCCGTGACACAGGCAAGGAATGTGATTAACAAACTCCTGACCTCTGCTGACTCCTTTTCCTGTGGCTCACCAGTGAATCTCCACCAGGCGCAGCTCCTTTTGCAGAGCTGGCACCAATCCTACCTGTGCCAGCAGAAGCAAATTCAGTGTTATTTAGGAGCAAGGCATTGGGCCCCTCGTGGGGGCAAGGATTTTCCCATGCACGTGCAGGGCTATGCTGAGCAAAATGGGAAACTTGGAACTGATGCTAAAATCGGAGCCATAAAAGACACAGAAAGAGACAGGCTCCCAGAGGGCCATGTAGGATGTGCCTCTGAGACCCATAAACACAGCCCAGGAGAGTATTTGGGGGAACCCAGCGGCACCAGCGAGGACACAATGCTTCTTCCTGCCTGGAAAGCTCTTAAAATGCAGTGGGGTCAAGCAGATACTCAGGGTGTCCTTGTTTAGATGGGATCAGGGCTATAACCAAGGCTAAAAAGCATTTGTCTGCTTCTTAATGGGCTGGTGTAGGATTAACTTGCATCTAATATCCCTTAAAATAAACAAACAAACAAAACACCTAAATTTAAGTTGGATCATTCAGAACTTGTAGAAGAAAAGAATGACATGAACTCAGCTGTACCCCTCAGAAATAAATCACACCCGGGCCTCAAATAAAAAGGCAAATCAGCCAAGGAAATGGCAGCAAATTAGCAAATTGCATCTGATCAGGAAGAAGCCGTCTGCAAGATAGAGCCCCAACCAAGCAGCCCATTGCAGCGGGGGAAGGCGATCGCACAGGTTCAACACCAGGTTACTTTCCCACACATAACGTTCTCTGTTTGCACAGACGGATCCGTCTGTCTGCATCTATATTTAACTAGTCCAGAAACAAAGCGAGATAACCAGGTTAAGGTTAGCGCTCGGGCTACATGTGTGCCTGTGTCAAATAGGGTATCCTGATTACATAATTAAATGCTTTCCTGTTGGAGTAATTAGGAGAGACATGCTGAGATTTATAGGCTTGTAATCACTGCAGACATTCTCAGCTCCATATCGGAGGGACTGAGCCTGTTGTTGTGCCAGATTCTCATTTCCACCACATTTTTACAGTTGCAAAATTAGATTAAAACAAAAAAACAAAACAAAAAAAAAAAGGATGCAAAGGCTTCTCACGAGTGAGAGCAAGCGAGCTGCTGGCATTTTTATTTTCAGTGTACTTACACAGGCTTTGTTTATGTGCTGCTCCACTTTAAACAAACTCCCTCTTTGCCTCTCCCCTGACAAGAACTGACTGGGTGGAAATAGAGATTCAGGCAGCCCTGCACACTCTGGGATCAGCTGTACCTCTCTGGCTTGGGAAAAGATGAAGCAATATCAGCCCGTTAGTACATGTGAAAAAGATGAAGACCAGCCTTGATATAAATCAAGCGGGGCAAATCAGAAAGCTCGCTGACCATAGCCAACGTGGCAACGGCGCAAAAGCCTTGGAAGATGTGAAGATTTAGGACTCTGACTCACACACGGAGCAGATTAAACTCAGGCTTCCCACAGCTTCCTGCCCTGCCCCTTTCCAAAGGCTCCCTCCTCCACAGCACGGACGCTTCGGCCGCTCGCCCAGCCGCCGCTGCACTCATCGCTGCTGCCCCGCCAGCAGACCCAGGGCGTTCAGCAAAGACATTTGCATAGCGCCTCCCCATCACCGATGACGAGATATTGCCCGATTTTTGCCGGCAGAGAAACTGAGGAATGGAGTTTTCCCACAATTTTTTTTCGGATCGGTTGTTCAAAGCTGTGTTTTTAATATGTGGATAGGCATCTACTAAAGGTTCATTAGCAAGCTCAGGCAACACATAGAAGTTTCTCAGTATGGAGTTAGGAATTATGTTTTAGGCATCAGTTTCTCCAACCACTTCCTCCCATGCTTTGTCTCTTGTAATACAGTAGAAGAATTCAAGGGTGTCTGTCAGATGGCATGTAAGTGCCAGCATGGATAAATCATTGCTAGCAGGATGGGAAGAGCATTTCCTCCCCATTTTCTTTGCCTGTCTGAGCACACCGCAATGAGAAGTCCAGGTCTGACCTCACTCCCATCACCAGCACTCAGGTATAATCCCAAACTCCAGCACAATGATTATCAATCCCATCTAGATCCCACAGGTCTTGGGACCTCGGTGCTCAGCACAGTTCACAGCTGAGAGCATCAATGTGAGTTAAAACTGATGCAGTGTAAACCCAACGTGTGCATGACTATGTGTAGTCATGAGGATTTTCCCTTTGCAGGTTGCTTTCAGAAATCCTTGGTGCAGTGGTGTTTCTTTCTGGGCTTCCCCCCTTCCCTTTATTATCATTCAGCATCTGCCCAGCTATTGAATTGTGATTTAATTTCTTGTCTATGTGATCCTGACATTAGTATTCTGCCTCAGTGCTGAAGAGTTCGGAGAAAGCCAAGAGGTTCCTGGAACCCAACAGTTAATGAGGAAAAGTTGTCTTGGCAAGGGAAATGGTCTCATAGGCTGGTTCGAATATATTAAAGGTGAAATGTTTTGCAACGGGGAGGATGCTCTTTCCAGCCCAAGCTTTTAAGGTTGAGTTTCCTGATTTGCATTCTTTTGAAAACATAGATAAAAGCTTGGAGTCGTTTCTGCTTCCTTTGCTATTTTGAAAAATCCAAGGGCTAGCGTGTAGATGCTGAGGGGTGTAGTTGGCACACACAAGAATATTGAGGGAAAAAAATAATAAAAGGACAGGAAGAAATTAAGACTTTGGGCATGTGATGACAGGAGATACCATTCCTCTGACTCAAAGGGTAGTGAGCTGCCACTGATGTGAACAAGCCCTCCGTAATGCCACCAGCTTCTCTGCCTCATCAGGGAAACATGAAATAACCACCCTGCTCAGACTGCTGGCGTTAATGGAAGAAGGCACCCTGGTGAGCTCCCTCCCATCATGAATATCTCTTGACTGCCTCACTTGATGCGTTTCATTTTCTGGTGTGGGGACGGGGCAAAGGAGAGCAGCTTGGCCAGCTGGGCATCTCGTCCTTGGGAGGTGTTTAAGGGAGATTTCCAAGAGGGGCAGTCAGCACTGGAGGAGAAGCAGCTCTTTAAAGCTTTGCCATTTACCTTGCAGCGCGCGAGTCCCGCCTGCCCGTTTTCACACATTCGTGGTGGAATACGATAAGTCCTAATCATGCTTTCAAGCCTGCCTGTTTGGCTCCCCTCTCGTGGAGCGGCCGCTTCATCGCCCGCCCACCTTTGAAGTGTATCCGAGCTCCCAGTAGCTATAAGATGACACTTAAGTTACACCTCTCCCGCATTCTTATCTCTGTCAGCGGTCTTTGAATTGCTGACACGTTGGCAGCCCGATGGCCCTTCTGGTGAGCGGGTTGTCCCCTGCGTGACCTCTGGGTTTCTGAAGGAGACACCTGAAACCCCAAATGGAAGGGATCAGAGGAAGGGGGAATCCCACCTCTTCTTCATCAGCTGCCAAAGAGCCGTCTCCCGTTCCACAGGAAACAGCATCTGTCTTATCTCTTTATTTGTCTCCCTTTTTCAAACTTTTCTTTTAGACATAGGGCCTTTTGAAACCACTTCTTGTTTTTCCTTCTTTCCCAAAGCATCTTTGAACCCACTCTCTCCTCCAAGTAAATCTTACAAACAGGAGGGTCACTGGAGGGAAGGAGGTTTTGTATTGCTGTTAGTGGGGCAGAATAAAGATTAAGCACTAGAAAATGTCCAAGATTTTGGCCAGCTGCAAGAATTTGGAGTACAAACCACACAAAACTGTTGCAGCAGAAGGCAGGCTTCCCCTCTTCTTTCATATTTCCTTTCATATCAGTATGAATACCACTAAAATTATTAACATGCTGCTAGCATGTTAATAATTTTAGTGGTATTAACATTATTATAAATTATAAAATTATTAACATGCTGCTAGCATGTTAATAATTTTAAAGACAAAATATTTATGTAGAATGATTTTAAAATACATATATATATACGCTCAGGTGATGCTGCTGGATATCAAAGCACAAGTGTTGTCCCTCCCCACCTAAGTGTTCACCCTCACTCATTTCTCATTCTCATCCCTACAATATTACACTAAATCTGGACTTCATCAACGTGGTGCTGGTGCATGGTACATGCAGGGGTTTCAGTCCCAGACTTGGATTTGCTGAGTACCAAAGGCAGAAGGTCCCCGTGGCAGTACAGGGCAACATGGGGGCTCTTGGAGATGTTAGATGGGCTTGCACAGCACCATGCTGACCCACCACTTGGACCTTTCCTTGGCTTTCTTACCTGAGCAGAAAAGCAAGGCAAATCTAACTTCTCCTGAGGTGACCAACTCAGTGTTGAAACTCTGCTGCCAGCATCACTCTCTCTTCTGAAATCCCTGCCTTTCCCTCCTGTGCTGCAGACCCACAGCCCCATTTGCATTTGTACTTTTCAGCCGCGTAACGAAGACCAGAAGGGCTGCTGTGATGGACAGAACTAGTTCAGCTCTTGCTGGATTTTGATGAAAGGCAATTTGATTTCCACAGCCAAGTTATTTAATGAGCCTCTAAAATTACAGCCACAAATTATGCACACACAAAACTATGCATTTGTGCACTGAAGAGGCAAGATTTCCAAAACAGGAAGCCATTGGTCTGCATTAAAAGAAAAAACCCTGCTTACATAGCTGGTTCCCCATATCAGTGCATATAATTATTCAGTCTGCCCAGCTAACGCAGTGGATTGAATGCACAATGGCTCTGTAGGTAACTACACAGCGATTTTCACATTACAGATGTCTCCTGCTCTGTTTGCACACCTATTTCCTGCAACTGTGCACCCAGATTTATGTCTGGAGCAGAGAAGGAGCTGATCAGGAAAGAAGCATGTGCACTATTTGCTGATGCTGAGTGGTGGGGTAATGTTAACTTAGCTGAACTCCCTCCTTTTTCCACCCTCAGAGATCCAACGTTTGCTGGATGTCTGAGATGTCTGCAAGTCTGCAAACAGCTCCAGCTGCCTTTGCACCCCATGCAGTGGTACCAGGAGAAAATGCATGCATCAGCCTTGCTGTAATTTGTTCATTCACTCATTTGCTTGTACGGCTGCAGTGTTGATCACAAGCAAACATTCCCCAAGACCCAGTTTGAAGGCTGGTTACAATTCCTGAGATGAGATGACAGGTGGGGAGCTCCACTGCATTGTACAAGTCAAGTTGTCACAAGGCAGAAGAGGTGAGGTGCAGGTCCCCCAAATGAAATTGCTTTCAATCAGTAAACCCTACCTTTCACTCTTCCTCAGCAGCTAATGTAAGTCTGTCATCAAGGAGGAGTTTAATTGCTTCTTGCCTTATCTCTTCATCTACTCGCTTTCCTTTTATTCAGCTCCAGAGGTCTGATTGGCCTTTAATTATAACTTATCATTTTTCCCCTCTCAGTTTAAGTGGTATAGAGTCTTATCCTTTTTTTTTTTTTCTTTTTTTTTTTTTATTCTTATTATTCAGAGATTATCACAAAAGCCCACTGAACACCGACCTGTTATTTCAAATGTGTTGGCAACCTCACAGCAGATCGTTTTCCATCATATCTTGTAGCCCTCCTTTGCTTCCTTCTTTAAATTTCTTAAAAGAACCCATGACAGCACCAAGACTTTGTCAAGCCAAAGGCAAGGCTCCTGCATGCTTTTTCAAATCTCAGAAATCATTCCCTTTTCAATTAAACTGACTCTGAAAGAAATAGCTCCTGGAATAGCTGCTAGAAAGGTGTTGTTTTTTTTTTTTTTGGTTTGGTTTGGTTTGTTTATTTGCTAATTGTTTGCTGTGTTTTGTTTTCCAAATTCCACAAAGCTCAAGGAACTATCTAGGAATTGTGGGAAAAAAATATATATTTTTCTGTCCTCAAAATGATTTTTATAGCAGAGAATGGAGGTGCCCAACTGACAGGCTAACAGATGACAGCCATCTTCTCCAGAGACGATAGAAAGCATGCTGAACACTGCGGAGCAGCAGATATTATCTTTATTCAGCACGGTCCCCAGCCCTCTTACTCCAGTTCACTTTCCAGAAACTCCAGAGCAATGAGATGCAAGTTTCTTTTTTAACTCTTGCAAAACCGCCTGTAGCTCTCCAGGCACTGTGAGCCTCTGGAAGATGACTGATCAGCCCTTTGTGTTTTGTTTGGTTTTCTCATTTTCTCTTTCTTGAAGCAAGATCATTTTTGCCAATTCCTCTTAAGACAAGCACAGGCTCAACCTTTGCATTTAAGGGCTCACACAGCTGCTATCAGTGTGCAAAAGCCAACAGTATTAAAGTGACCTCAGTGCTCAGTCAGCTTTCACATGTATTTATTTTTATTTCCTTTTGAGGCAAAATGCATGTCTTTGTTTTCCACCATGTATTCCCTAATCCAACCTTAGCTGCTTTTTAAGCACAGTGTTTTTATCTTGAATAAGTTCTTTGTACAACCTGACAATTTACCTAGTTGTTAGAGAATCAAAATTCCCCAAAATACAGCGACAACTCCCAAAACTGGAGCTCCTGGGAGAGGGAAAGAGCTTCAGAAATAAGAAGAGCTTCCTGTGCAGCAGGAAATGCCAACACGCGCACCTCCCTGGGCAGAGCGGTATTGGCCGACCGACCCGCGAAGGAAGTAACAGCGAGGCTAGAAGGGCTGAGCGTGGCATTTCCTAAACTTAGCAGCACACAAAAATCAGAAATGGGCAGCCTCTGAATAAAGACCAGACTTTTCAACGCAGCTATGATCTCAGCCGTTAATATACAGGGCTGTGAAAGCTGGCAAGTCCCTGAAAGGCTGGACAGAAAAATAGATGCTTCCCTCCCCCTCAAAAAAAAAAAAAAAAAGGCAAGAAAGACAAAAAGGAAAAGAGGTCAGGGCAGAGTGTGGAAAGATTTCATCACCAGCTCATCTCTGGATGTCTAAAGGTTTTGGGGGCATGTATGTTGGACAACACACAATTCCCACAGCAAGCACAGAAAACCCAACTTGCAGTAATAGAAAGAATGACCCAACACCATAATAGGGGCTTCCAGCCACATGCTGGTGCAGGGAGAAGGGGTCAAGCAACAGTCAAAAAGCTCATGGTCAATCTGTCTCCAGCAGTGGAGCTGGAGGGAAAGCATTTTCTCAGAGTCAATTTTTAACAGCCAGTCCAGGAAACAACACTTGTGTCCAAGCTGGACACAACAGCCCACAGCTGAGCCTTGGAAATGTGCAGCAGAGCATCTCCAAGAGAAATCTTTTTAAAAATCCTAGCAAGGGAGGTAGCAGCATTCATTTCAACAGCATCAAGCTGATGGAAGCCGCCACAAAGGATGGAGAGGAGTGGAAAGGACGAGTTTCCACCCTGAGTGCCAGGGTTGGCCCTAGGAGCCTGTAACATAATGTAAAAATAATATTCTATTAAACATTATGGACTAGTTGACCCAAATGAGTCAAAGGAAGAAAATCAAAATTACATGTTTCTACAGCATTAAATTGAAATGACTTGCCATTATTAAAAAGAAATTAGAAAGCCAAAATTCCTCATCTCACCTTTTTGGAAGTTGTAAATTTTTCCCAAATTACTACATTTCATGCATAATTTAGACAACATTCCAGAGTGGGTGGAAAATTGTTCCACCAAAAATTGTTGACCATCTGCACCCAAAAATTGTTGATATGAGAATGACTATCATTGGCTTAAAACAGACTTTGGGTTAGCATTTTATGGAATAAAATGTTATACAAAACAAGCACAAGATCTAGTCTGGTTTATTAATTTCAGCAAGAACATCCTTTCAAATATTGCTCACTTGCCAGTGTCAGTCCACATTTAAAGCCAATTTGAAGGCTATGCTTGAAGCCTCCAGCTCTTCCATGTGTTGCTCTGCACCTGCAGGAGGGAAACAGGACACTGTTTGTGCAAGTGTTTTGAAAGAATGAGGTTCAGCAGAATCTGTATGTGATGTGGGATGGTTAGGACTGCAAAGGGGAAAAAAAGGTAGTTACGGTACCCGTTAGTAAGTGCCAATTAATTCCCACTACGTAATAAGAATGGGAGTGGATTTTATTTTGAAGGATGTCTGAAGCCATAGCAAATGTTTCTCTAAATACAGAGAAGCGAGAGGTTCAAGTGCTTCAGGATGTATAAAATGTGGATTTTCCTCTCATATATTTGCTGTTTATAATGTGTGTGTGTGTGGCTGTGCCTTGCAGCGTGTGATTAGTATGAGAAAGGAAGAAGGTTTCATTTATTTCCAGAAAACTTGCCAGTTCCAAATAACCTTCCATTTCTTTTAACACTGAGCTGGGAAACAATAGCCTCCAATTAACAACAGCACGAAGCAGCTGAAGTCTGAAATAAACTGATCCCAAATAGTGCCGAAAGATCAGGCTTCTCTGTATTTAGTTCACAGCCATGCAAACATGCTCTAAAGCCCCATTTTCAGCAGCTTCATGGAGACAATAGTTAGCATCTCTGCTGCAAATTGCGGCTCCAGAGCGCTTGGCACACACGACCTGGGTTAACCCTGAAAAGAGCCAAACGTGGCTTGTACTGGAAATATCGAGCTCTCAGCTGGAACAGCTCAAGGTCATCACCTGCAGGTTACAAAAAGGTGCCTTTTGCCATTTCTGGTGACTCAAGTGAGAAGAAGGTGGGATAAAGGAGGCAACCCCTCTGCATTGCTTATCAGGAAATATGTTGTGCTTCCTTCCTCCTCCTGGAAGGACATTTTCCATCCGCATTTGATCGCTGCAGTGATAACTCCTCGTTTCCTTCCCCTTCCATCTCTAATCCCTGTTTCACTGAACTCAGGTCACCAGCTTCTCTCTTCCATGTGTCCAAATTAAAAAAATGGATGTATCTCTGAGCACTGCCTTGTCTTATGTCTGAGTGGCTGGAAGAAAGCTTTTGCCCTCGGTATTTTCTATTATTCAGGACATAGCAAGCCCTGTTTCCGCAGCCCCCAAGATGGAAAAGAATAAGGTTCTGTCACATTGCAGTCGTGTTTTGTTGTTTTTTGTTTTGTTTTGTTTTGTTTTTTAATTCCCCAACCAAATAGGAAAAGGGGGAAAAATGATGTGGGATTTTGGTACACATACAACTTCTGAAACAGGCATTTTTGGAACGTCTTGATTGCAAATAAAGAAAGAGGTGATTTGAGATTTTTGTATTTGCTTGCGCCTTTGAGGATGTTTTCAGTCTTTCATCCCGTTTTGAAGGCGTGTCACCTAATTATGACTCTTTCATCCCTCTATTCCCTGGTTAGAACATGCCAATCCCTTTTACGGCAATTGATTATGACTTGGAGGTTTCCACATTCCAGCCAGTTCAGAGAGCTTGGATATTTGTGAATACCTGAATAAACTCCTTTAATCCAAAAACAAACTCCACCTGAAAGCAACGCTATGAAAAGGCCATTCATACGGTGTTTTCAAACTTACTGGTTCATGGTTTTTTTGGATTTGACCTGGCTTCCTGTACTAATGGTCTCTGAATGCATTCCCAATTGTGGCTTATTGGTCTATAAGGTACCCAGCATTTATTGGGAAGAGGAAAAGGAGTTACACAGCAACTGCTTACACAGAAAACTCTGCCTGAAAGAGCAAAAAATGGATCTGAAGTTAAAAGGAAACATAAAGTGTACAAACGGCTGGCTCCTTCAGCTGAAATTTTTTAAATAAATATTCCCTTGATGTCGCTGCTTTAAAAAGATCTTGGCTTCTTGCAGATGAAAAATACCTTTAAAATTACCGTTACAATTGTCATTCCCCAGTGTGAGAACTGACACTCTGCTGATTAACGTAGGACCGTGTTTAAGTAATCCGGTAACCTAAGTGCAAATGTGCCGATGAGCTCACGGAGCGGGGAGAGACCGCAGGCGGAGATCCCTGCTCCCGATAGCAGGGGAACGGAGCAAGGTCGCCGAAATCATGGGGAGGGGAGCAGTGAGCCCCAGCTACTGCCGAGATCAAGCCAACAGAAGGAGGCTGAACACACAGAACCACCTACAAGTAGTATTTTTGGAGGCTGTGAGAGTATTCAAGGAGATATCATTTACTCAATTCTTATGTATTTTCTTACACACCTCTTATGGACCAGTGCCTGAAATAGGACTCTGGTGTAGATGTTTTGTTCACACCTGGTACAATCAAATCATTTAATATGAGGTCCTATGCTTCATCAACTATGAGGCTGAGTTCACCTTAATAAACCTTGTCAGCTTCATGAGTTCCTACCAAAGTCCACTAAACATACCCAACAGTGTTCAACTTCTTGGAGACTGGGCCAGTTAGTTTGAAAGCTGCAGGTGGGTTTTGGTGGCTAAAATTAGGTCCTGCATTTAAAAAGTTGGGCCCTTAATTACAGAAATGTGTTGGTCAAAGCACCCTGGCCTCTTTTAGGGAACAGAAAATGCCTTCTTCTTGCAGAGGTCCAGCTGTCTTGTCCTGCCATCACCGTCTGAAGATCTTTCTGACATTAACACCACGACACTGATGTTCAGCAGCTACATTCAAAACAAAAGCCTTGCACTCAAGAGACCTTTTAAAAAGTTAGTCAGAGCTTTTTAAAAACTTTGTCTTAATTACTTCACGTACCTCATGAAGCTTTACTGGAGAATGTGAATACTTAAGAACCACAGATAGGCGCCTGTGTTTGAATTTCCATTATTTGGTGGTCTGAACTGATTTATCTGTCCGCGAGCACACGGTGCCTTGATTTCAGCATCCTGTGAAACACAGGATCTAATGAGGCAGAGGAAAGAAGTGACAGATTTTGGCTTCCTGCAGCCCATCCTCGGAGATGGAAACTCCCGGTGTTGACTGACTGCCTTGGCTGAGTGATAAGCCAAAACGGGCTCGGGCACGAGGCCAAAGTGGGGACAGTACTTCGTCAGGATAAGATTAATGAGGGAGGGGGCACGGATTCAGGACTTGTCTTGCATCTGATTTCTCCCGGCGCAACGGTGACACTCGTCTCGCGCACTCAGGGTCATTCTGCTGCTTTTGGGCAGGCTCGCTGGGTTGCCATCTGCCTCAGGACGCTCAAGACGTTCCAAAAAAGCCCGTTCCCTGGAAAACAGACATTCCAGCCTGGAGAATTTGGCAGCTCTCTTTCACATACAATATCCTTGGTAAAGGAGATTTTTGGAACTTATAGCTCGCACTGCTTGCTGGTAGTGGCTGTTTGCCTACAAAATAAACAGGACCAGAATATGCCTCATTGCAGTCACACAGTGGGTTTTATTTTTCTCTGACATTTCAGGAGGTGGTGCAGAAAATGAGGCTCTCTCCAGAGTGAATCACGCAGTGGCCAAAGAGGTCTCTGTGGCTGACAGTAAACCGTGTGACCTGCCCATTTCCCAGTAAGGATCCAGCGCTCGGCGCCAGCGCGGGACAACAGGGGAAGAGGGAGCGAGGACAGGCAGCGGGGAGGGAAGGCTCCAGAGAGAGAGGACAGAGGATTTGGTTTGGAAATGTCCCTGCGTGAATTCTGAATGCATAAAAAAAAAAAAAAAAAAAGCAAAGTTTAAAAAACACCAAAACAGCTAAGCCCCCCCCCAAATTGAAGCCAATCTTTCTCTGAAATGACATCATTGCATACCCCGAGCAGCCACAAAGCATGACAGCTGCCACGGGCTCGACTTGGGAAGGATATATCACTTCCCTTTGAGAAATATGGAAGGTATTGTCTGTAATCACTGCCTGGCTCAGGACAGGCAGGGGGACGGCTCTCTGCTCTGAGATCCTTCTGCAGCCTTTTTGTTTTTCCCGTGGTCTTTCACACAAATTGCACGACTCCAGGACGCTGGAGGGCTCTCCGCAGTGGCTGCGCACATCCACAGGCATTAGGCGAGGAGGTCAGGAAAGGATGGAGCTGGCTGAAGAAGCCTGATTCATGCGGATGTGGCTGCCTGCAGCCCCGAGGTGACTCTGCAGTGTCCCCTGGTGCCATCTGTTCCTGGTGGCATTCACTTCTGGAAGTCCTGCTTAACCCCACGTGTGCTGAGCTCCAGCTGTCTTTTTTCTCCTTCCCTTCTTCAGCCAGGTACCAAGAGAAGCACCCAGGGGCTTGTTCTGTGGAGGGCATGGACATGGGACAAGCCAGCAGTGCTTCATTAGAGGCAAGCACACACACGGGATTGTATTTCACAGAATTATCTCATCTTGAAGTCAAAGCAGGTCATCACAGAGAAGGAAGAAACTAAATCCCCTGCAGCAGAAGATGACTAGTGTGGTTTTTGAAGTGATGCAGTACATTTCATAGGCAGTGGGAGCTTTGCTCTCCATGACTGAAAGAGGAAGAAAAGAAGATGTGGTCCCCCAGAGACTTGCTTTTGTATGGTAAATGGCCTGCGAGAGGGTGCACGCATCTGCCTTGCAATAGGCACAGCTGGTTCCAGAGGAGTTTCTTTCCCAGAGAGAGAGAGAGCAGGGCACAATTCCGCCCCACAAACGGCACTCTGGCAAAAAGATGGACAAATGCCATAGGAATCTGAAAGATATATTATTAGGATATGTGCAGCTCATATTTCATTCTTCCAAATGTCTAGCTACATTAATGAAACCCATGTTTCATTGTTTCAGAGGGTTTTAAGGCCAAAGGGACCATTAGATCATCTGGTTTGACCTGGGTAATATGGGCCAGAGAATTTCATCCACAGAGACAAATAATGTGTGTTTGATTAAGTTCAGTTAACACAGTGTTTCACCAAAACAATAGAAATGGATGCACTTTCATAATCCATATTTTTAGGAAACAGCTTACCATTTACATTTTCCCTTTGGGATTAGGAGCTCAGCCTTTATTGTTCTTTTAAACGGCAGCACTGCCCACACTGGTGGCCTGGCCACGCTCCCACAGAGGGGGAGGATGAGGAGCAGAAGCAACAGCAACATCACCCAGCTCTGCACAGCATCACCCTACAGGACCACCAGCACCACCCAGGTCAAGTGCATGGGGCTGGTGGGGTCTGCCCACAGCACACCTCAGTCCATGGAGCAAATCCAACCATGGGGATCCTCTCCCCCAAAACAAGCTCAAACGAGCACTGCAAATGAGCTGAAGACAGTTCTGCAATCTGCTTTTTTATATTATTATTATTAGCAGAAACAGAGTGGAATCTACTCAGACGTTCTGGCCACGAACAGAGGAAGATACTTTGAAATAAAACATCATTATTATGGCTGCACATTTCAGCTGGCGCTAGATTAAAACTGTTGCACTGGGCACTGCACAAGGAATTGCTGGAAACTGCGAGTAAATGGCAGAAGAAGACTGATATGCTGGGAAAACCAAAATATCTTCAGTACCACTGGAAATTATTAAAGCTTTGACAACATTCTTCATGGCATCCCTCTCCTCTTTCATCAGCTATGGAAGTGATCAGCATTTTTTCTCATTTGAATTTTGGCAAAAAGCTGCGTTTTGCATCCCACAAAAGAATATCTCGTGTTATTATTTCCTTTTCCTAAGTTATTGAGTGACAAACGGAAGCACAAAGAGACTTTCCCAAGGTCACACAGGAAGCCTATGGAAGGGTCTGGGAATCAAAACCTGAATTTCTGTGTCTGAGTCCATCATTGCACTCAAAAGAGAAAATAATAAATAAATATATAATAAAGAAAAGGTTATTTGCTATATGATATGCTATGCACATTCCTTTGCCTGAATAGGATATATTTAGGATAGGAGATAATTATGAAGTTAGGAAGAGAAGCAGCTAACAATGAAAGTTTCCCAACTATAGCCCTACTTTCAGCTGTTTAAAGGGGAGAGGAAAAGTGTGTCACAGGCTGCAGTCACTGCTGGTTGTCATCATTGTCCCAATGAAACCCACGCGAATGAGTTGGGATCGTGAAAGAGAGGTGTTTCTGGACATCACTTGTTGTATGACATTTCTTTTCCAGACTGGTACAGATTATTTGACCAGAGTCTTTTGGTAACAGAGTTGTTCAAGATGCTCATAGCACATAGTGGAAAACAGTGATTATATTGTCTTCTTTTTTCCTTTCCTTTATGAGCCTCCTTTTTTTTTTTTTTTTTTTTTCATCTTGTGGTCCACATTACTCATGGACTGCAAATGACTCCCAAGAAAGCCACAGTCAGTGGATTCTCCCTCTGTCTGTAAAAACAAGACTGGATCTGACCTGCTGTGAGGGCATCACTAGCAGCTTTTTTTTGGCTGGAAACTGGCAGAGAAGTCGGTTCACATACACACATTGCCACCCCTCAGCAGGTTTGTGTTGCAGCAGCATTGCAGCGCTCCCACGGGCACTGCCCATGGCTGGGGCTGAGCACGACTTCTCCGACCACCTCGCTATCTGCTGTGCTACGTAGGTATTATGCATTTAAAACAACAAGAGGTATAAATTAAGGAGGGCACAGAGAAGGACTAATTAGCAGTAGGGAATGGGGATGGCAGAGTTTGGCCCCTCTCATGGTGCTGAGCTGCTCAGATGTGGTGAAGACAGGGCAATGGAAAGGGTTCCCGAGACAGCCATGAGGAAAATGCCATTACAGCCCAGGATTATCTGGTTTCCAGTCTGCAGCGCTGTGACCTCAGCTCCATTCCCTGCAGACTTAACCCGGCAATGCTAATTTAGCACCAGCGTCCTGGTTGGCAAACTCAGCCGAAGCTGTTCTCCTCCCTGGTGGAGACCTGAGTCACTCTGAGGGCTGGGAGCCGGGTGGAGGAAGCAGGGAAAGGTGTCAGTGAAAACAATCATCATTTGTGCTAATGTGCCCTGGGTACAGGGGGCTTTGTTCTTCCCCCAGCTTGCACTGAGACGAGAGACTCACCTCTGCAAAGCACAGGCAGCCCCTTTGCCAAACGGTAGACCGAAGAAAATAGCCATTACCACCAGATGCGCCTTTAAAGGTGGCAGGTTTTAGCTGTTCTTAATCACATTAGAGGGGCAAATTAATTTTAAGTTATCGCAAAAGGTGACAGAGTTGTCTTGCTTATGAACTGCTGCTGATTCTGTGTGTACTGATCTGTCGAGGAGAAAAGAGCCAGAAGCCTTTATTGGCTTCGCTGTGCCTAGCGAAAGTGTCTGCCCTCTTCCAGAAGATAAGTTCAGCCTTGTTTATTTTCCTTTTAGCTATTCAGAAAGCCCCGTTATGTGCCGCACCAGACAATATCGCTGTGCCTTTAAAAAGGAAAGGAAGTGTGGTCCTGGCAAACGTAACTGGAGCAATAAAATATAAATCTTTGTAATTGTTGTGGAGACAGAAAGCAAAACAAACTGTACTTAAGTACATTGTAAGAAAATGTCAGAGATTTGAGGGAATGGTCATTAGCATACGAAATCATTTATCTCCCATGAGTAAGTGAGTTGGACAGAGCCCAACCCATTTAATTTTCAGTATTTTTCCTTTTGGGATTTCTTGGAATGTCAGAACTACTATTTTTTCCTTCAGAAGAGAAGCCTGGCTTCAAGGCTGATGTTCGGAGACCACAGAAACAACCCAACAGTGTCAGCTCCCCCCGGCCTCCCCGCACTGGCTGCGGGTGCCAGCGTGCACAAGCTCCCATGCAGATGCCCTGTCCACAACATCAGGCCCTGCATATCCCATAGGGGCTGCTCAGAATCGTCACCCAGCTCCCAGGAGACACACACCGCCTCCTCCATCATCACCCCCGCCCATCAGGGCTGTCCCCAGGGTTTACATTTGCTCAACTGAAAATTACAGTTTCTCGTAGATTTGTAATCCCCACTGCATAAATGCAGCCCAAGAGCAGCAGGATCCTTTTAGCCTCACCTCAGACCACCCGCTGTTTAGCTGGTCCCGCTGGTCCCTTCCCTGCCGGGAAGCCTGCCTAAAAACCACTTTCACAGATGGGCACTTCTTCACCGTGCCTGACTCAGTGTCGCCCCACCACCAAAACATCTACTTTCTGTCTTTATTGAAAAGTTAAATTATGAAGGGAGGAAGCTTCGGGGAAAAAATGTGACGTGAAAAATCTCCACTCTCTACCCAGGTCATATCAGGTGATGGATGAAGTGTCCCTCCTCCCTTTAGCCCCCATCTTCCAGAAGAGCCAAAGGATGGAAATAACGTTGGGGATGGGGATGGGGATGGGGATGGGGATGGGGATGGGGATGGGGATGGGGATGGGGATGGGGATGGGGATGGGGATGGGGATGGGGATGGGGATGGGGATGGGGATGGGGATGGGGGTGAGAAAAGGGAATGGGTTGGACCTGACAGGGAGCCCCACAGTTGGTTACATAGCTGACAGCTGAAATGCATGAAGTTATTTGAGACAGTTATGGAAACATTTGGGTACCCTGAACTTCTCCCTGCTGGATTCCTGTCCCAGATGGAAAGAAAATGAAGTTCAGATCTTCTGGGATTAATATAATCAGAGAATCTGGGGGGAAAACTCGTGAGTCGTTTTCCTTCTCTCTTTGATGAGAGGGGTGCCTCCAAAGTTAATGAACTGCATCCCTCACAGTAGGCAAAATGATATCACACGTGTTTCAGAGCAAAGCAAGCTTGGAGGTACCATGAAAAAGGTTTATTCTTTTAATTATAGAACAGGAAAATCATGTTTCAGCTCTCTAGTAAGACTGTTTCTAGCAAGAAAGTACTGAACAGCACTAAATGCAAATATCTTTTTTTTTTAATAAGGTGGTCAAAAGGTCTAAGGGGAAGCAGGGATTTTGGAAGTATGCACAAAGTCAACAGTGCAGTTAGCAATGGGATAGTAAGATTTCACAGCTCTGCTTTGATCAGTATTTCAGAAAAGTGAAGCCATAGTACAGAACGTCCTCTGAACTGAAACCAAGGCAGGCTTTGTCTTTTATCTCAAATATCAGCTAAGAAAATTAGAATGATATGAAAATGCTGAACTCATTACATTTTATTTGTGGTTTTACAAAACTGCTGCAGCAAGGCATATGGTTTCTTAATGAAGGTAAAAATTGTTGGGACACTCTACATGCTTTGTAGGGTCTATGAGTGAGCCAAAGAAGTCATCATCTCCCCAAAATTTGAAGCTGCAGGCACTTATTAACTGCCCTTGATTTTTGGAGCATAATGGTGGTTTCACTTTCTTTTTAGAAGAGACTTTGAGTGCCGACAAACTTTGTTTTTCAGCTTAATTATTTTCTCCTTCCTCTCATTTTTAGTCCTTAATGATTTTACTTCTGTGCAAAAGTCCTTGTGATGTCTGCTTGAACCAACATGCAAGAAAAAAAGTACCCATCCATAATTTGAAGCAGACACAGCTTTGGTATACATAGCTTGGATTGTACCTGAATGTTGTAGTATGGACCTCCCTTCAGAAAATTGTTACTGGTGCCTTTGGTGACTGATGGATTTGGGTCAGACCTACCAGTTGTACAATAGAAATGTATTTGCTTCTTGTACACCAAAATGATGTCCATCACCTGCATTTTCTTAACAAAGTAGAGAAAGCCTTGTCTAGGTAAAGGAGATCCTAATCAGGTCAATCAAGTATGATGTTAAGAGCTTTAGCTAACACTTTTCTACCTATTATTTTTCTTCTAAAGCACTTTGCCTCTGGGAAATAAAGTTTTTATTAATAAATAATTAATCACGTCTTGGAAATTTTCTCTGCTTTCCTCTTATTCATGTCAACGTATAATTTCAGATAGCAAAACACCTGCCATTCATCTTCTTATCAGAATACCAGGTGACCTACAGCTGGCTCACACTAAAGGGACAAATCTTATCCTCACCTTGCACGAGAAGACCTCAGCCTGCACCACAGTGCTGGTCCAGATCCAGGCCTCTCAGATGAAACAGGAGATCGGATGGAGCCAGAGGTCAAGACCTATTTGTGTAATTATGCAGGGTCTGTTGTTCTTAGCAAAACCACCAGACCTCGCCAGAGAAGCCTCACCCAGGACACTTCTACCCTACAGGAATAACACAGCAGAGCAAAGAGTTGCATAAAAATCTGTTTTCTCTTCTTTAAAGCAAGCTGAGATTTTAAAATCTTTTCTGACGCTCAGCATCTTTGTTTTTGCCTGAAGTGATCTGCAAACAATGAGTGACAAAACCAAACCCATCCTGTGGGCAGCAGCCCAGCCTGGCTGGGGAGAGGATCGGTGGGCGGTGGGGAAGGTCTGAGCTGTCTCCTTGGCACTCTCTGGTTTCTAATCTACAAATTTTATCAATTCCTCTGAGCAGCAGTACCAGACTAAACAATTACTGAGCACACCGTGGAAAATAAGGAATGAGACTGTCTCACTCTGCGGAGTGGTCCCAGTGGATGCTCAACAGTCCACAGCCTTCTCCAGCAATCTCAAGGCTCCCCAGCAGTGGAGGAAAACCAAAGTTTGCTGTCCCAAGGACAAGGAACACTTCTATAAGACACTGAAGAAACGAGGGAAATGGTGCTGGGATTGGGGTGGGATGACAATGCTGAGAACCTGAGCAGGAAGCTTTTTGCATCACAGACCTTCCCTTGACACCAGTGTCAAGGTTTTCAGGGCCACTCTGCTTTCTCCATCAACTAATTTTCTCTGGACTTTGCTAGAGCAAATATTTCTACATTGCACCAACACATTGTCAGGGAAATAAAATCCTGCATTTCTCAGTGCTATTATTGACACCAGAACTGCCCCGTATTCATCCAGTGGGGGAAGCAACCAGCTCCACCATGCTTGATCATCTGCAATTGGGCTGCTCAGCAAAATACCTGAAGGAGCAGTTTGCAAACGAGTTTAATTAAATGTAGTTTGAGAAGTAATTGGCCTGGCAATAATCCTGAACAGAAAAAAGAGATTAAAACGATCTGGTAAGAGGAACAGTTGGCAGTTATTCTCTGGTCTCTCGCTGAGATGCATCCCCAGCGAGGAACAGGAGAAGGAAGGCTGGTACAGGGCAGGAGAGCAGCCAGCTAAGCTGCTGGTTTGCTGTGTGCTGTGCTCGGACACAACCTCAGACTCTGGCCTTTCCTTCCATGTTACTTTCCCCAGCCCCCTGGGTTGAAGAGCGCTGTGGTGGCTCTCGCAATTTGCCCACGTCTTTGCTAGCCTGGATTTTTCCAACAGCAGCTGATTGACTTAAGATCTCACTTCTAACCCCAAACCAAACCCTGAGCATGACCAGCTCCAGGGAGGTTATTCCAGCCTGGTCATCCAGACAGAGAACAGCCAACAAACAGAGGAACAAAAAACACAGTTGTGTTTATCTGGGATGCTCCAGTCGTGGGTGACTAACCTCCCCCTGCCTTCAGCTCTGGGATGCAGCGTGGCTCGGTTTTGCTCTTTGCAAGCTGGCAGGTGACGCTGCAGCACCACAACTCCCTTTTCCACCTCAAGCCCTTTTTGTGCTGAGACACACCACCACCCTGGGGCCTGGCTCAGCAAGAAAACCCACAGCTCCCAGCCCTCAGCTGCACCACAGCGGCTCCAAACCCCTCCATGCACCAGCTCTGCACATTTCTGGATGCGTCTCAGGATGCAAGACTTGTGGGAGAACATTATCTGGGCTTTTTGTTTGTAAGCTTCCTGATGCAGTTAAGCGTTATTTCTCTTATTCATCTTCCTGATGTATGTGGGAGCATTATCAGCTAGTATGAGTCTCCCTCCTTTGAGATATTGAAAATATTCAAAAATATTCAAAAGCCATCTGGACATGGTCCTGGGCAACCTGGTGGTCCTGCCTGACCAGGGAGGTTGCACCAGATGACCTCCAGAGGTCCCTTGATACCTCAACCAGTTCTGTGGTTTACAGATGAAGGCCACAGATGAAAGCTGTACATAATTTTTCCTTTTTTTTTTTTTTTTTGGTTACAAATACATTTTTAATCAACCCATAAAATGATTTTCTTCTTCCTCTTCCTCCCACAGCTTCCTCCAGTTTCTGGTTCAGGGACACCAAAGGAACAACAGCGCACCAACTCTATGCCCTGGGAATCCACTGTAAACTTGGGGACCCAGCAGTCCCCAAGATGACCCCCTGCAACTGTTCTAGTCACAGAGGTGCTGTAGGCTGAGGCAACACAAAGCTTTTACAGATGTTTCTGGGGGGGGGGGGGAAATGAGGAATTTTACTTTAAAACTGCATTATTTGTGGGTGGTGGTGGGAACTAAAGCAAGGCTTCTGGAGGGGTCATCCATAAAAATGTTTCTCTTTTCATTCAGAAAAAAAATTGAACCTTCTCCTCCTTTGGAGGAATTTTATAATAATGAACAATGTTTTCATGTATTTAAACAACTTTTATTTCATTATCTTTTAATCATGGGGGTTTCATAAGAATCTCCCTGTAGCCCGAGAATCCAGTTAAAACCTTAGTGTCCATACATTTTCCATTGCAGATGTTTTGGAATGATAGAGGTCTTTCGCTAAGGGTTTCTCCACAGTGGAAAATTTATTAATGCTAATTAACTGCACACCAAATAGTGATCCAGTGCTTGGATCCAGCTCACCCTAGCCTCCATTTGCTACTCTGTTGTGCACAAGTATTAATGCCTCTCAAGTGGCAAGAAGTGCTGACCTAGCAAAGCCTGTAGGCAGACGCAAAAGTTTAACAAGCTGAAATCCTCTAACTTTCAATAAAACCACTCCCAGGTTTGGAGTTAAGCGTACATTTGGAGTCTTCATTGTGCTATTGCCTACACATAGAAAATAAAGCCAATAATATAGATATATATTTTTTCCCCTTTGGCTTCTGTGGTACTTGTGTCATTGCGATGTGGCGATAGTCAGTTTTTTCCCCTGTAGCATCATGCTGGCGTGTGCTTGTTAAAGAGTTTTGTATCAGCAGGATATGCCCTCCTGAAGAAGCTGAATGTCATAATTGGATTATACCAAACGGAGCATCTCTGTTATCAGTGTTCTTGGAGGCACAGAGAGGCAGTTGGCCAAGGGAAAAACAAGCCAGGGAGACTGCCCAGCAGGACAAACACAGCTCATGGTTCCCATCACGGCTCGATATTAATGTACATTGATTCAGGCACGCTTTTACCTGAACACAGATTCTCATTTTGCCAGAGAGCTACTGTGGTTTTTTGACTTTGGTTGATTCTCCATCCTCAGAAGGTAAATGTTCGGTGAGGTTGGTGCTCACTAAGGATCCATGTCATTTAGCCAAGTTTTAATAAAAAAGTCTGTTACTGTGCTCCTTCCTGGTAGAAATCTATGTCTTGGTTCCCTGTTCACAAGAGTCCACATTTTTTCTCTAATCCAAACAAACTCATGAGAATTTACTTCATTGTAATCAGTTTTGATAGAAGTAAAAAAAAAAAAAAAAAAAAAAAAAAGTCCAGAAAGAAAAGTTAAAGGATGAAAATTCCCATGAAACAAAAAGTCTGTGACAGCAGAATCCATATAAACAAATAAGAAAAGAAATACCTCATTTAATTTTAGTGGGGTGCCATGGCTTTTCTGGCTTGGCTAAATTAGCTGAGAGCGTGAGTCCCCATGCAGTCCCATCCCCGTACAAACAGAGGAAGTGGTTTCCTGGGAACAAAGCCCACATGAAAGTTTTGCTGATGGCACTTCACTTCCCGTCGTTTCCTCTTCTCTTCACAATTCACACGTAGACCCGTCAGCAGGACGAGGCACCTGGTGCCCGGGTCAGATTCATTATCTCATGTGAGAAAAGATGTGGACAACAGTCTGTTGGTGCAAACAGAGTCCCACCACCGCTCTGTTCAATGCCTTCCAAAGTGGCAGAGGGTCATCACAGATTTTTTCCAAATGGGCTCTGTTGCACTAAAAGGTGTCTATCTCAAGCTCAGAATTGTTGAATCTAAAAGCACTGTTGGAGCAACCAAATGTCTATGGTGTTCACATCATTTTTGTGATCTCACTAGGATCATACAAGTCCAAAGGATAAGGCCATATTATCAGTTTCCTGACCTACCCAATCCTTTCTCTTTAATAGAATATATTAAAGACTGCAGAAGGATTAAAGCCTAGTCCCTTCCAGAAGCATGTTTCTCATGTCATGGCAAAGATGAAAAGACTTTGATGGATAAAAGAACCACAACTGCTTCCCTGAGGTCAAGACTGCACCCAGAATATGTGGGTGCAAGAGCAGGGATGTGCATGTCCTCTGAAAAATAGTACTTAACAGTGGTTAACAACAGGCTGTTAATGGAACCACATGATATTTCATCAAAAAGAAAGATAGCATCATAGGATTGGACGTGAATAATTGGGGAGCTCATAATCAAAAAGGTTCTATTTCCAAATCAAGACTAATGTTTTTCATTATAAAAATGAGGTGGTTTTTGTTTTGTTAATTACTTTACATTAAAACACTGAAAGTCTACATTTTGCAGAACCATGAAGAACAACACAAGGAAAGGTACTCTGCTGAACACCTCAAATGTTAATAATCTGCAGGTTTTACAGTGGTTTATGTCTTGAAAATTAAGCTTTTAACATATGTTTGAAGATTTAAACTTCAGCTGTTTCAGTTAATTAGAAAGCTTAAAAAATGCAACTTAATGAATTCAGTGTTTGTTTACGTTAAACTGTCAAGGAGTTAAGCAATGAAAAAGTGTGATTTGGGGAACATCTGATTGCAGCCCATGTGGAATTCCATATGCCAGAGAAGCTGGAAAGCATTTTATTGAACCATTGTCTAGAATGTGAATTAATTTCCTACTACTTCATGAAAGACTTCTTAGTGGGGTTGACAAAGGATTTATCATAATTATTGCTCTGGCCTGGATCATGACTATAAATGATACGTGTGTGCATTTTGTTTATAAAATTCCCAGTTTGCAATTAAAACAACCTGTAATTTTCTCTTTCCCTCCTTTCTCACCAGCGGCTGATCTGGAAATATACCATTTGTTTTCAAAATTAATACCTGTCAAACATTTCTTTTGTTTTGCAGTACCAAGAAACAAGAAGCTACAAAATAAGAAATGTTTGAATGATTTTAACAGAAGAGGATTGGTACTGAGCTGGTAGAGAATAATGATGCTTCGTATTTGTTAGGACAAAAGCTGCAACCACTTTTCTGTGCATAGCTCAAGAGCCAAATCAAACACCCTTCATTATGTCAACCACTGGCATTTTGTTTGATTTTAATGAACTCACATCTAAGGTTCTTGGTTTTTCTCTAAATTATCACCAAAAGCGTTTACATGATTTTTGTTGCAGGTGTGGATGTTGCATGCATGAAAGGCGTGTGTTAAATTAACAGATGACATTTGGATGCACTTCCAGTCAAGGAACAGAAGCAGCATCATGGGATTTACCTGGCCAATTAGTCTCGGTTGATGCATATTGAGTAGTCATGTGGCATCAAACAAAAATCATATGTCTATATTAGGACAGAATTACGTGAGTGTAACCCACTGTCCAGACTTGGTGTCCCATGGAAACTGCAGAACACCAACACTGACCAGAAATGCTCCACCAGATGAAAAGGAAACTTTGGCATTCATAAATCAGTGAATTCTGGATGCAGAGGGTTAAGGTGGGACTCAAACATGCCTTGGGTCTCTCTGGGGTCAGCTCTACAGCAGTAATGTGGCCTGGAAATCTTGGCTCTCCAGCTCAGGACTATTCATGTCCTCTGCTACTCTCATTTCAGATGTACATACCAAACCATAAAGCTGTACACTCCAGTAATAAATATATAATAGGATAATTCAGTTCAGGCATCGTAAGTCTTTTGCCTTTCCTCCTCTCCGTCCCTACTGCCTGGGAGCTTTCATTTACTTCCCAAACACTTGACCCCATCCTTTAGGATGTGCAGGAGGCTGGCTGAGAAACTGACTGAGACCAGATTGATGCCTTTGGCATTACAACACTGCTGTTATTATTAAAGCAGCTATCTCGTGAATGCAGAAAATGCTGGTGGAAGAGGATATTCCAAGTCTGCTGAAATACTCACCTGGGTGGGGCTGAAAAAAAAAATTTGATAAAACTTATCCCAAAGTAGCATTTTGAACACCACAAAAAATATTTAAGGTCACCTTTTCATTTTTTAAACTGTGTGTGGTAGCTTTAAGCCTACCACATCTATTTTAAACTCCTTGATACCACCTCTTAAGTTTGCAGCTAGAACCGCAGCCGTCCTGTGCTCCTTGACTGCTGCAAGAATAAACAATTCTGCAGACATCACCCAGCCTGCAAGTCACTTGTGTCACTTGTGGTTTGCATAAACCCATGGCCCACTCTTGGAAATTTTACTTTAAATGCTGTTGCAAACACTAGTGGTACTGGGTATACCCAAAGTCAATAGATAGTCCATAAAACATAGCAACTAGCTTTCCCACTCCCAGTAAATTCAGTTCCTATTTTCCATTCACAGAATTTGTGTGTGTGTGTGTGTGTGTCTGTGTGTTGTTTTTGAAGTTGACTGTTTTGGATGGTGTTCAAACATCGATACATTTTTATCACTTTTTTTTTTTTTTTCATATGAAAGTTAAAAGTCTAGTGGGATCACTGCACAGAGACGGAACAGTTCCAGGGGCGGAAGTAATATATGATAAAAAGAAGGGTGTTTGATTTCAAAGACTTCTAATAGAAAGTTTCAGAAAACCATGAATAGAAAACACTTAGACTAATACTGCCAGCCTACATTATGTATATCAAATTGGGAAAAAAAGAAAGAAAAAAAAATCTTTTTTTAGCTCTTGGGGGAAATTAGAATAACATACTTGTACAGGAGAATATGCAATCTAAATGAATGCTTTAGTTATACTTAATACAACAGGGGGAAAGTATTTTTGAATTCACCATAACCAATCAAGCTGGATACATTTTGGCACCCTGGACTGACCGTAGCAATGAGCCTTATGCAGGGCCAAATCCAGAGCTTATCTTGGGTGCCACCCCACTGATTTCACCGATTTACATCACCGGGCATCAGATGAAAATCAGACGCTAATTAAACCCCTTTTCAAAATCTTAAATGTGTTTTGTTTCTTCTCACTCTTGTTTTTTTCTTGTTTGATGTTTAGTTTTCCAGTGTTTTTTTCCTTCAAAACTCCTAATTTTTTAGCCCAGTAGAGGTTTATCAAACCTCATTGCATGGATGAGGCAGTACATTAATTTCAGTGTATCTCATCTATGTATCCTAGGGACCTGCATTCACAAACTGTTGCTAACTCAAACCTGCAACAGAATTCAAATTTGTGCAATGGGTTTTCTTCATGTCTTTTTTTGTTTCTTTTTCTCTGCTAACAATATTTAGCCAGTATTTATTTGTTTGAACATTTGAAGAGGGACCTTTATTCATGTGAATATAGGTATTCATCACGTAAATGAATGTATTTATTCTATAAAGGCTCACCCTGTCTCTGCTACACTCATGCAGTTCCTTGATAGGAATGTGACAAGAGGAAATTGAATATAAAGTCCACTGGACAGCCAATAAATCAAGCTTATATCTTTCTCTACCTCAGACAGGAAGGAACCCAGCTATTTTTAAATCTAAGGTCCATATAACTAGCCAGAGCTGTTTCTTCTGTCAAAAAGAAAAAAACAACAAGATTTTAAATGTCCTGCAATTCCTCCTTAGACTAGCTTACCTGGCCATGTGCCTTCCCTTCCCAGAGATGCACAACGTGCTAAGGACACGCCAAAACCCAGCCAAGGACCCAGTATCAGATCCCACAATGGGAACACTCCCCTGCCCTTACCAAGAGCTGGATCAGTAACATGGCAATAAAAGCAGTTTCAGACCACTGCCAACCCTGTGAGCTCTGGTCAGGATTCCGGGCAAAGCCGCCCTGCTAGACAGGTCTCTTATTGGGCATTTTGGGGAGAGGTGGTTACACACCCCTCGGCGGAGGGGTTACACACACACAACCTCAGCAGGGCTGCCGGCTCAGAGCAATTCCTTCCCAGCAATTCCCCAGTGAGCATCTTTGCTGATTAACATTTTCATTTGTCTCCCTTTAACAAGCAAGTTACTGCTGATGAGGAGAGGAGGGATTCTTAAGTTTCCTAGAACTGAATTAACTATTCCCATTCAATTCGCTCTGCCTGGAGTTACATTATGTTACCCTCAAGGCTGCTAATTTGAAAAATGCTCTTGGATTTTATTTTTATATATTTTTTTCTATTTTTTGTAGTGTTCCTGATAGAGATCCAAGTGCTAATAAGGAGTTAAGTTACATTTCTTGGTATGATTTCTTAATTGCCAGTGCTGGCTGAAACTTGAACAGTTCAGAGATTCTGTTGATTATGTCGGCCTGAATATCATTACATCGAATTCCCTTCAGGATAACTGCAGCTTTTGTTGTATCCTTTGCACCATTTTCTTAAAGTTGTTCAAACCCAATACTATAATCGTTTTGTGGATTGGAAGGAAATTAACTGTGTCCATGACGCTGTGCCTCTCGAGCAGGCTCTGCATCATGACTGCCTTGCAGAAGGCTTTTAGCTTGCATGGGGAGACTTGTAAATACACGGAGAGGTTGGCACATAGCTCCTGCTGGACTTGAGAAGCATCTGATTCATCTCTTGTGCCTCCAAAAAGTCTTCCCTTGGGATATCTGCAGATTATTCAAGAAATGGAACTTGGAGAACTACTTTCCCCTGACTTGAAAATCATCACATGTGTTTGTAGTGCCACCTGAGTGAAGCTTCACAAGATTCTCAAAGAAACGTTCACCTGGAATTCTTCACCCACAAGGCTCTGATGTCTTAGGAAAGTATGGGAGAAGTTTCCATGTCCGTGAGCTCAGAAGTGAGAGCTGCAGAAGAGTTAAGCTGCAAATTTTCTCCAGGGACTTCCAGTTTGAGAAGACTGCTCCGGTCTGGTGGAGGTGCCCATTCTAGGGCTGGGGAGCTCTAGGAAGGAAATGGACACCTGAAGTGAGCCCACCCAAAATAGATACTTCAGTATTTCTGCATAGAAGTAAAAGAGAAGACCTTTTGAAGGCTGATGGGTGATTTCATGTAGCAGATAAACTGAGGGATGACTGGTGATACCCATTCCCCAAGGAACCCCTCCTAGTGTCCCTGTCCCCATACAGCTTTCCAAGCAATCAGCTGATGTGGGACATGTCCCCACCTATGCCACTCAATCCCAGTGATGCTTTTCCCAATGGCAGGTATGGAAACCAGCAGGGACACCAGGTCAGCCCATCTGCATGAGGTCTGCAGCAGAGCTCATTTAAAAATATGCCATTTCTACACTTACACCTAAAAAAAAATCCACCTCCAGACATCTCATCTGTTACTCCGAGTCACCACCAGCTTCACAGACCATTTGTTCATTTTGAAAAATCGTGCCTCCGAAGGTACAATATTGGCTTTAAGCTGCAGCTATCACTGTCTCGTATATCAGCTCATTAAGAACATGGCTTGTCTCGATGGGGCCGATGCAGATGATAAGAGACATCAAGTAGCAGCCCATGACAGGAGGAGCACGAAAGCCCAAGCCTGGCTGATTGGACTCAGCTGTCCTTTCCTCCCCATCACCGGCTCCGCCAGGAATTCACCACTATTTATTATGGTCATGGTTGCTTTTTGATTCCTCTCGCTCGAGTCGCAGTGTGACTTCTTGTTTGTTTTTATGTTCTTTGCAGGAAATGCATCATTTTCTTCCTTGCCGCTTAGATAAATCGGTGTGCTCGCAACGTGTCCTCCTCAAGTCCCAGCTCCCCCAAGAAATGTGTTTCTCGTTTTCCCGGTGTCAGCTTCTCAGAAGCGATTTCTGTGCAAACTTTCCACCCTTCTTCTCCTGCTGTTTTCTGTCTTGCTTTCAAAAGGCCTTAAGCACATCAATTTTCTGCATCCTTCTGCAGTAAAACAATCTTTTTAATAAATGGGATAAGCATCTCTGTTGAAGACACAAAATTAATCCACTGTTGTTAGCTGTGTGTTTTCCACTTGTGGGGCAGGCACAAGGAATAAACAAAGATTTCATGCAACACACGAGGTTAGATTGGAGCTCTGAAATTAATACAAGCACTAGGAAAAATGGAGTCCGTGTCATTAAAAATTGTCATTTATTCTGCATTTACATCTATTTGTTATTTTCAGTATTCCCTAAGCCTAGAAGGAATAGCACAAACCTCATGTTAAATAGAGTGCTTATGGGTGACAAGCTTGGGAAAGATTACAAAGATATGGAAGGGTCTTGGGAACTTTTTTTCCTGTAATATATGCTATTGCTTCTCATAATGCCCCTCCAAGAGGAAAAGTGGTTGCTTTTGTTACTCAGATTAAGGAAACTGAGTTTTTACTCTTGATTTCTAACTCTGCTACCCACTTGCCATCAGACCTTTTTGGGTCTCTCCGTCTCCCTATCCTTCATTTCAGCCTCCAACAATAAGTTTGGCACTGCCTCAAGAAGCTGGTTGAGCCTGCAGCTAGGAAGAGACACAAAACTGCAAAATGTTAATTTTTGGGTTTGCTCTGCTAAATTTTGGTAGCCAAAAAATACATAAATAATAATTAAAAAAAAAAAAAATCCATGCAGAGAAAAGGAGACCAAAACCTTTCTGAGTTGTTTGCTCTCCTCTTTATTCAGCATGTTCATCATTTTGTTCACAATCACCCAGGTTTAGCCAAAGCCACAATGCTCAGACCCTGCACAGGTCACGCTGTCACATGAATGTCACGTCTACTCAACGCAGCTTGCTCTTAAAGTGTGAACAGGTTCTTGCGAGGTGAAAAGTTCAGATCACAAATATTTCCATCCTGACCTAATCCTCCTGCCATCAAAACCAATTGCCAGATTTCCATTGACATAAGTGAAAGCAGAATCGGGGCTCGCATAATGGTGAGCTTTGTCTTTTCGTGGTTTATTGTTACTGTCGGTGACTCCTGTGTTACTGAGGATTTATTCACGCTGTCTCCTGGATCTCTCCCTTTCTTCGTGTTCATTTTTCACTTCTTTGCACTGTTCCTGCTTGGGCGGATGAGATCACGGACCTGGCAGTGTGTTTTTGCCTGTTGCTTTTGGACGGACTCTCCCCTTATCAGATGGGATCAGAGCATCCCAGATACAAACTGTGACTACTCTGCAGCCGGTGCATCTTGGAGGAGCTCATTTCCCCAAACCAGCACGTTAATTCCCTGCCTGAGCCTCCGTTTGGTCAGGGTTGATCAAGGCAGCACTTCTGTCCAGCCCCATGCCCTCTGCATGGCTTTTCTGCAGCTCCCCCACAGCGGGTGGGAGCCCGGGATGTGGGGAAGGAAAACATCCAACCCTGAGAGCAGAGGCTGTGTGGTAGCAACCACGGGTGGTGTTTTCCAGTCGCCTGCTTTGCTTTTCCCAAATGCCATGAACAAGGGCTGGCCAGAAAAACAAGGAGGGGAAAGGGCTTTTTATTTTTTAATTTTTTGGTCAAAATCTGAAATGTTAAGAAAGCTTCTGCTGGGTTTCAGAGTAATGCTTGGTCTGCTGCCATTCCCATGTAAATGAAAGAAATTGGGAAAATATAATATAACCCTGTGACTTCTTAAAGAAAGAGTCTTCTAAAGAATGAGAACCAAAGGATTCCCCCTGCCTTTGTCTTTTAAAAAAGATCACAACCCTCTGATTTGGACTGCTTTTCAGCTTCTGCTACAGCTCCTTAGGATGAAAGAATCAATAGGGAGTAATAATCTAATTTATTAGGATGAGGGCTGAGAAAACAGGGAGCAAGTATATGGAGAGAGAGAAAGGGAAATATAAAGGAATATATAAGAAGACAGAAACTAGCAAAACTAAACTCAGATTTTCCTGTGACAACTTCTGAACGCCTTTCACAGATGAGCACACTTTTCAGCACCCTTCTGGTCCCACCTCAGAGGCTGAGCTTCCCGTGGGCTTTGCAGGCTCAGGTTTAAATGCCACAAGCCTGCTAGAGGTCCTGACATGTATTTTGGGATCCACAGCAGGGAAGGATGCTCTGGGCAGACAGGCAACTTTTAATGCACCAACAGACTTGAAATTACTGCATCATAAAGAGTGAAAATAGTAAGAGCTGAAATCTGTGATTTGATCCTATGGATCTTGTTCCAGTTAGCAGGGGAAACCTTTATCAGGTGAGAAGGTTTTGTGACATTTCTAAAGACAGAGAAGCTTTGAGTTCACCAGAAGCAAAACTGATTTACTGGGAAGGAGTAAATGATCTGGGGACGAGCGAGGCAGTGTGTTTAATAGCATACCTTCACCCAGCACCTCCAGCTGGCATCCCACCAAGAGGATTCAACATTCAAAACATTCTTTTGTTTCTCTAGGGCATTTTTTTCTCTTCATTTTCTGAACTTCTGAGTCCCAACCAAGATTAGAAGCACTACGAGCAGAGCCCAGAGCGCCGTCAGAGAAGACAGTTTGCTCTTCACCAGGAACAGGCGCAGAGGATAATCAGAACATACTTTTGAACCAGATAAACCAGTTCCCCATATTTATCTTCTGTGATGCACCAGTTTCATTTTTGCTAAGTGAATTGCTCATTCTCCCTGCAAAATCCACTTGCCAGAAAGAAGATTGATTAAATGAAGGAAAAGAGAGCATCCCCAGAGCCAGTATCTCATTAGCAGATGCCCCATCATAAATGGAAGGAAGTCAGAGGAAGATTTCTAGCTGTCAGAGCCTTCCCATGGTGCTGAAGATGGGGAAAAAACAGGGAAAGTTTAAGATAGGGTTGATTTGTTTAGGAAAAAGATCAAATGAAAACAAGTGACTGTGCTTGGAGAGAACTTGGCTTAACGATCCATATAGTTTTCCTCTCTAGGAGCAGTGTGAAAGTAAAAGTTTTTTTCCCCAGCAGCATTTTCAGCACAATCTGCACCTTTTGAAGAGCAGACTGAAGCCTCCTCAAAAGGTGGATGATTTGTTTTCCACATCAGAGCTTGCAAAAAAAAGTGAATCCTGCCACGTCTGAGAGCAAAATCAGGGATCCCATGATCTGAGCTGTGTTATGCAGGACGGCTGAGGTGCATACGCATAAAAGTTTATGACGGCACCAGCAGGCTCTGCCCCTGGGAGAGCTTATCTCTGCAGAGGTTACAGCCACACCGGGAAGTAAATCTTGTAACGCAGACACTGCTGGTATGCCATGAGATAGCAGCCACGGGGAATTCATTGCCCACCTCCAATTTCTTCTCTAGCCTGCTGCTTTCCTGGAAGGGAAGAGTTTATAACCTCCAACATCCCTTTAGGGTAAGGCAGGGAGGAGAGGTGAGCAGTGTCCCTTCAGTTGCTGGTGGGGCCTCCAGAGAGTGCCCTGTGCCAGGCTTCTGTCGCTCAAATCCAAACAGCCAAAGGGGGCGAATCCAAAGCTGATTTATCTGCCCTCACTTTCCAGGCACCAGCTCAGCCTGGACCCAGCCAGCCCAGTTTGAGGGCAAGAACGTGCAGCCTCTGTTTTACCCGCTGTCACCAAGAGAGGGATCCTTTCGCCTGTCCCTGGAGGCTGGCCTGACATTTCTTTTAAAATTAAGAAAACAAAGCCATGCGAGTTGAGTGAAAGTGCAATTACACAACGCTTTGAAGCTCTTCGCTAATCCTCCCGCTGCCCGGGGACATGGGGTGCAGGTTTGCAGAGCCACAGCCGCATCCCTGCGCGCAGGTGGCACGGTGCTGGGGCGCTTTGCACAAATGCTGATGCTGGTCACAGATGGAGGAACTGCTGCCTTGGGACCACGCTGCCCACCTGGGGATGAAAGCAGAGAGGGCTATGGTAGGAACTTAGTCTCTGTATTATTCTAGGATGCCTCAGCACAGCACCCAGGATGCCCTACAGATGAAGGAAGGTCAGGTGAGGTTGGTACAGACCCTACCCTGCCTGCCTTCTTCTTAAACCTCTCCCTGCTCTAAAAAGAGATGTAGTTTCACCTCCTGCCTTCCTATCACCTCCCTGCTTGTAGCCAGGGGATGCCCCAGCTGCAAAGAGCAAAGAGAGCGGCGTTCCCACCCCACCTCCAGCACCTTGGCAGAGCCATTGGCACCGGTCTGTTTGCACAGTGCTTAATGCTCTTGATGTCAGTGTGGAGATGTGTTAATAACCCAATTAAACCGCTCATCCAGCTATGTCAAATCCAACTGCTTGTGGGAGGCTTGTGTGTTTTGCTTTGTGATTCTGGCGCTGCGTGTCAGCAGGCAGAGCTGATGTCCTTGTGACTGACAGCCCCAGCCCATCATCAGCCTGACCTCACGCGATACGAGGCAGTGAGGTGCTAACATCTAGAGCTGTCTTCTGAGGAGTTCAAGGGCTTTTTCACCCCAGAGAAAGGCTGGTGAAGTCCTTGAGTCCTGGATGAGATGAGCCCCACTCCTCCTGCCATGCTGCAAAGCTGGGTGAGGAGAAAATCCCCAGCCCTTGCAATGCCACCAAAGCCAAGAACACCACCTGCATTCACTCTCCGCCTCCTCCCCAGCACAAGGGAGGAGGAGAATGGGCACAAAAACACAGGATCAAGCGTGAACCCTGGCAGAGGTGTTCAGGAGCAGGTCATGGCCCTCTGAGCACACAGCACCCATGGCAGCTGCCACACCAGCTGCGTGCAGGCAGTGGGACAAGGGCTCAGGTCTGCCTGAACATGCCTGCGCATGGTCAGCATGGCAGTGTCTCTGCTTTCCATCCCTCGAAGGAAGGCAGGAATGCTTCCCTGCCCTGCTCAGCTGCTTGGGAGGCTTCAAGCTCGCCTGCCTGTGAAGGCAACACAAGCCCAGGATGCAATTTTGCAGGGATGTTTGCCATGCAAGACCAGCTATTAACGTCCCTCCGTCACTGGGAGGGACACCCACAGGATGTAAGCGAGAAGCCTGTGAAGAGCAGCACATCTGCAGGTGTGCACATGGCCATATATATCCACATGCACACAGCCCTGACTGTCCTCAACGCTGTCCCCTCTACGAGGAATTTAATACAATCTCTTCCTGAAGCAAAGAAACTGAAAACCCTCTAACATGGTCCCAGCAGAAGAAAGCATCTCCCTGCCAGACAGTTCTTAAGCAATTCGAGGCATGCTTAACTCCAACTGATATCCACCAAGCTGAAAAACACATCAATAAAGCTGAAGTTAACTTCAGCAATTCACTGCAGGGCTATCCTGAACAGGGACCGACTTAAGCATGTGCTTAAATATTTCTTGACTCCAGGCCGATATTAGTGGAAAAGTCATTGTTCCGCACCAGATTTTTATATGTCTGTGACTTTAGGATAGTTTAAGTATTCTCCACAGATCGCCTCTTTGGATGGATTCCTCCACTCATCATTAATATTTGGCGTCAACTGTCTTTCTTTCTCATCCATTCCCAGAGACAAGGAAAAATTTTCCCTTCTTTCCACGGATGTATTTATGTTCCCCATGGAAATTCTTCTCTGTGATATATGAACTATTTTCAGAGAAGTTTAGCAAAGCCTAAATCACAAAGGGGAAGAAGACCTCCTCGGCTTGAGTTCATAAGGGGAAAAGTTGGGATTGCAGTGACCTGTGGTGTGAATTTTTTCTTGAGTTTAATTGTTATTTCCATTCAAATCCCTTATATCCTCAGCCATAAATAAGACTCCTGAAAACAAAAAAAAAAAAAAAAAAAAGATTGAAAAAAAAAATTAATTTTGTCCCCATATCTTCCTCCCTTAAAATTAGGAGGGAATATTTAAGATCTGTCAAGATGACAGAGTGTCCTTTCTGGTGGCCGAATAAAAGAAAGGATATAACTTTGGGAGAAAGCAACATGCTTTTCTTCAGCGTAGGATTTCCTCCACAGAGACATCATCACAGACTGTCAGAAGCTGGGCAACTCTCCAAAGGTTAGAGACAGGGCCAAAACTTATAATTTCTGCTTTACAGAGGGCCATTTCTGTCTCTGAGATTTTAAATACTGTCTCACCGCAGCTGTGAAATTCAGAGTTCGCAGATTGCAGCGAGCACAAGCCTTTAGCTCGCCAGCCTGGGATATTTCATCCTGAGGGCTGTGGAGACTATTTCTAGTAAACTAGCTGGAAATGAGATTTAAAGCCTGGATGCCAGGACAGAGGCAGCCCGATCCTGCGTGATGCCTTGCGGCAGCCCTGGGAAAACTCAGCCCCAGCGCCCTCCACCTCCTTCCCTCTGCTGCCAAACGCAGGGACGGCCTCATGGGGTGCCCACACCAAACCACCCTCAAACCCGCTTCCCCGAATAACCTCCCCGTGCCCTCTCCTTGAGTGTGGTCCTCTCCGTCGGGGCCGTACGTCCGTGCCGGAGGAGCTGAGTCACCTAATTGTTGTTGGGGCGTTGTGTGCAGCCCGGGACACTGGACCCTTTGTGCGAGGAGCTGTGCGGAGACACAGGAAGACGGCGCGGTCTCGGAGAGCTCAGATGTGAAGTTTCCGTGGTGCAGGAGGTCACCCTCTGGTCTGGCCCTTTACTTGGGGCCCGACTCCTACGCCTGCCGTGATGCCTGAACCTAAGAGCTCCAATGGAGAGGGGCCAGGCTGTTCCCAGGCCACCCAGGAGACCCCAGTTTTCTCACTGGGGACAGAAAGTGTGGTGACTTCACCTCTAACAGCAGATTAAGCGCCCATCTAACAGCAGAGGGCATCACCAGAAGATGCAGCCCTTTACAACATGCCACATCCCCAGAGAGACTTGCCTGGGACTTTGTAAAACCTTGACCTCCCTCTTGCATGCCTGCACTTTCCAATCAATGCAACAAAACGTGGGGAGAAGCTGAGCCTGGGAAAGGTCTGTGCAGCCCAGCCTGGCTCCCTGTAGTCATCCTGTGGGTCAAAACCGAGCTGCTGGTCTTACCCTCGCTGAGGCCAAGTGCTCCGGGATTTAGGGGTTGACAGGTGCTGCCCTGAGCACGGCACGCACAAGCAAATGAGCGCACGGGAACCCCCGGCTCGTCGGCTCACAGATCCTTCCCACCCCTAGGAAATAAGTGGGGATGGGTTTTCCCTTAGACATCATTAGTGGGAGAGAGCCTGGGAGGTAAACGCACAGCCCTGGCGCCGGTCCAGCCAAGTAAGCCTGGGATAGGTTTTCTTTCAAGGATTTCAACCCATTCGTGTAGTTTCTTAATGATCCAAAATCTTCAAGGAGTTGCCTTTTAGCCTCAGCTCCCTTTCAATATTTGTCAAGTGTGTCAAAGTTGATACTTCGTGTTTCCTCCGTACCTTAATGCTCTCGAGGAGAAACTGCGTTTCTTAGACATTTGAAAAATATCTTTTCCCTATTGATTTATTTTATTACTGGAAGGAAAGATAATGACTTTTAAAGTAAGCAGCAAGGAGCTGAGAGTAGAAGCAGCATATCTCTTTTGGAGATTTAATGCTCGTGTCCTAGCATGGAAATCTTAATGAAGAGCTGGAAAAGAACTGGGATTCACTGTTATCCCTCAATATAATGGATAGAAAAGTGAGTTTGGAGGCAGAACTGATTTATTAAAGCTACCTGAGCAGAAAGAAATTAATCCCTTTTTTCTTTCTGGACTGGGGCAGGGTTGAGTAGCTCACACATTCCCTGTCCATGTGCACCAGTGCATCTCTATATAGGGGGACCAAGGCCTCCCACCCTCCAGCTTCTCTCTGTGTGCTTACGTCTTTGGAAACTCAAGGAAAGGCCACCAGGTCTTCAGCATTTGCCGAGCTATCAGGGTAGAGGATGACTAGTCCTGTCTTGATTAAAGACTTTAGAAAAGCATTTGATAGAACAAGGTTGAGTGAACAATCCAAGAAAGCCCTGCTAGATGCCTGCCCAGACAAAGCCAGAGTAGTGCAAATTAAGCATTCAGCGATGCTTGCCTGAGTCCTGACAGTGGGAGAGGCAGAACCCCTGTAAAATGTGCCTGCGGCTCCTCCTGGCCGCGGGAGGGTCACAGCCATCCCTGTCCCCATGGCTGAAGTGACAGGAGAACACCTCCAAGGCGAGCTCCCAGTCCTGTCCCCATAGTGCTTCCACCAAGGAGTTGCTTGCTCTGCACCAGAGCTGGGATGCTGCAGCTTGCACAGACCCTGCGAACACCAGATTCCTCAGTTCTCTGAGACATCTCTAATGAAAATTAATATCTTTTCCCTCTCTCAGCGGCTTTAGTTCGGGGTCTTTTTTCCCCAGAAATGGAAATCATACCTGGATGTGAAAAGGATCAGCCCATGAGACTTCAAAGGGCTGACTCACATCTCTCTTCTGTCTTGGGCTCTCTCTGCTCAGCCCCAAACTACTGCAGAAAGGTATTTTTGAATGCTTCACTACATGATTGCACTTCACACTCTAAACAGAACTATTTTCTTGATTTTATCTAAGCTACAGATTTTTCCACTTTGTTTTGCTAACAGCTGACCTGCGGTTTCTTATTGATGCTAAAGCCATAAGTAAAATATCTCTGAAATGAGCTACAAAAAATTATTCAGTCAAAATTTTCAAGAGATCTTTCATGCTACAAGGAGCACAGAGCAGCTAGGTGCCTGTTTTAAGCTTTTACTTAGTCTGTTACTATTTACTCTCATTAAACCCAGAGTCATTTGCCTTAATTTGGTTTGCCTGGAATTTATTTGAGGACAATTTAAAGTAAGATCAGAGTCACCAGGCTTTTTTTTTTTTTTTCTTCCCTTTTAGGATGGAGGATAATAATAATAATAGAGGATTTTTTTTTTTTCCATGAAAGCATATGCAATTTCCTCTATAGTCATCCAAAACAAATAATCAGGAGATTTCCCCGTGTTTACAATGGGGTTTTCTACTGACCTTCCCTGCAAAGCACTTTAGGAGAAATCAATGAAAAATGCTCCATAAGAAGTGGACCACAATTGTTGTTGTTATTTCGAGTTTATGTAGAGTCTAATCTGAAAGCAGACACAACAATTAAGGGCTTCTCTTTGCCCTTTTCATAACAAAGCAATTATATTTAACAGTAGGTACAGTTCAATTGGAATAAATCTGGTTTGTATACAGAGACATTTCATGTTTATTAATAATCATTGTGTCCCTGCTGTTCAGACCTATTCCAAATATAAGCTATAGCAATGTATGAAAATGTTTCTCATTGGTGTAATTTGGTCAACATGACTGACTTGGCTCTCTCCCTTTTTCAGTGACTGTAATTATATCAGTGCAAAGCTGGATACATGAGCTTCAATTTGCAGCAAAGCACATGATGGGCAAAAGTAAAGGTAACTCTTCCAGATCTTCATGAGGAAAGAGATTTTCTGGGACCCTAGTTTGGTGGCTTATAAGAAGCCTTTGCAAATTTCTTTATCTAGTACCTGAGCTTGGGGAAGCTGGGCTGTTTTTAAGTCACATCATTAGCGGTCCACTTGGGACTCCCTGGTTTAAATCTACACTAGAAGGAAAGCAATGATTTCTTACCTCCACTGCAGAACAACCCAACCAAAAACTGCTTGTAATAAATACAAAAAGAGCTTTTGAGGCAAGTGTAGAGAGAGCTCTGTTCAGACAAAAGGGGTTTATTGCCCTTGCCAGGCAGGCTGACATCTAGTCTGGAAGAAGCAATCTGCTGTGGGTGGATTTCCTCTCCCCTGATTCTCTAAACCACAGACCTCATATCAGCTGGTCATACAGCTTCTCTGCATATAACCAAGGGGTGATTTCACCTCCCTAAAGCTTGGGCTTATGGTCATTGGAAGATCTGCTCTCTGAAGGTGTTTTGCTTTCCTGGAAAATTAGGGTGGCGGCCTGGATGGCCAGCTTAGATCAGGTGTTGAGCTGTCAGACAACTAGTGCTGATTGAGATGAAATCCACACAAACTGCCCTAGTTAGGTTTGCATGAGTAATGACAGAGGTAAAAAGATCTCTGGGAAATAGTATCCCCACCTCTGGGCTTTGATATTTGAGGATGTGACCACAACATTTTTATACAACTTGTGCCTGAGCCCCGTATTGCCTTTGGGGCTCAGATTGCTGTGGTGGGAACGAGCAAATCTCTGGCTGCTGAGCTCAGAAAGCACTGTTTGGGGACGCTCTTACCATGATGGGATCTGGCAGACCGCTGAGCTGGTGTTCCTACAAAAAAGTGTAGGGAGGAAAACCTCACTCATGTGAAGCTCTTGGTGAGACAGGAGCAAAAAGGAGAAGAATATTGCTTCCCCAATGATGGGCAATTGCTATGATATAAATGACAAGCGTTGAGATTTGATGTGGCCCCAAACAGTCCTGAGAGAGATGTGAGCAGGGCTGGTACAGGCAGTGAAGCATGGCGCGAGACCCCTCATGCACCCAAGGACCAGCTCTGCCAGTGTTGTAGAACCGAATGCTGCACAGCTCACATGCACAGGAGATAAAGTAAGAATAAGGATGATGAAATCTACCTTTCCCTGTTCTGTGTATCCACCTCTAGGGAGGTAGGAGCTCTCCATTGCCGACTCAGCATCTCACTCATTAGCTCTCTGTGGTGCTGATAGACGGGTGGAAAAGCAGCTGAGACAAGTGGGAAGACAGCACCAGCTTTCGCAATAGGTGAAGAGCTCCTTACGCACCGCGAGATCACAAATCCATCACATGAAGCCTAATGAGGGGGCCGAGCCAGGACAAATACAACTGTTTAACAGTTTATTTTAACCGTCCAATGAAAATGAAGTAACTTAAAAGGATTCATGTTGCCAACAATCTTTTTTTTTTTTTTCTTCCTTGCATGGTATTTGTTAGAAATCAGGATTTTCCTTAACTAAATGTCTTGTGGTCTCCTTAGCTTTGTTTCTTAACGGGGTTGTCTTTATGTTAGTTTTCTTTGGCTTCCCAATAGAAGAGTAACAGATTTCTTTTGAAGTTTTTATTGATGAATGAGCTCCTATAAATAACTCTCTGTGGCAGCAGCTTGATCTCAGAGTTTACTCTGGAATAATAGTAGCAATGGGAATGGAGGAAATTTATGGCAGCATGACATGAAATAGTTTAATGGGCTTCATACTGTTTAACTTAATCTTTACAGATGTAAAAACAGAAATACAATTATTTTAACAACTATTATTACATATTGCTTTTGTAATGAAAACAGCGACTTAGTAAGCAGTTGAAGATAGGTAGTGAAGAATTAAGGGGTCCATCTCACTGCAGATCCAGGAATTAGCGTGTAGGGCCCGTGTGTTCCCAAGCCTTCACCTGCAGGGCTGAGGGAGCTCAACAAACCCTGTGACAGTTTCTTCAGGGAAATATGGAGGGAAAGGATGGAGATGCTGCTCCAGCCCCTGGATACTGACCTGGAAAAGGAGAATTTAATTCCTTACCATCACAAGTCTGCTCATCTTCCCTGCAACTGTTTGCCTCATTTCTCTGAGGCAAACTCCCATACTTTAAAGGTGGCCCAGATGTGCCTCTTGTCCCCAGGTGAACTCAGGAAGGTGATGCTGGAAGAAAGGAAAGGAAAAGTTTAAAATCATCTGTCTGCTGTCTAAATGGGCAGAAGGCTGTAATTTCCAGTAAGGCTTCCTTTTCTCCTGCTTCAATCACCATGCAGCTGAATTAGCTCACGGTAATGTAAATGAGGCCATTGTTGAGCTCCGTGTCCTCTATTTTGCTGTGCAGGGAGTGTAAAAAAGGGCTCGTATAAATGAGCACACATCCAATCTGCTGCCTGAATCCAGCTCAGGTGAGTCCCATGCCCACACAGCAGCTCTGGCATGGCTCAGCACCATCCGTGGGCAGGCTGGCATCAAAACCAGCAAGGACTTGGGCAAGGGGCAGGGGTCAGATCCAGTGTCCTAAGGACTGGGAGGAGCACAGGACCCAATTCCAACACAAGATTTCCTTTGCAAGGGTTTGGATCTGGCTTGAGGCCAACCGCAGCTCCACTGAGCTTTTCAGTGCTTTGCAAAGAGCTTGAGTAAATATTGAAACATGTTAATGCCCTGTGTAATTTTTATAACAATAGCTGACTGCTATTAGCGTTGTTTCCTCCTTGAGGGAGTGTTCCTTGAAATGAAATTACAATGAGAATTATTAGCATTGTGTTTTAAACTGTCTGCTTGGTGGGAAATTTGCATTATTCATAAGGCTTTCCAATCCACGGAAATTGCCCGTGCAAGAAATAACTTGCAAATTCTTACTCGATTTCCAAAAATGTGGGAAAGTTTATTTATTTCTCCATGCATTCCTGATTTGCAATGTGCTCTCTAAAAATGTCGCTAAGATTTAGGCTAACCAAGCTCATGCTAAATTTAGCAACTATATTTTAAATAAACATTCTTTACGCTTTACTGAACTGGCTTTGAAGCTGGCTTAAAACAAATTGCGTTCACATGAACATTAACAATGTTTTACTTTGGACTAAGGGAACATCTGAATAAGTAATAATGTATTATTCAGTATAATCTGAAAATGAGATTTAAGGGGTCTAATTCAGCCAATTTAGGAAAGATTCCTATAAGGAATACTGAATCAGATCAGTATTTATTTTTGGAAGGGCCAGTTCAGCTCTCCTTGACCACACAAAACTTTCTTCTGGTGTCTTATTAGACACTGCGAGCTACGAGCCTCTGTGAAATCAGCTGTGATTTAGCACGCATTGCATTTGAGGAATCTGGCCCATTTTAAAGCACTTAATGATTTGTCTGGATAAAGCACTAAAAATATACTGTAGGGAGCAATTATGCAATGTCCAGACTGATGAATTGCATAACCTCATAGACCTTTTCCATCTGTAACTTCTCTCATCCTGTGATCTTGTCTTCTTGGTCTTTCACTGAAAATCAAGTATGCGATCTGTTTAATATCCAAAATGCCGTCTCCCAGGAGACCTGTTTTCTGGGTGTGTGGGGCTATGAATCAAGCAACGGAGCAGATCCTCCTGCCCTCTTGTTTCTGGAATTGACAGCTCTTTACAACAGGCTGAAGAGCAATTAGCAGGAGGCCAGTGGGTTTTGGTGTGAAAAGGGATGTCCTCTCCAGTCCGTGTCCTCCTTGGGAAAGGACGAAGGGAGAAGGAATTATTAAAAGGAGACCGAAACAAAATAAAAGCAGCTACAAAGTCCCTTTGGGTTATGTCACCCTGAAATCAAGCATGTGCTTTGAGTGACAAGTCCTGAAAGTGGCTTCTGCACATATGTAAATACTTGATGTTTTATATATATATAAATACACGTGTATATATGCTATGGGACCAACTTTAAGAGGACATGCACGGTGTGAATATCAAGATTAGAAGCCCCACTTATGAGAAATAAAACTCCTGAACTGTTTTAATAGGCTGCTATGCAGTGTTTTCAGTTCCCCTCGTTGGAAACCTCTGTTCAGAGTAAGGCTGCTCCATGACCCAAAGAGGTCCGCCACAAACCTCTTCCAGCTCTTCTGTGCTCCAACGAGTTAAAATTGGCTGCAGAGCTCGGCGACGTGAAACCTTGCTCAGCTGGGAGAGGTCATTCCTCCCTGGAGGAACGGAAAGGCATATATATCGCCCACACAAGGAGTATGCTGTTTATACTGCATCATAGGCTATTTTCTCCTTTTTCTTTGCAGTATTGCAGACTTGTGTTTATAGCCAAGCCCAAGAGGTTGGGAAAGCAAAGTGGGGGGAGATTCCAGGGATGAGTTAAATACTGGGTGGCAGTTTTGTGTTTGGCAGCTGCTTTTTTTTTTTGGTTATGGAACAGGTGTGAAACCATTGACATTGAATATTTGCAGCTTGTCAGGCCCTTTGTATTTGTAGGACACGGTGTCTGTTTTGTACGGCACTGCACCAATGTTTGGGTGATGTGCAGAGGAATCGAGGACATTCAGCGCCACGCAGATGCCAGGTACTGGCATATTGATAGGCACACTTCTTTCTCAGCACCGAACTGCAGTTGTTTTTATTGTACCATTAGTTCTGCTCTTCTATATATAAACATATGACGTGCAAAAGCCTTGTGTAGTTAGTCATTCTGCGAGTTGGCAACAAGACCCTTTTTCTCAGTGTTCCTCTCCTGCAAGTTACACCGATGGCCTGATCCCAATTAATTCTGAGTTGCCACTCAGAGCTATTTACTTGGTTCTGAGTTCACGCGAGTTTGAGTCACCCTTGTGCAGAACACACCAAGCCTGTTAATTTTTCTCTCCCAAGTGAAACCAAACTCAGGCCTGGTGTAGCTTTTAAATACTGCAGCTGGGCTCGGTCCCACTCCACTCTAACAAAACAGACATAAAAATAAATGTCACTGTGAGCAAAGCTTCAAGGAAACAAACTCCTATCACACAGAAAAGGTTAAATCTCCCCAAAACATGCCTGTGACAAAAACATACAAGTCAAGCTGCAGTCCAACTTCAGTCTTATTCCTTCAGATGTTTTTTATTTGTTTATTTATTTTGAGCAGGGTCTGCCGTTGTACATAAAGAGCCTCAAGGTGGAGGCCATCAGTGAAGGAAATGGTCGCAGTGGCTGCTGATGGTTCCCCCGTGCACCTAGATACACCTATGTGAGCAGGGAAAGGGTAAAAACCCAGGCAGCAGGACCAAAAAGGTATTTTGGGAGCTGGAACAGGATCTGAGAGGTCCCAGGACTGGGGCACCACAGGTTGGGGGCCAAGTTAGGAGAAAGAGATCCAGACAAGGCTGGAGACACAGGTAAAAACATGTGATGGGACTTCCTGGGGGGGCTTTAGTGGATTTTTCTTTGCATGTGGCTGTCCCCACACTCTGTGCTCACAGAAGCAAATGGCCACCTGCCAGCATACCCTGGAGGTGTGCAGATTCCCAGGGACCATGCAGCTTCAACGGGAGAGCTCTCCCCAGGGCTGGTGGGAACATCCTCCATGCATCAGGAGGGGCTTCACTCACAAAAAAAAAAAAAAAAAAAAAAAAAAAGGTTTTCTGTCTGTAAACTGCCTTGTGACTGAGAGCACCAATAGCCACTTTCTGGGGACTAAACCCTTCTCCATATTAGGCTGAATGGAGATGAAAGATCCAGCATCTCTCCTGTGGGACCAAGGGAATTGATGAACCCTCCCAAGAAATGCCCAGCTCTGTAGGTGATGGTGGGGGCACAAGTGGCTTTGAGCGGGCAGTGACACCTTCACTATCACAAGATTTTCCTGATTTGGTGCCATAGCTTTAAAAAAATTGACTCAACGGTTATTTAAATAGAAATTGTCAGAAACAGGAAGCATATAGTGGATGTTATTTTGTCTATCTTGCAAATCTATATAAATATTCCCCCTGTCCTTTTTTTTTTCTCCTTTTTTTTTTTCATTGAGGTTGTTGGCACACTCCTGGGAAAAGCTGTAGCTGTGTCTGCCCAGGGATCCACCTGTGAGCATCTTCCTTTTGGGAAACTCCGCACCATTCCCACCTTTCAGAGATTTTCTGTACTTTCCCATGTGAGAGCTCTTTCCTTCGTGTTGATCTGAGCCCTGTTAAGCTCCTGGTCCGAACGTCAAGGCAGGCAGGCGAGGTGTTAGGTGCCTGCCATCCTCTGGAAAAGCTGACCCACAGCTCACCTGAGAAACCAGACTTCCATAGCCCAGGTAAGGCCATGAGAAGGGGTGGGATGGAGGGAGGAGAGAGGCAGAATCACTTCAGGAAACATGATCACAGTCACGAGGAATGGGTCACTCCCCAAGCCCCTGTATTTCTCCTCCATCCCCTTTTACCTCCTCCTGGCAGCATCACCCCACCAGGCTGCACAAGGTGAGGGGAGTTTGACAACGCATCAGCCACAGTCCTGGACCAAATGCTTTTATTGGATATAGGTTGGTTTCATAATGAAAATTGAGAATATAGACTTTTTTTTTTCCAAAAGGGCATTTATCCATTAATATACAGAAAGCCTCTATCATGGCAAAAAAAAAAAATAAGAAATATTCCTGATTGCTCCTAAAGAGTCTTGATTTTTCCTTCTTTAAGAAAAGAAGAAAACTTTGAGAAACATAGTTGATGGTTTCTGTTGGTTTGTAGGTTTTTTTTCCTAGTAGTTGTCCGGGTTGTTAACACAGCTCCTTCGAAATGCCAAGACCAGCCTCCACAACCCGGCTTCAGTCTTTTTTGGTCAGAAGCAACCGATCCCAGCCACCCAGGGAAACGGGCTGCTTCTCCACGTTCAAAACGTGTTTGCTCATCCGTGCCCCCTCTCCAAGGCCAAATGAGCGAGACAGAAGTGAGACATCACTATCGCGATACTCGAGAAGCACAAGTGCTGGGCAGGAAAACATCTTGCATTAACGCCGTGAGTTATATACAGTGCTGAGTCAAAGCAAGCAGGACTGCGCAGAATGAGCCTGGATTATTTTGTCTGCCCTTGTTTCAGCTCCGGTTACTCTTGGCTACCTGCCTTTTACCCACTCGGAGGGCTGGGCTGAGCTCAGGAGCGATGGTGTGCAGCAGGCACCCGTGGGTATGCATGGCAATGCAAATCTCAGCCCCCTTCCATCCTTCCATGAGAATAAAAGGGGTGGTTTGGGTTTTCAAAAGGAAAAAAAATAAAAAGAAAAAAGAAAAAAAAAATAAAGAAGACTGGAGACCAGAGGGGGGTGGCAGAAAGCAGGTCTAAGAAACGTGATGGATGCAAAGGTGAAAGCCGCAGAGCAAAGCCGGTGGGGCGTGGAGGCCAGCGTGGGACCCCCCCAGTGCCCCCTCTCTGTGCCTCCGCCACCGAGGTGAAAAGAAAACCGCTTTACCTTGCGCAGTCGATCTGGTGGGGGGAGCTGGGGGGTGGGGAGAAGCAATCCCTAAGGAGCTCTCCGCAGCGAGACGTGCCTTGAAAATGCCCTGAAATCCTGAGTCACCTCTAAGAGCGTTTTTTGGTCTTTTACCCGCGTGGCGAGGTCCGAGTCCGGGCTCTCCCCCCCAGCGAGCAACGAGGGGGCTGAGGGGGTGGGGGGCACCTACTGGAAATTCAGTACGGCCTCGGAGAAGTGGAGAGGGAAGCAGGAGAGGAAGGGGATGCCGATGTGGTAGAGCCTGCCGTGCACCTGGGAGTCGAGCATGAGGGAGGCGTTGAGGGCCGGCCCGAAGCCCCCGCTGGCGACCAGGGAGCCGCCGAGGCAACCGACGGGGCTCTCCCGGGCCTTGGGGGCGGCCCCGGGGGGGGGCTGCCGCAACCCCTGGGCGAGGATGCTCTCGATGCTGAAGCTGCGACCCCGAGGACCGCTCTTGAGAGCCGGGGGAGCGGCGGGCGGCCCCCCGGAGGCGGCGGGAGCCCGGGGGGCGGCGGCGGAGGAGCAGCGGGGGGGTCCCCCGGGGGCAACCCCTTCTCCCCCACCACCTCCAGCAGCCGGTCCCGGAGCCCCTTCGTCGCCCGAGTCCGCCGCCGGGCTGTGCCCCGCTCCGCTCCCCTTGGCCCGCTTGGGCTCGTCGGGGCGGCCGCCGTCGGGGGGCACGGCACCGCTCCGAGCCTCCGGGGGTCCCGCGGCTTTGGGCTTCCTCTTCCTCCGTCGGTAGTTGCCGTTCTCGAACATGTCCAAGCAGCGAGGGTCCAGGGTCCAGTAGCTGCCCTTGCCCGGCCTCCCCTTCTCCCTGGGCACCTTGACGAAGCAGTCGTTGAGGGAGAGGTTGTGGCGGATGCTGTTTTGCCAGCCCTGCTTGTTGTCGTGGTAGAAGGGGAAGCGGTCCATGATGAACTGGTAGATGCCGCTCAGGGTCACCTTCTGCTCCGGAGCCTCCTTGATGGCCATGGCGATGAGGGCGATGTAGCTGTAGGGGGGTTTCTGCGGGGGGTCCTGTCTGGAGAGAGCGCCGCTGGGGGCGAAGCCCAGCGCGGCCGGGAGGTAGAGCATGGACGGGCTGCCCATGGGGGAGAGGTGGCTGCCGTAGAGGTGGCTCATGGCCGGCGGGCGTGGAGCTCCGGCTCTTCCCCCTCGGAGCCCAGCGAAGGGCCAGGGCAGGGCAGGAACCTGGGGCGAGTCCGCCGGGGAGCTATTTGTGCGAGCTCAGATCCCAGCCCTGCCTCAACGAGCTCGCTCTGCCTCTGTCCCTGCTTCATAGCTCTTAAAAAAAAAAAAAAAAAAAAAAAAAAGGGAAAAAAAAAAAAAAGGAGGGGGGGGGAGAAGTTAAATAATTGTTGTAAGTTTGCTATTATATGTTGACTTAGCACTGGAAAATAAATTGTCTCTGATAAACAGTCGTTTGTGTTCTCAGCCCACCCACATTAATTAAAATTTCATTGCTACAAAACTCCAAGCTCTCTCCACGTGTCTTGCTGGTACCAGCCAATGGTCTCCGGGTTATTCCTTCATTTGTTTATAGAATTAGTCTGTTGATAAGTCTGCCCACCCAAGTCGAATCAAGCTGTGTTTATTTGGAAAAATTTCCGGGCACCCAATATATAAACGCACTGATCTGATGTTTGAAATATCACGTCCACCCTTTGACGCTGTAAGCACACACAGCAGAGCAGGATGTGCACTGCTGGAGCTCGGGGAGGAGCGGGCGAGGATCCCCGCAGGAAAACGGGGGCATTAAGCAAAAAAATAAAAATATACTTAAAAAAAAAAAAAATGGAGAGAAAAGGAAGAAAACCGCATCGAGGAGAGGAGAAAGCAGCGCTGCGGAGGGGAGGAAGGAGCAGGGGACTCCCTGCCGGAGGAAGGGCTGTGTGCGGGGGCCAGGTGCGGAGCGGCTCCGGGCCGGAGGCCGCAGCCTCCCCGTCGAGGACCGGCTGGGGGCGGAGGCCGGGCCCGGCCCTGGCCCCCCCCGTGGCCGGCGAGCGCCGTGCGGGCAGGGGCTGAGCCGGGAGAGACGCCCGGGGGCTGCAGCGAGCTTCAGACAAGGGGAATTTGGCAGGCGCGGGGAGGAGGGTCAGTATTTGTGAATGCGGGCCTGTTGCTTTATATTATGTACTTTCCTGTTTATAACAAGGAGGGGGATTATAACAACTTTACAAGTGCACACAGCTGGCCGGTGCTTACATTAGGAATTTGTGATGCTCTTTTTCTGTATAAACGTCCAGGTTTGGGTCTGTGTTTTCTGTTGTTGGATTTTTATTTTTTTTTTTTTTTTAATTTACTGATGTAACAGCTTTAATCCGAAGCCCTGAGGTATTCCGATGCGGTTGGAGGTGTCGGCTCTTTCCCCAGGCCACCGTGGCTCAGACCTGCGTTGTAGCCGGCGGTGGAGCATCATTTCTCCGCGGGACAGAAGAGGAGGCAGGGGATGGGGGGTGTACGGGTGTATGTGTCCCCGTTATAGGGCCGCGGAAATAAAGGGAGGGTTTCAGGAGAGGGAACGTCGGCTCGGAAGATGTTCCCTCCCCGGTTATTTAAGGAGGGGAGCAAGATCTGACCCAGGGGATATCCCTTCCTTGGAGCCTCGTCCAGAGAGGAAAAAACCCGCTTGTAGCGACCTGGCAGGGGAGGAAGTGAAGGTCGGGCTCCGGGGTGCCCCCTGCACAGCCCGGCCCTGGCCGTGCCCCCCCTCTCCTCCCGTCGGGTTTCTCGCCCACCTCTGCCGTTTCCCCGAGCAATGCAGCGGGCGAGGGGCTTTCACGCCCGGGCAGAAAACTAACGGGATTTTTATGGGGCCGCAAATGATCCCAAAATCCATAAAGCACCATCAACACCCCGGGACGCGCAGCCCGACTGCCCAGGGAGGTGGCTTCTGACGGGGAGCGGGGCTGGGGGCTCTCCCCGCTCACTGGCTCGTCCCAGGCAGGTGGGGAAGGGGAAAAGGAGAAGGGGAAGATTAAACCCACCCCACTAACACCGCCCTTGCGGGAACGCCGCATCCCTCCCCCGCGCTGGGCACACCCGCCGGTCCCCGGCGCGCCATCCGGCGTGCCATAAATGCAATAAAAGCCCAAATAAATCAAAGCAGAAGGAGGGCTCGGAGGGAGGAGCGCCTCGACAGTGGGGACCAGCATTGCCGGGCAGTCTCCCCCCACCCCCTCTACCCCCGCAGTAGCATCCTCAGCGGGGAGGGATGGAGCAGAGCCCGACTGCTCTCACCTGCTCGCCTGGGCCGAGGGTCGTCGCCCCCATGCTCCGCACTGCCCCACCTCCGGGAGTCCCCCCGCTCCTAAGCCACTCCAAACAGGGGTTATTAAAACAATAAATACTCGCGTGGACGGCAGGAGACGGGCACGCGGGCTCTCCCGAGCTCCCTCCCCCAGGAAAATTGTTGCTTCCTCTTTTTTTTTCGCCCCCCTCCTCTCCCCCTCTTTGCGGTAGGAAATCCTTGGAGGCGGGGATGCGGCTTTTCTGTCTGCTCCTTCTTCCCAGCCCATGTGCTGCCTGGTGTCTCTCCTGCCAGCGGCATCTCCGCGTTATCTGCACGGGAGCAGCCCTCGGACGTGCCTGCAGCCGAGGCGGCTCTGACGGCTGCGGGTTGGCCGGGGAAGCGAGCGGACGAGAGCGAGCAACGCTGCGGAGAGGGATTTTTGTTGTTTTGTTGTTGTTGTTCTTCCCCCGAACGGAAGAAATGCGGAGCCGGCGACGGAGGCGCTCCTGGACGTGTTTCCCCTCCTCTCCAGCTGACAGGCCCCTTTTAAAGCAGCAGCGAGGAGCGCTCCCGCCCGGGGATCCCGGGGGAGTGGGGGATAAATCAGTGCTCCCCGCTCCCGCCTCAGCCCATAATAGCGGGGAACGGGGGATAAATAAATCAGTGTTCCCCACTCCCTCCACGGCCCATAACTGTGGGGAACGGGGATAAATCAGTGCTTTCCACTCCCTCCATGGCCCATACCGGTGGGGAACGGGGGATAAATCAGTGTTCCCCACACCCTCCGCGGCCCATAGAGGTGGGGAACGGGGATAAATCAGTGCTCCCTACTCCCTTCGCAGCCCGTACTGGTGGGGAACGGGGTATAAATAAACCAATGCTCCCCACTGCCCGCCTCGCAGCAGGGTCCGGGCCCGTCCAGCCCTTGGCAAAGCGGTTTCAGAAGGGGTTAAGCCCCGCAGATTTACCAGAGGCAGTGGCTTTCGGCTTGCCCCAGCCCCTTCCCCCTTCTGACAGATGCGAGCAGCCCCGAGCCGCAGCCAAGCGCCCACCCCTCACCCCGGGTGCTTGGCGCTGTACAGTTGCAAGGTCGCTTGAAATGGGCACAGTTTGGGGGTACGTTTCTTTATCTCCTGGCCTCTCACTGCCTGGTATGGACAGTCCGCAAAGTCCCCTGCGAAGTGACAAAAGACCTAGCGGCCTTGCCCCAAAAGCTCCTGTCTGACGCCTTCCCACGGCTCCCTGCCGAGCTCTAGGGGATTTAGGATGGCGTGGAGGGAAGGCAGACAGCTCCGTGCCCGGGCCTGTGCAGAGGTCGGGAACTTTCCTAAAGGCAGTGTGCTTTAACTGGGTCCTGCAGCTCTTGGGAAAGGCGCTCTCGGCCAGGGCACGGTGGCCGCCGGCGTGGGGATATTCCCGGCAGAGCCGCGGGGACGAGCTGGGAAACCGCCGGCTCTTCCCCTCCCGAGCCCCGCAGCCGTCTGGGCTCTCAGACAGGTTTGCAAAACCGTAGGCTGATGGCAAAGCAGCAAGAAAAAACTATCCACCATCCTCATCCACTGCCCGGAACCGCGCTGGGCCCCATCCCGGGGCATCCTTCAGCTTCAGGCGGTCCCGCTGGGGCTGAGCTTGGCCCCCAGACCTGCTTGGAGGGGTGCTCAGGGGGTGCTTCAGCTGCAAACGTTGTCCTAAGGACGTGGTGGGGGACTATTTGGGGTGGGAAAAGACGCATCAGTGCCGTCACAAGGCCGTAGGCACTGCCCTGTGCCTTCCTCCCTCTTTCCTTCCTCCCTCTCTCTGAAGTCACCTGTCGCGACAAATTCCTATCGTGGCATTGAACCCCGTAGCTCAGCTTCTAAATGCAGCCACGGAAAGATCCCTGAGCCCCGCACTCCTCACCTCGCCTGCAAAATGAGCCCCAAAAGCGTTTCCCTCGGAAAGGCGAAGGGCTCGGAGAAAGGGGCAGAGGAGGTCTGACCACCCCCCCTCCCAGGACACAAGGGGGGCACAGCAAAGGGTCCTGAGCCCCCAGCCTCCTCCGAGGGGGGATCCAGGAGGCCGCCCTGCCCCGGATGCTCTTCCCGGCTGGGGGAAGGCCTGATCCTGAAGGAAGCAAGCTCCCGGGCTCCTTGCTCTCTCCGAGAGGGCTTTTATTTTAATGCCAAGCTGCTAAAATCCTGCCACCCCAGGATGGCAGCACAGCGGGGAGGGGGAGAGGGCTTGGGAACACCGCACACCCCACCGGGCAGAGCCTTCTCCCCCTCTTTACATCCCTCCAGAGTTATTGCCGACATCGGCTGTTAGTGGAGGTGTAAAGACAGCTCGCCCTGAAAAACTCAGCCAGCCCAGGGGGGCACCGGGGACAGCTACGGGCTGGGCTGGGGGGGCTGCCCCTCTCTCTGCTGCTGCCGTCGGGGCTGCCCCTCGCCGGGACGGGACAGAGGCAGCAAAACCAAACCTGTCGGGGGTAAAAAGGGACCCCCAAACCCTGCTGCAGCCCCGCCGTGCCCCCCAGGAACTGTCCAGCAGCAGCACGGAAGGGAGGCACAGAGCAGGACAGGGCCCCCCCCCCCTCCCCCCCCCTCCCCCCCCCCCGCACCCCAGCCTGCGGGGAAAGACGGTTGAATCAGGGGAAGAAATCCTCCCCTCTTTATATTTTTGTTATTATTTTTTTTACCTTCTTCCTCTTTAAAATAGCTCTTTGGATTTTGTTGCACGAAAAAAAAAAAAAAAAAAAAAAGGAAAAAAGAATAAAAAAGAAAAACTACCCTCTGAGAGCCAGGAAAAAGGGCAAGAGTTTTACAAGAATGTTCCTTAAAATACAGATCAAGTGAGTGTCGGACATTTTTTCTCATTTCAAACCGAGAGTTTCTGTGCCTTTTGCCAGCTTTCCAGCGCATGCGAAATGTACCCGATCAAACCCAATTTATGTCATCGATTTTAACAGCCTCCCGCGAGCAGAAGGGCTCCGCGACCCGGCCACGGCGACACGGGACAGGGGGGTGGCGGGGGGGAAAGGGAAAAGGGGAGGCGGCCCCGGCAGCAGGGCAAAGAACCGGGCTTACAAACCCTGGGGAAGGAGTTTTTCCCCCCTCCGATGCCAGCAGCATGCCGTTAGCATCGCTGCCCCCGGCTGAAGTTGCTTTAACAGGTTGGGGGGGGGGCGGGGGAAATAATAATAATTAAAAAAAAGCCGGCCCTAAAAGCGGCTTAGGTAGATAAAGAGAAGGTCAAACCCATGCAAACCTTCAGACGGGAGGGGATTTAAAAGCTGTAAAACGATTCCTAAGTGAACTTCCCGCATTATTTTTAGACTCCGCGGCGAGCTGGGGTTTAAGCGATAGCTCTTCCCACCCGCCCCTGCTCGCAGCCCTTGGGGTTTCCTTAAAATAGGGGAATTGGGGTTTTTCTTTTTTTTTTTTTTTTCCCCCCTCCCCCCGCGTGGAAGCAGCTGCAAAGCGGAGCCCGGGCCTAGGTTGCGGGGACAGGGCAAGAGGAAAGGCAGCGGCAGCAATCCGAAACTCCTGGGGCCTGGGAGATGCCCCGCTGCAGGGGCTGGGGCGGAGGGAAAGCGGCCCCACAGCACCCAACAGCCCCCAGAATACTCGGAACGAACCCTCGTGCTGCAGGAAAAGGACTTGGTTTGGAAAAAAAAAAAAAAAAAAAGGAAAAAAAAAAAAAACACAACGAGTGCCACGTTTTTCCGCGTGAAGGAAAGGTGGAGGGAGAAAACTTGCAAAAAACACGTATATACACACACAAGCGCCAGACTTGGAGCAGAAAAAACAGCATGGATTTATTTTAAGGTAAGTACAACAATTAAGACCACATAAGACAAACGAACTTTGAAGCAGGTTAAAGCAAATAGTCCTTAGGAATGGTCAAGGTGAAATCTATTATACAAAACATCACACGTCGTAAATAATAATAAAAAAGTATCAGATACTTTGTCTTTTTCTTTCAAAAAATCCACCAGCAAAAAATAAATTATTTCCTCGTCTTGCGCAAAGAAGAGCTCTAAAACGAAAGAAACTCTATTGCATAATTGTACAGAGAAGAAGAAGAAATCACTTGTCATTAATTTGGAAGTTAGGAATCGTTGGGCGCGACAAAAATAATCCAGTGAACTCAACTTTAAATATTATATTAATGGCTCTGAAAATTAGCCTGATTAGAAATCCACACATTTTTTACAGCACAACAGAGAACTTAAAAAATACCCAGGACATATATTTATATATATATATTTATATACCTTTTTTCTTTAAAATCGTATAAATGGTCGTTGCGATATTGGTCCATAACTTATTTTCTGAGACCCCCTATACTTTAGCATATAAAATTTGCCACTTTGTTTAGATAGACATATATATATATAATTTGTTTTATTATTATTTTTTTTTAATTTTATGTTTTAGGAGAGATCCCCTTTTCAAGTAAAATTTACTTGCATTTCAGGAGGCCCGAAGAGGGGGGGGGAAGGAGGGGGGCTTGGGATCTCCCAACGCCGTGGCTCGCAGGTCCACAGAGAGGCTGTGAGGTCTGTCCTCAGTCTGAAGGGTTTGGCGTGGTTTTATTTCACCTGATTTTTGATTTTTTGGGGGGGAAGCGTTATTATCGACTTTTTCCTTTTTTTTTTTTTTTTTTTGTTTTGTTTTCCTTTCTCTCATTTTTTGGGGTTTTGTTTTGAGGATTGCCCTAGAGGGGGGGGGTTGGTGGCTACTCAGTACTTAGTGCAGTCGTAGGAGTAGGGGGCGGCGTGGCGATATAGGGACGGCGCGGACCTGTAGGGGAGCTGACAGGCGGAGTTGCTGCTCACCTGGTGCTCGCTGAGCGAGGCGCTCTCCATGCCGAGCCGGTGCGACGTGAACATTTCCCGGACGTTGGGGAAAGTCTGCTGCTGGGTGCCGAAAGTGTGCCCGGGCAGGTGGCTCAGCTCGGCTCCGTGATTGAGGTACCACGAGGCTGCGGGCTGCGCCGCCCCCCCGCCGTGAGGATGCCCGGCTCCCAGCGCTCCCTCCTGCCCCGACGGCAGGCTCAGGGCGCCCAGGGGCGACGGGGCGCCCGTGGGGTGCTCGGCCAGGCCTTCCTCCAGCGGCGCTGGGGGCACGCACATGTGGCCCGGCCTCTCGCCGCTGTACAGGCTCATGGCCCTCATGCTGCAGTGGTAGCTCCCACTAGCGTCCAGCGCCTGGCTGCACGCCGCGCTGTAACCCGACGGCTGCCCCGACGGCGGGTAGCCCAGCGGCATTGCGGCCCCCGTCCGGCCCGAGGCGGCACTCACCGGGCTCAGATCCCCCGGGGGGGAAGTCCGCAGGGTCATGATGTTCTCCACGCTGAACCCCCCCGGCAGCCCGTTGCCGGCGGGGTGATGCTCGGGCAGGGAGCCCTCGGGGGAGGCGGCGGGAGGCGAGGCGGCGCTGCGGGGGCTGTCCCGCAGGGCCCCGCCGCTGGCCGGGCTCAGCGTCTCCACTTTGGTGATCACCGGCAGCTCCGGCGATGCCGTCTCGCTCTTGATCACCACCTTCTTCTCGGAGGCCGGAGCCGAGGCGGAGGAAGAGGAGGAGGAGGAGGCTTCCTTGGAGAGCTCGGAGCCGGGCAGCCCGGGGGGTTTGGGCTGCTCCTTCAGCAGCCTCTCGCGGGCCTCCTCCTTCTCCTTGGACACGTCCTTCTTCTTGAAGCGGCGCCGGCGGCGCAGGAAGCTGCCGTTCTCGAACATGTTGTAGGAGTCGGGGTCCAGGGTCCAGTAGCTGCCCTTGCCCGGCTTCTTGTCGTCGCGGGGCACCTTGACGAAGCACTCGTTGAGCGAGAGGTTGTGGCGGATGCTGTTCTGCCAGCCCTGCTTGTTCTCGCGGTAGAAGGGGAAGCGGTCCATGATGAACTGGTAAATCCCATTGAGCGTGATCTTCTTGTCGGGGGCGTTCTGGATGGCCATGGTGATGAGGGCGATGTAGCTGTAGGGCGGCTTCACCAGGTCCTTGGGGGCTGCGGGCTGGTGCGGGTGGTAGGGCCCGTAGGAGCGCCCCATGCCCGCCGCGTACTGCTCGGCGTGGCCCGAATAGACGCTCATGGGGTTGCCCATGCCGCCGTACGTCCCCGCCGTCCGGTAGTAGTTCTGCTCGCTCAAATAGGGCACCACTCCCAGGGCGTTGGGGTCCGAGACGGAGTAGCGAGCCTGCATCATGGAGAGGGCTGCCCGCGGGGAGCGGAGCCGCGGGGGAGAGGAGGAGGAGGAGGAAGAGGGGCGCGGGTGGAAGGGCCTCACCCTCGGCAGGGACCCCTCTGCGGATCAAGGAAGAGGGGAGAGAGGGAGAGAGCGAGTCCCGGACACGAGCTGAATCCCAGCGTGTCCTCTAGCAGCGGCGCCGCAGCAGCATCCTTCGGGTCGCCGGGGGCAGGGTGGTCTCTGGCGGCCTCTCCCTCCCTCTTTATGACTGTGATTCTGACCTACACACCTAGCAGTACCCCGCGGCGGCGGCGGGCGCTGCTGCGGAGCGGGATGCCGGCGGGAGGGGAGGGGGAAATACGATATTCTCGCGGAAAAATAAAAAAAAAATCGAATTAAAAAAAAATAAAATTTAAAAAAAGGGGGAGAAAAAAATAAAAAAGAAGAAGAAAAAGCAGCCTTGCGGAAACCCAGTTCTGCTGACAACCAAACCGCCCGAACTCTTCCCGGAGCCAGCAGCAGGAGCAGCGGCGGCTCCCGGCGGGCGGCGAGGGGTGCGCGGAGCCGCCGAGCTCCCGGCCGCGCTGCGCAGCGTTCAAACCCCGGCCCGCCGCCGCCGCGCTTTTACTCCCCGCTCGCCCCGCCCCGCGCCGCCGCCGCCCGCCAATGGCGTGCCGCGCCGCCGCCGCCGCAGCCAATGGGAGGGCGGCCCCGGGATGCGGTGGCGCGCCGGGCATGGCGCGCGGGCGCGCGCCCCGACGCGCGCGGCCACCCTGGCCGTGCTGTAATCTATACATCCAACCCTATAGATATATTTTTTTTCCTCCACTTTTGATGTCTTTTCTTTTGAATTTGTTTCTTATCAAAATGTCTTTATTCTTGTTAAAATGTTTTAATCTTATTGAAGTAGTTTATTCTTATTAAAATATGTTATTTATGTCTTAATCTTTTATTACTATTATTACTATTATTTATTATTATTTCATTAAAAGGGTCCCCGCTTTGCTCCCTGCTCGCCCTCCGCCCGCATTCCACCAGCCCATTTTTTTAACTTTTAAGCTCATTTTCAGCCCCGTGGCTCCCCAGGACCGCGGTTGGGGATCCCACCTCGTCGCGCTCCGTGCCGGCCGGCTCTGCCCCTGCCTCGATAAATTTGTTTGCGGTGAAATAGCCCCGCGGCTCCCCGCCTCGGTCCGCCGAAGGCCAGCGGTTCCCTCCCCGGTGGCGCTGGAGAAAGGACCCGGCCCCTGGTTTGTCCCCGCTCTGTCCCCTCTTTGCCCCCCATTCCCGGCCCGATGCCCCCCGGGCCCCGTTTTTGGGGGCTCAGAGGTTCCTCGGCCTCTCCGGGACACTTTGAGGGGGGCATTTAGTTTTTCCAGTGCTCTTAGGTGTTTTTTTTCGTTCCGGCCGTTGAGGCGGATTTTCTCGTGCATGTGAAATCCGCCCCTCTGCCTCTCTCTAATGATTTCATTAGAGGCAATCAGAGCGGGACAATTAGGGACGCATGGTGGCCAAGTGTAAACTCGGGTGCTTGGGGTTGCTGCTGCGAGGTGCCCCGGGCTGCCCGAGCGGAGACATGAAGGTGGGAAAGAGCCAGTTCCCCCCTCCCTGCTCGGCCACGAAAATAGTCACTGCAAAATCGATTCGAGCCCGGAGGGAGCAGATGAGACCGGAGTGAATTCGCTGTCACCTCGGTGGGGCTCCTTCCCTGTGCTTCCCCCAGCCCGGTTGCTCCTGAGCTGATTTCTGAGCTGGGATTTTTTTTTTTTTTTTTTTTTGCTTTCTCACCCTATAATTCCGCCTTTCCCTCTTTGCGATTTGTGGGGCACCGTGAGGCTTTAAAAAAAAAAATAGATTTTTTATTTTTTTTTCCCCAAAGCCAGAGAGGGATTTTGCTGGCTGAAATGTCCTTTCCCCGCTTCCAGCCACCGCGGACGGGGCGAGACCGCAGCCGGCTGCGGCCGTGGGAACGCGGCGGGGCCGCCGATTGTCGGTGATTTTTTTCGTACCAAAGGAAACGATTTTTTGCGATTGCCGAAAAAAGAAAATCAGGGGCAGCTCCCCTGCAAGGAGGTATCGCTAAAAATTATCTGCGATGGAAAAGTATTCGGGAAGTTTTCGTCGGACGCTTCGAAATTGTTATTCGATTTTGATGGAAATAAACGGAAATTTAGCCGGAGGGTTTCATCAACTGTGCAAACTTGCAGGATATTTTTTGGGGAAAAGAAATAGTAAATTCTGCGAGATCTGGTTATATTTTTTTGTTAATCTACGACTGTTGAGAAAACTTTTTTTTTTTTCTGGAATAATTTGCGAACGACTTCATATTTTCATCTGCAGTTTTCAAAGAAGTCATATTTCTCATTAAAAAACTGGGGCGTTTTCTAAGCCTACATAAGCACACGGGATTTTTTAAACAATGCCACTTTTTAGAAGCCAGCAATTTTTAACTGCAAAAGCTTGACCAAAGCAACCCCGTCCTGCGGCGTCCTAGAGCTGTCCCTTCCTAGAAGCCTGCTCCGCTCTCGAGAAATAACCTGGGTTGAATCTTACCTCTCCTCAGCTGAAAACTTTACCGAGATGAATTGCTACAGAAAACCGAGGAGCGGCCGCGGGGCTTTGCTCGCTGCAGCTGGGAACTTTAGAGAGACTAACAACAAGCTCACAAAAGCCCGAACTTCAACCGCGGGGAGGAAAAAAAAAAATAAAAAAAGAAAAATCAACGTTATGAAAAAAAAATGCTTCCGAAAGAGGGGAGAGCAGAGAGGAATCCCTGCAGGCACCAGGCAGGGGCAAGCACTCGCCCCCCGGGCATGGCCCTTTTTTCTTTTCTCCCCCCTCCGGGGCTCCGGTAGCGCCGTTTGCCCGAGTTCAGCGGCCCCCCGGTTTTGCTGCCGGTTTTTCTTTGCCTTTTTGTCCCGGAGCCGAGAGCCTCAGCCCCGTCGGTGCCTCCCGTCGGGGAATTTTCCCAGCCCGGCTCCCTCCCG